>NW_024366815.1:10060889-10698597 GCF_014805655.1 Passer montanus | reverse complement strand
GCCTCGGCCCCACGGGCGGCTGCGGCGCGTCCCGCCGCCCCGGCCCCGCTCAGCTCACCGGGCCGCGCCGTACGAGGCTGCGAGGAGGAGGCGACGGCACTGGAGCGACCGGGCGGGCGGGGAAGGGGCTGCGCAGCAGCAGCAGCTGCTCCCGCGAACGGGAAGAGACGCGAGACAAACGGCGGCGGAAAGCGCTCCGCCGGCGCGGCCCCTGCCCTCGGGCGGCACACGGCGGCAGCCCGGGCCGCCCAGGCGGCTGCTGCGGCCGGCAGGGGACCCTCGGCGGCGGTGGGACCAGCCCTACCGTCGCGGAATGAGGGCAATGCCCGCGGCAGCCTGCGCCTCGCCGAGCCCTGAGGCTGGCACGTCCTCTCGCCTCCTGACTGGCAGAGATGGAGCGGGGTGGGGTCAGCGCCGGCGGCTCGCTGTGACCAGGGAGGAGAGGCGGAGAGAATTAAGGTTAAGGGAATGAACGATAACTTTTCAATGGGCACTGGGAAAGAAACTGCGTTCCCTCAGGCCCGAGGAATCAACCCAAACACAGAGATCGTAATCTCATAGAGGCAGGCCAGGGAAATGACAGGGACCGGCGAGCGCCCCGGCCGTCACCTGCTAGGTTGGGTGTCCTTAAGCAGCTGTCCTAATGTAGAGCAGGAGAAAGGAGGAAGCATTAAATGAATGTCATTGCGGTGACACTGTGGCTTGACCGGGAGCCGGTACGTGCTCGTAGCTGACAGTCTGCTGATGATGCCAATGACAATCTTCAAACACGAGAATGGAACAATATTAAAGCAATATGAGAACAAGGAAGGCTGGAAGATTGCTGAGGAAAATTAAATTAGAGTCTGTTCACTTCTTTGCCTGTGGAGGTGATTTGGAAAACTGAAACTTTCATTTCCTATAGGTATATATATAATTTCTGTGATGCAATCCCTGCAAGTCAAGACAAGATTATATTATCAGGTAGATGTTTTCGATAATGTAGGACACAATCAGATCTGGACTGTCATGGAGACCAAAGTGCACTGCAAAGGTTACAAAGTGCACAAAGATTACAACGTGAGATGTTGTGGTAATTGCAACTTTTTCTTTCTTAGGGTAGACCCAGTAAAGAACACCACAAGTAGGATGCTCCCAATAATTAAATTCTGTTTGACTCTGCCATGTGCAGTACAGTAACTATATGTAGAAGAAACAGACTATTATTTTCAAATAATTTTTAGTGTGCTACAGTATGCTCAAATTTAGACTGAAATGGCTATTAGAAAAAGCAATATTTATCAGTCATAAAGAATTGCAGCTTATAAGGCAAGTTTTAGTAAACTTAATTGATAAAGCGATAGAGCAACACATGAAATAGCTGAACAGAAGAAATAAAATACAGATTAAAATAGTGAGTTCAAGACACTTCAGGACTCAACTTCTGACATAAAATAATGTAGAAAATATTAGGAGAGAGATATTTTAATTTTTTCGTCTCATTTGCTTCAGTTTAAGTAGGTAGTAGGGTTGGACTACTTGAATTTAATGGAATCCTACAGATAAGAAGAAATAGTCATGAAGGTGGCTCTGGGATGAAGAGATGAAAGGGACCATATGGCTTGCATCACAACAACAGCAAATGGAATGAGGAAGAATGAAACTTTTCTGCTGGCTACAAGACTATATCCAGAGCCAATCATCTGTACTGTGTGGTTAACTGTATTGATTATCTTATAGAAAATGTTTGTCTATCACAGGGCAGCTGGACTGTGGAATGCTAGAGAGCATGAATTGTGCTGTGGCTTTAGGACTCATGACAGGCAGTAGTTAATTCCAAGGCAGGCTATATATGAAATGCCTTTTGCTGGGATTGCCCTTTAAGTCTATGGTGGGAGTTCAAGGATCAGTGCCAAACTAACACAGTAAGTCAGAAACCACAGAGTGTCTTTGCTGTTCTGGGGCACTGCTTGTGTCTTGGGAAGACTGCATTGAAGGCCTGAGCAGTGGGTCATTGTGCACTGAAGCACCCTGCAGGGCTGTAGCAACTGGTGCACACACAGTGGCACATTCTGTTTTCATGTCCATGACAATGGAGGGTGTATCCAGCTCACAGGTACTCTATGAGAACCTCTAACAAGTGGTGATGTATTCCAATAATCACACCAGGAACATGTCAATTCCATTCCAGTTGTGTTGATAGAACTGCCTAGGGGGAGGGAATGACCTAATTGTCATTCCTGTAGAGTTTCTTTCTTTACCAAAATACTTCTTCATTACAAGAAGTTACATTTTCTGCAGCTATTCCGTAGTGCACTAGTGGCTACACAAAGCATCAACCCAGACTGTAATCCCTGGTTCTGCAACCCATTAGGCTGCTCCATTATGTGGGATCATCTCCAAGACCTGCATATCTATTATTTGGTCACATGTTCTGGAAAATGGCCAGAGAGGGAGCATTAGGAGAAAAGAAATGAAGAAATAGAAATAGTTGGGTGGAACTTTTGGGACTTGATACTGAGCACAGAAGGAAGATCTTCTTTGCCATTACCTGCTGGGTTTTTTTGTTTGTTTTTGGTTTGGGGTTTTTTTGTTTGTTTGTTTGTTTTGGGGTTTTTTTTGTGTGTGTTTGTTTTGTTTTTGCTTTTGTTTTGTTTGGGGTTTTGTTTGTTTTTTTGTTGTTGTTGTTGGTCTGGTTTGGTTTGGTTTTTTATCCCCCACCTCCCCTCCCCTCTTTTTCTTTTCTCTACTAAGCAGCTTGCATGTTTGAACAGCATTGTTTTAGGAGAAGCCCAATGAGCAACCCTCATTGAAGGCCTCTTTCATCCTTCATTATTGGATTAACTATTGGATAAATTTTGTTAACACTAGGCACTACAATAGACATCAAGCATAACATTTTTACTGTATGGAGATAGTATTTTTGTGTAGCTTCATTATTGGACTAACTATTGGATAAATTTTGTTAACACTAGGCATTACAATAGACATCAAGCATAACATTTTTTACTGTATGGAGATAGTATTTTTTTGTAATTTTATCCTATTGAGAGTACAGCCTGACTTTCACTTCAGCACTGTTGAAAAGCTTTTCCTATTACAAGGTAAATTGTAAGAAAATTACATTGCATAGTCTTTTACTTGAACATAATGGTTTATATTGATTTGTATTTATATTTGATTTGTAAATCTTGTCATGCTCCTATAATAAATGTAAAGTCTATACATAATGTCCATCAATTAACAAAATATTTGCTTTGCTTTGCTTTTACTTCCTTTTGAAAAATAATCAAATCCATCTAAAATTGTGATAATAGGCTGGATTATAGCAAGGGAAAACATTTTTCAAGTCACATAGAACTAGATCTAATAAAGTAATTCTTAACATAGTTTTTTTAATTTGTGCTTGCTTATTCCCTGGAATGGAACCCAGAGCTATTAAAAATGTAGGGATCCTTTCTGTGCTTCACAATCCTGGTGGTCAAGGAATCCTGCTATCTTGAGAGAGGACAAAGAAAACATAAAAACCCATATACTGTAAATATAGTAAGTCACTATATATAAAGTGAACTTTATTGCTTATTGGGTGTTGATAGTTCATAGAAGGGAAACTGCTTATACAGAAAAGACGTTTATCCCACATTTCCTTTAACCTGAGGGAACATACTGGTTATCCATCTGAAAGTAAAAGCACTGTTTTGTTTTGTTTTTTTTTTTCTCCATGGTGGCATGGTTTCAAAGAATTTGTGTTCTGTGGGAATATACAGGATATAGAAAAACATCTATGCCAAAAGAATTGTGCAGCTTACATCAGAAAGGGAATGTCTGGGATCTTCAAGGAAGAACTTGAGTTCTTTATGTTTTCCACTAAACAGACATAAAATTGCACTAACAACCCTTTGAAGGGGGTTTTGTACTATGTGATATTTAGTTTGTGTAAATAATACCATTAAGCCAATCATTGTAAATTTTCACTGGGGCTTTTGATTAAGTTGGTTCAGTTTAGTTTTTAGTAAAGAAAAACTAAAGTATGTTTTCAACTTAAGTGCTTGACTTGTAAGGTGAACTTGCATAAGCTAAAGAAATTCAGCCAATCTGAACTGCTTAGAAATTTGGGGAAGATACCTGAAATTGAAGTTGAATTTCTTTAAAAACCCAAGAATTTATATCCCAGCAAGGATAATACATTCAGAAATAATATTAGAATGAAATGGATTGTTACTTGAAGCAGTATTTTCAGCAGACTTTCAACAAATAGAAAAGAACAGAAAGTAATCAAAAAATACTGATTAGCAAATGACATCTTTTTTGGGAATGTGGAATAGCAACTAACTGAAGCTGGATTAGAACTTGCAAAGGATATAACTTTATAACCTTGGCTGTCACAGAATTGGAAAATGAATGAGATTCAAGTAAATAATATATAAGTTTCTGCACTTTGAGATTGCTGGCAAGAATTTATGCTATCAGGTGGTGACTCATCAATTGGAAGAAATAAAGAGGTTGAGTAATAGAGTATATTAATTGATCACAGGATGCCCATGCATTGACTGTGTGATGTGGCTCTGAAAAAACTAATTCTGCCCTGGACTGTGGATGTATTTCCAGTACATGCAGGTGAATATCAATGCTCTGATAATTCATAATTGGAAATAACATGGATAGTGATAATAATAATTTTTTTAAGTTAATTTGGGCTACAACAGGCACAAAGAAAAATAATAAGGTGATAAAAAATGGACAGAACCTGCCTTATGGGAAAACAGAAATGGCTTTGCTTCCTCAGTTCAGCAAAAGAAATGCTGTGAAAAGTTTTTCTTGATAGGTCATCACTGAGGAAATAAAATATTATTGCAGCCTTGTATAACTTAGGAAATCCATACCAAAAAAACCCCAAAAAACCAAACACCCACCCAAAATTAATTGACCAATAAGAGATTTAGTGGTTGAAAAGTTGTAGTTGTGCTAGCAGGGAGATAAATGGAAAATCTTCCTAAGAAAAATATTGGAGAAAAAAACACCAAATAAGTTTTCCAAAGTTGGTGGTGGCACTTCTTTATTTTACACTTTTTGTGAAAAGAAGATTATCCTTGGTAATTTGTTACCTCATGACTCTGTCTCTGTTCTTAGTCCTGATTTCCTTTCCCATGAGGGGCACTGCCTTGTTAGTGCTCAGTATGTATATAAAGATAATATTTCCTAAGTAGTGTAAAAGTATCTTCCCTTCAGAGGGATATAAAGGAATTCAGTTTTTTTTCTATGTTGCTGTCATTCAAACATTCTGAAGAGCTCTGCACAGTAATTTCCATTTGGCGAAGTTTAATCTTTCATAACACTGCAGCATCATCCTCTGTTTTACCATTGTCTAAATTACGTCTTGCTAAATATATTTTTATTGCAGTATTATATGAAGCAGTTTGAAATGCATTTTTTTCCACTAGAATTTTCCATTTAACTTTTCAATAGGAATGGGTAGAAAAGATTGAAAATTTCCTTCAGTCATTAATCCTAATACCTACATGTACCAGGCTTGTTCTTAGGCTGAGATATAAAGAAATTAACTATAGAATGGTTTGAATTGAAAAAAGCCTAAGAGATCATCTGGTTCTGAACTGTCCTGCCATGGGCAGGGACATCTCCCATGAGCCCAAGTAGCTCGCCATCCATCCTGGCCTCAAACACTCAATTAACTATAGAATGGTTTGAATTGAAAAAAGCCTAAGAGATCATCTGGTTCTGAACTGTCCTGCCATGGGCAGGGACATCTCCCAATGAGCCCAAGTAGCTCAAAGCCCCATCCATCCTGGCCTCAAACACTGCCAAGGGTGGGGCATCCACAAAGTGTCTGGGAAACCTGTCCCTATGTCTGACAAAATTCACTGTGAAGAATATCTGCCTAACACCTAATCTAAACCTGCCCTCTTTCAGTTTAAAACTGTTACCCTTGTCTGATTGCTACTTGTTCTTGTAAAACGTCCCTCTCCAGCCTCTCTTGTAGGCTGCCCACTTTAGGCACTGTAAGATGCTATGAAGTCTCTCTGGAGAGAGACTGAGACTTCTTCAGCCTGAACAGCCCCAACTCTCTCAGCCTTTCTTTATAGCTGAGGTACTCCAGAAGTCCAATCATCTTGGGTCTGAACTCATTCCAACAGAATATATTTCCTGTGCTGTGACCCCAGAGCTGCTGCAGCCCTGCAGGTGGGGTCTCAGCAGAGCAGAGCAGAGGGGCAGAATCCCCTCCCTGCCCTGCTGCCCACCCTGCTCTGGATGCAGCCCAGGACACATGTGGCTTTGTGAGCTGTGAGTACTCATGGCTGGGTTTTTTCCAGCTTCTTGCCTGGTTACTATCCTGTTAAACTGAAAATTGCTTTGAGTTTAGCTTTTAAGTAATGTTTGTCTTTTAAGTATGCCTAATGTCTTTAACCTTATTCCTTACCAATATTAAATAAATAGTAAATAGAGAAAATTATTAATCTGGCTGACTGCTGAAGAAAAAAATGTGACCTGTTTTTGATTTTAGAAGACACTCCAGCTTAAAGAATCACATTAGCCTTGAGAACAGATCAAAATATTAATTTCATATGACCTGTTTGAGTGGATATATACTGTGAACAAAGTATTTTTTGTAGAAATAATGATTTCCACATATTTTAATGTTGTATTAAATTTTTTTATTTAATTTTAATGATATTCTGAACTCTATTCTGTGAACATGCTGGAACTTAGCAGATAAAAATCTTGGTACCTAATAAATCAAAGAGCCATCAATTAATCTCTAAATTACTCTGGAATTAGCTTGCTGATGTCTGTATTCCAATTTCAGTTATGTAATTATGAAAAACTTACTTGTCTTGCACTCAGAAGACAATATCCTCATTCAGATACCAATTTTAGTTGAGGACACGAAAAATTTTGAAATAATTTCTAGCTTTGCTTTTTTGAAAATTATTTCTGTTTCAGTTTCTGAATTGAAAATTGTGGTCTAACAAATCCTATGTTGCACTTGCTATTTGCAGTTTGATGGCACAACAAAATCAAAATGGAGATCTTTGAAGCTTTCTAACATGAGACAGTGTTCAAATACTCTTTTGTTGTAGTTGAAGGAACCTCCTACACTCATCCCTGACTATGCATATTATTTTCATTATTACTGAGAAATTATACCTAGGAATTCTCCTGACAGATCTCATAGAGATCCAAAATTCTTATAATAAAGTTATCTAAAATGTGTAATAATATGATGCTACAGTAAATAGTGTTTTCACTTTAGTTATTTATCTCTTACCAGATCCTACATAAATTGTTTCCTCACTGCTTTTGCTATGGAAGTCCTTCTCCAATTCTTGAATGTAAGCTCTGGTTTATCCCAACAAACAGGCCTCTTAAAGTAACCATTTCAATAGCAAAAACTAAGTACTGATGGGCTGAAAAAAAGCTCTCTGCTTTACCTATGCTTCTTGCAGAGTCATTGCAGAATGAGATTCCTCAAAACGTTCTCTGTTCCAGCACTGAGAAGGATGGTTCCAAAGCATCCATCCAAGAGCAGCCAGCCATGAAGCCATGACTCTGAATTCCAGGTGAGCACAAACTCACACTGCAGTTGATTTTATTCCCTTTGACATGATTTAGGCACACTCTCACTTCAGGCTTAAGCCATAGGACAAATGCTTAAAGAAAAAGCTATGTCCCCACAGTCTCTGAGCAAGACGTTAGGCTTAAATATTTAAAAAATGTTGTCGTTTATATTATGGGCATTATAAACTGCAGACAATTTAGGGGCTGCTTAGGAGCTGGTATTCTGAGTCTCTTTTTCAATTTTAAACAAGGCTTGATTGAGATACCCACACATATGTCTTCAGTGGTACTTAAAATTCTCTCTTGTTTTTGATGTTGACAGATATGACATGGTCCTCTAAAACAGCACTTAGAAGCCAGGTTTTGTACCTGAGGGCATCTCATATGACTCTAAGAGTTTATTTACTGGCAGGTGAATATTCCATTGAAGTGTATCTGAGATGCCTAAAAAGTGACTGTTCTTATTTGCCTAAGTATTTCAGATTTTAAGGACAACTGGGAAAACAAAATTAGAGAATGCCTTTTTTGGGCATCAGTTTCCAAATCTGTAAAATCTGCAAATCTCTGAAAGTATGATATGGATTTCTGCTGAATCCAGGGCATTTTCCGTGTAAACTATGCCTTTGTTTTTGAGCTTCCCAAAAGGAATTATTAGGTCCCATGGATGGAGCTTGGAGATGTCTATAGAGAGTGCTTGGGAAGTGCTTGGGTCATGGGGAATTAGATAAGTATCCTTCCCGAGGGGCCTAGGCTTTTCTTCCTCCCCTCTGTGAAGCAGTGAATTAGGATGGTCTTTGCCATTCTGCAAGTGCATGCACTTGCATGCACTCCTTCCCGAGGGGCCTAGGCTTTTCTTCCTCCCCTCTGTGAAGCAGTGAATTAAGATGGTCTTTGCCATTCTGCAGTGCATGACTGCTGTTGTGGTGCTGGCCAAGGGGAGCAGCTCCTTGTCCTCAGGTTTCTCTGGCTTGTTGCGAGAGGCAAACATGGTTGTGGAAACCGACTGGAGCTGCCCATCTGCTCAATAGAATCTTGCTCAATAGGATCTTGCTTATGTTACTCCCTGGTTCACCAGTCCTGCGTGGGATCCAGTGTGTGGTGGACAATGAGGAAAACAGAGCTTCCCCCTTTTCAGGCAGTCTGTAAACAGTAACATTTACTCAATTGAGTCAATTTTTGGAGATGGCTCAACAGCACCCTCAGATCCATCAGCTGTCAGCCACCAGGATCACCAGGTGCTGTGGGGCAAGAGCCCCGGACTTACATGGGTGTCTTTCAGCCTGATGTCTAGCAGGCGTTTTCTAGAACTGCTCAGAGATCCTTGCAGCCCTGCTGCCCTGGCTAAAACAGTTGCTCTATGGGGCCACTGGTGGACATGGCTTTAGCTATGTAAATGGCAAAAGAGTAAATCTGTGGCGCTGGGTGAGGAGACCTTGGTTTGGGAGTTGCAGCCCTTTCTACAAAACCAGACAGTCATTTTTGTGTGTCAGCTCATCAACATTGCTGGAGGCAAGTGTCCCACAAAAAGGAAGGTCAGTGGCCCTCAGAACACCTCCAGGAGGTCACACCTCTGGCAACACTAGGACAGTAAAACCAGGGGCAGGTCAGTTCTGGAAAATGTGCTGGCCCCGAAGAGGATTTGAAGGCACTTGTAAAAGAATATAAAACCATGAAAACTTCAGGAAAAGCCTTGGCCTCCCAATGAAATAGTGCAGCTGATATTGCTATGCCCTCTTGTGAAGTCTTTTCCTCTTTTTCTGGGTGCTGTCCACACCTTTCCCCTCATGTCTCTGCAGCAGCCTGAAATTGATCGGGCCTATCTGGTGGGATGGGGTACAGCCATGTACTCCTTTGCCAGGACAGGCAGGCCTTCAGGTCCAACCTATGCCTCATTGCTCATGATCCCAGACCTGGCCTTCTCCATGCCTCACTCTGTGATGACATCTTGAAGCTCTTCTCCAGCCTTTGCTGTTCACTACAATCTTGATATGGTTGCACTCAATTCTTCCTTCTGCACAGAAGCAAAACTTTGTGCTGGTCTTTGTGCAGAGCTGTCACTGTACTCTGATGAGGTGAGCAGGACTACAGCAGAAGCACTATGGCTGCCTGGTCACCAGGAAAAGTGTTATGGCAGCTCAGCCTGGTGGCAGCCCATCTCCAGGCTGGCCAGACCACATCCTGCAGAGCATGCCTGAGCAGTCTGTCTGTGAGCTCTTGAGCAGACTGCAGAGCCTATATCTTGCTGCTGGCAGTGGCTGTGCCTGATCCTGTGTTATGGGGCTCGAGGGTGAGAGTGCAGGATTTCCCTTTCCACCGCAGGAATGTGGAAGGCAGGCAGGGTGGGGCTCAGATCCTGGAAAGAGTAGAGACATGATCCCATTTAGTTTCATCTCCTGGGCAGAGGATGGGAATGACTTAAACCAAGCTGTTCCTCAGGGATGCTCTGGAATTTCCAAAGGTGCTCTTCACTGTAAACATCTTCCCAGCATAATCTGGGTGTGTTGCAAGCAGTCTGGGGAAATTTGTGTGGAACTCTGCTGTGGAAGTGCTTTGTGGTGTGTGAAAAGAGAGCTTTTCTAGCCAGGAACCTGGCAAGAGCTTCTGAACATATGGGGACTCACAGCATCTGCAACCAGTCTGTACTGTCTTCCCATCTCCCCAGTCTTTGCAAGTGTTTGTGTGGCCTTTTATGGGGAGAGACCTGCTGTTTCCATCTTGTTTTTCAAAACCAATGTTTGCATTCAGAAATGCTTGGGAGCTTGCTCTGACCTGATGACGGAAAAACCACGCAGTTCACAAAAGCCTAGGTACTTGATCTGTACCATCCTGGGTCTGTCCCTTATGTCAGTCCCCAAAAGCCAAGTGTCTTCCCTGTCTGCCTTCTCATCAGAAGTGAGAACACAGGGACATTGTCCTCCTCACTGTTGCATCATTTCTGAAAGAAGGTGTCAAAAATCCACCTTTAGATCAGTAATGTAGGAAGACTTGCTGTTTTGAAATATAGGTTGTATATGACCAGGTATGTCCATTAGGACCAATAGGAACTCTTTCCTGGGTTTCTTATACCCAGAGAAAATTCCAGCAATTACAGAGATCATATAGGACTTCTAATGCAGTTTAGTATCACAGGTAATTTCCCTCTTTTGTGTACATATTAAAAACATGCCCATTAATTTTATCATGAAACATATTAAGCTGAGACAATGAACTTTGCTTAGTGTCAAAATTTTTAACAAGGCACAGAAAAAATATCTGTTACTAATAGTGAGGGGAAAATCTGCAGATAAAAGTCATTCCAGGGAAGATAATGAAAATGTTCTTCTATAAGACAACAGTTGTCTGCAGTTAAGTTTTATTTCCATCTGCTTTCACTCCCCTGACTGCTGCTTGCTTTGCCAAATCCAGACTTAAAATAGACTAGGGAACCTGAAGTTAAGCTGCCTCCTTAGTCCAGTAGAGTTGGCTGTATGCATCATACATTTCTTACTGTGATAAATATGCTCTCCTGTCATGTCTCAGGACACAGATACTGCTGAATGAGCCCAAAATACATAGTAGTTAATCACAACATTTTATACACAAGACTTTGCAAATATAAGAAAATTATCAGGATTTATAGTGAGCGGATAGGTGATGAGTATTTGACACATATCAGAAGAATCTTAAAATATAAAGGACAGGAAAGGTATAGCAGACTGAACTTCAAGAAACTTTTTCCTGTCTTTCCTCATATGTTTGAAACTTGGCTTAATTATCATAATTACCATAAAATAAATAGATTAATTAATTGAAAGGATAAAAAAATAGAAAAGAAGGAAAAGGCAAAGGAAAATGAGAAGAAGGAAATGAAGGAAAAATGAAAACTAAAATGATTCATAAAATCTGTTTATCTGGTAGCATGTTCTAACATCTTGGCATATAAAATATTTTGTATGTGTTTTATAGATTAAAAAAAATGGTTGAACTTTGAAATATAGGAACTGCTCCAAAAAAATTAACTTTGGCACAAAACAAAAATCCAGACACTAGCATCCCTAACTAATTACTGTATTTCTCAAGTTTTAATAACAGAGACATGCTCCTTATTAAAAAAAAAAAGTGTTGACTTTCAAATCTATATTTTCTACTGGGAAAAAACTCCGGCTTTCTATGATAGAGTGACTCAGAAGAGAAGAGAAGAGCGACAGATGTCATTTATCCGGGCTTCTGTAAAGCCTTTGGCAGGGTACCCCACAACATCCTTCTCTCCAAGCTGGGTCTCATGGATGAACAGTGGCTGAGGAGTTGGCTGGATGGTTGCATTCACAAGGTGGGGGTCAGGGGTTCACTGTCTGTACAGAGATCAGTAGTGACTGGTGTCCCCTAGGTGTCCATACTGGGACCAGGACAGAGAGACTAAGTGCACCCTCAGCAAGTTTGCAGATGACACCAAGCTGAGTGGTGTGACTGACACACCTGAATGACGGAAAGTCAGAGGGGCAAGGACAAGATTGGGAAGTGAGTCCACAAGAACATATGATTCTATGAGTCTGTTATGTAAGACTCTATGATTTTGTTATGTTAGATTCTATGAGTCTGTTGTGTTAGACACATAAAATGCCCCCAGAAATATGAGTTCACAAATACCCACTACAAATAATAGGTGGAAAACTGAGTCTGTTCACAGAATCACAAAGTTGCAGAATGGCTGGGGTTAGAAGGGATTTCTGGATGTCATCCAGTCTAATCCCCTATTAAACATGCTGCATAGTATTGCATCCTGTCAAATTTTGAATATTTCTGGGGGGAGAGATTCCATGGCCTACCTAAGCAATCTGTTCCGCTACTCTGTCACCCTCACAGTAAAGAATCAAAGAATCACAAGATGGTCTGGAACTGACCTCAGAGATCATCTAATTCCAAGCCTCCTGCTGTGGGCAGGTGTCACATACATATTTTCTGAAAAATCCCTTTGCCCAGGATTTTTCTCCTGGGAAGCTGAGAAGCACCAGAGAAAAAGGAAAACAATAATTATCTCATAGCTTCTCCTATGTTTTGCTGCTTTGGAATATGTTTGGAGATTGTTTACCAACATTTCATTGGTTTTTGTTGAGTTGTTTTGACTTATTGACCAATCAGCTTGCCAAGCTGTGTCGGGGCTCTGGAGAGAGTAATGAGATTTTTTTATTTTATTTTATTTTATTTTATTTTATTTTATTTTATTTTATTTTATTTTATCTCTTTAGTCTTCTGTAAGTATCCTTTTTGTATTTTTAGTATAGTTTAGTATGGTATTCTTTAATATAATATAGTATAATAAAATAATAAATTAGCCTTATGAGAACATGGAGTCAGATTCACTATTCCTTCCTGCCACGAGGGTACCCCACAAATACAATAAACAGGGATACATTTTCCTAGCCCAGGTTTCTCAGAGCACCATCCAAGTAGACCTTAAAAACTTCTAGGGATGGGGCAGCCACATATCTTCTGAGCAACCTGTGTCTCACCATCCTCACAGCAAAAATTTTTTTTTGTAATGTCTATTCTTAACCTACTATCTTTCAATTTGAAACCATTGATGTGTCAAAGAATCACTTTCTCTACCTTTGTAAAGTTTGCAGGGTGAGTGTATTAGTGTTTGTAGTACTCCAGGAGAACAGCTGGAAAAAAATGTGGACTGGAGTTCTCCCTCCTAGGCACATGCTTGCTCTAAAGTTTTCTCTTTCTGAGTAGTCATTGTGTGTGGGCAGCACACTGCTGACACTGCTCTGGATGCTTCTGAATGATCCTGAGACATAGGCACCTCCTGAAGCAACCCATCTGTGCTGAGGCCTTCAAATATCACGTCACTGACCAAAAGAGCTAAATACGCAATTTCTGCATCAGATGGATATTATTGTCTGACTCATGTCCATAACCATGTTCACACATCTTCAAAGCTGGGAAATCAGACGTATGATTTGGCATATTTTTAACATTAATATCTTGAAATACAAATGTCAGGAAAATTGAATTTTCAGCTATTCAAATGCTCCCCAGAAGCTGAAGCGTCAAAGACTGGCAGCAGTACAGCCTTGATGTTCCTGCAGTGTTGGGATCCTGTGCTGCACAGGATACATGCATTTCTCACCTTGCCTTGCAAAAAGCACTTGCTTGGGGTAGCCACAGAATCACAGAATGGCTTGGGCTGGAGGGGTCCACAATGACCATTTAGTTCCACCATGGATCAGAGATCTTCCAACCCCGTTCTGAGCACTTCCAGGGATGGGACATGCACAACTTCTCTGGGTGACTGGTTCCAGTGTCTCACCACCCTCACAGAAGATAATTTCTTCCTAATAGCCTAAATTCCTAAAGCTAGTCTCTTTTCATTTTAAAGCCATTAGCCCTTGTCCTAGCACTACTTGCCATTTAAAAAGTCCCTCTCCTGCTTTCTTGTAGGCACCCCTAAATTCTGGAAGTCTGCTGTCCAGTGTAGGTATGTGTGTTTGGGTTTTTTTAAAATTTTTCATGTTTCACCTTACTGCATTTTTAGGCACTTCTGATACCTGCTTAGGTTCTGTGTGTTTTCTGTAATATCTGTTTTAAAACACTTGTTCCATTTGCACATATATCTCTTATTTTGGCAAGGTGCTAATATTATTTTTTTCTGGTTTTTACCTACTATTTTATTTGCATTCAATTTTTATTTCTTCTTTTAATTTGTCAGTGCTTTTTTCTTTCGTTTATCTACAAAGTACACCTTTCAAAGTCTATCTTTCCATTAGACTTCTCTCTCTCTGTTAACTTCTGAGCCGAACAGAAACATGTAGACGGTATCTTTTGCTGGTTACAGGAATACCTATGAGAGGTCTACTGGCTGTGGTTTCAGCAAGCCACCAACACATAGGGAAATGTAAACCTTCAGCTGAGATCCGTTTGATAAACGCTGGATTGAGATTGCAATCAGAGCAAGAAGCTCGAATATCCAGCAGAGGGAGTGATTTCCTCAGCCAATATCCCTCTGCCCGGCATGCCCTGACTCCAGCCTCAAGGAGAGAGCATCTGCGCGTCGGCAGAGGCGTGGGAAGGAGGACTTGTAAGATTTGCGGCAAAAAGAGCTAAAACACAGTATGTAAACTGCCTAAACGGAAAAAAACCCCAACCTATTTCTCTTGAAATGGCTGTAATTTTTATCTAACTAGTAAAAAAAGTTTGAAGAATTTAGCAGGTAAGATTCAAAAATAATGATTAGCTGGCACGATGGTCTAACCCCAGCGGACAACTAATTATTGCACAGCTGCTTGCTCACTCCTTGATACCCATTCCCCTGGTGGGGAGGAAAATCAGAATAAAAGAAAAGTAAACTCATGTTAGAACATAAGAACAGCTTAATAATTGTAACAAAATAAAATATTATTACACTACAACTACTACTACAAGTACTGCTGCTGCTACTACTACTCCTACTACTAATAATCATCATGATGAAAAGGAGCCAGGCGAATAAAAGCCAAGAGAAGCAAGTGACACACAATACAATTGGTTACCAGCTGCTGACCAATGCCCAGCCCCCAGCAGCAGTCAGCCCCTCCTGGCCAGCTCCCTGCAGTTGACATCCTGGACACGATGTTCTGTGGTGTGGAACATCCCTTTGGCCTCTTCAGGTCAGCTGTCCCGGCCATGCTCCCTCCCAGTGTCCTGTGCACGTGTTCGCTGATGGGAATGAACACCGAAGGCCCTTGGCTAAGGGTAAGCACTGCTCAGCAGCAGCTAAAACATCAGTGTGCTACCAACATCACTCTCATGCTGGATCCAAACACAGCACTGAACCAGTGACTAAGAAGAAAATAAATTATATGCCAGCCAAACCCCAGCTAACTAGAAGTGTGAAATGTTGTGCAAGAAATATTTTTAACCAATGGTGGTGATATTTGTCTTCACGATTGCCACAAATCAAATATTGATGAAGTGATATTAAGTCTGTAAAAGGAAAATTTATTTAATTACTGGAACATGTAATTTATCATACCAGTTCTTTAAAGTGTAAACTAAAATGCTACCTCTTTTTATTGAAATACTTATTGGTTAACAAAGATTTTACCACTAACTATGATAATTATGCAAATAAATGGAAAAAAAACCTGAACAACATTTAAAAACTGATGTATGTAAAGAGAAATTAATTCACTAGTGGTGTCTGGGATTTTTTCAGTATATACTGACCAAGTAGCAAGGCAAGAATCTCTGAGTGTTTTGTATAATGCTTGTTATCGATGACTCCAAAGATTTTCCCAAGGTAACTTCCTGGGAATGAATGGAAAAGTTAAGCTGATTTATCCATCAGTTCTCAACATTTTGAAAGCAGTCATTGATCTCTAGGTGTAATTAGCATTAAGAAAGGTGTTGACTGTACTGAAGTATTTAGCTATCTGTTTCAGTTTTGACTGGAAGCAGACAAGGGTGAATAGAGATGAGACACAGACAAAGTGGACTAACCTGAAAAGCAACCCAGCAATTAAATTGACCCAAATCAGCTTTTGATTATGTTTGATATCCTTCCTTCCATAATTTACAGAAATTAATTTTCTGTTCTCTATAAAATAAGGCTGCTGGGCAACAATCCTTCAGTACCTCTCGGCTGGAAACAAAACTTGGATTGGAAACTTGGTTATTATGAGCTAAAAAAATTATTCAAACTGTTTTTGCAGTAAGTTTCAAGGTAAGTTTTGAGGTACGTTTCAAGATTCAAAAAATCAATGTTAGAAAAAATACAAACTTGTTAATGATTCAAATAACATTTTAATGTATGGATTGCCAATATTCTAGGATGCCATTTTGGATCAAAACACAAGATAAAAGTAAATTATAGAACAGTGCGTCCATTTTCAAAAAGTACAGGGTAGCAAAGTTTGTTAACAATAGGGAATGTTAAATCACAATCTAAAACACCTCTAGTGGAGTTCTGGGTAAGTAATCCAATCTGTAATATGTATAGATTGATTGAAACTTGGGCAAAGTAAGGAGGCTTAGTCTTGTTGGTCTTTAGGTCATGCCAAATACCAAAGTAATACTTACCTACACTGTTGTCAGTGGGATAGGTAGCAAAAGGATATTTTATTTGGTTGGAGAAAGGATTACATTGTTTTTATAGCATTTTCTCAATTTATGAAATTGAGATATATATAACTCAGGTTATAAAGTGTGCACAAATGTTACTCATTTAATATTTGGAAATATTTCTAGAATTTAACACAAAGCAGAAGGAACCCCCCAGCAAATTTTTCTGGAAATTATCAACATTGCCTACTACTTGCTATGTTTTTTTTCAGTACCTGCCACCATAGAACTCAGCATGGCTTTGATCATTAGGAGCTACATTAAGGATATCTGGTATTAAAATTCAAAGGAAGAATTCAGAAGCATCTTGCTCACCATAATTGTTTGCAAAATATTGTGGTAATTTTGCAGTAGCCACAGCTGAGGCAGGGAGGCAGATTGTACTTCATTCCACATCAAGACAGAATGTTTCTCTTAAAAATCTCATCTGAAACCATGAACCATCAGTGAGTAATACAGGTATTGTCATCTAATAAAACAGAAACATGATATCACGTGATGAACACCTGTGACTTATTTTCACAGTCTGTTGCAGTCTGAAAATAAGGCTTGGAATTAGTGTTTTGATAACATTAGCCAAATTTGTATTCTCCTCAGAAAGCAAGGGGCTACTCAGTAATGTTTTCCTTAATTTCCTTTTTTGATTAGGATACCTATAATCTAGGTCTAAACAGAAAATCAAAACCTAAAAAAATAAGGGAAATGGAAGTTGTTAGCAGTGAAAACCAATAAAATTAAAGTACTAAGAGATGGCAAAGACTGTATGCATTGGAACTCTCAAAAGAATGTGATGACTACTGGGAAGATTTCAGCACTATACTGTTGGGCCTGGATGATATGTAACATTCACAAGAACAAACTGAAATACTGACAGAGTCATAAGTGTTGGGTGATCCACAAGCTATTTTTGATTCTACTTTCTGTAATTATTTTCATATAGAATTAAGGAAAGCAATTCCTGTGATTTTTTTTTCCCCCTAATATAAATAAGGGGTTTAAAAGACATAGTATGATATTAGTATGATAAGGAATGTTTCTGACAGAGTGTTTGGAAGTGTTTTGGCAGTAGGTGTCATTCTTAGGATATTTTTTAGATTTGAGAGAGTTCCTTTTTTTTTTAGGGGAGAGGGGGAACAGGTTTCTGAGGGAGGGTTTGATAGCTCATCTTAGGCTAAATGATATGATCACAAAAAAAATTACAGAGTGTTTCAGAAAGCTGTTCTTCTTTAAAATAGACACAAACAGACTGAGGAGAGCATCCCAGTCCCAATGATGTAAATAGCTTAGGTATATGTGAGGACAAGATCAAGACAGAGACTTTATTCAGACATGTATCTATACTTACTTCATCTTCATCCACAGGGGTATTTTGACAAACTGTATGAATTTGCACTGATTCTTGATCCTCAAAAATTGTCTTCTGTAGTGTCACCAGGTTAATTAAGTTTTTGATAATTGTGTAATGAATTACCTTTTTAAAATGTGACATAGATCAATGACATTTTAATCATGTATGATAACTCCCATTATTGTCTCACCATCAAACCTCCGAAATACAGCGTGCACTGGCATTATAACATTGTTTATATTCTAGGGATACTTTTTCCAAGGAAAACAGTGTATGTTGGAAAAGACTGATAATGAAAATTCATCAAAAAGCAGCGATTCAACTTTTGTATATTTTCAAGGGGAAATAAAATGTATGGTTTGTGAAATTATTGTTTACCCTTCCCCTACACCCCCACCCCCCATCCCAAGAATTAATAACATATTATTTATTAAATACTTGTGGCAGGCTTTAAGGGATAGCAGAATCCAATGAAAGAAATGGGAAAACCTAGTATTTATAATTGGGCCTTCCCAAGTGCAACAAGTACTAGTAAAAATTGGTATTTTCAGAAATGTTATTTCCCTATTAGACCTTTCTGAAGAGCTTTCCTTGCCCTGTCAAGCATTGTTTAGATAGTTACCCAAGGTATATTTAGTGGGTTTTGTTAGATTTTCTGCAGTCATTATTTATATTTGGTATAATTAGCTGTCAGCTCAATACCAGTAGCATTTACCTCGAGAAGAACTTGTAGTAACTTAAAAAGAAGATGGATGCTTTTGCTTGCTTTGTATCATACAGCCATAGAATCACTATTAAGGTTGGAAAAGACATCCAAGATCATTGAACACAGCAGTTGACTGACACCACCATCAAATAAATGATAGCATCAAGTGCTGTGTGGGGACCTCACTGCTTCCCTGGACAGACAGGTTCAATGCTTGACAAACCTTGCTGTGAAAAATTATTCCTGAAAAGATACTGACTTTCATGTCAATTTAAAATATTTAGTGCCGTGAGCTCTCTGTTAGTATGAGTATCATATAGTAGCAATGTACAGTAATTGTGAAGTTTCTAAAAGCTCTAAGAGAGCAATATTTAGGAAGTTAGGTCCAATAATGAGAAACACTCAAAGAAATACTCAAGGTGTGAATTATGGTAAACAAATATTAGCACACATAGGTATCAGTTAACCAAAGATCTTGCAGTGAAAAGAAGTTGTATGGGTTAGCAGTCCTTTACAAAAAGTTACTTGTGTCCTCTTGTAGATCAGGCAGTATCTTTCAGGAATATATACTGCTCTGATCATTCTAAGGTTCTTTCCATAGGCTCTAAAAGATTATGACCTGCTCTAAACCATAGAGGTATACCAAATCTGACCTGAAAATCAAGAAATGTCCACTGAAAGCAACATTAAGTTAAGAACCAACATTAAGTTAAGAACCAACATTAAGTATTTGCCAGGCTAAATTAATTTTCTTCTGAGCTGTGTGTCTGTGGCTATACTGTCAAAGGTTCCTGAGTTAGTTTCTTTAAAGTCATCATAATGATTGGTGATGAATGGTGATGAGTATTAATAGACATGTGTATGTGAGGGTTTTCCAAGCACCAAGCTTTCAGATCTTAGACATCAAAAATATAAAAAACTTGAAGAATAACTCTTCTTTGGACACCTCTAAATATCTAGTGTGTCTCTTTAAGTACAAACTGTAATATGCCTTGGTACAGGGTGCTCAATGTGTGTATTTACTAATTTTACTGGCTTGGTCTGGTTTCCTGTGTAAAGTGTATATGGATCTGGGTGCACTGTGATTGGCCTCCTCAGCATGCCTGCCATAACTTTAGAATTTACATCACATCAAACAAACAGAACAAATCAACACATAATTCTTTGACTATTAGCTCTTCAATACTGCCCAGAAGCCACAGATTTTTATGTGAATAGCAGAAGACCATGATGAGCCATCAATAGTATGCAGTGAACCTCTTTCCTTCCAGATTATTGCTGAGGAAAAAAAGTTAAAGATGGATGCCCCTTTTCTTCAACAAAAGTAAACCAAGTGGCTACCAGGAAGAGTGATGGCTTTTATGGCTCATCTTAAAGCACTTCATAGCCCAAAACAAGTAGCACCAGAACCATTGTTGTTTTTTAAGGGCTAGGTACTGACCATCCTTTTCCTCATTTTGAAGATATGAGGAGGAGAACACTGAGCCATAAGTTGCCAAATAGACCTCTTCATAAAATTCTAAAATGTATAAGAAGATCACAGAGCTCTTCTAGGCTACTTCTATTGCAAGAGTGTTTCTGACTTCCAGTAAAACATTCCAATTATTTTTATTATTCTGAAACCCAATGAAAGGCCCTTCTTCATAGATATAAAGGTATATTTGTCTTCATTTTTGGCTGAATGAATTTGCCTTTTGGCTTCTCCTCCCCCATCTGTAAAAGTGAACTACCTGAATGAAGAGCAGCACAGATAAGAAGGGGGTGAAGGCACTGAGAAAGAGTAGAAGTAATAATACTGCAGCTTGGAATGAAGAAGCACAGAGGAGTTACTTGTCTTACAGTGCACCCAAGAAGGCTTTTTGAAGTTGCCATCTGTCTTATGGATTTGAGTGTGTAGCTAAATGCTGATATTAATGCTAATTAATGCTAATTTAACATGAATGTTCTTAAAAGCTTATGATTGCCTTTCCCCTCTTCTTTGGAGACTTCAAATCCCAGGTCACAGCATATGAAAGAGTAGAAAATGAAATAAATTTGATAATTTTTTAAATATTATTTTAACTTTTGGTTGGGTACTATCTTCATGTTAGGAATAAGTGCACTGCTTATTGCTCTTTTGGAACCTGTCTTGGATTCATTACACTGGGACCTAACCTTTCTTACATTCCAATACAGTAGTATCAGTAATCAAAACAGAAGGATGGTAAAATGGAAGAAGCGCATATGGTAACAAATTCCCTGAAAAGAAAACAGACTATAGCATAAATCTACCATCTGCTCTAAGATTTACAGTCTCCCTTTTTGCTTACTAGATGGCAAACATATTACCCACCCTATTAACCTATGATGAAAAGAATTTTTCTGCTGTCTTGTTATAAAATTAGCTGGGCTGAAATTTGCCTCATGCCTGGGCTTGGCCACCTGAGCTTCCTCAGTGGATGGAAGAGGTTTAATGTGTTAATTCTAGACAGCAGTCTCCCTTCCCGCAATGAAAGGTGGTACTCAAAAGTCATTGTAACAGCTAGTGGTTTCTTAAAGCAGGATGAAAGGGAAGGTGGGCAAAAGTATCTAGTAATAAGGCAAATCAGCTGTAAACCCACATTTGCAATTTAGAAAATGCAGGAATGAGAGCACACTGGTGTCTTGTTTAGGTTATACTTCACCTTGTTGTGGCTATTTTTTGAAACTGGGATCATGGCACAGTAGAGTCCTTTTGTTCTAGGTGTTGCCCAGCAGCATAATGTGCTTGCTTCTACATATAGGTAATATTTACCTCTGTGCAAAAAGAGACCATTCAGTGCTTTGAACTTTCCCAACCCTCAGTTAAAATTCCTTATTTTTGAGGTAGGTTCATGCAGCAGAGCAAGACCAGAAGGAAGCTATTTTCCACTTCCTCAGAAATGGCTGCTACTTACTTGCCTTTCACAGAATCCTGTTCCATGCACATGGGTTTGCTGCCAGAACTATTGAAAACATGTGGAATAATCTCAGTGCTGTAGAAGAAATCTGAATCAGTGTATCCAAAGCTTAACTCTTGCATTTCTACCCTCTGTTAACTGTTGTAGTTCACCAGGGGACAGGAGTCCCCAGCCCTGGGCAAACACACCAGTGTAACATCTACTTCTGGAGCTGGTAAGTGTATTCTTAGTGAGACATAACACGCTCAAGGCCTAATCTCCCCCCCTGGACTGTCCTTTCAGATTAATTTTTCTCATCTGAATATAACATAATTAACAGTATTGGTATTTCAAATGTCTACATTTGACTCCACATTTAAGACCTCAGACTTATAATGAGCCATTTGAAGTCTTTTCTTGGAACTTTTGTTCCCCATCACTGATCTGCATTCTCATTTGGATCACACAGACATTTCAAGCCCAGAATCACAGCTGCATATAGAGGAAATAGAATCTGAAAGGCCTGATCTGCAAGACTGCTAAGCACACAAAATTTAAGGAAGTCCTGATAAAAATCTTTGAAATTCAGAAAACATTGAGAAGTTTTTAATTTTCAGTAAAAAAACCCAAAAAACAAAAACAAAACAACCAAAAAAAAAAAGAAAAAAGAAAACAAGAAAAAAAAAAAGAGGGAAAAACCCCCTGACAAAGAACAAAAAAGAGGAAACGAGAAAGTTTAGGTACTAGGTAGAAATTTAAGGTATACTAAAAATGGACTGATAGACCACTGATCTGTTTGGTTGAACTGGATTTTCACAACATTTGACATTTATCTCTTTTACAGTATTTTCTCAGTGAAAGCATCATAAGTCAGATTATTCTGCTTCTTTTTCTGGCTCATTGATGGTTTCTGCTGGAAAGCTCATTAGTGCTACTTTTTCCTGGTTTGAGAATTCTTAGGCTCATATGAAAATAGGAGATGACCTAAAAGGTGGATGGGAATAAAAAAATTCCTTCTGAGTATATCCTTTTCATCGTTAAGATACTTTTTCCTTCTAAATGCAGCTTTAGCAGTAATACCCCAAATACTTCTAAATTTTAGAAAAGCAGCAAGGGCATGGATCATAAAAACATACTTAAGTGAGTTAAAATTTTGAGGAAACGCTGGAGACCTGTTACTGCATCAGACTGCATAGTTCTCTGGCACTCTGCACAGGTGTTGGAGTGTTGGAAAAAAAAACCCAAACATCTTAATACGTTTACCTTGTAGCTATTAGTATTCTTGCACAGAAATTATATGGAATTGCTCATACAAAGATGTAATTATATATAGCAATTTCATGTGGAGAAAAACAAAAAAGATCTTTCTTTCATTGTGATACCTACCTAACGCACACCTTGTCTTAGTGATTGTTATTGCAGGAAGTGTAGCCATTACTCTTCATACACAGAGACATTTGCATCACTGTCTAGATTATGTTAATAATTATATTAACTGAATAAAATACCGCAAACAGTTCTAAGGGACATAAGAACATCACTGTTATGAGTTGTCTTCTTGAAACCTTCTAGTAAATTGAACTGTGCTGGGGAGTGCTCCTGAGAGCTGAAATTCAATTGTACATACTGTGAAATTTTTGCTGTGGTTCTGTTGGGGTTTAATAGCAGTCAGCAATCAAAGCACCACACAGCCACCTGATCACTTCTGCACCAGCAGGATCTGGGACAGAATCGGAAGGGTAAAAGCTGAAAAACTTGTGTGTGGGATTCACATTGTCTGAACAAAGAGAGACAATCCTGTCTCTCAGGGTTTTTCCTGGAGAAGCAGAGAAAAGTATGATCAAAACAATTCTTATCTCATTTGCTGCCCCTGTGTTTGTGTGCAAGTGGAATGTATTCTGGAGATTGTTTACCTGAGGTGACCTATTGGATCCACGTGTGTGTGTCTGGACTGTTGGCTGACAGTCATGAGTTTTTCAATAGTAAGGAGTAGTTAGAAATTTGAATAAGTAAGTATGATATAGTATAGTACGTATCTCTTTAATATAGTTGCAATATAATGTAACATAGTTTTAATAAAGTGCGCATCAGCATTCCAAAGGCCATGGAGTCAGATGCCAATAATTTCCTTCGTTGGGGGCTTGCCTGATTTTACAATAACTCGTGGGTTGAGGTAAAGGCAGCTTAATAAGAAAAGCAAAAGTTGTGCACACAAACAAAGGAATGAATTCGCTGCTTCCCATGGGCAGGTAGGTGTTCAGCATGTCCAGGACTGCAGGGCCCTATCATATGTAACAGTGCCTTGAGAACACAAACACCATCTCTCCAAACATCCCCCTCTTCCTCCTTTTTTCTCCCCACTTTGTACATCGAGCATGATGTCACATGGTCTGGAACATCCCTTCAGTCAGTTGGGGTCACCTGTCCTGCCTTTGTCTCCTCCCAGTGTCCCAGGCACCCTCAATATCCTCAGCAGTGTGGCAGTACGAAAAGCAAAAAGGGGCTTGGTGCTGAATAAGAACTGTTCAGTGATTAAAAAAAAAATAAATCTCTATATTCTTAACCCTTCGCTCAACACAAATCCAAAACATATCCCCATGCAGCCACTGTGAAGAGAATTAACTCTACCCTAGGAAAAGCCAGCACAAGTCACTAGTTTATCTTTGTCCCACATGAGATTACACTGTTCCAAATAATTTCCAAGCTCAGTTTGTGATATATTATGGATCATTTCCACTAGTCGGTTTGCATGCCCCCAAGCAGCTTTATAGGCTAAAATTATTTATAGTGTGGAAGTAAGCTTTTCTCTCCTAGTTGGTGTCAGCAACTGTAACTCAGGCACATTTCATATACTGCACTAAATTTGCAGTATATGAAATGTCTCAAGAGAGACTACATGATTTTTTTTCATTGGCATAAGGAAGGGCTAGTAACAATCTCACTTTGTAGGGCTCACTTATTCCCCCTTTCAGAGTAGCCAGCCAGAATGACCTTGTCTCCTTGATGTCTGGCTGAACGTATTAAGACCAGCTGATACACAAGTCTTGTCTCCTCCCCTCAAATCTCAACTAGAAGTGATGATGCTAATTTAAAAAACTCTTTGCTTGCTAAGGCACAAGAAACCTGTGAGTAACAAGATTTACTAGTGTGAAAGTAGTGCTTCTTAAATTGCATTTGTGAGTGCCTCTTCTCATTCAAACTAGGCAGAAAACACCAACCTAAAATTGCAAATGTACAGTAAAAATCACAGGCAATATAGGTTATTGCAGGAAAGTTAATTAGGTCTTATAAGAGATAAATCCCAAAGACATAAACTAGGCAGTGTACAAATTATGTTTCTGAATATCACTTTAAAACAGGTTCCTGTCTGTTCTGTGTGTACCCATCCAATTTAGGTCAACAACCAAAGATGACCAAAGTGCAAGCTACTCTGATGTACAGGACTCAGGGGAGATAAATTAGTTTTACTTAAAAACAATTGCTAAGATAATGATGTAGCTGAATGAAAATAATTAACTAATAATTAACTTAATAATTCAAGGGCAATTTCCTACATGCTTAAATATAAAGTAATAAATAAACTCTTAAGCAGATAGAGGGCAAGAGACTTACAAGTTAATCACACCTGCCAAAGTTAAATAAGTAGTCAAACATTTCATGTAGTTACCAAGGATAGTAATGGAATTCCTTTTTTAAGACACTAGTCTTATACTGTAATTGCTAGTTCTTAGGGCATCCTTTATCCCTTTTCCTGATGCCTTCTTGCATCCTGGAGCAGCCTCATCCTTCCTCCTGAATAGCACAGTATTCTGCTTGCCATATATGGAATTTGTGGTGTTGCAGCTTCTAGCTAAAAAAATCAGAGTCAAATAATGAAGGCACAGAATCAAGACTGGAACTTTACTGCCATAAATGTGGGATTATCTGGGACTATTTCTCAACAGCATTTCTTTGTCTTGTCTGAAAAATTATTTTGAACACTTCAGTAATTTCAAGGATTATCTGTTTGAAGATACCAGTTTCAAAATTTTCTTTCCTTCCCTCTAAAGATAATTAGTACAAAGTATAGACTTTGGAAACCCCCCAAACTGGAATAGGGGTTGTATATTATTGTGATGTCTGTTCATTGATAATAGCTGTATCTGCCTTTAATCTATATAGTTTTGGGTTTTTTTGTTTTGTTTTTTTAAGTTGAGTATATTTCCATCATTCCACCTTATAATTAAAGTCATGTTAAAATTGCATAGGGATGAGGTATTAGGAAGTCTTGTGAAATACAATTACTTACTTTTGGATTTGACAGAAAGGGAGGCAAAATATTGGAATTCTTCTGACTGCTAGTCATATATTCCACAAATAATAAACACCTCAGAAGAGGTACACAGCCATTTCTCTCATGCAACTGCTCTTGCAATCTCTCCTCGGTTTCTTTTCATCATTCTCAGACTAATGTACCCTGAAGAGAAGCTAAAAGCAAAAGCAGTTGAACTCACAGATAGAAAAGATTTGGAGCATAAGGAGAGTTCTTTTGATCCTTCTCCTTCTCCTGTAAAGTATGCTGTATAGCTCTGGAATGATGAGAGTGAAACTGGCCGATCACCATTAGTTCAAAGCATTAGAAAGAAGTATTAGAGTCTCCAGATTAGGAACTTTCAGTATGAACATAAGAAAAAGACGATGGATGAAGAGAGGAAATGCAGTATGTAGTCAATAAGCAGTCACAAATGTTATTTTCTTTATATGGCTACATGGATTATGAATTACAACAAAGTGACTGGCAAGTTTGTCTCACTGCATGATTTTAACTGAACTCTTGACATATTTGAGTTTCATCATTATGGCTTTTTTATTACTGACATCCATGGGAGTCAGACTTTATAAACGATCTGAGAAATCTAATGAATACAAAAACAAACATCCTTTCTTGCTTTTTAAATGGGAAAGCACAACTGTTCAGAATCCTACTAATTATTTCATCCATTCTTATATAGAGCAGCAACTGTATTATATTGTATTATATTGATGACTTTCTTGAATTTGAGCTATGGCTTTGTATATGAACTTTGATATTTTGATTTTTTTAATTTCTGATTTTTAAAGTGATCCCTTCAAGTAATTAAATCAAAGCACTGCATTATGGCCACAAAACAAGCTGAGCACTAAAGATCCAAGAAAAACATTCTTATGAGGACACTTTTTGGAACAACAATACACCAGATTTTGTATTGCAACCTTGGCTTGGAACTATCTGTCCTACCTAACAACTCATTTGAAGGTCAAATTTATTAGACAAATCATAGGTGAAAAACAAACTTCTTCCCACCACTTTGCTTACAGTCGCAGTGGCATTGAAGTATTCCTTTTGTTGTTACATTTA
Organism: Passer montanus; assembly: GCF_014805655.1. Taxonomy (NCBI): domain Eukaryota; kingdom Metazoa; phylum Chordata; class Aves; order Passeriformes; family Passeridae; genus Passer; species Passer montanus. The sequence goes on along the minus strand of NW_024366815.1, from coordinate 10,671,634 downwards.
AGAAATTATCTGTGAGGACCAGAGTTCAAACTTTTCAAACGTTGCATAGATGTTGTTGATATCTGACAAAGAAACTGTGAAGGACATAGAAAAATATTGTAGAACGAAACAAATAACTGAAGAAAAATCTCAAGGTGATGTAACTAGCTAAAAATGGCAACCATCCAAAATGAAATATGGTTTAAGAAAGAGACATTATCAATAGTTTTTCTGTGTAGAAGAGTAAATTATGAAGTTTCTCTGTATTGCAAATTATTTTGTAATAGGAAAAGCAAGAGATAGTTGCTACATGGTTGAATATATTCTGATTTCTCTTCTTCAACCTCATCTGTTGGAGATTTCTCCTTTTCCTGCTTCTTCAGCTTTCACCTGGTCTCCTAGTTAAGAGTTGTAGACAATAAAATGGACAGCCCTTTGGACTTTGTACATAATTTACTTTTTCTAGTTGAGCCTAAGAATTTGATACCACATGCTTTCTTCTATTTCATACTATATTAATATCAGGTATCTGTAGTTATGGTAAATACAATGATATTATTAATATTTACTATGATTTATGACAATGAAATTTTATTAGAAGATTATCATGTCATAGAGTCTTAGAATCATAGAATATCTTGAGGGGAAAGGACCTCGAAGAATTATTGAGTCCAACTCCTGGCCCTGAACAGGACATCCCAAAATGCTCCTTGAACCCTGGCAGATTGGTGCTGTGACCACTTCCCTGGGGAGCCTGTTCCAGTGCTCAGCCACCCTTCAGGTGAAAAAAATTTCCTAATATCCAACCTGAGCAACCCAACACTGCCTCATGCAGTTCCCTTTGGTTGTATCAGTATTCACCAGAGAGAAATCAGTGCCTGGCTCCTCTTCCCCTCATGAGTAAGCTGTAGACTGTGATTAGGCATCCCAGCCCAGTGCAGAGTGGGAAAATCACCTTCCTCAACTCTGCAGCAATGCTGTGCTTGATGTACCCTAGGGATTTTCCACATATGGGACAACATGTAGCAATAGATTTGTCTGGCTGGCTTGTCTATATGCTTGCATAGGTATTTGAATTTCCTCTTTGTGCCTACCCCTTCAAACCATTGCAGTTTGAGCCAAATCTCAGCTCAAATTGCAGCAACATTGATTCTTCCAGTTACAGAAATCCTTCATTTTGTCCTTGTGTGCTGAACAGCAGGCAGCCTTTACAAACTGTGATCCTTTTGGGTTTTCCACATAGGAAAAATGTTGCAGTAGGGTAAACTGAAGTTTATATGAAGCAGTTCAAAGGCCTAAAAAAACCCCAAAAACAAAAAGATGTAATTATCATTTGACTGGATTAACTTGAGTCTATAAGTTACTCATGCAAAACAGATGTAAAGAAGTATTCAACTAATTTAAGTGTCTACATTAAGGGCCTTTATGTAGTTTGGTATGACCAAACTACAAAGTACAAGATCAGTATGTAAAAAAAGTGAAAATGCTCATCTTCAGAGGCTCAGAAAATGGAAGTCCAGGAAATATGTTTTGTACTTTGGCTTTAGAAATCCTATCTTGTTAGGGCTAATTATCAGAAGTACACAGAGGCAAAATGCTTTCCAAAGAAAAATGTTATCCTTTTTATTCTGCAGTTTAGTTAGAATTAAGATACCCTTGTGCTGGTATAATAGGCTGCACTCAATAAACCATATAAATCACGTATTTTTTTACACTTACAGACTCTGCTTCCCTGTTGTCCTGGTTTTTGGCCAGGACAGAGTTATTTTGCAGTAGTCATGAGGAGGAAGAGACAGGAGCTGTGTGAGCATATCTAGGTTCTTATTCTATACCACCTCATGTTACCCCTGGGCTCAGAAGAAAAGGATTTCTTGCACAGGCACAGAGGATCCATCCATCGTTGTTAACTGGCTCAGGATGGTGCTGCACTGGATCAGTTGGTGAGGGTTTTTTGATTGTTAGTCACTCTCTTTTTGTATACTTTTCATTATTGTTTCTGTTACTGTTTGTTTACTTGTCTAGTTGCTGTTTCCAGTCAATTGTTCCTGTCCCTACCCATTATTTCTGCCTTTTTTTTCTTCTCACTAGAGGAGCAGGGGAAGTGAAGAAGCAGTGTCTGGTTTGGGAGAATCTTGCTTGGGTGGGGACTCAGTTGGGGAGTGCCATTCCCAAATCATGACTCCTGTGGACCTCCATGGAGTGCAAAGCCTCAGATGCCTCTCCATGTCTTTCACCATGTGCTGCAGGAGAATCTCTGCTCCAGCATCTGGATTAGCTCCTTCCTTTCCTTCTGCAGTGACCTTGGGGCCTAAAGAGCTGTTCCTCTCACATACTCTCACTCCTTTCATCTGACTGCAACTGCACAAAGCTTTTCCCCCTTCTTTCTAAAATACCTTGTGCCAGAGGCAGTACCAGGGTCACTGATGGACCTGGCCTCGGCCTGCAGTGGGTATGTCTTGGACCCAGCTGGCCTTGGCTCTCTCAGGCGTAGGGGAAGCTTCTTGCATTTTCTCAGAGAAGCCATCCCCGTTGCCTCCCCGCTACCAAAACCTGGCCACACAAACACAATACACACTGTTCCAGTAAAAGCTAGCTTTCCGTAAAACAGTCTCATCATACTGGTATTTCTGTAGGATAGATTTGCCCTTGAAAGATACCACTTTTCATATCTTTTTAACAGCTGAGTATCTTAACCAATAGATTGTGAATGGGACTTTCCAGGATAAAAAAGGAAAAAGGAAATATTTAAGTAGAACGAAATAGAGACATGAAATCTGTAAAAGTTTGGCCAGGGAAAGTGTTGGTGCTGCTGTCATCAGCCTATCATGGCTTTTGTTCTCAAGTATTCTTGACCCCTGAGTTTCATCATCCTTATCTAGCTATTAGGACAAAGGTGTTCTTAATACCCCACTATCTGTTCACCAGTCTAAAACTGAAAACATGTTTTCTAGTACATGTGAAACCTGAAGTATAAGAAAATAAGAAAATATTACAATAATGGAATTTTTTTATTTCCCAGAGTTCTGGAAGACAGTGACCTTTCTGCTAGGATTTGTTAGTATTCAGCTGTCGAGGACTAATTTCTGTTTTTAAAATTTTTATATCAAGTTAACTTATCCTAATGTCAGATACAGTTCACTTTTTCTGAAGTAACATTTATAAGGGGAAATATCAACAGAACTTAAGGGAAAAATGATTGAGCTTTTATTAGCCACTCAAAAATGTACCATTATTTGAATAAAATAACTTTGGAGGGATGTCTTTCTAGAGTATAAATCGTATATTGTTTGAGCAATTTCTGCAATCTGATTTTCTAATTTCTTCCTTATTTTCTTCACTTTTGCATTCCATAGGATTTTCCCAGGGAGTTGCTCTTACTCTAAACAACTTCTGGTATCCTCAATCATAACAGATGTCTGTGTATTGAAAAACTGATTTTATTATGAGATAAGAATCCATTGGGTCTAGAAGACTGTGCAACTTTACCCAGGCTTGATGTCAAGGTTGGATTTTTGTTTCTTTTTTTCCTTAGGGCATCCATTGGGTCTAGAAGACTGTGCAACTTTACCCAGGCTTGATGTCAAGGTTGGATTTTTGTTTCTTTTTTTCCTTAAGGCAAAACACAATTTATTTATTTATTTATTTTTTTTTTTAAACATCATGGACGCTTCATTTCCTAACTGGTGCAAATAGTAAAGTTAAAGATACAAAAGAACACCTCACTTCATAAGGATCTATGCTACATTATATTTGTTAATAGGTTTTATGGACAAGAAAATAAACTAATATCTTTGGGGAATAAGTTGATTTAGATTTTTTCAAAAGATAGTTATCTAAAGGTGACTGGACTTTAAAGGTAGCAAAACTGCAGTAAATGCTTACTACAGAATCATCAGGGAAATGTCCCTACAGTTGGAGGGAAGTCAAAAGACCTGTTTTCAAAGGACAACCTAATCTTGCTCTTTAATTTTATGACTCTATGCCAGTGAACCGCATAGGAGAAATCACTTTGGATAAAATAGAGGTGAAGAAAACATCAATGTGTATCAGCCATGAATTTTGATCAAATAAAGGACAGGTGTGCAGAATCACATTTCTGTTAATGCATTAGAGAATTCTGTATTAATGCAAAAGTTCACTCATCTGTGATCTAAAGAGAATAAAATTTTATACTGTGGATAAAGATAAAAGTGTAAAAATATACAATATTTTCATTACTAGGGCTATAACTAAGCTCTATTTTGAGAAGAAAGGAATTATTTTCACTGCCGTGAACTGTGTGCAAAAAAGAGGCAACTGCTCATTTTAATAATGTTAACAACCATTTTAATGGGGTTTTTTCCTATTTTTTAACTGTGCAATTTTTAGAGACATTTGTGTTTTCTGCTTTTTCGGGCTTTGGGAAAATATTTCCTACATATATTTCACTTTGATCTCTGTCCCTCTTCATGCAAAACCTTGCACTGTTATGTACTGGTGAATAAAAATTTACTTATTTGCTGATGGTACAGAGTCCACATCACCCAGTGGCAAACATTGAGAAGGCAGTATCTCGACTAAAGGGAAAACAGACCCTGAAGCTCTCATGGGAAGAGCACATGAAAAATATTAGTATGCAGACATTGACTTTCTTCTCTGAACTGAATAGAACGTGTATTCCTAGAAGATTATGCCACAAATATGTTTGTGTAGGTCACTCACTGTGGAAGAGAAAACTGGCAAGTAGGTTTGGGATTTCAATGTCAGTTACATTTCTTGAGTTATAATTGTATAAAGCTGACATACAAGTGGTAAATGTCATCATCAAAAACATAGGCAAATGAATGAGAGAACAGAGCACCCAGGGGAGAAGAGATAAGCATCTTCCCACAGATTAAATACTTTAGTTATAACCAGTTTGATTAACCGTGGAATTAGCACCTGTGATAACGAGATGATTTTTTTTTTCTGAAAGGATCAGAACAGCTGCTAAGGAGAAGATACACATGATGGCCTCTCCAGGAGTTACTTAACCCAGCAAAAATCCCCAAACACACTCTTACTGGAAGGGAAGCACAGCTGTTCAATGGGAGTGTGCATGGCATGCAAGATTCATACTTACACTTTTCATAAAGATATACCAGATCTGCAGATTCCTTCTGAATTTACACCTGGCAAACATTAATAACAAGGGAAGGATTCCTCACTCATGCCATTGTATTGCCATTTGGATTACCTGGGGCACATGAGAATAGGCCCTGGGAAAAATGCTAATGATACAAGTGGAGACCTGTGAATGGATGAGTCCTGCCAGACATCTGGGTGAGACACTCACAAGGGAACTAATGACAACCCACCTGTAGCATCAGCATGGCCTTTGGGATCCTGCTTGCAGAAACACAGTGGTTGGCTTGTTACAGACCTACATGCTGAGAAGGAAAGGAACAACTTAAGGGGTTACTCCTTCCCTATTAATGAGATTGATTTTTAGTGAGCATGAAGAATGCTAATGGAAAGAGTTTTACTTTGCTGGTGTGTGTCTGGCTGTGTAGTTGCCCTGTCTCTGGATGCATAAAATCTGTATAGTTCTGAGAAGCTGTACCTGCCTTATTCTTTCTGGTATCCTGTTTAGCCAGAAAAATATCAAGAAACAATGACATTTACACAACTTTGGTGTTGCATCTAATAGACTTATTGTACTTACATTTCAATCTTGACTAATTACTTTAGTGATTTCATGCAGATGCAATAGAAAATGACCTATCACTAAACATAGTTCAATTGCAGAGACTATTATAAAATGGCTGAATAAATCTATGTTAAAGAAAAACCCTTTCTCCCATGTGATGCATGGCATGCAGCTGTATATAATTTCTATAATCATTAAATATTGCAGAGAGATTTCTAAAAGATTGAATGTCTCTGAAAGATATTGCTGACACCTTTTAAGTGTTGCATAGCAAGAGTAACTCACCACCTTAAGGCAGACAGAAATTACAAACTCTGAGTGGAATTTTTCTATTCTCATTTAAGAAATGTGAAATAGGAACTTCTTTATAGCTACATTTCATATGAAGATTAGGTCCGTAACAGAGTAAGTCGCTGCTATCATGCATAATATGGTATGCATCAAAGCAGAAGGAACATAAAATACTTCCACTGATATTTTGCAGCATTTTAGCATTTGCTATGTATTATTGTAAAGTGGAGAATTTTATAGGTGATGAAGGATAAAGTCATCCATGAAGAGAAGAGAAATAAAGGATAAAATCACTCAAGAAGAGAAATATGTTCTGTGTAGTACAGACTTATGTGTATGAGTTTTTAAAGATTATATACCTTTGTAATATTTGAGCAGAAGTCTGTCTGTTCTGCCCTGTTACACTGGGCACATATCACTTACGTAGTGTAAAGCCAAAACACTAAGTTACAGAAACTTGTCCTTTTAGCACTAGGAGAACCCAGAAGTACTTAGAGACAGCCAATGTTATAAATTTTCACCAACTGGCCTACCCTGGAGGTGTGGTAAACCTGAGTGCTTCTAATGCTCAAATTAGTCCTGAAGAAGACATGTAGGGATGGATTTTTGAACAAATCTGCTGCTGAGCAAAGGCCTTAAACTAATGGCTAATGCATAGAGCTGAAATTTGTAGTAGTCCCGAGCAACTCACCACAGTTGCATCCCTTTAATATGTCACAGATGATGTCACAGCAAAATCAAACACCTTCCTGACCTAACCTTCCAGCCTAGCTCCTTGACAGCACTGCTGGCTCTAAAGCAAATCCACCTGACCACTCATAAATCAGCTCAGTTTTAATTTAGACTACCAATTTAGTAAGAATATTACCTCTGTGAATTACCAGACCAGAGCATCTTATCTATCAATCTTGTGAGTGTTCCCCCAATACACAGCATCATTTATAAGTAACCCACAAATTACAGAACTATTACCTTTTGGCTAGAATAATCTGTGTTTTCTTGAGATAAAGGATAACATAATTTCTTCTCTAAATTTTTTTATTGCAATACATGATCCTGAAAAAATCTGGTATTGTTCTTAATTTGTGGCTGGAGTAATTTCTAGGAGAAACAAATAGATAATTAGGAGACAACTAATTAGAAACCACTGTTTGCTAGTAGGAGGTGTTTGCTAATGCATTATATCAGAGAACCAATTGGAACAACAATATTATTGAAGAAAAGGAAAGTTCCTTAGGGAAGAGGAATTACTACATAGCAAGTAGAAACTGTTTAGATTCACATACTTAGTAGCCATAACCATGAAAGTAGAATACAGTTAGACTAGAAATTGGGAGTACTTTGTTATAAAACAGAATTCAGCTGTTTATGTGTTCTTGAAAGGACACCTGAATGAATACAAAGAGCTAGTCAGTAGGCTATCAGCATGATAATTTAAAAGAATGTATAAGAGAAAATAAGTATAAAAGAAAATTTCTTGAAATCAGGAAGGCAAACTGACCTGCTGTGGAGGAAAAAAAAATTAGTAACAAAAAGGGAGAAATATGGCTGCATGTGGTGTTATTTAATGGACGAGAAAAAACATATATACAAGGTCAGAATTAAATAGGCTCAATGAGAATAAATGAAACAAACCCCCCCCCCCCAAGAAAAAATGAAAAAAACCCCCCCCCCCCCGAGAATCAGGCATTATTTTGTAAGAGAATGAAACTGAGACTTATTCTGTAAAGGGGAGTTAAATAATCACAGGTGCAGGAAAGGACAAAACAGCTGTCAAAGAGCTGTTTATTACCATTTGGTTAATGAATTCTCTTTAAAATGATAACCAGACCATAACAAAGAAAAACAAAATATGTGGATATGCTGCATAACTACAGGATGCAAGAGCTGGTGAAATTCAGGTTTTTTTGTTGAAAAAATCCTGAGCAATCTTGAAACTAATCGAGATTAATGTTTCAAATGTGGAAACAATAAGGCATGTATGGAACACAATTTGAAAAGTGGCAAGAAAAAACTTGAAGAATTTTAAGTTTTTCAGCCTAATGTTAGCCGTGGTTAAAGTCCTAGAACAACCACTTTTGTGAGTGTCTGTGGGACCAAGTAGATTTCTCAATATCAAATAGTGGAACTCAATGTAATTCCTCTTTTGGTAGAAAAGACTAGTAAACAAGGGACAAACAGGTTGTATGAGATACTAGCTTTGGTATGTCATTAGCCTGCTTGACATTCTTATTTGCAAATTAAGGAAAAATAGTCCATATGAAATAGTCATCCAGTGGGAAAACACCGTGTCCTTCTCAACTGTAGCTCTGAGTCTGGGAAGTCCTTCCAGTATTGCATAAACCTGTCTAGAGCATGTTTCTGTTCAAGATTTTAGTTAATGGCCTGGAGGGTAGAAAACAGAACATATTCAGAAAGTCTGCAGATATTTCTGGAATACTGAAGGTTTTAAGTTTTTTTTTTTTGTGGGAAGAAAGGAGGACTGGCATTCAGTTTTCTTATTATAATAGAGTTGAAACTGAAAAGGACATTCCTGTGATTCCTTTTGTGAATCCCATTTAAAAACAAGAAAGCAAATAATACCAGCTTTATTTGTATAGATTATATTGTTAAAGGTAACTTTTTCTTTGAATTAAAGGTGTGAGTATATAGACACTAGGGAAAAATGTCTTAATTAGCAGTCAGTCGTCTTTGCAGAATTGAGTAACACTGGTATTCATTGCCCTAAACCCTACAACAAGAAAGAGATATCTATATGTTTTTTGAGGAATATCTGAGTAAGATTCTCATTGTTAATTGAGCAATGGATGTGATTAAAAGCTGTTTTAACTTGCCCCAGAAAAACAAACCAGGCTGGATAGATGAAAAAGCAGTAGTGTCCATTTAGGAACAAGCAATCAAGCACAATCACATATCATATGAGCACAGAATTACAGAATCACAGAATATACTGAGTTGGAAGAGATCAATCAGGATCATTGAGAGCAACTCCCGGCCCTACATATATAAGATATGTGGGGAAAAATCACAGAACTGATTCTTCTGAGGAGAGATACTATTGGAATGTGATGGGAGGTGAACATATAGGAAGACGGTGAAAAAGCAAATCTAAAAGAACAGCTAATGTCCTATTCTGCACAACAGGCCATATTGTTACTGCTAGGGAGAGGATACATAAACACACCATCAGGCTGTCTAAACTGGCAATACCAATTTATACAAATGGAGAATAATTTTATCCCAGCAAAACAAGATATTCCTAATATCTGTTTTTCCTTTGCAGTTTTCTGTGTGGAAAAGGGCTCCTTTTTCCACAGTGGAAATCAACTGTGAACTTTTTCCCAACTGTGTTCGGTATTTCAGACTCCTTTTGTGCCCCCCAAGTGCAGCTGCATTAGTTTTGTTCTTGGAAATGTGTCAGGAGAGAATCAGGCATGTCTGACCACCTACCATTTGGGGTGAAATGGAGAAATACAGTATGTCTATAGTGGTGTTCCATGAGGTGTGACTCCAAAGCTTTTCATTAGAATAAACAAGTATAGGGGGATCCCTTTAACATATCCATCTGTAATTTTTTTGTGTGTGTATGTTTTCTGAGCTGAAGGGGCAAGATATTGGGAGAACCTTATGTTCTTTCTCTATTGTAAGACATTATATTAGTAGAATCCTTGGTCCAGTTTTCCTGTGAGGTCTGTAAAGAGAATGATTTGAGACTAGGAAAGCTGTGTGCATGAGAACCTTCCTTCATTATTGGGCTAGACTGCTCTTTTGTGAACTCTGCTTCTAGTTAACAGAAAGATTACAGAATTCTTTATGATAGGGTATGAAGAACCTGCTATTTGAATTCATGATAAGAAAGGGTAAAAGAGTGGAACAGAACATTATCTTGCTTACACAATCCCTTAGTCAGAGAAAGATTCTAGTTTATTGTACCCAATCTATACTTGAGTAGAAAAAGTAGTGGATAATTGAAGTATATGTATGTGTATATAGCAGAAAAGGTGGCATTTGACTTGACCACCTGCCTTCCCTCCTAAATTCTGTATAATTAGAAATTTTACCACCTTATCCTGGAAATTTATATCAGATGTCAGAGTTTAAAAAATAGTGAGATTATTGTACCACACCCCTTTAATGACTGCTGTTTTAAAGCATATCACTCTAGAGTGAGACCATAGCGTCATAGTCATCAATACTACGAAACCACATTATTGAATCACTCATTTATAAGAAATTGATTCAAATCAAGCATGCAGTTTATGGCTGTGTTTGTATTGCTTTAGCTAAAGCACACTGTGAAATTCATGACAGCTTTTGAGCCAAAAGCCAGATATAGGATCTTAAATAATACTGCCTTTATGGTACAAAGTCAACCCATCAAAAGGTGTAGAAATATCTCAAGCTGCCAATAATTTGTGCTGGTTCACTGCTTTGTGTCATGTGATGGTACTGATTTTGATCTAGCACTGGAAGCTCTAAAGTCAGACTTGGTGTGTCATGAAACTGTGGACTAATGCCTTAGCTGCAGTTATTTTTGCAAGTACATCCCCACTGGTATGAAAACCTCCTCCTTTCATGTGTCATGGCTTAACCCACACTTGAGTACCACGCAGCTGCTTGCTCACTCCCCTGCTGCCTGCCTCCCTTCCAGTGGGGAGGAAAATGGAAAAGTAAAATTTGTGGGTTGAGATAAGAACAGTTTGATAATTGAAGTGAAGAAAAATACCATTATGACAATAATATTAATGATAATAACAATAATAATAGTAATGACTTTTGTGAAAAAAGACAGAGAGGGAGACTGAGAGAAAGGAATACAACCCAAGAGAAACAAGTGACACACAATACAAGGACTTACCCCCTGCTGACCACTCCCTAGCCCATTCCCCATCTTCCTAACCACCTTCCCTCAATTCCTGGACATGATGTGCTGTGTTATGGAACATCCATTTGACCAGTTTGGACCAGGTCTGCTGGCTGTGGTCCCTCCCAGTGTATTGTGCACCTACTTGTTGACAGAGAATGAGAAACTGAAAAGTCCTTGATTTAGGATAAGCACAAATTAACAACTACTAATACATCACTGTGTTATCAACATTATTCTCATGCTGAATGCAGCACTGTACTAGTTAGTAGGAAGAAAATTATCTCTACTCCAGCCAAAATCAGGACAGGATGCATGTTCTTACTTCTACATTAGTAGAAATAAGCAGTTTGTCACCACTCACTTTTGGCATTGCCAGAATGCATGAGCAGGGCTGCACCCTGTGCCATGGGAATTGAACGCACCCCAAAATGTTATTCCTTGTTTACTCCTTTTTAGACTGGGAAATTTCAGTGGTTCAGTGATTAAATCTGCAGATTCCACTAAGCTGTGCAAAACCAAATGAGGTGTGAAGTAGAAATGAGTAGTCACAGATGTGTGTAGCATATTATGCACAATAAAACTAAGAAGCTCGTCTTGCCAAAACAAGGTTTATTGTGGGAGTGGTGCAAATCCATATATGACAACTACTAAAATTACTACGGAAAGAAGAAGGGAAGGGGCAGAGTAACATATTACTGATTGACTGCAGCCAAACCCTTGTCTTTCGCCCTGAGTCTAACAGTTTTCAAATTGCCTGAAATGGCCAGTATTCTGCAGATGGCCCCAAAAACTCTGCAAAGCAAATCAGTTACTGGACATCACAGGTAGTTTTTTTTTTGTTGGGTTTTTTTTTGTTTTTGTGGGTTTGTGGTGGTTTTGTTTTGTTTTGTTTTGTTTTTTTTTTTAATATTCAGAGAAGTTTATGTATGAAATATGCATTTATCATATCCAGCTAGTGTGAATATAATTTACAAGTGAATATACATTCACAGACTTGGAGAGGCATTGTTAAGGTTAAAAATACACTAACTACAGATTTTCCTTGAAAAGAAAGGTGGTTTTCAATGTTTCAATGTTTTTGTTTTTAAAATGGGTGAGTACTTTAATGATCCAACATTAAACCAGGAGAAGCAGCTGAATGCTTATGAACAGATGTAGAAATACCTCCAAACCTGCTGGTGAATATGACTCTTTCTGAAAATGTATAGTGAAATAATGTACCACAAAATTTTAAAAGGCTGTTCAAAACTGGTAGAGATGATTATTCTAAAAGTTACTATAATCCTTCAATTTGCCTGCTGTGGAATAGTCTACAGCTAAAGATTCTTTTCTCTGTCTATATAAAAAAAAATTAGAAGTGTAATTGCTGTAAATTAGAACTTGAAGCTGAAATGAGACTAATTAAAACTGGATGTTGATGATGGGCTGTAACAAAATAAGTATGAAATATTGAAACAAACTATCAAAGTTTTTGTGGTTTTTTTAAATAATCAAATGCCTACAAATCAAAATTATTTGGACAAGTTTTGGGGTAATTGGCAGAAACAGAACAGCCTGTGCCATGTAAAAGGACAGGTTAAATGATCAGAAATTTCTTCAGGATTTAATGTTATCAATTTCTGGAAAAAAGGGTTTTTTTCGCTACTGCTAAACGTGCACTTTCACTAGCTGCACGGTTCTGCATAACCAGCCATGGCACATTTTCTCATTTTATGGATATTGCTAATTTCAGCAATATCCCATTGCAGCAATCCTGTGCCAAGGCTGCAGCCTAGTTTAGTGCCAATGTGAAACAAAATGAACAGAAGAAAATCTGGGTGTGGAAGTGAAGAAGATAAACAATATTTAGAGCTATATGAATTTGAATTTGTTTAGATAAAGGGGAAATCCCTCTTATCCCAGAATCAGGGCAGTTCATCACACAAAATACTTGAAGTATGCAACTGTAAGTATTCAGGTTTGTATATAGAGATGTGTAGATGACACATTGGGCATCAAGTTACAAATTCACAGAATGACTAGGTTGGAAGAGACCTTCAAGATCATTGAGTCCAGCCCATGCTCTAACACCTCAACTAAACCATGGACTGAGTGCCACATCCAATCTTTTTTTAAACACATCCAGGGATAGTGACCCCACCACCTCTCCAGGCAGACCATTCCAGTACTTTATGACTCTTTCCATAAAAAACTTTTTCCTTATATCTAACTTGTATTTTCCTTGGCGCAGCTTGAGACTGTGTCCTCTGGTTTTTGCCTGGTGAAAGAGACCAACCCCCACCTGACCACAGTCTCCTTTTCTGCAGGATAAACACCCCCAGCTCCCTCAGTCGTTCCTCACAGGGTTTCTGTTCCCAGCCCCTCTCCAGCCTCGTTGCCTCCTCTGGATGCGCTCCAGTGTCTCAAGGTCCTTCCCAAACTGAGGGGCCAGAGCTGGACACAGCACTCAAAGTGCTGCAATGTAGCAATACACCTGAATTAGCACTTCTTCCCAACTGCTAAGCAGTAGCTAAAATGTGCCCATGCACTGGAATCTACTTTTTCTCAGATGTACTTCTGGGATTCCTTCGTCTCTGGTCATTTGCACTTCCAGACTATTCCTTCGCCTCCGCGGTGTCACTAAAAGACATATTGTATCAACTACCATCTTCTGGGCGCTAAGAGTTTGTCAGCGCAGCTGCAGGCCTTTTCACATATCTCATTTCCATGCCCAAGAGCATTCCAATTTAATTGATTGGAACAGTGTGAGCTACCTGCCTCAGTTTATACTGAATGTGGTTATGGAACTAGGTGCTGTCAATAGCTGATGATTCTCAAACTGTTTAAATTATTAATAGAAACTAATAACTGAAGTAGTAATTAAATACAATAAAATGCTTACTTGTTCTGCTACTGCTTTCTTTCCATTAGAGAAATACTTTTAGTTGTATTCAGTGTTAGCCTAATTTCTTCCCCTAATGTCCATGAGATTCCCAGCCCATAAATATTAATCAACTACAAAAATGTGTGTTTTACTTCATATCACCTGTGACCCCACATCTCAGAATGATAAGTAGTGGATATTTGTAGCTAAAAATCGATAATTCATATTTCTGTTCATTTTCTCACCATTTGTCAAAACTAGCCTGGCTTCCTGAGGGGAGATGATCCTGGAGAGTATACAGACATGTGAACTGGCTGTCCCTTGGTCCTAGCACATAGCCAGATTCTACAGGAATGAGAAGCTTTACTGGATTCCTATGCTTACAGGAATGAGAAGCTTACTGAGCATGAGCAGAAAGGATTCCTGGAGCAGAGGTGGTCTTCTGTTTTTGACTCATAAGCTCCAATATTTGCTTATATACTGCATATGCAGCTGTAACTGCTATAACTTACATAGAGTCACTCCTTTTAAAGGAAGGATAGTTCTTTAAATTATGACTTTCTTTGATGGTAGATTATATTCATTTCAGCTAATAATTTTTATTGTACTTCTTTCAACTCTAGCTGTAAAATGCTTATAGCATAAACCCTTGACCAGGGTATTAAAAGTTCTGTTACCAATAATTTAGTGACAAAGTTCTCCCCAGCTTAATTCTGTTATGCTCACAGACTTACTGGCGTAAGAGATTAATATCCTACCAGCTTCTGTTTGTTCATTCCTTTTTTTTAGTATTTCCACTCTGAGTATACGAGGAGCATTTGGCAGTTCCCCAGCTAAACAATGAATTTTAGCAGCTCAAGTCAGCCAGGACACTTCTTTCATTAGAGTACTGATGAATTGATTCTTCTACATTGTGGAAACGGTTCTTGATGTTTCTACTGTCTTTGTGAAATGGACTTCCCGAAATCTGTAATCAATTGGTTAGGTCCCTCTTTAAATATTTACTAACCTGTGTTTTCCCAGTTGCATATGCACTAATACCAAATATACTTTTTACTTCATCAACAGAAAAAATCCCCCTTCCCAGCCCCAAATAAACAAGTTGTCTCTAGAGAATATGACATAAACTGAGCTCATTTGATATTTAGATCTATTTCAATGTATTTCACTGGTACTGTAGTGCTTGGAACGCTTCTGTTAAGACAGAAGCGGTTTGTGTAAGTTCCCACAATTTCAATTCGTTTCAGTGTTTTCAGGTGCACATAAGGGTATTGGCAGCATCTCTGGCAATTCTTTGTACCTCATTGAAGCCCAGGCAGCAGCTGAGATCTGGTTTAATTTTAGGATTACTAATTTGAACTGAAATGATGACTAAGAGAGAGCAAACTCTATAGAAAGATTACAAAATTCTATTAGTCAAGCTCAAACCCAAGGTGTTTGATCCTAGAACTTCTGAGGATTACGTATTCCATACTCCAAGGCTTCTTGCATTTTTCCTAATAACTGATTGCTATAATAACCAGAGGCGTCTGAAAGGAAAAACTAAAGATGTCTGTCTGGAGTACCACAGTGTGTGGCATGTTTGCACATACATGTTTAAGGCATTCTCACCTACCTTTGTTTCAAGACTCATGCTCAAGTAACTCCCTATTGTGTCCATATCACCATTTAATATGTTGATCTGATTTAGAGATTTGACAGATTTATGTGCTTCCCTAAGGCAGGAACACCACTGAATCAGTGAAGAGTACTGATCTGTAACATCAAGCAGACATGAGGCTGTGTGATTTCATTCAGTAGCATTGAAAAATGTAAAGGCTTGCTAGTTTCAACACTTTTGTAAGTATTTTGCTGAATCAGGAGTCATCTCTTAGCATTCAAATAATCCCTGGTCCCTGGAATCACTGTATGTTAAAGGATGAGTTTTTCTACTCTAATTATGGGTTTCAAACTCTTCAAAAAAAGGTTTGCCAAAAGCAGAACATCTACCATTCCACTTCAGTCTCAACATTATACCTTTCTGAAGAGAACTGGCATAGCTTTTGCTTCTTCTGTGCCCTTTTTCATAGCTATTAGCTGAATTCTAAATGGAAATCTCAAAATTTGGATTGCCTTCCTGCAGCTGAGATGTATTTAAAAATTAATTAAACTGGCAGTTTCTGTTTGCCAGGTGAAATACATTTAAGCACATTTTCATTCAATTTCAAAAGATGGAGTTCCTTCCTGACAGCTGGTTACCTAATGCATTCTACCAGACCAGTGTCTTTCCAGCAAATAAAAAATATTTTATCTTTCTAAGGATATGCATTGATCTAACTTCCAATGTTACTGTTTGAAATGTTGCCTGTTTTTGATTTAGAGACTGCTGCTCGCAATCTGTATTTGATACAGAATTTTAACCTAGTGGGAGTGTGTGAGAACTTTGAATTTCAGTGGAACTAGGATTTTATTCACAAGTTTCATACTCTTATCTATTAGATTATTTTTTGTCCTTTTCTGGTTTCTTTCTCTGACTTACAGATATTTTGTGTCATATGTGGTGTCTACAGTGACATTTGCATTTTCATATGCAATTGTGTGTTGGCAATTTTTTGACATGGTGACATATGATGTCCTTGCAGAAAAAAAAAACAGGTCTACATTGTTTTCCTGGGCAACAAGTAGGACATTTACTCTTAGCTATAGAAACCCTGATGGCAGAGCTGGCAGGCTTTCCTTCATTACTGTGGCACACTTTAACTGCTGAATGTTCCCCAACATTTAAAGCATAATGCAGAAAAACATTTTCATAGATAATGACTTGTAAATTACACAAGACTTTGCTTAGAAAAAGAAACAGCAAGGACAGAATTTAGGATGTCTTTAGAGTGGTGTATCCACCCCAGGGTATGCACAAGAAAGTCTGTTGGGGTGTGGGAAGAGAATATTTCTTGTATATTAACAAATACAATAATACTTTAAACTCTATTTTATTTTTATCTTATCTCTTTTATTTTATATTTGATGTCCATTTTACGAAGCTATGGCCTGCAGCTTGATATTTTTGAAAAACACAAACCCTACTACACTTAGTGTCCAGTGAACAAATAAAGAGGCATGACCACATACCCGCACTCAGGAAGTATTAGACATTTAGTCCAATTAAGGATCTTGTTGTGGAAAAAAGAAGATATAGATTGTAGATATCCAAATGTCTGGTCTCGTACACAAATCATGGTTTACCAGTCTAAAATCACAAGGGTAGAGACAAGTGCGCATCTTGGGCCTTTGAAATCAGGCCATTACCATGACAAATCCAGAGAAAGATGTTATATTACCACAACGATCTGCCAGGAAGAAAATACCTGTCTAGTTTGGTTTAGTCTAAATTTTGGAGAAAACTCCATCTTAGTGCAGAAATGTTGATTGCAATGACTGTGAGATGTGAACCTGTTGGAGCCAGTCCAGAGAAGTCCAGAGTTGACCAGAGGGCTGGAATGCTTCTCCTGTGAAGACAGCCTGAGATAGCTGGGGTTGCTCAGTCTGAGAAGAAAGGTTCTGATGGGACCTTGTAGCACCTTCCAGTACTGAAAAAATAGATGGAAAAGGACTTTTTAGAAATGCAAAGAGTGATAGGAAAAGGGGAGTGGCTTTAAGCTAACAGAAGGTAGATTTAAATTAGATATTAGGAAGAAATTCATTACCAAAAGTGTGGTGAGGCACTGGAACAAGTTGCTTGGAGAAGTTGTGAATGCCCATCTCCCAGAAGTGCTGGAGGCCAAACTAGATAAGACTCTGAGCAACCTTGTCTACAGAAGGTGATCCTGCTTGTGAGTAACCCTGTGGACTAATAAATCTTTATTTATTTAAAGAAAGTAAAATACTTTTGATCAAGAGAAAATTAGAGACAAATTCTGGCTCTGTTCTCCTTTTACTATTCTTATCCATTTAAGAAATGAGGAATAAGTCACCTAGCAATGATAAATATGAAAATAAAATGTTGAAAAAAATCTGTCCTCGCTTAAGCCAATGAAATTATCTTCAGTGCAAAACCATCTTGTTTTTAAAATGATCAAAACTTAACCTATTGCTTCAGTTTGAATTTTGAATATTTCTGGGGGAGCTGACTTACCTATACATATCAGAGGGACATGTCCATGCAAGCAGAACTATACATTTTATGAATATTACATATGTGCTTAAAATACTTTGCAAAACCAGCATACTCAGCTCTCTGGCTGAAATAAACATCAGTTGAGAACAGAAAAAATGATTTGTTGTTTGATGAAGACTCTTATTCCAAGAATCCATTTATTAATTGGTTTTTGCTTCCCTCAATCTTTATTTTAATGTAGTTCTGTAGAATAACTGTATTGAGAAGCTGCCCATATATACTTGGTAAAACTGTTGCTCTTATAGCTGTAGAACTTACACTAAAATAGGTGGTAGTTTCCCTGAAGCACAAATTGCTTTAAGTAACGATTAACTATATTCCTGCTCTGGTAATTCTGTGAGATCACTCTATGAAGAATTGTAAGATCCACCTCAGATATGAAGGAAAACAGTAATCTAACATAGAATAATTAAAATAATAAAGATTTGCTTTCAGTGAACCTCAACAGAAGGCAGATAAAAAATGGAAAAATAAGTTAGAAAAAGTAGCATGTACATACCATAACCAGAATTTTTTTGAGGTGGCCTTCATTACAATGGTCCCCTAAACAACAGGCAAATAGATTTGTATATAGGTCACAACAATTAAAGAGTGAGCATTGTTTAAACCATCATCAGAATGACATGACAAGCATTACAGTAAAAACTGGTATTTGCCCAAAGTCAGGAATGTAGTTCTAACAGAGGTGATCCTGTGGATGAATAGTAATGTGTTGAGAGTTACAGGCATCACAGAGAAAGAAATCATTATTTAGAACAGTTTGCAGTTGGTCTTGGATATATGCATTGGATTTTAGGTCTTGGACAGATGCATTTTTAAAGGAATGTTCTTTAAAGGAATGACACATTTGCACTCAATATCTTGTATCTGATACTATCCCCTTCATTTGCATCTCATTGAGAAAGGCGGAACATGCTTAATTAGATGAAAAAGATACAACTATTATTGTGGTAGAGAGTAATCAAGAAACAATTCAACAACAATTTTTTTTAGTCTACCTTCTTTCTTCCATTCAACCGACTTAAACACGGAACAATGTATTAACATGTACAGCAGCCAAGACCTTCATCCTACCCTCACTGGCCAACTTCAACAGCAATAATGTGGTCTGTGTCCACACGACTGAGGATATTGAATTTTAGCTATCACAGAACTCCATTGAATCTTACTGCATTCTCAGGTTTGTTATAATTTGTGGCCATCACATTTTGATTTAACTATACTGATTGACAGTAGCTAGGAAACCAAGCTCACATCTCTTAATGGATTTATTCCAAATAAATACCACTGGTTTTAACCCAGGAACATTTTTCTAAACTTTTTAATTTAAATACTGATATGAATTTCCGTCTGCCCTCTTAATTAAAAATATGGCCAGTGCTACTACTTATTGAAAAGGCTTGACATAGATTTCTATACCTAACCACCAAAAAGATGGGTGCAAGAGAAACCAAATACTGTACAAAAATAAAAGTTTGCTCTAAACTACCTTCACTGATTAAGGTAGCTCAAGGCAAGAGAAAAGCTGCTTATAGAACTAGTAACTGATAATGCTCTTCTGAATTTGTTACTGGAAACAGTAACAAAATTACCTCCTCAGGTGAAAATTTCACATTTATCAAAGTGAAACCTCCTGGGAAAAAGAGCTTTACAGGCTTTTTTCTAATGGCACAATGTTTGAAGAATCACAACAGAGAAATATGAAACAGATAAAATAGGGATATAGAAGTTTTTTCTAGGCTTTTCTTAGTGTACAAATTGTTATTAAAAATGTAAAAACTCATTTATAATCCCCTATGTAATATATAATTAAACTATTCAAACATTACCAAATACTAAATAAGGGCCAAGAGTAAAAATATCCTTTCTCTTTGAACTGGACATTTTAATGACCTTAATTACATTAAGGTAAAAAATCTATAGAAAGATATATGAACAGATTATGTCTTGTTTTTGAATATACATTAATTATTATTATTATGCATATACATTAATTAACTGTGGGGACTGCAAAATCTCTCAAAATTTCTCCAGTAGGTCTATCATGCATAATTACCTACTGGGGCTAATGCCTTCTTGTTGAACTCCAATTTGTGGTCACTCAACCATCATTGGAGCTTCCCCCCACAGCAGTAATTTCTATAAAACCAACTTGACTTTTTGCATTCAAGTGCTGGGGAGAGACACAAATGGTGTTTGGATCCAGAAGACTTAAAAGAAAGGATTCCTGGTGATAGAAAGGAAGGATAGGCATTTATTTCTTTTTGAATCTTATTAACTTACCTACCATTACTAATGACCAGATAGAATCATAGAAGCATGGAATCATCAAGGTTGGAAGAGATCCTTAAGATCTATCATGCCCAACCATCTGCTCAGCACCCCACTGTTCTCTCGAAATCATGAAATTATATTTCCCAGCAGCAGGTCCAGATGCCTCTTAAAAATGAATCATCAAGGTTGGAAGAGATCCTTAAGATCTATCATGTCCAACCATCTGCTCAGCACCACCACTGTTCTCTCTAAATCATGAAATTGTATTTCCCAGCAGCAGGTCCAGATGCTTCTTAAAAATACTCCAGGGATGGTGACTCCACCCTCTCCCTGGGAAACCTATTCCAATGCCTGACCACCCTAACAGTGAAAAAATGTTTTCTAATATCTAATCTGATTCTCCTCTGTTTCAGCTTAATGACATTTCCTCTAGACCTCTCTCTGCAGGCAGTGCAAGAGAGACCAGCTACACCTTCCCTTCAGGGAATTCTAGAGAGCAGTGAGGACCCCCTGAATCTCCTCTTCCTGAGACCAAACAAACCCAGCTCCCTCAGCCATTCAGCAAATGATGGAGACACTCCTTGAGTCTCCTTTTGTCAACCATGTATTTATAGGAACCACTTTTATTTTCAAGTGTAGCAGCCAAATCAAATTGTAGTTGGAGTTTGTCCCTTCTAATCTTTTCCCCACATAACCTCATGATATCCTTGTTGTTGTCCCAAGTCACCTGACCTTCCTTCTAGCATCAAGAGATTCTCTTTTTTCCCCCATGTTCCCACCTAAGCTCTCTGCTTAATCAGGCTGCTCTTTTCCCCTGGTAACTTGTCTTCCTACACCTTGAGACTGACTGCTCCTGAATATTTCACAATTCCTTTTAAAAATACATTAGCCTTCCTGAACTCCTTTTCCTTCCAGGACTGACTCCCACGGGACTCTGTCAATCAGTCTCCTAAACAGGCCAAAGTCTACCCACCAGAAATCCAAAGGAGAAGGTGCCCCCCTTTCCTTCAGCCAATATTGAAACTTCCAACATTTCTGGTGCTCCAGACAGCCACTGAGCAGCACATCACCCATCTGTCCTCTGTTCACACACAACAGGTCCAGCAGAGCACCTCCTTGGGTAGACTCATTTTCCAGTTGTATAAGGAAGTTCTCTTCCACACACTCCAGGAACCTCCTGGATGTTTCCTCTCTGCTGTGCTGTATTTCCAGCAGATATCTGGCAAGCTGATGTCCCCATGTGTACAAGGGCTGGTGATTTTTCTGGCAGCTGCTTGCAGAACATCCCAAGTGGCCAAGTTCTCCCCAGCTGGCAGGTCTGTAACAGAGTCCCTGCAGACCTGCACCCTGCTGACCTTCCCCTGTTATGGTGTGATGTCAGGGCTTGCCTTAGTTCCCTTGGTTTCTCCCTGAAATTTCCTTTCCCAGGTGGGCTGTCAATCACCTGTCCTTTTCCCCACCCTTGACCCCTGCTGGGCATTGTCTATCAACACAGAAATTCCAGGAGAGCATCGAGTGATTGGCAGGTTCAAAGGATGCTCTCCACCCCCTGGGGGGCCATTGGCCCATCCAGGTGTCCCTCTCACCTGAGACCCCCTCCCCCTGTGCCTGGTTGGTGGTCTCTGTGTTCCCTCCCCTGCCCCTCTCCCCAGGTAAAAGGGCAAGCAGACCAGGAGGTTGGGGTTTTGTTGGAGAGTTCAGTGGATTGTTGCAAGATTCAGAGGCCGTGCCACCAAAATAAAAACTCTGTATTAAAAACTCTCCATCAGGACCCCCTCCTTTCTTCACCTCGCCTTAAAAGTTTCTCCAGCTCAGGAAAGCCTGAGGAGTGACCCCCTCAACAGCAAGCTCCAGCCCGCAAGCTCTGGAGCTCGGGGCATGGCTGGACTTGTCTCCACGTGCCCGGCTGTGACCATGGGACTTGTCTCCACGTGCCCGGCTTGACCACAGGTACTGAATAGCAGCTCTAGGGAGGAAACACCACAGGTGCTGCTGTTTGGTTCAGCAGCCGAGGCCAGACAGACCAAGGCAGTTCCTTCTGTAATATTGGTCAACACCAATATTCCCCAATCTTCAGAGGCTCTCAGCTATCATCTTCATCATCACCAAATTCAATACAACCAAAGCACTCCCTAACACACAGTGCTATCCCACCACTTACCTCGCTTCACCTGTCTCTTCTAGAGAGCCTATGGCCATCTGCTGCAGCACTCTGGTCATGAGTCATCCTACTACATTTCCATGATAGAAATCACCACAGAGGAAGATGCAGCCACACTTTAAAACATGAATCTCTAAATGAATGTACAAAACTTGCGTAAGTAAGAGAATTGGTAATTATTTTTTCTTGCAGTCCTCTGTTGTATGTTGAGAGCCAGATATATTATTTACCTGAATGATGTTGCAGACACAAATAGTCATAAATGGCATCTTCTGCAGCTCTAGTCTCTGTCATTGTCCTGCAATAAATACAAACAAATTTATCCCCATGATGGCAATGCTAATCTGACATTAAGATAAACAAAAACAATATGTGCATTTATGCAGGAACATTTTTTGTTTGAAAAGCCTTAGCCAGCATAATTACTCACTACAGTCTTGCACAAACAGAAATAGAGAACAAGCAACATGCAATTGAATTCAAGGGTGAAACCATAATATTGGTTTCTTACTAAAACGGAATATGGTGCAGAAGAGGACTGATAGAAAGTGAACAGTAAATGTGTAACTTCAATGCTGATTTTCATGGAGTTGTCTATAGAAAAACCTATGAATAACTTTGTCAGTTAATGAATAAACTACGTTTTTTCTTAGTTTACATAATCAGTGTTGAGTGGGGAAAAATATAATGCCCCACAGGGGAAGAAATAAAGAGGCTTTTACCTCCTCTTCCTTTTTTTCCTAAAGGTGACGGACAGAAACCTGGCATTTTACTCTCCCCTCTGGAGAAGTTGAAAGATAGAAATTAATTGCTCATCTCAGACACATAACTCTACTCTTCTTTACAGTAATGCAATTGTGTATTGCACCAGACTACAAGTTAAAAAAAGCTTGTCTAGCCTTTCATGACTAACATAAAATTTGTCTTATCAAGAAAAACTGTGATGAACCTTGAGGGATACATGATGTACTGGATGCATAAAACATATCGTGACTCTTTTGTATGAACAGTCATTAAGAGAAAATTATCGGAGAGAATGGGGAGAAAGGGTCTGGTTTATTAAAATTTTCTCAACACCTTATTTTCTTTGTTTTTGCTGTTTTGTTGTCTTTGTTGTTTTTGGTTTTGTTTCTGCTTTTGTTTTTGTTCCTGTTTTTGTTCTTGGTTTTGGTTTTGGGTTTTTTTTTAATAGTGGCAAAGGTACAGGTGCTACAGTGATGAGTTCTTTATGTAAGTGATTGGAGACAGCCTATAATCAAATTAACAAGCTGCTAGCTTTGCAACTGAGTTCATTTCAATATGTGCCTGTGGGCAAGATTTTAACTCCCAAAAACCTACTCCTGCTTGTAGATGAAGATTTTGAAAAGTTTTAGCAGGATATTCCACTACAATTACACAGTTGTAATGTGCCATACAGAGAGTTTTGAGAGCGTTGAAGTCTAATCTCAATTGCTCAGATAAGATAAAAACCAAGGGACCCCTGATTAGGTGATCTCAGTCTAAAAGAATCCATCAGTTTTTACTTATTTGGAACTTAAACTGAGTGACAATAAGAAATTTTGAAGAAGGAGTTCAGATGACTCAGCTAGAAGGGAATGTTGTCTGTGGTAGGTGTGCTAGAGGTCCTGAGAGAACAGAAATTTTGCTTAGAGTTTAGGAATTTATAGAGTGATTAATGGGATAGGAGACCAGTGTGGGAAACTAAAAAAACCAGCCCAAAAATGTTGGAAAAGACTTAATGTCATCAAAGAACAGCATCAGTACCCAAGATATAGCACCAAAACCTCCCATACCCTTTCACTAGTGTTAAGTTTGATAAAATCTCTCTTCAATTTAGCAGATAGGATCTGCGTGGCTTATCTTGATAGCAAACTCACTCATTAGGTTATATAATGTGTTTCTGTCTTTGTGCTTCCAAGTGCCATGATTAGCCAAAATATCTATTTGCCCACATTGTATGGTTTCCTTTGCTGATCTCCTTTAAGGCCGTCTGGTGAATAGACTGGAAATGAGGTTGGGGGACACTGGCCTGAGCTACTCATTGGTATCCTTCACTGTTTGCTTCCCTGGTCAACCTAAGAGGGCCCACATTGTTGCTGTGATGAAGACATAGAACTGATTGTCTCCTAGCAACACTGAGGACGCATCTAAGATCTGTCTGGATTCACAGACTGAGCTACGTCCAGCAGGTTTATTCTGAACTGGCTTAATGCCATACAAACACAACCAAGACAGGGTGGCAGTGCTGCCTTGCATCGCTCTATACCCAAAGCCCCAGGATTTTCAAAACTGTTTGAAAACAGCAATTTCCTGAGGGAAAAAAAAAATCTCTGCTGATGGAATTGGGTAGCTGAGGTAGCTTACTGCTTTGGTAAGAACAGGCTAAGAAACATTCTTCTTAATATTAGGTCATGGAAGGATTAAGGGGCTGTATGCTCAAGGCATCAACTTTTGTGGGTCTGTTTTTTGTGGGTCACTGAACTCCATTTGTTACATAGGAACACTGAGTGATTAAATTAACTTGAAGCCCGCTAGTTAGAAGGGTGTTAAAAGTTCATGAGCAGCAATGATGAATGAACCCTCATAAACTGGCAGCAGGTAGGGGATGCTGCTGAGGGGCATTTCTGCCTTACATTATCCCTGGCTGTACATTCCAGCTGCCTCAAGCAGTAGCATTTGTGCATGGCCCAGAGGTTGTACCAGGAAAACTCAAAAAGAAAAAGAAGACTCTGGCAGCTGAATAATTCTTCAAGAGAACATTTACTTCCAGCAAAAAAACCCCACAACTTTTCTCCCTGACAAGGCCCCAGATTCTTTGGAATACATGATGGTTTACTACTATGGTGCCAACTAATGCCCAAGGTAAAGGAGATTAATAGATCAGCAAAGACAATATCCTCATGGCCTTTGTCAATGTCACAGTCTGTGTGGGCCTCTCTAACTCCATGTGATTCATCTCTGTGTAGATAAAGCAAATTGCTTTTCATTTGAAAGGATAAAGTTAGTTTGCAAAGACTAGACATTTATTGTCTGTGCATCAGCACTGCTTTTTCCAAGTTGTATTTTTAAAATAATAGTATTATATTAATTTCAATGTGAGAAAATTGAAATGAAATCATAATAACATATATATTTTTAAACTGGCATACACTGATATACTGCTGAACTTCAGGCACTACTGCTGAGCTCCAGCCAGTGTGCATAAAATTGGAGAGTTTATATCTTTATAAGCAATAATTTTGAAATTCTAGATTCTGCCTTTGTTGATAAGGAGAATGCCATGTAATTTACTTTTAATCTAATGTAGTATTGAAGTTCTAACATGATAAAAGCAGAAGAAGTCATAGCTGTTATACCTGTAACTCAACTGTAAGATTCATATACCTTAACTTAGTTTTGGAAAATGCTGATAAACTCATTTAGATTGGCCTGACAGTTAAAGGTGAGGCCTGTAGAGGTGTAGTTAGAGATGATTTTTCATAACTTACTGTTCTTATAGAATAATTTTTTTCATTGTCTCCTCTGAAGTGAAATACTATACTTGTATAAAAATGGCAGAAATTATCTTTGTAATAAAATTCTTTAGAGCATATATCTCCTTACACTAAAATTTATTTGAAAATCTTTAATGTTAATTGTATTAAATTCTTTCTCATTTACAAGCTAGTCTTTTTTGGAGAGAGGGCATGGGACAACAAACAAAAAAAACTTCAACATGTCTGCTACAATGTATTCATAAATAAAGTCACTACTGAGAGAAAAACTAGAAATTATTACAAAATTTGGAATATATTGGCACTTCTTGTTTAAACAGTTATGCAAATACTTTATAAAACCTGTGAAAATTGCCTAAGATCTAGAAAACTCCTGTAAGTGGGTATGTATTTTCTGCAAATAGTTTAAGCTAATTATGTATTTTGCTGTAAGATGAATGTGAATATTAAGTAAATGCATTAAATAATCTTAATTAGCTATAAGAAAAAGCCACATTTAACCAAGAAGTTTCTCAGTGCTAGTCAGCAATTTTAGAATTGTACATGGGATGTTATTAAGATGATTTATTTTGCAAACGTTGAGAAAATATGAATTGCGACTGAGTATTTTTAATTAGATCACAAATACCAGAAGACAGTTTTCAAAAAGCCATTCAGGCAACATTCTGGATTCTTGGGACTGCATTGCACCACAGCTGATTCTTAACCAGCTCCCAATGCACCAGTTCTGTGCATCGCTGCCCCTTGCCTCTGGCATGGGTGTGCTGATAAAAACCACAGCAGAGCTGGAACATTGCTTTGTTCCCCACAGCATGACTAGTGATGACTAAGTAGATTCTCCCAGAGTTTCTCTGAAGTCAAATTCATTCTTAGCAGCTTTAGTAACAAGAATGTGTGCAAATGTTAAAAGACATTCTCACAGTTCTTCCTTCATCACAGGTGCACTGTGCTACAGAAGGGGGCAACACAGAAAATGTAGCCTAAATTCAAGTTTTCACAGAATGTCAAAATTCTGAGAAGTCTCCATAAACTTCTGAAAACTTATGTTCAAACAAGCATGCTTGAAAATCTCTTCACTTCACAGAGAGGGAATATGAGAGCAAATATCTTCTAAAATTGATCTTATACTTCTAGATTGCATAAAATCTGCCCAATGATTTAGATAGCAAGCATCTCTGGTAACTGTTTCATTTCAGCGATATTGCTTGAATATACATAATACTCACTTTAGATGAAATGTTTACCTTCTCTTCTATTACTTCTGAGAGGGCTAGGTGAAATGGATTATCCCCTTTTGCGAGCCCTGCTGAGTTATGCTGTAATTTCAGTTACTACTGTAAGCTCTTGGCAGAGAAAGGCAAAAGTACCAAATAAATATGTGTGTGTGTTATAAATAATTAGTGTCTGTTGAATAAAAATGACAACCATAAAAGTTGCAGTAAGGCAGCTGAATGGAAAGAGAATAGGACACAGGAATTTACCATCAGCCCATGGTTTTCTATTATGCCAGTGTCAAGTGGTATACCTGAAGCAATGGAAAATATGGGCAGTACTATGGGAGAAAAAAATAGACAGGCATTTCAGCATTCTGAGGTGGTAGTTATTCCTGCTTCTTACAGATTATCCTCATTATCCTCTGGGCTGACAGGCCCAGATTACTGATCTGCTTCTAAGTATGCAATAAAGAAGGAACAGAAATCTGACTGGCTTTGGTGCAGAGCCACCTGAAGCTGAAATCGCAGCATGTGAACCCAGCTGTACCAGCCTCGAGACATCTCAGAGCCATGAAGCAGTGCTGCTGCTTAGACATGTCTGGCATGGAGCTAACAGATCTTCCAGGCCTGACCTTGAGTGCCATTGTTCTGTGCTTGCAGAACTGTGAGTGTTAAGGAGCAGCTGGAGAGATATCCCAGTACTTTGCAGCACTTGACGCAGCGCTGAAGCTGAGTGGCATGCTCATCCTGTAGTCTTTGTTAGATCCTAGGTGATTCCTGCAGGACCACTGCTGCACAGCTCCCAGTGGGCCACAGGTTGCCAGCTCTTGGCTGTCTGGACAGAGCTTCATGGACAATTATCCAGCCCACTTTCTTGCTCTAAAAGAGGAAAAAATATTAAAACGGCACAAGGTGGTTCAGATGGTTGAAAATTTATGCTTCCTTGTTGTGTTATTGTACTGGCTTTGTAGTGCATTTACGCTGACTAAACTAATTGTAGGATTCATTAATATTTTATCCTGCTCAGAAGTATGAGTTTGACTATCCAGGATTTCATAAACTAACTATATCCAGAGATAGGACACAGGGAACAGCTCTACTACTGATAGCAAAAGTCACTTAGTTTCCTAGCTGATTCATCTTGTCCACAAAGTCAGGACTAAACAGTTTACCAAATCTGGACTCATTCTGATCTAGAATAGCTTGGCTGAGAGCCATGGAGCTACGACACTAACTTTGGCCTCTAAGATTTTCAGTCACCCTCTAATGTATTTTGGTTTTTTACAGGAGAAAGCTTAAATTTTTTAAACTACTGTGAAATATTTGGTGTTTTATGAAATGTGGGAGCAGATATCCTGAAGTGGATTTTATGGTGAAATGCATGTCCTTGTGTGAAGAGAATGTATTTCAATGTTACAGCCACTTCAGGCATTAAGTTCCTGTTTGCTTTTCTGTATTTTAAAGTTACAGCTGTTTCTCAGAAGGTTTTGAGCTATGTGGAGTAGTAAGAATTCCTTTTGACTACACTTACAAGATGCCTAAATAGAAAATTCAAGAAGGCACTATGGGTTCAGTCACACATTTCCTCTCATCTGTTTGGAGCTTCTCTCACAGAAAACTGTACACACTCTATCAGTTTCAGTGACCTGAAAGAATTAATTTCCTTCTCTCCCTAGTTCTTTAACCCTTTCATTTTGAAAGCATTACTGGAATATAATTTCTTGAATATCACAAATACTGTATTTTATCATGATGAAAAGTTAAAAAAACAAACCTGAGATTCATATCCTTTTCAAACCAAAGTGTAATACACAACCACAGGAACAAAAAGTTGTGATCAACTTGTGGCATTTCAGTTTTACTTTGACAAATAGATAGATAATACAGTCATAATCTGAGAGCATCAAGAATATGTAGCCTTTCCTTTTCTGTTCTTGAAAAGTGTGGAAGGCAATTGCTCAGAAAACACAGTTTTAACACCATTGTTAATGCTTTTTCTTTTTGTACTTACTGAGGTCCCCCTTGTTTGCTGCAGCTGTATCTTAACTGAATAATATTAATGTTTTAATTTGACTTTTTTAGGGCTGTGAGTGTTAAGTTTTCATTTACTCCCAGGTCAGGTTGGAGTGTATGAGGATATGGTTTTCTTTAAGAATTTCCCTAGGAACTTTGCTTAGGTTATCTAAAGACATTAGGACATCATTTAGTTGCTTAAAAGTTTTAGTGGAATTTTGGTGTTTAAATGCTTAGTAGGATTAAAGACACTCTCACATCAAAAGACTGAATTTTCCCGTCTTCTACATCTTCCACCTCCTACTCCCTCCCCTTCATCCACGGCTGCCTAAATCGCTTCTCAATTTAATTTGGAGAGAAATTACTTTCAAACCCTGAAAAAAATAAAAAAATAAAGCTGATTTAAAATATTTCAGTTGAAAAAGGACCCTGTCAACCTTTTCTCATTGGGTTTCTCGCCAAAATGTGTCTGGGATTGACTTCACTTGGCCGTGTCAGTGCGAAACATTTCTGGAAATGGTATCCCCAAGAGCCTGCATCCCCTGTGGCTTTGAAACGCTAATTTCAAGATAATCTAATTAGGCTAATGACTTGTCCATCACCATACAAGAAAGTTGGGTGAAATTTCCCTGCCTCTTAGACTTGTGTCTCTATTTCATATTTTATTTTATTTTATTTTTTTTAATTTTATGTTACTGATGCTAAACAGCAAGAAGCACAAACTTTGATTTCAAGGAAGGAAAACACTCTTTAAAGAAGTAGTTGCTTAGAAGTCAACCATGCCATGCATTTGAGGGGACATTGAAAAGAAAATGGGTGTTAGTGAAGCAGTAATGCATACTTATATATCGATTACATTTCGTCTGTGTCTCAACAGCATTAAGTCTTCATTCAGTAGGACACACATCTTGTAAATGTTAGTGCGATCGGCTGAGACAAAAGGCATGCGAGGGTGCAGCTCTGATCTACTAATCCGGCTAATCTCTATGCTTTCGTCATTTACAGAGGGGATCGCAAGCCTAAGGGCAGAGAAATGCAGTCTCGACCCCTCATTAAAAGGAACTGGCCGGAATCTGTCCAAATGTTTTGAAGCTGCAAATTCAACTTGAAGTATTGACTGAGAGAAGGTTAAGGAAACCTGAGGGTGTGCAAAGCAGAATCTGTGAACCTCATCTCAAATTTGATCAAGTCAGAATCAGACAATCTTCCTGTTAAGCAACTTTTTGGCTTTTTGCATTTACTGAGCTTGCATGGCAGAATTACAGAGCAGAATAAAAGATCACTAAAAATACTGAGCTGCAAGATAGTAGAAAACGTGTTACGGAGTTGTGTTGGAGAACTTTTGTTTGCCTTTCCCGTTCAGAGTGAAGCCTACAAACATCACCTTTTTTTTTTTTTTTTTTTTTTTTTTTTTTTTAATAACAGATTCTTCCCAGGTTTGTGACTGTTGATTTTATTTACTGGATAATAACCGAATTATGATATGCCAATGTGACACTTTTATTTAAGATTGTTCTCAGTAATACGTTTCTCATTTCACTTTCAGACACAGCGTTTCTCCTCCTATCGGATTGAACTACGTTTTCTGTTTTGGGATTTCTTCTGTAATTTTTACCACTTCTTTTTGTTGCTGTCGCTGCCGTAACTGCCGTGAGAGGACAGTCGTTTCTCTATCGTGCTCTAGTGTGTAACTCGCCCGTCGGAAGGGACGGGGGGCAATGTTGCCCTTCTACACGGGTCCCGGAGCGTGCGGGCCGGCAGGGCGCTGGTCCGAGGGCATGAGCCATCCCCAGCTGGGCTTCCATCGCCTCAGCACTGAGCAGCGGCTGAGCGGGAGCCCTGTCGGGCCGTACACGGGTCCCTCCCGAGACGCCCGAGCGCTGCCTCCCGCCCTCCCTTCCCTGCTCCCGCGCGGCCGGTGCCGTTCCCGGGCAGCGCCGAGCCTCCCGTCCCGGCGGTGCCCGGCCGAGCCCGCGGGAGCCGCGCCCTCGGGCGGCCAGCGCCTGCCTGCAGGTGGCGATCGGCACCGCCGGCCCCGGGCAGCGGGGCTGTGCCTGTACCCAGCCCGGCTGTGCCTGTACCCAGCCCGGCTGTTCGCGTACCCAGCCCGGCTGTGCGCTGTACTCTAGCCCGGCTGTGCCTGTACCCAGCCCGGCTGTGCCCTGTACTCAGTCCGGCTGTGCCCTGTACCCAGCCCGGCTGTGCCTGTACCCAGCCCGGCTGTGCCCTGTACCCGGCTATGCCCCGTACCCAGCCCGGCTGTGCCCCGTACCCAGCCCTGCTGTGCCCTGTACCCGGCTGTGCCTGTACCCAGCCCGGCTGTGCCCTGTACCCGGCTATGCCCCGTACCCAGCCCGGCTGTGCGCTGTACCCAGCCCGGCTGTGCCTGTACCCAGTCCGGCTGTGCCCTGTACTCAGTCCGGCAGTGCCCTGTACCCAGCCCCGCTGTGCCTGTACCCGGCTGTGCCCTGTACCCAGCCCGGCTGTGCCCTGTACCCAGTCCGGCTGTGCCCTGTACCCAGCCCCGCTGTGCCTGTACCCGGCTATGCCCTGTACCCAGCCCGGCAGTGCGCGTACCCAGTCCGGCTGTGCCCCGTACCCAGCCCGGCTGTGCCCTGTACCCAGCCCGGCTGTGCCCTGTACCCGGCTATGCCCTGTACCCAGCCCCGCTGTGCCTGTACCCGGCTATGCCCTGTACCCAGCCCGGCTGTGCGCTGCCCCCGCCGCAGCGGCGGTGCCTGCTCGCCCGGCTGTGCCCTGTACCCAGCCCGGCTGTGCCCTGTACCCGGCTATGCCCTGTACCCAGTATGCCCTGTACCCAGCCCGGCTGTGCGCTGCCCCCGCCGCAGCGGCGGTGCCTGCTCGCAGAATGCCCTCTCCCCTCCCTCCTGTGCCCTCCACCCCGGCGCTGGTCCGGAGCGGCAGCCCAAAGCCACCGCTGCCGGGCTCGGAGCTGGGGAACGATTTGTAAAGAGCGGGGGGTAGGAGGGGGAGTCGTGGAGAATTTATCCGCGGTATCCCTCCAAACGGGAGGGGGCGAACAGGAATGACATCTGCGCCCAGCCGACGCTGGCGACCCATCGAGACCACCGCGGAAGGGGAGGGGGCGACGGGGAGGAGGAGGGGCGAGAGTAAGGAGGGAGGGAGGGAGGGAAGGAGGGAGGGAGGAAGCTAGGGGAGCGCGGCGAGGCAGAGCGAGGGGGAGCGGCGCGGGTGAGCGGCAGAGCGAGGGGCAGCATCTCGGCAGGCGCCGGCAGGAGGGCCGCCCCCACCGCGCGGGGCTGCGCGCTGGGCAGAGGCGGCGGGGATGGGCGGGCTTGGGGCGGCTCCGCCAGCCGCCGTCCTCCGAGCTCCGGCCGCCTCCCGCCGCGCTATATAGGGGAGGGAGGGGTGGTGGAGCGGGGGGTGCCCGGCGTGGCGAAACCGCACGGGGCGCCGATGCCTCCTGCCAGGGGAGCACACAAGTGACCGGCATCTCTTCCCATGTCTGTCTCCTGAAGCGACCCCCCCCACCCCCCGCCCGGCATGGATGTGGCAAACAATACTACCTCCCCAGCGCGCTCCCCCGAGGGGACAAGCGGCCCCGGCCTCGCCGAGATGACCCTGGGCTACCAGGTGCTCACCTCCCTGCTCCTGGGCACGCTTATCCTGTGCGCCGTGAGTGGCAACGCCTGCGTGATCGCAGCCATCGCCCTGGAGCGCTCCCTGCAAACCGTGGCCAACTATTTGATCGGCTCGCTGGCCGTCACCGACCTCATGGTGTCCGTGCTGGTGCTGCCCATGGCGGCCCTCTACCAGGTGCTGAACAAGTGGACGCTGGGGCAGGTCACCTGCGACATCTTCATCTCGCTGGACGTGCTTTGCTGCACCTCTTCTATCCTGCACCTGTGCGCCATCGCTTTGGACAGGTACTGGGCCATCACGGACCCCATTGACTATGTTAACAAGCGAACTCCCCGGCGGGCGGCCGTGCTCATCAGCCTGACCTGGCTTATCGGCTTCTTGATATCCATCCCGCCCATGCTGGGCTGGAGGACGCCGGAGGACCGCTCGAACCCCGACGCCTGCACCATCAGCAAGGACCACGGATACACCATCTACTCCACCTTCGGCGCCTTCTACATTCCGCTTCTTCTCATGCTGGTGCTCTACGGTCGCATCTTCAAGGCGGCACGCTTTAGGATCCGCAAGACAGTAAAGAAAGCAGAGAAGAAAAAAATCGCCGACACCTGCCTCACTCTCTCTCCGGCCACCGTGAAGAAAGGCAACGGGGAGCCCGGCAAGGGCTGGCGGCGGACTGTAGAGCCCAAGCCCGGCGCTTGTGTCAACGGCGCGGTGCGGCAGGGCCAGGACGGGACCGCCCTGGAGATCATCGAGGTCCAGCACTGCAACAGTTCCTCCAAGACGCACCTGCCGCTGCCCAGCGAGGCGTGCGGCTCCCCACCGCCGCCCTCTTTCGAGAGGCGCAACGAGAAGAACACGGAAGCCAAACGGAGAATGGCTCTGTCCCGGGAGAGGAAGACTGTCAAGACCCTGGGCATCATTATGGGCACCTTTATCCTCTGCTGGCTGCCGTTCTTCATCGTGGCCCTGGTCCTGCCCTTTTGTGACAGTAAGTGCTACATGCCCGAGTGGCTGGGGGCAGTCATCAACTGGCTGGGCTACTCCAACTCCCTTCTCAACCCCATTATCTATGCCTATTTCAACAAAGACTTCCAAAGTGCTTTTAAGAAAATTATCAAGTGCAAATTTTGCCGGCAGTGAAGCCCGCCACGCCGGGACGGGGCAAAGGGGTCCTGTTACTTCCTCCAGCCGCCTGCCCCGAGCCGCAGTGTGCCCCCGCCCAGCCCCTGCACAGCCCTCCCGAAGGGCGGGGGGCTCCGGCATCCCCGCTCCGCCCGAGTCACCCGCTTTACGCCCGCCGGGCGAGCCCTGCGGGTCACGGCAGGGCTCGGCTGGGAACGACGGGGGACGCCCGGCCCGGGAGGGCTCCGCGGCCGCCCTCGTCTCTCCCGGCCTCCACCGCCGGGCGCCGGCGCTCCCGCCTCCCTCCCACTCTCCATCATTCTGGGTAGACTTAGGGTTTGCAGGTCGTTGTTTGTGGTGGCTGTAAACCACAGTGTCTGCCCGAGTAGCATCGGTAAAACAAAACCACCCTATGCAGGAAACCGCCGTGTCGGGGATTATTATTGGATTTACGAGGCGACGGCAGTGGGCTGGGTCCGACCTCGGTCTGGGGTGCGAGTATGGAGGCTGAAGGCGACTCCTCGAGCGGAGGAAGGAGCTTTGGGCGCGTTGCTTCCCTTTTTGTGAAACCCTCAAGTGGATGTTCTTGGGGGAAAACCGCCCGTGTTTGGTAATCTTGCAAAGTACTAACAGCAACGTCCCCGTCCGTGTTACGTGTGCCTGACAGCCCTCCTGGTATGCTAGGACCTGCCAGTTCACCGGGGTTCCCTTTATTACAACACAGGGAAATTATGGGACTTAAAACCCCAACCACACGCCTCATTATATATGGAGATTTATGGGGATTATTTTTTTTAAATGCCTTGGACCGAGTGTTTCCCGGCAAGGAAAGTCTTGGCGCCGTGCGACTGTCCCTGAGTACACCGAGCACGCAATGGCACAGGGAGTTTAAGCAGCCTGCGAAGTAGCATTTCTTTCTTTCTTTTTTTTTTTTCCCTCTCTGTCTCTCTCTTTTTTTTAAAATTTTTTTTTTTCTCCCTTAAACCGCTAGAAAGTTTCTCCTGAGACGCTGCGCTTGCTTTGGAGTCAGTCAGCTGCGGCACATTTTGCCCGGGAGGGAAAAAAAAAAGAAAAAAAAAAGAATGGAAAAAAAAAAAGAAAGGAAAAAAAGAGAGAAAGACAGGCAACAACAAAACCTATCAACCAAAACATTGCCATGTGCTCCGTGGCAGTAGGGGAGGGGCCGAGAGCATCAGCCAGCGGCAGTCGCAGGTGGGGAAAACAGCATCTCGCCGCAGATTGGGAAGGGACAGGCTCTTTTCTCCTCCGGGCGAGCCCCGGCTGGGGTAAGCACGACCTTCCAATCTGAGAAGGTCTGAGAGCCACGGCCAGAAGCAGGCAGTGTCCTGAGGGTTCTCCTTGCTGACCTGGCCGGTCTCCGGGGCGGATCTGCAAGCCTCCACCCGCAAAGAGTACCCCCTCTGCCGCCCGCCCAGCGGCTTGGCCCCGGGAAACACGGTGTACTTCCCCTTCCCCGCCTGCCCCGGGGTTGGGGCAGGGCTGCGTTGCCCGTCGCAAAGCCGCTCCTGCCCCTCCACCGCCCATGCCTTTCCCTCCGGCTGCGGCCGGGAGCTGGGATCGCTTTCGGCCCGGGAGGACGGAAAGGCGCCGGGCCGGGTACCGGCGCTGGGCCGGCTGCCGCTTACCCCTGCGACGGGTTGCCTGGAATGAATGCTTGACCAAATATATATATATACATATATATATATTTTTCCTGTTTATTTTTGTGTAATCTGTGTTGCTTGTAAGTAAAAGAGAATGTGAAATATGTGTCACGTGAATGTAAGTGTCCAGTAATTTCTGAACTTCAACCGCTTACATTAAACGAAAATAGTGCTTTTGACAACCTCCGATATGTAGCTGGTTTTCTGAAAATCTTATTTGGCCTCATTTTCGCAATTAAAGTGATCTTTGATCTTATCTCTTCTTTGATCACTCCTAACCACACGCGTCCTAGATGTTCTCTAAGTGTCGTAGTGTCAGAGGAGTTAGCCTAGAGCGATTAGGGAGACGAAACTTCTCCCGAGCGCTCAGGTGCGGGGTGACTTTGGGAGCACCTCGCTCCGCGGGTGGGCCTGGGCAGAGCGGCGGGCCCCCGGGGCAGGGAGCGGGGACTGGGGGCCCGAAAGCGCCGGCGGTGCGGGGAGATTGCTGCCGTGCCCCGCACACGCGGGGTTTGCTCCTCTCAGTGCCTCCTTCCTGGAATCCTGCCGACTTCACGTCGGCTCCTCCACGTTTTGCCTTTTCCCAAGTAATTAATTTTTCTTTGTAAAGCTTCCTGAAAACTCCGCGGCAGCGCTCTCAGCTGTGACAGCGTGGCCGCCCCGCGGTCCCGCATGACAGACCGCGCGGGTCCCGCTGGCTCCTGACTTGGGGGTGGGAGGGCACGGGACGGGGCCACCCGACTTCGCCGAGAGCGCCAGGACCTGGAAGCAGGGAACACCCTGAGACGGGGCGGCCAGAGGGTGCCCCTTCCGTGCTCGCTGTATCCCTTGGCCCGCCCGCGCTCAGGGCTGCGGGCGGCGGCGGTGCGAGGGCACAGTGCCCGGGCCGCCTTGCCCCAGGCTCCTGCTGGGGAGTCCCGGAGCCTGGAAGCGCAACTGCCTTCGGCTGGCACCAGCAGGCGAGACACACCTTTTCCTGCCCGCCCCTGCTCCTGCTTCCCCGGGCAGGACGCTGGGACGGGGCAGGGGCATCGCTGCTTGGGCGCGCCGCCACCAGCCTCTCACCTCGGCCTCCCTCCGGACCGTGGCATGGCCACACGGGCCCGACCCCGCCGGCTCAACGCCGGGGAGGCTTCACCGCATCCCTCTCCTTATTCCCGACCTCGGGCCGCTGCACCAACCACGACGGAAGAACCAGCCCAGAACTCCGTGGGACTGTTTCTCTCAGCAGTTTTACCTTCTCCCTCCTTCTGTTGTGTCTACCCTGCCTCTTTATTTCCCCCCCCTTTTTTTTTCCTCCTTTGCAATAAAATTTATAATGTGGAGGAAACGACCTGCTTTAAAATGTAGAGCTTTTTGTTTCTGTGATTTTGTGTACTGTGATTTTCAAATTATTAATTTAATTTCCACTACAATTTAAGAAAAACCCAACCAAATCAAATCCCTAAAACCCAACCAACTTAGTGTTTTTCAAATCAATTTTGCATTAATCAATATTTGTGGTTAGTTGCAGTATTTTATTTGGTCCGCTAACAAGCAATGTCCTCGCAGTTTAGACAGGTTAATTTCAGTTTTAAAGGTCCTATGGAAGTTCAAGCAATGAATAAAATGAAATCCAAATAGCAAGCAAAAAGATTTTATGTTTTAAAAAGAGCACAGAAAACTGAATTTTAACAACTTGAGTCAATTGTGAATATCAAAGCTAAGTACAGACATAAAGGCTTTAACCTTATCTTCCTTTAAAATGCCACTGTAGACTGTTGTAAAACAATGGAGTTTCATAACTCTAGTTTTTCTCTGCTCTTTGGCTCCAGTTGAGGCTGAATTTGGGACTGAATCACACTTCTGACAAGAAGTGCTGGCAGAGTAATTGAAGCATACTTACACTGGCCAACAATATTTATGGCTGGGACTAGAGGGATGATCACATAGGAATAAGAAAAAGACAAGTAGGCTTGAGGTGGTTTCGTCCAAGCTGCAAAACAGATTTTGAGACCATAAAATTTCATCTCTTTAAATAGAAATTTTCGACATAAAATTCTTGATATGCCTTTCTTTCCCCTCTCAGTTCCATCCTGACAGCAGCATGCTGTATATCTGGTAAAAAGAACAAAACCAATGCCCCTAAATATACTCACAGTTAAAAAAACTTGGTCTCTAGAATCTGCAGTTTCAAACATTTTTCAGGACAACACTGTGAATCTTGCACTAAAACACACAGAGAAGTGATTCATCCCCAGAGAGAAGAAACAAAATGATGATGCAAGTGAATTTCTGCTTCATAGCTGCCCAGTTTTAACAGAGATTCTGTTTTAACAGTAGAGGTGACTATGACCCCTTTATACGTGGCTAGAGAAAACCCAAAATGGCAATCAGGTAGCATGAAAACAGTCCTGTTTTGGTGTTCTGCAAAATCTAGAAATGATCACATGTCTCAGAATTTTGGAAGCTACAGTGTCTTCTGTATTTTTGCATCTCAGTCCAAGTCTCCTGTTTGGGTATATGCTGCTATGAGTCTCACCTTACCTTGCTGCTCACAGCTGAGCTCATGTTCTCTCCGAGTAACCAGTGACTTCAGGGGCAATTCCACAGCATGACAGATCTGCTGTTGGACTGGAAGCAAAAAAATTTGGTGAATAATCCTTTCCACAGCAAGAATGTACTCTAAACTATATAATGTAATGGAGTAGTTTCTTGACTTGGGCAGTGCATGTCAGAAGATTCACTTACCTCTCTTGACTAAAAAAAAGTGCAAGCACACAGAGAACTCTACTCATATGTGGCCACAAGTTCCAGACTTGAAAATGCCTGTGCCAAGTTAGTTTGGCAGACTGTCAGTATTGTCCAGAAGAATGAAGATGAGGGATAGGAAACAGATGGATTATAAAATATTTTAAAAATTACTAAACCTGAAAAAAATTTGATACAGCAAGAAATAACCCAACCCAACTAAAACCAAACCCAGAACCCTCCTTCCCAGCAGAAAAAATCAGAGGCACATGACCATCCTGATAGTTTCTGAAATTTTCACAGAACTGTTTAATATAGTGAGTTCTTTCTTTAAAAACCCAAAACATTTCTTGCAAAAAAAACAAACTTGAAGAAATTGAAAAAGGTACAAGAGTCATGTTGAATATGCTAGCCAGCACAAGCAGAGGTCAGTATTTCCTCCTATTGTAATAATGTATTTGTTTATTGTTTTTACCAAAAGGCACTTGAAGCATCTTTTGCTATTAAGCAGAGTCAATATAATCCTTTCCAATCGACTTTCACATTTCAGAGCTATTTACACCCACATCTGAGCCATAGCTTATGTACACACAGGAGCAATGAGAATGATGGTGTTGTCTGTGGCCTATTTTAACTTGTATCTTGTTCCTATCTCTTGGCATCCCCGCTGTGCTTAGTTTGGTGGGGAGACACAGGTCTA
Organism: Passer montanus; assembly: GCF_014805655.1. Classification (NCBI taxonomy): domain Eukaryota; kingdom Metazoa; phylum Chordata; class Aves; order Passeriformes; family Passeridae; genus Passer; species Passer montanus. The sequence continues at coordinate 10,632,817 of NW_024366815.1, read as the reverse complement.
AGGGATATGGTACAGAATGCACTGAAATGAGTATCATACAGCACATGCTATACCATTTCAGGCATATTCTCACTACTGAATGCCATGTGTAATCCAATCCTTAGTGAAATCTGCTTGGTGAGGTTGAGTTGAGTTATACTCTAGTAATTTTTTCAAGTGGCTCAGAGAGAAAATGTCCTTATTGAGTCTGATATCAAAATGCGAGCCAAAAGATACCCACCCACCCACACCCACACCCACATATATACATATATATATATATATACACACACACACACACATATATATATACAATGGTTGTCTGCTTGAACTGCTATGGTTCAAGCATAAATTTTTGAACCAAAGTGAGTTGTGAAATACATGAGAAAGCTATTTTACTTTCAAGTTGTGAAAGCTATTAAAATTTACGTGTAAATATTATGTGTTTGGAAGAATGCTCCAGATGAAGTGAAGGTCGTTTTTATTTGAAGATGCCCAAACCAATCAAAACAGCACCTGCACCATACTCAGAGGTGCTGCCTGTAGTCAAGTTAGGCTGCTTGCCTTTAACCAGACCAATCTCAGGCAGAGATCGTGGCATAGTCATGTCTTACACAGATAAATACTTGCCTGGGTGTTGCCTTCAAATTGATGGTATTCAGTTGTCATCATCCTCTGGCTTGTTTGTCTCTCTATCCAGAAATGGTGAAAACATGGGCAAAGTGCAGGAAATTTCAGTGTCAACAAGGCAAGAAAGAAGTGGTCAGACAATGAAAACATTCAGGACAGAGAATCAGCTCAGCTTGTTTTCTTGGAGGAGACTTGGTACTGAAACATATTTTCAGAAACTTATGCTTCTGAAATGAAGACAGCTGCTGTCTCACATTGGGCAGATGATTATAAACCTCAGGCCAGGCCAGCACTGAGCCAAAGAGGGTCTGATCAGGTCAAAGTGTCCATTGAAAATTGCCCCCAGCACATTTTGCTCTTTGTCTTTTCTGCCCCAGTGCTAAGAGCCACTGCCAGCTTTGTGCAGGCCAGTAGCTCTTTTCCATCGGCCTTTGAATTATCTTATCCATTGTCTATCTCCCTGACCCAAGAAACAACAACAACAACAAAAGGTCAGGACATTTATTGGATGAAGACTTTCCATAGAAGAAGACTATTGACTTCAGAAGAATTGCAGAAGATATGAATTCCACTAATTATTCCTTGAGCCAGCTGATATGCTACCTTATTGTGACATAGTTAAGTGCACATCTAGTCAAAATACCATAGACCTCAAAGAGGCAATTTTCCCCATTGTACTTCAGTTACAGACAATTTTGTGAAAATCCTTGAGCTAGTTGCTTGAAAATGTAATTTTCAGTAGCCCTCAGGGTTTATTTCCCCCATTTTCCATTCACAAATCAGTCAATTTCTCAAAATTGCTGAGTTAAAGTTTTCTAGATTTTCAACTGACTACCACTAAATTGCTGTGAGATCTGCCTTTGAAGCCCCATTATCATCTGCAGTTCCATAGAATTTTTTTAAAAAATCAGATTTTCGCAGATTTCTAGCCTGGCTTCACCAAGGGAGACAGAAGGGACCAGTCATTCTTTCTCTCTTTCTCTCCATCAACCCCCTTACTATTAGTAAAACCAGTGGCTTTGTTAGAAGGGACAGGCAAAACAATGCTTCGTGATGGATTTCAAGCAAATGTATGTGGAATGTTTTTGAGCATATCACAAACTTTCACAGCATCACAGCAGAATGTGATTTGCTATAAAAGGCTACTGTAGCAATACAAAATGAATATTTGAGTTATTGAAATGAAAGACAGGTAACATCCAGTCTTAGATAGATTTAATCTTCTCCTTTATGAGCCATTCAATGGAGAAAAATATTTCAAGCAATATAAAGTAGCAGCCATGCTTAGTGACTTAAGACACAAACTTATGTCCTATAACACATTGTCAATAATGACATTATGAAATTATGCAAAAATAGCCACAGAAAACCGCATCGCTCCTACTAAGAGATTTGCATATTTGAATATGTAATTTGACAACATTTATGAAGAAATATGTGAATAACAAATAGATAAATTACATGTGAAAATAAAAAATGTTTTCTATTTCCATGCAATATCCAAATCAGTCTACTGGTGCTCTAGGAAATTTTATTGAGCTGCTGAAGACAAAGGTGATAACCTGCTAAGAGAGAAAAGTAACAGTGGTTATGAAGTAATCATAAATGCACCTGCATGGCAACAAACTGTGCAGAAGCTGATAACTTCAACAGCCTTCTGATGCATCACATAGACTGCATTTATTTTTCTCTAATACCTAAAGTTTGAGTCATGAGTTGAGTCTTTGATTTGAAAACATTTTCATTTTCAGCATCTGTATTTTCCTAAAAAAGCAAAGAGAAAAGGGTAGTGATACATATCTTGGAAGAAGAAATAATTACATTTCATTCAAAGAACTTCCTACAGAGTTTGACAAAATAGAAAGTGAGGAAAAAGGGGATGTTATTTCATTCATTATTCAATCAACTTTACTGTTGTGTTTCAACAAGTATGGATGGTTACGATAAGCATTCTCCTTGAGTGAAAAGCTTATTTTTTATGGAGCAATTGAATTTTTTCTTTCATTCCCTGGTGGATTTTAGTGCTTATGGTATGCATAAGATAAGTAGCAGTAATAGAAAAGTGAAATAATGTAACACAGAGTAGATTACAATAGAGAGTGAAATAATGTAACATAGAGTAGATTACAATAGAGAGCAAAATAATTCACATATATAAATTCCAGCAGTCTTTACAGACAATGTAAAGATTTGTATATTTTTTCCTCTTGTTGTCTTTGTGTAATGTACTTGCAGAATTTTACCAATTTGGTCTTGTAACATAAAGTAGCCTGGTAAATCTACAGCTTTAGAGCCAAATACTATGATTGTTATTCTGAAAGGCTACTGGGCTTTGGCATCACAACTTCTGAATAGGGGCAGGAGCTGCTGTAATGAAAATTTGTCAGTAGGAGCATATCCGTACCACATACTGCACATCTTCTGGAATTCATTCCAAAGGGAAGTGCACACAAAGTGCCAGCCTCCCCAAATGAGGTAATCTTGTCTTTGTTGCATTCAAATCCCAAAGAACTGAGGAGTTTGCATGTGAAACCGAGCTCCTGGGATTCCTCCCAGAGTGCCAAGCAGGGAGTGCAGCTCCCCAGTCTCTTGGTCGATACATCCTGAGCCAGGCAGTCCCGCCCTGGAGGTCCCGGCACTGACAGCTTCAGAGCTGGCTGCCATTGTCCTTCAAGGCATATCCTAAATATAACCAGGAAGTAAGAGCTATCCAGGTTAGGATACAGGTATGACAGCTGAAGTACCCCTGACACGAACACTGCAAAGGTCAGTATTAGGATGCACTTACCCTTTGCCTTTGAATAGATGATGAAGGGAGAAAACAAAATCTTTCTCCTTCCTTGCTACTTCATCCTCCTGTTCCTGAAGAAGCAGGTAAGAAAGCAAAAAGGGATCATGTCTGAGGAAGCCTAAATTCAGAGTCTAGAAGCAGCTACTTCTATTGGATATTGAAATTGTAATTTGATATTTTAAAAAATGCATTTATCAGATGAAAAAAAATTATATTACTTTTAAAAAAAGTTCTAATTTAACAAGATCTGATCCAAACATTGTGGTGATTGGTCAAAGGTTGGACTCGATGGACTTGGAGGTTTTTTCCCAACCTTAATGATTCTGTGATTCTGTAATTGAGCTATTCCTTTGTGGTAGCACTTCAGACCCCTGTTGGTGAAGGCGATTTGACTGTTCTGTGCGACTGCTTAGAAGCTCACCAGGAGACAGTCAGAAGGGCAAGAGATAGGCAGCAGATCCAGAAGGAAATGAGTTTTGGCTTGAACTTGCCTGAAAACCTAAAGGACTGATAAAAAGAGTGCTGTTCCCCAAGCTTGAAGATATTCTTGTGATTGGAATCACAAGGCACAGCAAACAAGACATATTTGATCCTTTGATGTCAGTAATGGTCAGGACAATCCATACAGCCTTCTTCTCTCCTATTTCACCACAAAATAAAAAAAAATGACAGGAATCTAAATGCTTTTTTTTCCAGTATGTACAGGAGAAGAATGCAGGAGAATATTAACAATTAATTCCTGTCCTCAACCAGACATAAATTTAATAAAAAAATGTATTGCAGCAGGATGAAATTCAAATGTTAAACAACCTAGGGATGTAGTCAATCTCTGGAAGAAGGAATGAATTGCATGCAGCACTAATGTCAGATGAAGAAAGCATCAGTTATCAGACACATCATTCATGCCGGCATTTTAAAAGTCAAATAAAATTGTATTTTTTAAACATTTTGACAGTGTTCTTATACTATTGGTTTTATATGTTAAGGATATAATTTAATAAAAATTTTGTAATTAATAATAGTGTGTATGAAACAGGTGTCAGTAATGATGCCTGAGACCAAATTCCCATGTCTCAGGATATACAATTTTATAAACACGAATTTTTGGTGAGAAGTCTCAGGGGGGCAGATGGACCAGGATACTCTGGGAAAAAGTACCAAATTCTTTTCTCAGAGCAAAATTTTTCATCTTAACATTCACGGACATCATGAGTGGCAGAAGTTTTATAATAAGGGAAGTGGCAGAAGTGGCAGAAGTGGCAGACCAAATTCCCATGTCTCAGGATATACAATTTTATAAACACGAATTTTTGGTGAGAAGTCTCAGGGGGGCAGATGGACCAGGATACTCTGGGAAAAAGTACCAAATTCTTTTCTCAGAGCAAAATTTTTCATCTTAACATTCACGGACATCATGAGTGGCAGAAGTTTTATAATAAAGGAAGTGGCAGAAGTGGCGGAAGTGGCGGAAGTGGCAGAATAAAGGAATGGTGGAAGGAAGAAAGGAAGTGGCGGGAGTGCTGGAAGGAAGGAAGGAAGTGGCAGAAGTGGTGGAAGGAAGGAAGTAGCAGAAGGAAGGAAGGAAGGAAGGAAGGAAGGAAGGCTGCTCCAATTCAGCTGCTAAATATTAGAAAACTAATAGTTCAGATGAAATAGTCCAAGCAAGAGAGAGTCACACAGTTTAGCTAAGTGTTAATTCAATACCAGCGGCTGGGCTATCTGACCACCAGGAGCCAGTGATTCTTCAGGTTTCTCTCTTTCTGTTTGTCAATCTCACCCTTTGTAACCTCAGTTTTATGCAGCTATTTCTACCAACACGCATGGACTGTACCTCAATCACCATGTTGGTAAAAAGCAAAATAAATAAATTTTAAAAAAAAGCATTTCACCTTACTGTGTATGGCAATTTTTAGAATTGTTATGTTTCACTTTTTCATGACTGTGCTATTCTGCAGCTTGGAATACATCCCTTAAGAGATGAAAGATTTTTATCTGGAGCAGGATCCAGCAAGTATTTTCACAGAATAATAGAATCTCAGAATAGTTTGGGTTGGAAGGGGCCTTTAAAGGTGATCTAGTCCTACACTCCTGCCATGGGTAGGTACAGTTTCATCTAGATCACTTTGTTCAGAGATACTTTCAACCTGACCTTGAATGAGCTCCAGAGTTGGGGCAGCTATCACCTCTCTGGGCAACCTGCTCCAGTGTTTCAGAATCACAGAATCACAGAATTAAGTAGGTTGGAAAAGACCTTTGAGATCATCAAGTCCAACCTATGACCAAGCACCACCTCATGAACAAGACCATGGTACTGAGTGACATGTCCAGTCTTCTTTTAAACGTGTCCAGAGATGGTGCCTCCACCACCTCCCTGGGCAGACAGTTACAGTGCCCAATCACTCTTTCAGTGAAGAATTTTTTTCTAGTGTCTAGCCTTAACTTCTCCTGGCTCAGTTTAAGGCTGTAGCTTCTCATTCTGTCACTAGTTGTCTGGGAGAAGAGACTGACTCCCACATGACTGTACCCTCCTTTCAGGCTGGTGTATGGAGTCATAAGCTCTTCCCTGAGCCTCCTTTTCTCCAGGATAAACAATCCCAGCTCCCTCAGCCGCAACTCACAGAAATTGTGCTCCAGACTCTTCATCAGCCTTGCTGCCCTTCACAGGACATGCTCCAGCCCACAACATTCTCCCTATAAACTGAGGGGCCCACAACTGAACACAGGATTCCAGGTGTGGCCTCACCAGCGCCCAGTACAGGGGACAATCCCTGCCCTGGCCCTGCTGCCCACACCATGGCTGATCCAGGCCAGGATGCCTTTGGCCTTCTTGGCCACCTGGGCACTGCTGGCTCATGTTCAGCTGCTGTCAGCAGCACCCCCAGGTCCCTTTCTGCCTGGCCACTGTCCAGACACTCTGTCCCCAGCCTGTAGCCCTGCAGGGGCTTGCTGTGACCAAAGTGACCTGGCACTTGGTCTTGTTAAACCTCAGCCTGTTGGACTCAGCCCATCTATCCAGCATGTCAGGGTCTCTCTGCAGAGCCCTCCTACCCTCCAGCAGACCAACACTCACACCCAGCTTGGTGTCACCTGCTAATTTGCAGTGGCAGCTGAGTCCCCTTATCCTGATAACAAATAAAGATATTAAACAGAATGGTTTTACCACCCTTATTGCAAAAATTTCTTCCTTATATCTAGCCTGAACCTGATCACTTTTGTTGAAAAACGATTTTCTTTTGCCCCATTGCAAGTCACACTATTAAACTGTCCCTATCTTTCTTATGACCCCAATCAAGTACTGAAAATTCCATACAGAAGTCTCCCCAGAGCCTTCTTTTCACCAGGCTGAGCAACCCCAACTCTCTCTGTCTTCACAGGTGACACACTCTGTCCCTCTGATCATCATTCTGGTTCTCCTTCAGACCTACTATAACAGGTCAATATGTTTCCTGTGTTAAGAACTCCAGATCTGGATGCAGTGCTCCATCTGGCATTTCACCAGCACAGAGCAGAGGGGCAGGATCCCCTCCCTCACCTTGCTGGCCATGCTGCTTTGGATGCAGCCCAGGGCATGTTTGGCTTTCTGGGTTGTGAGTGACTTTCACCAGGTCATGTGCAGATTTTAAACAACCAGTTCCACCAAGTCCTTCCTGGCAGGGCTGGTCTCAATCCCCCTGCCTCCCAGCCTGTAATGATACTGGGGTTTGCTCCAACCCACTTGGTTGAAGGGCCACACTTGGCCAAGGACCTTCCACTGGCCTTCAAGGACCTTCCACTTGGCCTTATTCAAACTCCTGATGTTCATACATTCTTACTTCTTGATAGCTCAGGACAGCCTCCATCACTCTGGATGGCATCCTATTCCTCAGGCTTGTCATCAGCATCACTCAGCTTGGTGTCATGTAAAAACTTGAAGAATGAAGGCTTATGACTGCAAGACTTGGCAGACAAGCAGTCAGACCATGTTAAGTCAAATGGGGTCAATATAAGGTTGGCCAAACTGCCTGGCCATCTGTATGCCAGCAGACGCAGGCTCTGGTGGAGGTGCTACACACTCCAGTTTTGTAGTGTTATATTTTAGTACAAAATGGCTGCATCTGTAAGCTGTATAACTCAGAAGGTGATTCTAAGGGATGTATCTGAAAAAGAAAGAACCAAGAGGAAATATTTTTCCACCTACAATGACAGCTGAATACAGAGCTCTTTAGGTTGTATTTTATAATTTGTTTGCCTGCGAAGTCAAGGCACCACGTGCAAATAGTTCATTCAAACTGCTCTATCCAGATTTACTCTGGTGTCTGTGAGTTGCATAATTTAAAGGTTTAACATTAATTTGAACCTCCATGTCCCCCTCTTTTAATTTTTGGCAAGGCTATTTACAGTTTGTTGAAATTGCTTTGCATGGGATTTGCAGTGCCAATCAAAGAGGAGTTTTTTGAAAATGTTGTTGTATGCAGCTGGTAGATGGCCCAACAGTACTTCCTCCAGGAATGCTTTGTCAAATCTGGGCTGGATAGTTGTGTATCAAAAGTGTCCTCCTACACAAACCTAAGAGAGGTCAGTTAAAATGAGCTGCTACAATGAAAGCTGGTTAGAGCCCAAATCTCTTCACACTTTACTACTAGAAGACTTGAAGTAGAGAGGTTGTTTCTAGAGTAGGAAGGTACGGAAAACGGACTTTTGCAGTACTTGCTTTCCCTATGCACTTTCATACAGCACTTGAAGTGGAGATATGTGTATTATTGAGAAGCAAAGCTGAAATGGTTAGTGTGAATAAATTACTGAGAATTTTTCAGTTCTTTTTGTTCTGTTCACAAGCTATTAACGAGTATACTTTATTTGGACTTAACACCGCCTCTCCCTGCTGCTGGAGCATTGCCACTGGGTTTGGAAATGTCACATTGGGTATTTTTTTTTTCTATATGTTTGGTATGTGATATTTACAAACAGTGACTTTGTCCATCTTTGTTCATGTGTGGGTGCAGCTGATTGCCAGTGTCACAGCATAGACTCTGCTTCAGCGTTAGAAGAGATTGTCTTTAACAGTAGCAGAGGGGTGGCAGCAATAGTTTGGCCATTGTGGATGGTACAGACTTTCTCTGAACATTCTCATTATCAAGATCTTATTAGCAATATAATAAAAAAAAAAATAAATGAGAAAAGGCAGCAAAACTTTCTCCTGCTTTTAGGTTTGGTTTTTTTTTTCACAATACAGTTCAAGCACACTCTGAGTGAGCCCAACCACTCCATCCCTTTCTGTCGGTGCTGCTGAAGGCCTTTCAGCCAGCCAAAATAAACTGTGCCATAATGAGGGCAGACCAGTCCAGAGAACAAGTAAATTCAGCAGCTCTTTATTTAGCAGTCTGCCATTTAATGCATGCCACCCCAACACTGAGCCTTTGTGGCAGCTTAGGTGCAGTAAGAACTGAACAGAGCAAGCACCTGAGCATACCTGGTCAGAATTACTCTTTGTCTGTGTGTTTGTGCTGCTCACCTTGAGTCTGTGATACCTACTGGAACTCCACAGCTTTTAGCAATCAAAGAACTACCTAAGACTTTTTAGAAATCACCTGTGATGCTCTTACTACTTTGAAAAATAATCCACATACTGTTTTTCCACTGGTCACACAATATTGTAATTTTCAACCAAACATAAGCTGGCTTACTTTCAGTGTTTGCTACTTTTCATCTTATCCAATTCTTTTTCCTATCCTATTCATAGGGAGGTTTGTGTGTTTTCATAAAGTTCTACAGTTGTAGCATTTCATAATTTATGGCCCACTAGTACATAGATTGATAAATTGTGAGGAGTTTTTGCTGGTTGTGGCTTTTGGTTGGTGGGTTTTTTTTTTTTTGGGGGGGGATGGTTTTTAAAAAGTGTTTTGTTTTGTTTGTTTTTTTCTTTTGGTGTTCTTATGAATGTATTACTGTGGCTTTCAGAAACGTGTGGCCATCAGGATTAATTATTGAACTGTAATAGGGTATAATCTCTCTACAGATTTCTGAATACAGAGTTTTTTACTTGTTTCTCCTGAATGAATTTAACTGCTTTCTGCCATAAGGATTAGCTGGAAAAATAAAGCAAAGTCCCTTATGTAAAAAAAAAAAAAAAAAAAAAAAGTGTGGAACAAATAGGAAAATCAGTAGCATTTAATATAGGAGAATAAACTCATATAGCAATACAGTTATAGTCTGCTGTCAGAGGAGATTTTTGTTGACTTGAAGACAGTGAGTCTTATTTAATGGTGCCGGGTTATGTACATTATGGAAGCTTACTCACTTTGCATGATACAAACAGAATTGGCTATCTTCAGGAAAAAATCTGACATAATTTAACCAGTGCAAAGCATGAAATTCTCAGAGTGCAGGTACATGGTGGTGACATGAACAAACACACTAGCTTCATACACTGCAGCTGCTGTAAAATTGGTGACCAAGGTCATTCATGGTTGTTAAAGAACTTCTGAAGAAAAATGACCTTTTTCATCTTTTTTTTTTTACCTATTTCCATTTCAGAAGAATTTTGTGCAAAGACAGCAGTGCATGGGCTTGCTGTGTGTGACCCAAGGCATCTGCTGGCTGCCCCCCAGCAACTGGTGATCCCTTGTGCAGCTGCTTGGGTCAGAGGATGGACTTTTTTTTGGAAAGGCAGGTGGCCTTGGGAAGATCAGGGATTTTACCTGGCTTTCAACTATTGCATTGATATGCATTGCTGAAAGTCAAAAAACATGGGAAGACAATATTAGAAATATTGCAAACAGATTTAGAGATAGCCATTTCTCTTGTCTTGGGTTTGGGTCGTTTATTCTTATGCAGTTTTGTTTTTAAATAGAAACAAAATTGAGCAGATATTGTCCAGATGATTTAGACTTTCTTGTAGAAGAGAAAGATGATTTGAAAAGCTCCGGACGTTGCTGTAAGCCACATTAACCTGCTTTAACCAAAACAGCACTGTAACGGGTTATTTAGATCAACATCTGTTGTTTAGTCCTGCTAACTGAACATTTATATGTTCAGGTACCTCATATAATATAAAAAAATCAGCAAATCATGCATGAGTTCAGTGGCAGAACTAGGAACTTTTCCTCAGGCTTTGTGGCCCAGAAATTGAACAAATTTTCCATTTGAGGCTTTGTACCATAATTTCTCAGAGTGAACACTGAAAACATGGCTTATGGAAGTGAAGCAAAGATCTGGTATCTACATATCTGATATTTAAAAAAGATAAATACTTAATAAAAAAAATTTCCTGTCTCAAATGTTTTTCTTTACATCTAATACTACTTGTCTCCTTCAATATTTTGTATGGAAGAATTAGGCTCCTTCTTTTATTCCTTTGCTTCTCCTTTTTCTCTTGCCCAAATCCGTAAGAAGTCTGTTGTTTGGATGCAGGCCAACGGATCCAGTTAAAGAGAAGTTCCGCAAAGCATTTAACAGGAACTGTCTGACATGACCCTTGACAAATGCAGGCACATGTTTGCTCTCCAGCTGGGCATTCTTTGCACAGCCCAACATGAATGTATTTTAATGTATACTCTATTCATGGGATCACAGAATGGGTCAGGTTGGAAGGGACCACAGTTTGGTTGAACTTCCCCTCAAGCAGGGTCATCCTACAGCACATGGCACAGGATTGAGTAACTCCAGTGAGGGAGACTCCACAACCTCTCTGGGACATCTGTTCCACAATGTGGTCACCTGCACAGTAAAGAAATTCTTCCTCATGTTCAGATGGAACTTTCTGTGCTCCAGTTTTTTCCCGTTGCCCCTCAAGATGATCTCATACATATGTCTTCTCACTTGAGCCAGCAACCTGGACTTCATCAGTTACAAGTTTTAGTAGAAGGGAGACTTTTTAACCATGCAGTAAATTTTAGTTATATTTTGGATATAAGTATCTTACAGACTGATAACTATTGTTCTTTCCAAAATCTAAGGTTATCTTCCTCCCCCTCCTCCATCTATAAAAATAATGGATTATACAAAAAGGGAATAAAAATTCTGTCTGGATAAACAGTTATAATGGTATGGCAGCATGTTCTGTGCTAGGTTTTGGCAAGTCAGCTATAAAGCATAATTGTACCTGCAGGAGTGGGATTAGATAGAAGAAAATCTTAATTTAGGCTAGTGGCTTTCATTTGTTTATCTATGAGGAGGAGGAGGACATGTATATTATTAAATGGCCATAACTGACACCTCCAGTTATATATATCTTAAATACCTATGGGTGCTTTAGTCATTTAGAAAAAAAATCTTAGCAATAGATAGATAATGAATCACATAATAGCTGTGAATACTTAGGTCATTTTGGTTTTGTTTTGACAGGCTGAAATAAAGGAGCGAAAGATTATGCCAAAAGAAAAAAAAAAGAGGCACTTTATGTTTAATGAAAATCTTCTAAGGACAATTTATGGTTAACAACCAGTGATTCCTAGAGGATTAAGAACATACTACAGTAGCTTGTGAGATAAGACTTAAAAAGTTAAGCAGAATAATGATTCATGACCTGATTCTTCCTTTTTAAACTCAGTTTCTTAGCAATCTACACTATGTTGCAGAAATAGCATACCCAAACCCTTTATTTGCTGACAAAAATGAATACTCAAAAAATTCAGAGAGAATGTGGCGTTTTGGTGCCTCTTGAATACTGGGTAGCAATCCATGAAAGATAGGATTTAAAATTAATTGGGGGGGAAACAAGAGCAACTTTTTAAAGATAGAAATATGTTAAAAAAAATTCAACAGTTCTTCTTATAAATTATTCCACTAAGTGAGATCTTTCCAGAGGAAAAGGGGTTGAAAAGGAAGGGACATTTGGAAAGTTCTGTCTGCCATAAGTGGTTCACTTTTGATGAGTGTATACATTTCCGAAGCCTAGGCTCAGTTATGAGCTAGCTGAGAGCAAACAGATGGGGCATTCAAGGTGATTCAATTCAATTCAATTCAACTCAATTCAATTCAATTCAATTCAATTCAATTCAATTCAATTCATTTTAAACCATGACTGAAAAAGAAACAAGTATAAATCCTAAAAATTACTGTAATAATTTTTAACCTTTCAAATATATATTTCAATTTTTAATTTAATTAATATAAACTTTTTTTGCTAAAATAATTCTCCTAAACATTATTGCTTCATGCAATTTATATGCAATTTAATATCTATGAAGTAATCAAAATATTTTGCTTTTAAAATTAATCAACTTATTCTACAAGGAAAATTACATATATTAACTAAGCAATTCCAGTCAATCCATCTTTCAAGATTTTAGATGGAAATATACTTCCTTATCATCTTAGTCACGCAGCATAGTTCCTAATAAGTTCTCAATTTTAAATGACCCAGCTCTTGAAATGAACTTTAAAACAAATGAAATCTGCTTTGAACTTGTAGAACTAGACATTCATGTCCTCAAAAGCTTAGGATTTAGCACTTCAACAATCCGTGGCTGTAGATCGTTTGTGAGAAATTTCCGTCAGTCTAGTAAGATTGAATTCTTCAAGCCTACTTTGATCATGTTTTTAATTAATTAGTAAGATGTTGGTGGTTTACTTCTCATAGTAGGTGATCAATATTTTTAATTTAAGCTATGAATAAAGTGCAGGAAGTGACATTTTCAATGCCAACGGGACACTATTACTGGAATGTCTTACCAAAGTACTCAGTGGTTTGTCTGGAACATGGCATTAAAACTTTTTTTAAAAAAAAAGAACTTTAAAACAAATGAAATCTGCTTTGAACTTGTAGAACTAGACATTCATGTCCTCAAAAGCTTAGGATTTAGCACTTCAACAACCCATGGCTGTAGATCGTTTGTGAGAAATTTCCGTCAGTCTAGTAAGATTGAATTCTTCAAGCCTACTTTGATCATGTTTTTAATTAATTAGTAAGATGTTGGTGGTTTACTTCTCATAGTAGGTGATCAATATTTTTAATTTAAGCTATGAATAAAGTGCAGGAAGTGACATTTTCAATGCCAACGGGACACTATTACTGGAATGTCTTACCAAAGTACTCAGTGGTTTGTCTGGAACATGGCATTAAAACTTTTTTAAAAAAAAATTCTTTCGATATTCAAAGCAAAATAAGGTAGTAATGAAAATCCTGCTCTTCTACGTACAAATGCCTATCTGTCATTATACCTTGTGGGATATCCAAACCAAAGGCTCTCAGGCCTTTGGAAACTGTGTGTCTGAATGGGTGCAGGAAGTAGAGGAATTCAGATAGCTCATACAGTCAGGGGCATGAAGCACTGGGTTCACAGGGATTTCAAAGAAGATGCGGACATAAACACAAGAAATTAAAGCTGTACAAGATGACTCTCCACATGTGACTGAGGAATGATAAGAAGGCAAAAAGTGGAAGAAGCAGGAGCTCTTTCTTGGCTTTCTTGCTCCAGCACACTGAAAGTGGTTCATAGTAGGGTGGCATTTTTCTCAAGCAACCAAAATATTTCCTTCCTAAGGTCTTTCTGCTTATGCCTTTTTGTGTCTTGTAGATGGCAATGTCTGATTCTTGTTTAGGTTTTACACAAGGGGGAGACCACATTTTTCTACAAAGATATGATTTTTGAGTCACAGAGCTGGGCGGGTCTCACTGATGGCACTATCACAATCACAAATCTGTGATTGCCAGAGCTGTTTTGAGTCTGCGCTTAGCTTTGTGCCAACACACAGAGCCACCACCTCTAAGAGAAGACTAACTCAGTTGAGTCACAGAGCTGGGCGGGTCTCACTGATGGCACTACCCATCTCTGTGCCACCTGTGATTGCCAGAGCTGTTTTGAGTCTGCGCTTAGCTTTGTGCCAACACACAGAGCCACCACCTCTAAGAGAAGACTAACTGTGCCTTGGAAGATGTTTGGGAGGTTTCTAGAGCTTCCTGGTCTTACTAGATGCATCCCACTCAGTCCAAAAGGCCACAGTCAGCTCCATACACCTACCCAGGAGAGACCCTGCTCCTTCCACACCACAGCAGTCACCACTGACTGCACTTCCTAAAGGCAACTTTGCTATCTTTAATGTTTATTCTAGGAACAATTAATAGGAAAAATTCGTGGTTTTAGGTTATTCAAAAGCAGAACATCCCCAGGTGTATGAGGTGTTCTGGGCTTCTTTCAGCCCTGTCTGAACCTGCTGAAAAAACAGTGGTAACTGTAAGGTCCATTTTCTAAATCCACAGGCTGATATTTACCTGTCTCTTCTTCTCTTATTTACTTCAGAATTTTTTTTTTTCCAATGTGGGAGCAATGTGGGGAGCAAGAGGAAGGATTTGAAGACTGGTGGAGGGGAAACATAGGATAGGAAAGGCATAGCCCAAGTTACAGCAATGAGTTGGGTAGTCACTGATGTTGACACTGTCCAAAGTATTTGGTCCCAGTCTGCAACACTGTCCTGCAGCTTGTCCCTGACCTGAGCAGTCAAGCACTGCGACAAATACATCTGAGCCTGGCACAATTTTGGACCTTTCTAGGACCTTCTCTAAGTAAAATTCTCATGGACTGCAAAAGGTCTGGAAGGATGAAAAATGCAATTTGCCCTTCCAGAAGTCAAGGGCGCAATTGCCACGAGGATCTGTGGTGAGCGTGACTTCCTCACCACGCGTAAATGCGATGTGAAATGGGGCATGGAACAGTAATATCAGGGAGCTGCTTTTTCAAGCTGCCATGCAGTAAGCAGTGAAAGTTCCTCACCAGCACCATTGCTGAGGGCTGTTTTAAAGCCTCTTCTATATATTGGTGCATGATTCAGTTAGAAGTGAAGAGCATCCAGGTCAAAATTAGTCACGTTTTTGTTTCCTCTTTTTGAGAAGTGATTAATGAAGTATTGCTGCTGCATTGTTATAGAAGCTTTCACTTAACTTCAGCTGCAATCATTATGTTAGCAAATCAGCTCTCTGCTCTCTTTGAATTTGCTCTCTACAGCCCTATGGTTCAGGGAGAGCTCTACCAAAATACATATAACACTCAGAAGCAAGAAGCTATTTAGAACAGAAAGAGCAATAGAAAAAATTCACCACAGCCAGCAAAGCTCTGTATTAAATCACCAGTGATAGATCAAAGGACAACTGTACAGCTTTGAGTAATGGAGCTTTGCATCTTTCTCTGACATTCAGACCAAGATTTGATTTAAAAACTGAGGTGTCCTATCCCTGCTAATGGCACCTTTGAAAAACTCCAGCTGCGTTAACTCCACAGTCCAGGGGAATAAAACTATCTTCTTTTTCCAATGAAGGTCAGCATTTAGCACAAGCGTTTACATGGAAAATTCAAAACACTCAGTCTTAGCATTGCTGAGTGCTGCAGAAGGAATGAACCCCCATTTGTTTGCTACAATAGTGAAAAATAGGAAAAGCCCAACAAAAATAAACAGACAAACAAAACCCCACAAAAACAAACAAACAAACAAAAACCCCCAACAAAACAAAACACCACAAAGAGAAAATTACAATCACGTCTCATCTCTCTACCATCCAGTCTAAGGGCTTCTGCCCCTTTTCAGATGCAACAACACAAATAATCATACAATTCAAAGGGAGTGGTGTCTAAATGGCAGTGGTTTATTTTAAGAAGAAATTTCAGAACACTTACTGACTTCTACCTTCTAATCTTCACCTGAAAGACCTCTATCAGGGCCCTGTGTGAACTTCGAAGTGCTGGAAGGAGCCTGTTCTGCTCTTTCTGACCAGACGAAGAGTTAAGAAATCCTTGTGTTAAGGACAGTACAGCAGTAGTCTCCCTCTTAGTCTGAGGAAGGGATGAGATATATGGAATAGGAGAAGTTCCAATTAGTGGTCTGTAAGCATGTTCTGCACCCAAAAATGAATTCAGTATTCCTAAGAAAGAGTCCGTTTGTGCAAGCACACCTACAGTTCTTTCAGAAAAAGCATACAATATAAACTTGGCACAATCCTTCCACTGAAACTTGTTAGTTTTAGCTTTTCTTCTTCCCGACATCAAAACCCAGAATAGATCCTTCAGCTGGTGGAATTTGGCATGTTTTCATTAGTTGCAGTGGAGTTACGAGAGCTCATGATAGAGGAAGACCTGTGCTCAGGACTGATAAATGCTGTGATCATTGCTGCAGCATCTGAATATTGAAGCTTCCTCCTGGCTGTCAGATGCTGAACACTGGGAAACTTAGAAATGTACCAGCATCCTCCCTGAGACCCTGCCTTCTGCCCGAGAGCTAACAGATAGCCCTTGGCATCAAGTACCTTGATTGCTGTGCTCACAAGGCTCCCTCTCAGCTAGGATTTTTTATTTATATTCTAGACATTCTCAATTTCTAGAAAAATTGCAGCCATTATGGTCACAAAATTAAAGGAAAAGTTGGTATTTTTAGTAATTAGAAGCAGTTTTTCCCAAAGGCAAAACCAGATTCTGAAGTAAACTTTAAGTCACTAGATGAATTCCACTCTTGAAAGTTTTTTTCACCCTCAGAGGTAGGAATGTGGCCCCCGTTGATGGAGTGACAAAACTATCTTTTGTCCCCTTAAAAAGGAAATAAGCCCAGAAGTTTCCCTCCTCGATTAGGTGAAAAAGGCATCTCATAGGCCTGGGGGACTTCACCTCAAATTTAAAGATAGCTAATTGGACAGGAGCCAAAAAGTCCTGTCTGGGCAATTTACTAGAAAAAGAAGAGAACAAAGAAACTAATCGCTTTTGTGAGGTGTTTTACCAGGGGCAGGATTGCACCTGGATTGGTTTTCTCTGTAAAGAGTTTGTTATTTTGCCTTTTATTAAAACCTTTTTGTTTCCAACACTGCAACAGAAGCCATCCTGCTGATTTTCTGCCATCTAAGGTAGCTGAGCTATCTTGGGTGTGAAATAGACCTCCAAGAGCTTACGAGACCTGGCTCGAGGAGACTCCTATTTCACTTAGGTAGGTAAGTAGTCCATAACTATGGAATTAAGAGGAAAAAACCCTCTGTTACTGAGGTCTCTAAATCAAACTCATTAGCCTTTCTTGTACATTTTGGGGTGTATTTCTTTTTGGGGTGTGTTCCTGTCAGTTATGTGTGCCTTTGTACCACCATAGCATAAAACGAGGAGTAAAACTTTTGCTACTCCTGGGAATTTTCCATTAGCAGCTGAAATATGTGGCTTTTTGATTACTCAGGTAGGCTTTCAGTGATGTGTGATTAACAGAAAAAAAACCAAACAAACAAAAGCAACTTTCTTGCACCTTAATAACCTTAATAGTAGAGATTTTTCTACTTTTTCTGGTTTTATTTCAAAAGAAATAAGGACATTTATTCCAAAACATAACCCGTTCTTACTTTGTAGCCTTTAAATGTTTCAGGAAGGGGGAAAGGAATTTAGTTTATTTAGGAAAGCAAAATATTTTTAGAGAAATATTCAAAAGAGTAGATAGACATACCATAGTGTCTGATATCCCTTACATTATAAGTGCTTCCAGGAAAAAAAAATCTTACTGTGTCAGGCTTCATAGTTTTAGCCAGGTCTGGAAAGATTTAGCCTTCAAAATATGACAGATTCATCACTGACTAAACTAACTAAACTTATGTCAAGAGAAATAAATTAGGTAAATTTTTTGATAAATGTAAAAGAAAAAAGCTTCAAATTTTGCTTGAAGCTTTAAACAAACACACAAAATATTTCTTAATGGCTGGATATTTTGATATTTGTTTCTCATTTTAAGAAACCTTGAATCATAAGGAGAAGCAGCCAGATCAGATAGATAAACTGTTCCAGGGAAACTAAATACCAAGAGCTATTTATTAGATATGGAGCACCAAGGCTTATATGGCTGGATGCAGAGAGCTCCAATTGTAACAAAACTCATTTCTGATCTGCTCTCTTGCTGATAAACTGTAATTGGGGGCTGATTGAATATGAGGAGACTGTCATTCTTTTCTACCCAGTCTGACCTAACAGCCCTGGTCATTTCCTGCCAGAGACTGGAAAAGGCTTTCTCAATCACCAGCAAAATGCATTTAGCTTGCTGAGAAAAAGCTCTTGAGCAGTATCTTGAAACACTTCTCATTTATTAAGCAAAATGGAATGCAGCACACAAGGGAAGCATTTCAAAGGTGGACCAGCATTTTAAACAGGGATTCAGCAGCAGATCATCAGCTAATCAGTGCCATTTATTTGATTATTTTTCCAATCTCTTGTGCAAATTATATCCCAAAATCCTCTGACGTCACTGACGGCAGGATCCTTCACAACCAGGTCTCCCACTGTCAAGTCATACCAAGCAGCTCTGCAGAGGCTTCTTTTGTCATGCAAATATAGATGAAGCAAATCAGGAGTAGAAAATGCAGGCTTTTCTTTGGGTTTGCTCCTGATTTAAGGCTGATGGGGAATTTCAGCTTGGACTCATTTCTGGAGTCCTGCTGGGGTTTCAGGAAGGTCTTTCTAGAGCATTGCAGACTGCCAGAAGGATGGCCCTGGATGGGTTACCAGGCATGCCACCAATGTGGCTTGACAGGCCGTGGCCAGCAGCCAAGGGGAGTAACGTGGTAGCTGGGGAGGCAGCTCCACACAGGCCACTGAGGATGCCACCTGTGCTGGATGGTGAGCTCCAAACACTGTGGTCCTGTTCTGGTTACACAGCTCACACTCCACAGGCTCTTGAGCTGAAGATGTGACTGCAACTGCCCAAACTTCTTTTTGTGTTTCAAGGCTGTGTTTTCACTCTTCTGCCATAACATGAGATCAATACTTGTGTCCTTCGGAAGGGAAACGTGACTAAATGTGTTTTACAATGTCTTAAACCCTGTTGGAAAGTACACAGAGTCCTCCTATGATATCCAGCTCTGGAATTTGGTAAATCCTATTCTGAGTTTCTCCGACAAAAAAAGAAAAAGGTTGAAGACAGGAGAGGCAAGTGACATTAGCATTTCAGGACACACAGCAGTGTCCACTGGCACTGCCTTGAGAAGTAATTTTGGGAATTATTGCCTACAGCTTCAGAGAATGCAGCTGTCCTCAAGTTCCCATGCTATTTTTCAGTTCTTAAGGCCTAATACATTGTCCTGGTTACAGGAGAAGGGCACCAGTTTAGGACTATGTGGGTGTAACCACACTGTGTATTGTATACCCCTCTGTCATTTCTAATGAGCTGATAATGATGGGTCACATGCAGGAGCTGCCCTGAGCACACCAGACACCTCAGGCTACAGGCTGGGTAGGCAGAGTAGTGTTTCTTTTTCTTCCCACCTATGACTCAGCTGTGGTAGCTCCCTCTGGGGAAGCAGCAGCACAGTTACCCTCATTCTCAGGGGTCATCTCTGTTGTTGGGCCATAATGGACTCAACGACACCAGCAGAATAGGCAGGTGCAAGGACTTCCAAATATCATGACTCACAGTATTGCATCATTCCATTGTGAAACTCCCTGCCCTGGGGGAGGTACTGAGCATTCCCACCTGAACCTGAGCTGTTTTGGGGACTCGGGACAACACCATGTGACAGATCCGGTAAAGGATCAGAACTTCCACAGGACCGCTGCTTTCGACAAGAATTTGTCCACCACTTCTACAGGACTGCCCCCACCACCTGACAGAACTATGACTATCACTGACCAATATGGTGCCAGGTTTGTTTAAGCCAGTTTTCTGTGCATCATTGCATTTACTATAATCTTTCTATCAAATTGTAACTCTGACCTGAAACCTCTTTTAAGGTAATGGAGTAGGGTTCATTTTTTCCCAGCCAGTTTACTTGCAAACTAGCACATACAGCAGTAATTTTTTTTCTGTCCTTTTATAAATATTGCTTAATGAAGAATATTCTTCTTCTTGATAGACCTCATCTGCAGAAAGTCTTGGATATCAGTTTTGTGAAATGACCCCCTCTGCAGAGGGTCCATGTTGAAATAAAGTTTTGATTGTAACAAAGTTGTTGTGTCATTATGCCACTGAGGAATTGCCAAAGGACCTGTCTGTGTAGACGTGATGGGACTACAAAAGGTCTCCTGCTTCCTCTTCACTCCTTTTTATTTGCTTTTTTGAGCCCATTCTAATCATTGGTCAACCCATGACACTACTTTTTACTTCACATAGCCTTGCATTAAACCTTTGATGAGCCTTTAACTGCCTCACTTATGACTTTCTTGTGGTTGAGGCTTCCTGCCATGTAAAACAGCATGCTATTCCATCAAAAACACTCATGAAAATCCATCTGTTTCATAAAGAAACCCATTACCATTAAACACTATACTTTCTTATTCTGCCCCGTTATTAGAGACACTGTATTATACAAGCTTTATCCTTAAATCTAAGGGAAAGGCTTATTGTATTTGACTTCCATTTTCCATTTACGGCAAAGCCTCATGTGTACTTATTATGCCCATAAATAATATGTAATACAGTTTTCTTTAGCAGTGCCTTATAGTGACTTATTGGGAAAGTAATTACCCAAACCTAGTGAGAAGAGGTTGAGCTGTGGCAATCTATTCACATTTTTATGCATAGCAGATAATACTTGAGTTTCCATTAGCTGCAGGAGTACAAAGAATTTCAGAAACTCAATGTTGTGTGTGTTGTTCACTTAGACTTGAAGCTGAGTCATAAAAACATGCATTTTGAAGAGGAGGTATCTGATTAGAGCTCGAGGGATGATCTATATGTTTAATCATCTTGCTTAATTCTAATAAATATCATGTTGTTGTGTACAACGATGTATAAATTTTATTCAAAGACTGAAGCAAACTGGAAAGGGTGAACCTGGATTCCCTCATTATTTATAGACTTTAGGATTACAAATTCATTTAGAAACATCAAGAGAAAACAGGATAAATATTTACGGACACTGAATAACATATGGCCTGTTTAAAGCTTAAGATCTGTAGCATGCATGGAGGGAAAGAGTGGAAGAATAAGAAAAGAGCACTGGGTGCTTTTTCTTCTAATTAATGTTTTAGAAATCAGACAACTCAAACTATTCCTTTGAGATATCTGATAGGAAGAACATTTACAGTTCAACAACATTCTCTTGTAATGAAGATTTTGAAAGTTTGTTTTCTTAAAACTGCAAGCTTGTTTTTTCATACTTTCTAAGATGTTCATGTTAAACATATACCACGGTTCAAACATGACCATTAAGTCAAGAATAGAAATACATGTCTCTCATTTAAAGTTATTTGTGTATGCATGTGACTGTTTGTTCTTTCAAGTCTGCCTGATTGTCCCTGTGCTACTTTTCCAATAATTAACACCTGATAATGCTATCTTCTATATGTGAATTAATTTGATAGGGAAACATGCAGGGGCAGGAAAACCAGAAGTAATTAAAATGCTTATTTTTACTATCAGTAGCTCCATGGGAGATCAAGCTGCAGGTCGACCTCATCTCCTCCGAGGTTTTCAGTAACTTCAACAGAAAATATGTATACTTACCCACTTTAAATTAAAGCACCCAAAGCTTTATCACACACATAGACAGAATTCAGTACACAAAATAAAAAAGAAAAAGTAATAGACCTCATCAATATTTGTTTGGACAAAATATGAATTCAAGAAGGGCAATAAAGAAGGTGAAGATGTCACATAACATCAATATACAATGAAAGAAAACTGAAAAGAGCAATAAAGAAAAAGGCTATGTGTACTTGGTAACTTCAGAAGGTGATGATGCTGAGAATTATGTGCATAAAACTAAGACTACCTCCCAAAGCAGCACAGCTATCGAAGAGAAAACACAACACCAATTAAATGAAATTGCCTGTGCAGGCAACAAAGCAAGATTAAAAGCACAGCTCCTCTCCAGCCAGCAAAGTGAATAAATACATATCTCAGAAGACTAGGTGTTTGGATAAAACCTATTCTCTCCTGAAGACACTCTTCAGATCCACTCAGCTCAAACCTTAAACCTTTTCCTTAAGCCTTTTCCTGAGCAGCCCCTCCCTTGTCCTGATGCGCTTTCTTTCCAAGGACATCCTTTAGCCCCCTGAAAATATGTTCTAATCCAAAAAGCTGGTCTTATTCATTGTTCTCACAATGAATTGTGAACATTGTGTTTTCATACAAAGGATGTGAGGTACCTTGCTGTTTAAAACTTTTATCTGGTTTGGCATTAAGGAATTAATTCCTGTTTTGATCCAGTTGCTTCTTGGTGGCTGACTGCCCTTTTCTGTGGTGGAACAATAGATCAAGACAGTCACATACCTACAGCTGAACTTTTTTTTATCCAAAGAGTGTCAGCTTATGAAAAAAGATGATACTACTCTTATTTAATGCCTCATACCCCTTCATATAAAACATAGCATGAAGCTGCCAGAAATGTGTTCTAAAACAGATCAACAACAGCACTTTTCTTGTTATGGAAACCTAACTCTGAGGTGAAGCTTTTTGCAAGAAAAATGCAAGAAAACCATGCAATTTTTTAGGAAATTATTTTCTATTTGGTAAAACATGAGTGCATGATTTGTTCTATTATTTAATTTGTTTTTTTAGCTTTTAACTTCTAAATAAAGGAGGCTTCTAGGCACCCATTACCATAGAGAAAGTCACCATTAAAACTTATACAACCTAAATACCAGTTATGTTACTACTATCCTGCTTAGCTAAAACCAGTATTTGAGTTGCTTATTTCCTCCTGTTCAACCTTGCTATCAAAGGAGCCTCTGGCCCATCATTCATGGTCATGCTCATGTTTCTGCATGACCATGAGCACAGTGCAACAAATACAGGTTGTTTCTGAAATAAATGCTGGATTTGCCTTGCTATAGCCAGCGTAAGCTAGATCTACAAGCCTGGTACTCTCATATATGTGTGAAGCTTTCCCAGACTGCTGGATGATTCTTTTCTATACCACTCACAAGAGGAAGGGAATGACAGGAAATGGTTTAGTATCAAAACTGACATATGTATTAGTAACAGTGTATAATATCAATCTATCATCACATGTTAAATATGTTTCATAATAATTTTTTTTTGCATGTACAAATTTTACTGTACCTATGAAGGTTTTTTTGGATGGGAGAGCATGATGGAAAGCTCAGTGCACATTAACTGCCATTTCAGAATGACTCTAAAAAGCAATCCCTTAAATCTCCAATATCTTTCTGACAGGGTTATAATCTCTGCAAATTGATGGTAAGAGCAGTGAACAAACCTGTCAGTAATTCTGGCTCTCTCAGCTCTAATCGGAAGGAGCATGCAACATGCTGAAGGTAACTAGGAAGCAAGGAAGCTGCAAGGAGTTTCTTAAGCACCATCCATGAAACACAGACTGTAGTGATGCACAAGTGTCTGCCAGAGTTTAATGCTGCCCATCATGACTGAGAAGATTAGAGCATTTTGCTGCCAGGGTTGCCTTGCAATCTTACCAAACTTGAAAGTCACTGCAAAAGGAATGGCGGACCTGTGTAAAAAATCAGAAATTCACACTGTTGATCTTTGAGCCCTGGCAAATTCTTTTAGTCCTAGAATTTGGAGGGGCAGGGACCAGTATGTTGCCATGGGTAGGGGCTGATTGCTTATGAGAGTTTCTCTGCACCCAAAGCTCTCCTGTGTGCTGTACTCCTTGTCTCCCCAGGGGAAGCATCACACATTGGACCCTGTCCTGCATTGGCCATGGTCCCTGGTAGGATGCCACTGAAGCAGGGGAGTGGGAGATGTCTTGAGAAACCCTAGATGGAGGCTACTTCAATGCACTTCATTAAAGATCTGAGAGATGCAGATGTCCTGACATGAGCCCAAGTAATTCAGACAAAATCAAATACAAAAGATCTGACAGGCTCACAGAAATCTGCCTAGATGACATAAGAAATCTGTTCATTTAACACCTCTGTGTAAGGCTCACAATTTAGAGGAATCTTGAATACATTTTTAGCCCAATATCAGGGTTCACAAGGCATTTGCCTAAAAAAAATGCACTAAGACAAAACCTATTTTCTTTTTGCTGTTTCAAATAACCTATTGTATTTTTGCTGTTGCATAACAAAGGGGTAGACTCTATTTTAGTATGTGTTAATAACCCTGAGAGAAACCTTGTCTGAGCCTCCACGATGGAACTTGCTCCATGTGCCTGGGTGTGGGAGTCTCATTTGGTCTTGGGCCTGGGAATGCAGTCTGTGCCCGAACTGAGTTAGGAATGTCCATTTTCCCAACTTTGTCTCCTGCATGATCCTTAGATGTACTTCTGAGTAATGTGTTTCCTGAATGGACTCCAGGTACATATTGTAGCTTGTCTCCAGTCCTGCCTTTGGCCAGGTTGGCAGGATGGGCTTTGGACCCACGCTGCAGACTTGCCTTCAGTTTTATCTATGGTATCATCTCTTTTGCTCCTGACTGAGCTCCCCACTGTGTCTGGCACAGCTGATGGACCCTGTCACTAACACCTGGCTCCACATGATGTGCACAGCCTCTGTGGGCCTGTGCCTCATGGATGATGGTGTGTGTTGTGCTGGGGTTGCCCTGGGCTCTTGCTTGCCTGCAGCAGCCCTTGCTGTTTCTTGCTCTGCACCTTCAAAGCTTTGCGTACAGTTGAAGTGCTGCATATGTCAGAGTTTGCACACACATCGAGTCTGATAGCATAGGCAAATTATATTTGGCTACACAAACAGGCAGCTTGAAATGTAAGCTGGCCATTTGAGTGCCCTTGACTAATCATTGTATGCAACATTCATTAGTTTGCAGGAGATTTGCCAATATCCTTGAATCTTGAACAGTGTGGGCTGGGACTGCTGTCACTGCTGAACATGGAAGATGGAGTACTCCCTTTCAGTAGTGACTTTTTTTCTCCTTGCAGTGTTTCAGCCTGTAATTTCTGTGTTGGAACAGTGCAAGGCTTGATGTACTGGCTGCAGTTCCCACAACATCCAGGCTCCACCCCTTCCTCACGGCAGTACTCCAATACTTGCAATTAGTAGGCACTATAACAATCAGTGGAGCTCTTTGAACTAAAAAGCTCTTCATAACCAGAGTGAGTTTGTCTGCTGCTTAAGTCAGCCACAGACTCCAGGCTGTGTCAGGATTTACTCATGCAAATTAAGAAATCACACCACAGTGAGTAGTAGACAACATGGGAATACTCTCTTTAAATATTGAAAAACCAAAACTGAGGAATGAAAGGCTGTAGGTGGAAATTATTATAAGACCTTTAGGAATGAAACTGTTTTATTTAGCTTTGTAAATGCTTTATCTAATTTCAGACTAAATTGATTTCCTTGCTTCTTCTTAGCACCCTCACATGACAGTGTTTGGTATTTCAATAATTGAAGAAGGTCTTCAAGAAATGCATTGACTATCTGGAACTTTCTCTGTTCGTCTGCTTTTGTGACCAAAAATTAAGTTTCTAACAAATATTTTCCTTCTATGAGCCTCCAGTCTGGAATTTTTCAGTGCCATCAAGAGTTTCAACTTTCTATTTTAGAAATGTTTCTGTTGTCAGAATGCTAAAACAAAGCTCAGGTTTGAGGAAATTTTGGTTTAAATCAGAATGGTTTGCTGCAGATGATCCCTCTTTGGGCTTAGTCTGCAGCCCCTACTTCCATTGCAGCACTTCTTGGTGCAGCAGGCCTCTGGCCTGCTCTGCAGGTCTCCTCACAGTGGTTCTTGTCTTCCTCTCTAGCCTAGTGAGTGGGGTTCCCCAGATCCCCACTGTGACCAGGATATCTGCTGAAGCCCCAAGGACTGGCTTTAGAGGATAGCCCCACCTTGGCTGGGCAAAGCTAAATAGTTTGGCTGCATCCCCTGCCCCGGGATGATCCTTTGTTGGTGCATGAGATCATGGCAACTGTTTTCATACATCCTTATAAACCTTTCCTCCTGGCAAAAATTAATAGGCAAAAAAGTTAAAAAATAAATGAAATCTACTTGCTCTGAGTTTGCCTATAATTCACTAATTTCCAGCAACTGAATCCAGCATGTGCAGTTGTCTCCAATATCCCAAGCTGTAACACCACTGAAGAAAACTTTTGCTTAGGTATGTAGTGACAGATTGCTATTTTAAGCATTAGGGGTGGAAAATTTGGAGCAAGTGTTAACTCTCTTAATCTTTTTATCCTAGCTCAACTCATCACTGACAGTTGCATTGCAGGCATGAGGAATGAACTGGGAAAATCCAATTTATGAACTCTCAGAGCTTGATTTCAATCCTGAAACAAGAATAATCACTACTGATGAGACATTATAACTTATATTTGCTCCTTTGTTCTCTTTCACCAACAATTTTTCTCACCAGACAGACTCCATTATATAAGATAACTCAGAACTTGCTGAAGCAAGTCAACAGGAAGAGGTGAGTATTCTGCAGTAAATATTTCCTTTGTGGGGAGAAAATTCCCTTGTCATGGTACTTTATTGTTTTTATCCACTCACCTCTCTTCTTTCCCACTTTCCCCTCTTCTTTCTCACTTCCTTTTTGACATTTGGAGGATTTAAAAAGCTTATTTTAAAACTTGTCTTTTTAAAGGGGCAACTGAGGCACCAAGTCAAAATAAAGAGGATACCGAATTGCCCTGTTATGTCTTGGAAAAGTCCTGCCTGTGTCTAGGCCACTGATTGAAAACCAGTAATTTAGGAAGCCTGTCTTATAGGAACACTAGGTCTTCAGTAAAACTCTGAGATGAACATTGGTGTCTGCAGAATAATACAGCTGACAAACTGTGACATGATATGGAAAAAGAAGATAATCACTGGAAATTTGTTTCTCATGCAGGTTGTACTTTGGTACTGAAGAACTATTCCTGTACTGCAAATGATGTTTTGAGAGGCAAAATTAATAATTTATTTCCTTACACCCGAGGTTGTCTTGTTTTCCTGAGAAATGCAGCAATCCTTTAGCAGGGGGAATTGTTTAGTTAGCAGTGACTGGCCCAATCTGGTGTTTGTGGTAACAAATGCCTGAGTTGTGATTGATCTTGGTGACCTTCAGAGATCCTTCTTCAATTTTTCAATTATATTCTGCCATCCTACACTTTTTTAAGGTATTTCCAACATCCCTTCAATGGATGCCAATCTTTCACTATCACACGTCTGTCTCACTCTCACATTTCATGTTACATGTTTTCATAAAATCATAGAATGGTTTTGGTTGGCCCGGACCTTGAAAAAAATATTTAGCCAAATCACCCTGCAATGAACAAGGACATCTTCAAAATCACAGAATCACAGAATGGATAAAGTTTGAAGGTACCAAAATGGGTTTTGTGGTCACCCTCCCTGCTGAAGCAGGGTCATGCTAAGTACATAGCACAGCATTGCATCCAGAGGGTTCTTGAATATCTCCAGGGAAGTAGACTCCAGCGCTTGCTTCCCTGCACAGTAAAGAAGTTCTTCCTCATATTCAGGTGGAACCTTCTCTGTTCTAGTGTCTGCCTATTGCCTCTTGTCCTATTGCTTGGCACTACTGAGAAGAGTCTGGCTCCATCCACTTGACACCCTTCCCTCAGATACTCATAGATATAGATTTGGTCTCCTCTCAGTTGTCTCTTCTTGAGGCTGAACAGCTCAGCTCTCAGTCTCTCATAAGAGAGATGCTCCAGACCCCTCATCATCTTTGTAGCCATTTGCTGGACCCACTCCATGAGCTTCATGTCTCTCTCCTGAGGAGCCCAGAACTAAGAGCCACTTAAAAGGGTTGTTAAATGCCTCCAGGAATGGTGACTGCATTGTCCTTGGGCAGTCCCTTTCAATGCTTAACAACTCTTTCCATAAAGAAAGTCCTTCTTGTGTCCAACATGGACCTCCCCTGGTGTAGCTTGAGGCTGTGTTCTCCTGTCCTGTTACCAGTTGCCTGGGAGAAGATACTGACCCATACCTGGCCATGACCTCCTTCAGTCAGTTGTAGAGAGTGATAAGCTCTCTCCTGTGCCTCCTTTTCCCCACAATCCCAGCTCCCTCAGCTGCTCCTCATTGGACTTTTACTCCAGACCCTTCCCCAGATCTGTTGCCCTACTCTGGGTACACTGCAGCACTTCAGTGTCCGTGCTTGTAGTGATGAGCCCAGCACTGCACACAGCACTGGAGCTGTGGCCTCACCAGTGCCCAGTACAGGGGACAATCCCTGCCCTGGCCCTGCTGGCCACACCATGGCTGATCCAGGCCAGGATGCCATTGGCCTTCTTGGCCACCTGGGCCCACCCTGGCTCATGTTCAGCTGCTGTCACCCAAGATCCTTTTCCTCTGGGCAGCTTTCCAGCCACCTAGCCTATGAAGCTCGTTGGGGCTGTTGAAACCCAAGGGCAGGACCCAGCACTGGGCCTTGTGGAACCTCACACCATTGGCCACAGCCTGCCCAGATCCCTCTGCAGAGCCTTCCTGCCCTCCAGCAGATCAATAACCCACCCACCTTGGTGTGGTCTGCAAACTTTCTGATCCTCTCATCCAGATCATCAATCAAGATAATAAACAAGACTGGCCCCAGCTGAGCCTGAGGAACACCACTAGTGGCTACAATGGCACACTGCTGGTTCATGCTGGCTCAGCTTGCTGTCCACCAGGATCCCCAGGTCATTCTTTGCAGAGTTATCAGGTTATTCAGAGCCCAGTCCAGCCTGATATTGAATGTTTCCAGACATGAAGTGTCTATCACCTCTGAGAAACATCCTTCAAGGTTTCACCACCCTCATAATAAAAAAAGATTTTCTTTTTTCTAGTCTGAATCTGCCCTCTTTTAGTTTAACG
This sequence comes from Passer montanus, assembly GCF_014805655.1. Lineage (NCBI taxonomy): Eukaryota > Metazoa > Chordata > Aves > Passeriformes > Passeridae > Passer > Passer montanus. Next base: position 10,603,821 of record NW_024366815.1, on the reverse strand, counting down.
TCTATCACCTCTGAGAAACATCCTTCAAGGTTTCACCACCCTCATAATAAAAAAAGATTTCTTTTTTTAGTCTGAATCTGCTCTCTTTTAGTTAACAACATTATCCCTGGTCCTATCACAACAGGTCTTGCTAAAATGTTTGTCTTCCCTCATCTGTCTTATAAGCCCCCTTAAATACTGGAGCAATAAAGTCTCGCTTGAGCCTTCTCTTTTCCAGACTAAACAACCCAAAGTACCTCAGTCATATAGGAGAGGAGTTTCATACCTCTAATTATTTTTATGGTTGTCCTCTTGACCCACTCCAGTCTTGTCCTATCACAACAGGTCCTGCTAAAATGTTTGTCTTCTCTCATCTCTCTTATAAGCTCCCTTAAATATTGGAGCAATAAAGTTTCCCTTGAGCCTTCTCTTTTCCAGACTGAACAACCCAAAGTATCTCAGTCATACAGGAGAGGAGTTTCATACCTCTAATTATTTTTATGGTTGTCCTCTTGACCCACTCCAGTCTCCTGTGGTGAAGACTTCAGAGCTGGATGCAGCTCCCCAAGTGGGTCTGCAGGGAGAGACCCACTTGGGGAGCTGCATGAGGGGCACAATCCTTTCCCTTGCCCTGCTGGCCATGAGGCTTTGGATGCAGCCCTGGATAGACCTGGTTGTACAGGCTGCAAGTGTACATTGCTGGGTCATGTCCCAGTACTCACCCACCAGTACTTCAAGTCCTTCTCATCAGGGCTTTTCTCAGTCCAGGTGTAATACTCACAGTTGTCATTGCTTGTCCTCCTGAGGTTCAAGTGGGTCTCACCAGAGTAAAGATGAGGGGCACAATCCTCTCCCTTGCCCTGCTGGCCATGAGGCTTTGGATGCAGCCCTGGATAGACCTGGTTGTACAGGCTGCAAGTGTACATTGCTGGGTCATGTCCCAGTACTCACCCACCAGTACTTCAAGTCCTTCTCATCAGGGCTTTTCTCCATCCAGGTGTAATACTCAGAGTTGTCATTTCTTGTCCCCCTGAGGTACACAGGGGCCCCCTTCTCTAACTTACCTTGATCTTTCTGAAAGGCATCCTGTCCCTCAGCTGGGTTGGCCACAATGCTCAGCTTGGTGTTGTCTTCAAACTTGCTGAGGCTGCACTTGATCCCACTGCATATTAAAAAGTATGGACCCCTGAGGGACACAACTTGTCACTGATCTCCACCTGGGCATTGAGCCATTGATGGCTGCCCTCTGGATGTTCCATCCAACCAATTTCTCATCCACCAAACAGTACACCCATGAAATCCAACTCCTCCAATTCAGAAAGAAGAAAATTGCGATGGGTTATGTTGAAGGATTCATAGAAGTCCAGATAAATGACATCTTGTCTATTGATGGAATCACTCCACCACTGGAGGCCACTGGGTTGGTTGGGAAGGATTTTCCCTTGGTGAATCTGTGCTGGCTGTCTCAAACCATATCCCTGTCTTCCATGTGCCTTAGCACAGCTCTAGGAAGATCTGTTCCATCACCTTCCCAGGCACAAGTGAGTGAGGTTGACACACTAGTAGTTTCAGGGTCCTCATGTCTACCTTTTAAATATATGAGTACAATATTTCTCTTTTCCCAGTCACTGGGGACTTCATGTGATTGCCATCACTTTTTTCTGCTGATATCAAGATGCTTGCTTACACACTGCACTAGGTATAGTTTTGCAACTTACTGTGCAAAGTACAGTGGTAAAATTGCATGGCAATTTTACCATGTCCTAATGACAGCTTCATCTTCCCTCTCAAATCGCTCTTGTCTTTCACTTCGGTTTATCAACCTATTGACAGACATCAGTTGCCTTTCTTTCTCATCCTTCAGTATAGCAAATCAAGTGGTCCAGACTCATTTAGTCTTATCTACATCCTTACAGCCTTTCACAGTACCTTTCATATCCCGAGTTAATCTTCACATTCATGACAATACTGTAGGTAGAATTCAAAAAGTGCTGCAGCTAATATCTGCTACAATGGCACTAATAATTCTGTCAAGAAATATTTTCTGTTGTATTCTAGGAAAACATTTGCTTTGTTTAGTGGCTGTGTTTCACTGATGGTATTAAAGAGTCTGGCATTAGCTAACATGCCTTTTTAATTTCAAAATGATCTTCTGAGAGGTTATAAAAGAAGTTCTAGGAATCTCTTACATTTATATTATTTTACATCTTGCATGAATTAATTTAATCAGTCTGATTTATCCCTTGAGGTCATGTAGCAATTTCTGCATGATATTTCAATATTTATTTATTAATAATGACTTATAATATTATACCATCTGTACTTTTCATTAGCAGATCTATGTCCTCAGATGAGTTCCATAATGACCTTATATTTTCTAGTGGTTTTCATTCATTTTCTACTCATTGTTTCTCGCAAACATTTTCCTGGGCACTTTTTCCACTTCACTTCCAACGTGTATCTTTCTTCCTTCTATTTGCAAATAAATTACCTTTATGTTTCTCTGCTGGTTGGCTACCAGGGATTCCAATGTGCCCTCCAGGCAATTTCCAATAAAGGAAATAGTGACAACAGAAAATTTGAGAAAGCAAGCAGCAGCATTTCTTTCCCATTCCTCTCCTCAAACAACAGCCAAGCAAGAAGTAACTAAAATGTCAGAGTCAGATTTCTGGTCACACACTTACATATGCTAAGAGTCCTGTTTAGGAAGCAAAAAGAAAGGATGGCAGAAAATGAAAAAATATACTGGTGAGGTACTGTTCTATTTTCTGGCTTATCTGGTCTATCACTGTCCTCCAACATCCTCATTCTAAGCTACACAGTTCACAGGCTTTTGAGATGTGAACATCTTTTACAGTAAGTGCCTATGTTTATGTGTTTATTTAGCATAGTCTTAAGAACTCTCTTGTGAAGATCCTGACCCCTCAATTCTTAAAAAGAAAATTGCTTAGGGCAGGTTGCAGTGCTTGCAGCAGCTGCAGAGTGCTTAGAGTTGGAAACCCAGCTTGGGTTCTGGTACCTGGCCAGGCATTCCTCCCGAGTCAGCATGCCCAGGATATTGTACCAGGAGGTCCTCTGTTCTCTTAAGGCCCAACTATAGTTAAGTGATGAACCTAATTTAAATGTGTGGATACTCTAGGGTCCAGGTTAATTAAACCATAGCAGAGAGCGAATTGTTAATTTTATTTTATTCAGTGAGATCAAGGAAAGAAGTAAAGCAGTAATTAAAAAGAACACCCTCTGCACTCTTATCAAGTTGCTTTGGGTGTTTGCTTGTTTGTCATAGAAACACTCAGGTTGCAAGGGAAAGTCTGAATGCAAAGGTTGTATTCAGTTATATACATTGTATATAATTGAACATGATGGCATCAAAACTGCAAAGGTTGTATTCAGTTATATACATTGTATATAATTGAACATGATGGTATCAATGTACAAATGGAAATTAACTGCTTGACAGAAGCTAGAAACAATGATTTTTTTCCCCCTGTTATTAGCAGACTCTCACTGTCAAACAGTAGGGTAAATCAGAATCAGTATCCTTGGACATGTCATGGGGCAATTTATGTACTTATAGGAAACTTAATCCTGAAATCTTTGTAATGTTCTATCTGGGAAAATTCACATAAGAAATTTAAAAAGCTCAGTCTATTTTCCTTAAGGATGGAATACATCCTCTTTATTAGGATAGAAGCTTTTGCTGCAGGAATACTTGGGGAAAATAATGCTAACCTTCATGAAAGGTTTCTGTAGAAAGGGAGCATCATTGATTTCAGTGGAGCTGTCACTAAGCTGAAAAAAGGCCATGACATGAAAGTCAGTCCTTCTGTAAGTTTCAAACATGAACTATCATGTCAAGAAATTAAAAAAAGAAAATGGGTGCTATTAGACTTCTGCAAGGCACTGCGTTTGTGAAACTTGTCTAGTGCTATTTGAAATACTGTGGGGGTCACCTCCGCCTGCTGCCATGGCACGAGAGGAGACCACTGACTGCTGTGCAGGGCCAGATAAAAAAGGCTGTCCAGGAACTTCTCTGCTCCTTACAAACCTAGACTAGTCTTCTTGCACCCTTGCTGAGCATCTGTCACCTTGGAAGTATTGCTCACTTCTTCCTCAGCAGCAGGATGGCACAGAAACACGGCTACCATTCAGCTTCTTTCTGCAGGGAAAAAGGATGTTTTCTTCCACAGCACTGGTCTGTGAAAGAAGTACACTGCTTTTCCTAAAGAGACACATCAGTTCTGTGCTAGCTATCATACCTGCAGTGTATTACTCATTGATTGTGGTTACAATCCTGTAACCTCCAATGACATAGCCGATTTTTCCTTTTTTTTTTTTTATTTTTCTTTTTTTTCCTAGTTTGTTATACAGACTGAAAGCTGAAGACCTCTGCCAGGTTTAGCAGTATTTGTTATTTATTAACAGTACTGAATAGACTTTGAGACCATTCAGCTTTGAAGTTATATAAATCTTGCAGGATTCAACTCTTAAAAATTTGTATAAATAGGGATCTGGTGTGAAGGACATCAACCAGATACAGAGGACTTGCAGGCAGATGTGGAGGACTATGAGGAATCATAAAAGGGGCAGTTCTCACTGCTTTTTCTGAGGAGTCTAACCTTAGGTGTTCCTTGATTAATAAAAGAGAAGGTCGGACTACGCCTGCCCAAGTAGCTGCTAAATAAGTTTTTCCTTAAGAACTGATGCTTATTGGTAAATGTTCATGAGCCTGGACCCCATGGAGATGTCTAACTGGTGGGCTGCAACTATGCACAGCCACCCTTGCTGGAGAATTCTCTAGTATATTCTTCCATTTCATTAGCTCGGGACAGAAAAGAGGGATGTAACAATTGTTATTTTCTTTAAAGAGCAGGATTAACTGAAGATGAGAGTAATTACAAGTTTTCCCTCCAGCTACTCATGTGAAGGCAATTTGGATAAAGCTTTGAAAAATGAGAAAACAGTATAGCACAGAAGGAACAGAGAGAGGTTATGCACATCATAATCACTAAACAGTTCAAATTAAAATTTCAAAGAGGTTAATGCATCCAGTCAAAGTCAATCTTCTACCCTCTGTATTTTCTTCTACTGCTGATGATTAGGGTGAGATCACAATTCAGGCGAGAAGAAGCTTATTATACTAACTTTGTAACTAAAGATGGCTTAATGGATAAAACTGCTTTGAGGAACCAACATGTATTTGGACGGATAATTCATACACTATAAAACTATTCATCTGACTAACAGAATTTACAACTGAAAAGATTCAGGACCTCATTCTGCATGTATTAAATCAATTATAAAGCTGTTCTGAACTTCAGTGGGAACAGAATCAGGGCATAAGTTATGAATATTGCAGTGTAAAATGAAAGATTTTTAAAACTAGTAATGAGTCGGGGCAAGTGACAACTGCCCTGCAACTGGCAGTCCATAGCATGTGGCCAAGGCCATCACACAAGTTGCTCTGCATCACTGCCATCCAAAGGTGACAGTCTTTGTGCTGTGAAACAGGCTTACACTTGCACCAGCCTTTCTGATGGGTGAGACTTCTTCTCTGAAGTGTTGAAGAATCAGTTTATACCTTCTCCTCTTAGGGGTCACTCAGGTTTTAGGAGAAAAGTGGGAGTGGTGAAAAGAGTGTTCTGCTGACTTTGGATGCAGAAGTACATACGTTGTAAAGGATTTTTTAAAATTATATATCTCAGACACAACATTACTGTGTCTTCAGGGCAGAAATTGGCAACCTAAGTCCAGTTACAAGAGCTGACAAACATTGCTGTGGAAATGCCCCAGCACGTCTGTCAGGGATGTAAAGAGAAGCACAAGAATGTGGGTTTGTTGAAAATGGGAAGCTTGGATTATGGATCTCCATGCTTGCTACAAAATGCCTGCAGATTTGTCTATCTGCATGAGGTAAAAACAAATGTACAAACTGGATGTTACTTGAGTTTCTTGTTTTAGCTGTGAGCCATTCCTTAGGGAAAGGAGGGAAGAAAAGGACTTTTATAAACCTGTAATAAAAACTTCTGTGTTTAGCAACACTTTCTCCCTTTTTCTCTAATTGTTTTATTAAAGCTCTCCCTGGACCAAACATGTTTTCTAAAATGTCAAATTTCCTATTAAAATAAGATTTCTCTGATGTTCAGGTCACTGTCTGAGCAGGAAAATGAAAAAAGTGCCAGCAGAAATAAATGTACAGTCTTGACTTTTGGACAGCTGAAGGTACAACAATGCTAACAGATTTTGTTTAATAATATTTTCAAAAAATAATGAGAAATAAGAAAAGTCACCAAAAGACACACAATGCCAATTAATTTAATAGTTTTTTGCAAGCTTAGCTTATAGTAACTAGCACTTGCATGCTAAAAACTGCTCAGAGAGATTGGTTACTTTAATGTTAATGTACAGAATAAATTGTCTCTAAACCCTCTGTGTTTTAGAAGAGTGAATGCTCCAAGAGTTTACATCTCTCACCTAAGTGGACAAAGAAGGAAAAGCAATGTGGTTTTGCTTATAAACAATCTGGAGCTAGAGAGGCAATTAAAAGAATAAATAGGAGCTGTTGAAAATGTAATCTAGAAGTTAAACAGCCCTTCTCTGACAAGGGTTTTTAAAAACATTTTCACTGGACTAGTGCTAAAGGGAAAAGTCAATTACAGCAACAATTTAGAAGAGTAGATGGCCAAAGAATAAGTTTCTAGAAAAGAAGTGACTGGAATTTGTACATTTTTCAGGCAGATCCCATGGACGTACCATAACAGCTTAAAGCAAATGAAGCATCTCTCAGCTGCCATATTGGGTGTTATTTGAAAGCTCCTCTCTCTGAAATCCAGGAAAAAATCCCACAGTGGAACACACTCCTTACAGCACACTTCTTCTAGAAAAATTCCTGCAAGACAAGCCCTGAAGTTCAACGCAATATCTTACGAAAACAAGACAACTTAGTGGCCCGTTTTGGAGAATTTTATGGGAGAAAGAAAAAGCTCTGGGAAAGAAAGCTCAATGCTACAGTGCAAAGACCCATATTATTTTTTTCTGTGAGAATCTCTAAAGATGGAAACATTTCTGACCTTTTCATCTGTGTTTTGTTTTGGGACAGGGACTTCTCACGCCAGAAGGACAAGATTTGACAGAACAGTACTGGGCCGAAGTCTTCTCTCCTTCATGGCCTGGGCCCAAGGGAAGATTTTAGGACGAAATATAGAGAAATAAATACTGTGGATCATGTTTCCTTATACAGCATTTTTTTTTCCTCATGCAGCTTTTATTCCTCCTTAAATGCCTTGTTCTATTGTTAATGTTAAAAATTAAAAATTAAAATTAAAAAAATTGAATCTAAATTCTTACTAAAATGAAAATAGGATAGGAGTACCACTCATGAATACAGATGAATAATGTCAATATACATGATTTTGAACTGGCTTCCTCAATTCATCTTAATATCTCACTGCCTTGCAGTGAGATATTAAGAGAACAGTGACACATACCCACTTTAAAAATACTTTTCGTGTTAAGTAGCTAGTCCATTTTTTCCAGTGTGTATAAGTCTCTTAAATATACTGTATAGATTAAGTCTCTTGCTGAGGTTGCAGGTCAAGAAGAATTAATCTCCTACATACACATCAGAAGTCTCAATCAAGCTCTACAACAGAAATGTTTATAGGTATGAAGTCTAGCATGTTTCCTTTAGAGGCCAGAGAAATTTAAATCTAAATGCTACATATTCTACGCCTCTCCAAATGGTTTAACCTATTTGTTAGTTGTACGGGATTTACTTGGCCCCTGCAATTCTTATTTTCCTGGTAGGATAGCAGATTATTAAAATTTATTTTTCCTGGCATTTGAAATGCTTTCTTTATTGCAGAAGCAGCTTTAACATTTGTCATTTCACTTAAAAGGCAAAAAAACCAGCAGTAATTTTATAAATAATTTCCAAAATACCAACTGTAGGTATGTTGGCAAGCTTTACAATGTGGATTTCTATTACCTTTGCGGATAGCAGATTATTAAAATTTATTTTTCCTGGCATTTGAAATGCTTTCTTTATTGGAGAAGCAGCTTTAACATTTGTTATTTCGCTTAAAAGGCAAAAAAACCCAGCAGTAATTTTATAAATAATTTCTAAAATATCAACTGTAGGTATGTTTGCAAGCTTTACAATGTGGATTTCTGTTACCTTTGACTAATTTTATTACCTATTTAAACAAAAAATGTCATCCAAATGTAAGATAATCAGTTGAGATCAGTTAAGTAGAACAGTGCATAAAGGAATCCACCACAGTGCATATTGACCAAGAAAGAAAGCTGTGAGCTATGAAGACAAGAAATACATTGTGACAATTGTACTATAAAGAAAGATGGGAAACCTGATTACAGTCTTGCTTCTTCCAGTAGAATAGTAATATCCATGAGTGTGAAAAAGGCATTAAACTAATTTAAGACCAAAATCATATCCAAAGGACAGTTCAATATATATTGGAAATAGAACCAAAGACTGGTCAATGAAGTAATATAAAGTGATTATCACATCAAGCAGATTATTTCATTTTTTTCACTACCCACTTTTGGGTTTTTTTCTGTAAAAAAAAGCATCAACCCAAATGCTTTAATTAAAAAATAATAGAGACACTGTACTTCTATGGACAACCTCCAATGAAACCGGACATTATTTTGAACTTATGTATATGGAAACTATTATGTTTCCCACAAAATAAATATTCATCTGCAAGTATTTTCTTTTACAGGCTGTTATATTGGAGACCAGAAAGAAGAGAAACAAATGTATCTAAAATTATATGAATGGGCTAGAAAGCACTGCTGTTAAATTCACTGTAGAGCTGCAGCCATTGCCATGTCCCATATCCCACTTCTGTTGAGAAATGAGATGCCAAGTGGGATCTTGGAGGAGTTTTGCTCTAAGCCTGACCACATTTCCTGGCCACATTTGCTGTGTGGTTACTATGGGCACGCAGTTCCTTTCTTTTGGCTGAGCAAAACCCCTCCAAAATGATACTATACTGCCTCAAATGCTCAGAAGTGTGCTCCACAAGCTCAGGAGAGGGAAAGGAGGGTGAAAACATTTTGGAATGGAGGGAAAAATGGACAAGAGGTAAAGACATTTTATTACCTCATAGTAAATGAGTTCTTAAAGATTTCAGGACATAATTTTCAGGTCTCAAGGACAATTAAAAATATTTTTACTTATATTCAATAAAGTAAATTTGTGGTCCTTTATATAAAGACTATCTTTTTAATGGTTCCTAATCACTCTGATGTATGGCCCATCATTGCATGACCATTTGCATTGTAACAGTCATACAAGACTTTTGAAATCAAAACCTGTCAGTTGGTTCTGTTTTTATTTCTGGATAACCAATCTAGGACCAAGACAGTAAATTTACACACAGTGTACAATGCAATGGAGTGTATAGAAATTTGCGCAAAGAGAATGACAACAGTCATCTCCTTTCCACCCATGAATACTGCTTGGATGTAATAGGGAAAAGAGTATCCTCCTTAGGAATGAACAAAAATGATTATTTCTGGGAGGAAATTCAGTACAGTGAAATCACCCCTTTCATTTCCAGACTCATGTAACCTATACAGAGGTCTTTGCTCCACCCCTCTCCTTAATTCCCTTTTAAAATATTGTATTGCAGAATGTGATAATTATATGTTTCTACAGACTAATTAAAATTTAGTTATTGAACTCAAATGGCAAGGTCTGATTGTATCTTCAAGAGTTTAGGCAGGGCAGGCAGAAAGGATGCTGCTCTGTGGTGCCTGGCACTGCTCTCTGTAGGCCAACAACCAGGTGAGATAACAAGCTGCATAACACTGCAAACAATCTTGAAAGAGTGAGCCCACAAACATGTCCCTGAAGGGGCCAGACAAGCACCTTTTGAATAACAATTGCAAATGAGAAAATATTTCAGAGAAGAGAGGACCCTTTTTATAATGGAAAACTTCCTTTTGTCTCCTAACAACAAATAAGAAAATACCTTTCTGAGAATTATTTTTTTTAAGAAAGCATCTTTTCCTGTAACAAAAAGCTTTGTTACAAGCTACAATGTCTCTTTTATTCTTTTATTGCATCTTAGATTTTTGTTTTTAAGTCATGGTGACTAATTTGCTGTAGAAATCAATTCTATTATGGAAAAACAAACCAATTATTTGATGAGGCTTTATACAGAATTAAAGTAAAAACAAAAGTTTTTGTGTAAAAAAGAAGGATTTGACTGAAATGAGCTGGATCTGGGATACCAGAACAAGAAAATCACCCACAAAATAAAAAGAAAATGTGCCTTTACTAGCTGGCTATCTCAGATTAGCTGTGCCATTTGCTGTGGCAATCAAAGGTGTTTTCCTCAGTTATCTTCTGTGTCCCTCTCTTTGAAGCAGAAGCAAATATGCATCTTATCTCCTCTCCAAATCACAGTCTGATGTTTCAGCTCTGACCCATTTTTATTATTAGTTTAATCTAAGAAAGCAGGCTAGGATACATACATACATTTCTTGAACCATCCCTGCTGTATGGGAAGTAACCTCTGGTAAAGGTGCTGCCCAAACAATGGGAGGTGGTTAATATCTTAACCCTTCAGAGAAAACACAGCTAAGGCTTTCTTTCAGTGTCTCACAGGCAGCAAGGCTGGTGAAGAAAGACTAGCACAACATACAAAGCAAACCATTCAAAGATTTGTCAAACCTTTTTCAATAACAGGCTGCTTAAAGGATTGTCTTTTGCCTTTCTAGTCGGAAACTCACAACAGCACTGCAGAGAACATGGCACTGCCATGTGTTATTAAACAGGAGACAAACAATAAAATGTGGGCAAGGAAAAAGTGAGGAACACATTTTCCACATTTGAAATATTATCCATGTTGATTCAAGGGGTGGGAACAATATTATGGAGAGCCTGCTGTCTGGATTACTTTGGTGAAGATCATGAGGATGGAGACCCTGGGCTCTTGAATAGGAAGATTTGAGTATCCTAGAAAACGAAGAAAGGGATTGAGAAAGACTGCTCCATCCTGCTCTCCCTTCTTCCTGATACTGATGTTAGGCCCTGGACTGTGGTAGCAATAGGTAATACTATTATTTAGTTTGCCACCTAAGTTCACTTCCAGACAGGCTACCAGGGCTTTTTGCTTTACAAAACCACAGTTTTCCTTGCAAAATGAATAGGATGTCATCACCATTCATGAACTATAGAAATTCAAGTTATTGTTATGTCTAAGCCAGCTTTTCTGTCTAATTTGCTGACCAGCCCAAGACAGTTTATCTTACAGAGCACATAGCATTTTTACTGTTTGAGAAACTCATACACCACTGTAAATAAGCCAGTGCTAAGCAACTTTGGAAGCCAAATTCCTTAAATATTTGCCTATATCACACCTTGGTGAAAACAGAGAGTTATGAAAAATTAACCAAGGAGCAAAATGTAAGATGTTTTGTTAGAAATGAGTAAAAATGTGGGAGTTAGATGTTGGGTGCTGCTGCCTATTACCTGTTCCTAACAAATCCCCCCTGTAGAAAAACAGGTCAGGTTAATGTTCAGGCAGCGCAGTCAGATCCACACACAACACTCACTACACCTGGCTCAGTGAGAGAGGCAGGAGAATCCTTTGGCAGGATTTTATTTCAGCAAAGTATATCACATGCGGTGGCTGAAGGGAGCCCAGGCAAAAAGGGAACAACCACATTCTGCAGACAGCTCAAAAAGGGAAGGGGTGGGGTGTGGACCTAAGGGCAGGGCAAAGGGGGATCGGTGTCCAGGGGAGGGAGGCAGCCATCAGGGGTACCAAACCAGTGAGGAAACAGGGAAAGGAAAAACCAGGAGAAGTTGTGAAATATAGGGATCAATGAGACAGAAGTCCATGTGTGAGTCTTGTTTTTTCCCACAGGAAGAATGAACTCTATAGTAGGTCTTTCCAGGGCAGTGTGCTTGGGAATTGGCTAAGGGGAGAGAGTTCATGGGATGCTACAACACCCCTGTTTTTTCTTTTTAGGAAGACCTCCTCAATGGACTTCTGCACACACTTAACTAGACAGGGAAACATTATTAAGACAATAAAACCAATTATTACAATAAAAAAAATTCCTTTGACAAAAGATGCAAGCCATGCTATGAAACTCCACTGTCTGAAAACTTCATTGATCCAATCTGGATATTTTTCCACCTTTAAGTCTTTTATTTGCTCTCTCAGCTTCTTGATGCTTGAGTGGATGGATTCTGAATGTGAAGAAATGTTGAGGCAGCACATCCCTTCAAAGTCTTGGCAGCCATGTCCATGGGCAAGAAGTATACAAATGAGGTTACAGAACCATAGAATGTTAAGGGTTGCAATGGACCTTAATGACCATTTAGTCCAAATCCCTGCGTCTGTGGGCAGGGCACCTCTCACTCAACCAGGTGCCTCAAGGCCTTATGCAATGTGACTTCAACATTCCCAGGTCTAGGGCATTCACAGCCTCCTTGGGCAACCTGTTCCACCATCTCACCAGTCACACAGTAAAGAATTTCTTTATAATACCTAACCAAAATTTACCTTCTTGCAGTTTACTGCATTATTCCTTGTCCTATCACTACAGTTTCTGAAGAGCCCCTCTCTGGCTACCCCGAGGTTCCTTCAGATACTGGAAAGTTGTTATGAAGTTTCCACACAACCTTCTCTTTTTCAGGCTGAACATCCCCAACTTTCTCAGTCCATCTTCACAGGGGAGGTGTGTCAGTCCTCTTTATCAGCTTCATGACCTCCTCTGGATTTGCTCCAGCAGTTTTTTGTCCTTCTTAGCCTTGAAAGGCTAAGGAGTATTAGAGAAAGTGAAAGGAAATGGATTAGTGGAGTTCCACCCTTCAATCCTTGAGGAAGGCCCACCAGGAGTCAGGGGACTTCCATGCCTCTCACTGTCAGGCAGTTGGAGGACCTGGTGGATGCAGGGGAGTGGAAATGGGTCCCTACTTAAGGATGTAATAAAAGTTCCTCCTGACCCCCACCATCTGTCCAGGTTCCACTTCAGAATAGGTATGTGGCCCTGGATCTACAGGGTCAGCCAAAGGACATAGAAGAAAAGAATCTGCCCAGTGAATCTCCCAGTTACGCTTTATCTGTCAGAAGGATCACCACCTCTAACATCAAAAAGGAAAGAAGGGTAATCGTGGTGGGTGATTCCCTTCTGAGGGGAACAGAGGGCCCCATACGTTGACCAGACCCACCCCACAGAGGGGTCTGCTGCCTCCCTGGGCCCAGGTGTGGGATATTACTGAGAGACTTTCTGGGCTGATTCAGCCCTCTGATTACTATCCACTGCTGATACTCCAGGCTGGCAGTGATGAGATTGAAAAGAGGAATGTCATTAAAAGGGACTTTAGGGCACAGGGTCAAGTGGTTGACAGGGCAGCAGCACAGGTAGTGTTGTGCTCATTCCCTTTGGTGGCAGAGAAAAATGATGAAGGGAATAGGAGAGCCTATATTGTGGCTCAAGGGCTGGTGCCATGGGCAGAATTTTAGGTTCTTTGATCATGGGGCAACTTTTACAGCACCTGTCCTACTGGAACCAGATGGGCTCCATCTCTCTCTTAAGGGTAGAAGGTTTTTAGCTTGTGAACTGGCAGAACTCATTGAGAGGCTTGAAACTAGGTTTGATGGGGGAAGGGGGTGCAGCTGGGCTCTCTGGAAGCAGGCCCAAGGTGGTAGGCCTGAGTTAGGGCTGAAATCAGCAGCCCAGCTGAGGTGCATGGATACCAATGTGCACAGCATGGGCAACAAACCAGAAGAGCTGGAGGCCATGGTACAGCAGCAGAGCTATGATGAAATTGCCATCACAGAAACATGGTGGGATGACTCACATGGCTAGAGTGCTGTACTGGATGGCTACAAGCTCTTCAGGAGAGACAGGAAAGGGAGAAGAGGTGGAGGAGTGGCTCTTTATATTAGGGAGGCTTTTGATGCCATGGGTATTGAAACTAATGATAATGAGGCTGAATGCCTATGGTTAAGAATTAAAGGGAAGGCCAACAAGGCTGACATCCTACTGGAAGTATGTTATCATCCCTCTAACCAGGAAGAAGAGATGTACAACTTATTCTGTAAGCAGCTGGAGAATGTTTCAGGATCACTAGCCCTTGTTTTGTGGGTGATTTCAACATACCAGACGTCTGCTGGGAATTTAATACAGACAAAACAGGCAATCCAGGAAGTTCTTAGAATGTGTGGAGGACAGCTTTTTGCTGCAGCTGATGAATGAGCCCACCAGAGGAGGCACTATGTTAGACCTGTTGTTTGCAAATAGAGATGGGCTGGAGAGAGATGTGGTGGTTTGGGGCACAGTGGTCATGATATTATAGAGTTCTCAACATTTGGTGAATGAGGAGGAACATCAATAAGACTTACATTGGACTGCCAGAGGGCAGCCTTTGCCCTATTTAGGTGACTTATGCAGAGAGTTCCTTGGGAAGCAGCATTTAAAAACAAAGGAGTCCAGGAAAGGTGGGCATACTTCAAAACAGAGATACTGAGGGCACAGGAACACTGTCTCTGTGTGCTGACAGATGAGACAATGAGAGAAATGTCTAGCCTGGATGGGCAATGAGATTTTTAAGGAACTTAGGAATAAAAAGAGGATGTATGGAAGGAGGGTCAGGTCTCTCAAAAAATATTTAAGAGGGCTGCTAAGGGATGTAGGAAAAAATTAGGGAGGCCCAAGCTCAGTTCAAACTGGGTATTCAAAAGGGTAATAAAGTATATTTTTACAAATATATTAATGGCAGAAGGAAGGGTAAGACCAGCCTTTGTTCGCTACTGGACGAGAGGGAACTTAGCAACTGCAGTTGAGGAGAAGGTAGAAGTGCTTAACACAGATGAGACAATGAGAGAAATGTCTAGCCTGGATGGGCAATGAGATTTTTAAGGAACTTAGGAATAAAAAGAGGATGTATGGAAGGAGGGTCAGGTCTCTCAAAAAATATTTAAGAGGGCTGCTAGGGGATGTAGGAAAAAAATTAGGGAGGCCAAAGCTCAGTTCAAACTTAATTTGGCAACTTTATAAAGGGTAATAAAGTATATTTTTACAAATATATTAATGGCAGAAGGAAGGGTAAGACCAGCCTTTGTTTGCTACTGGACGAGAGGGAACTTAGCAACTGCAGTTGAGGAGAAGGTAATATCTTTATTGATGACATGGATGAGGGGATTGAGTCTTTCAGTAGTGAATTTGCAGACAACACTAAGCTGGGATTGTGTATCGACTTGTTGAAAGGTAGGAGGGCTCTGCAGAGAGACCTGGAACAGTTGGATGGGTGGGTGGAATCCAACAGGATAATGTTTAACAAGTCCAAGTGCCAAGTCCTGCATTTTGGCCACAATAACCCCCTGCAGTGCTACAGGCTGGGGACGGTGTGGCTGGACAGTGCCCAGGCAGAAAGGGACCTGGGGGTGCTGCTGACAGCGGCTGAACATGAGCCAGCAGTGTGCCCTGGTGGCCAAGAAGGCCAAAGGCATCCTGGGCTGTGTCAAAACAGTGTGGCCAGCAGGAGCAGGGAGGTGACCCTTCCCCTGTACTCGGCACTGGTGAGGCAGCACCTTGAGTGCTGTGTCCAGCTCTGGCCCCTCAGTTTGGGAAGGACCTTGAGACACTGGAGCGCATCCAGAGGAGGCAACGAGGCTGGAGAGGGGCTGGGAACACAAACCCTGTGAGGAACGACTGAGGGAGCTGGGGGTGTTTAGCCTGGAGAAAAGGAGATTCAGGGGTGACCTTATAACTCTGTACAACTTCCTGAAAGGTGGCACTGGTCAGGTGGGGTTGGTCGCTTTCCCCAGGCAGCAACTGACAGAACCAGAGGACACCGTCTCAAGCTGCACCAAGGGTGAGGGGATGTCAGCAGCTCTGCTCCATCCACCTATGCTGTCATCCCAGACAGAAGGGTCACCAGATCTGCCAGGCACAATTTGCCATTAGTTGGCTGTTACCAAACATGTTGGCTGTTACCAATCATCCCTTTTTTCCCATGTGCCTTAGTGGAGTTTCTAGGAGAATATTTTACATGATCTTTCCTGCCACATCAGTGACACTGAGTAGTTTCCCAAATCTTAGGACTGTACTAAAACCTAGCAAGGCAACATCAAGATACTGCAACTTTTAACAGTGAATTAATTAAAAACATTTTAACAGTTATCTGCAAATGATAGCTCTGTTTAGGAACACCATGTGTTTCCTCAGGACATTCAGACCAACTGATTAGATTGTGGCCTTAATTTTTTTAGGGTAAGGATTTCTCCATGGCAATTTTCCCATGTTGTGTTACCAGAAGAGTGTAAGATATTTCAAACTGCACGGGAAGAAACACAGAGAGAGAAAACAGATATGATCACTAATGGTGACAAAGCTTTGGTGCTGCTGGTAGCACCATTGCTATAATAAAAGGAGGGTAAAAAAATGTGAGTCTTAACTCTAATGATAATATTGTCACTGTAAATACCATTTGGGCAAACATCCTGGTCTTATAACATGACCCTCAAGTAAAAAATACAGCATTTTATATGGAGCTCTTCTGCATTATGTACAGAAGTGGTTTCCAAATATGTTGAAATAGTTTAATTTAAAAGAAAACTTCTTTTAGCATCTCACCCTATAAAATCTTTATCTAGATGTCCCTGCCTCTCTGTTTGTTTGTTTTTGTTGTAGGGGTTTTTGTATGTTTATTTGGGTTTTTTTAATAATAGGGAGAATAACACAAGCTTCTTACCTGCAAATCAACTGCCTTCTGTCTTCAGCCCATTAACCCTTTTCTGTACTAAAAATCGGATTTGTGAACAAATCATCGCCAATTATTCTCCATCATTGCTTTCAAAAAATCAGAAAATAAATAACAGTACTAGTACCATCTCCTTCTGTATATTTTGTGCTGAAAATAGTTAATAGCTTTACAGTTCCATTATTTCCAATGTCTCTGGAACAACTAGAACATCTTTTACTTATATTTGTGTATTAGAATATTTATTTTAAATATTCATCTAGTAAACAGAGCTGCTTTAATTCTATTATCATGTGGTATTCAGGCTTATCTCCCATGTTTGAAGCAGCTGTTTTGAAGATATTATAAAACCCAGCTGCACCAAATTTGTGTAGCATGATAGGAAAGTGGAGTCTCAGAAAGTCTTTGGCACCTATGTCTTCTGCCTCCATTTTTTCAATCCTTGAATCAGTTATTGGTCCAGATCTTTGGCTGGAGAATTTTCTTCAGGTATTATGTCTTTCTTACAATCAGTTCCTGTTCTAAAGTAACAAAATCTCTCTAGTTTGTGCCCTCTCTCAGCTTCATCTACAAACTTCTAGTTGTACTAGCATCTGTGCCCTTTAGAAAAGCAATTATGTAACACTATGGAATATTTATTGTTCTATTAGAATATACTATAACTTGAAGTTAATTCTGCCTAATTTACAGTCAGTGTGCCCCTCCATGCAGTACCTCTGTGTTTGTATTGTTTTTTATCTACTCACTCTGGATTTCCTAGTCAGTCAGTCAGATTTTTTTTATTTTTTCCTCCCCAGACCTACTTGTCAGACTGTGTCCTTATAGCAAGGATTTCCAAAGTGAGTGACTGCTTTCTACTGCCAGGATGTGACCCAGTTCATGAAGAAGTACTATTCCTACTGTTAGAAGTGCCTACATTATTTCAATTCATGACAGCAAGCACTGAGTAAGCCTGGTCATCTGTAATTCTTGATTCCTTGAGCCCTCTTACAAATTAGAGGTCTCCAGTTTTCTTCGCATCACCGCAGGTGTTCAGCCAGCTCACAGAAGTGCTCTTCATGTACCAAGAAGGAGAAGGGATCTAGCTGAGGAGCACCAGGCAGATAAACCAGAAGGCAGAAGTCAGCTTCCACTGAGTGCTCTTCTGAGCAAGGACAGCATGAAGCTCGCCCAGCACTGGCCCTTAACTGGCATGGTAAACCTACTCTGCTGGCAGACAGCCTCCCCAAAATCGACTTCTTGACACAGGAGAGGTCAATCACTAGCTATTCTTAGCCACCAACTCATATGAGCAAGGAAAACATACAACAAACAGTTATTCTTCAGAAGTATTTTCAAGGGTTAGATTCTCCCACTCACCCACAACAGGTAAGCTGTCAGAAAACCTGTATTATCCTAAGCCATCAGCTGCTTCTCATCATTACACTTTTTACCTGTGAGAAGGTATTTCTATTTATTAGGAGGCTCAGGGGAAGAGAGGGCCTCTCCATGTTAGTAGCTTGCATTTTTTGGATGATGGATACAGATATAGACTTCTGTCATGCTCCACAGTTCTTACCAGAATGAGGGGCAGAGTGACACTGCTTTCTACCTTGTTTTTCTAAGGCAAGTTATTAACACATTTTACTTCTATTAATCTCTAATACCATTGCTCTTAACAAGATTTTAGGAAGCTTGTTTCACAATGAGCTTGTTTTCTGTCAATTATTAGGACAATTTCAGGCTAATATGAGATATCCCTTGCACAATATGAAATTGGATCATATTTATAAACAAAGAAAAGGACAAAAGGTGAGAGGGTAGGGAAATACTCTCTTAAGCAAGTCAGCCTTGTTAATGAAGTTTCATTTCTGAAAATAATAGTCATTTTTATGTTACAGATGCAGATATGGTTCTCCATTACAGAGGAGGAAAGGGTCATCTGTAAGGAAATTGCTGAACCTAGACAGGGTCTTACATGTAAAATGTAGTTCATCTGGTTTGTTTTCTCTTTCTGTAAATCAATATACTTGCATTGGTTAATATCTTGATTCTTGATACACTGTTTGAAACAATGCTCTCATTAAAGAGAACAGTTCCATTGAGTTAGGCTTGAGTGTATATTAATTTGCTTATCTCTATATATTATCTTATAGCTAGCTCCTTTGTAGCTAGTATCATAAATGTTAAATGGAAGATTATTCAAGTATTTACATTCACCCCTTCTTTCTCCACTACCATGTTCTTATTTACAGTGTAATAAAATAATGGCATAAATATTGAAGAATTATTTTTATAGAGGTTTTTTCTATTTACTTGATATTTTTAAATGGCTTACCCACCTGCCTTCCGTTTATACATAGTCATTTTGGTTGATTACTTAATATACTGTACTACATTTATAAAAACTCTCTGGTAACCATAGTAACTATTTTTGATTAGGTACAGCTGAGCACACGGGTTCATTTCAATATAGGTGGAAAAAAATAGAAAAATTATCTTGAAAGCTCCTGAAATCATTTGGGTTATTATTGGCTTTCATTTAAGGCTCAACAGAGAAAGAACTGCTCATAGGCTCTCTTTCTTGCTTCTAATGATGGTTTGTTTGTTTTTTTTTCTTTTCTCCTTTTTTAAACTTAGAAGGTGTGGGCTGTAAAGGATTTATATAAAAGTTTTTGGAGGTATTCCAAGGGCAGCTTGTCTTCCTGAAGATAAAAATCTATTTATGATAAGATTTACCTAACCAGGAATAACACTGCAACATTCTTGTCTTCTCTATTACACCAGAGGGAGCGTGGCCTTCTATAATCCAATTTCCCTTACACCCTGTGATGGCTTGGCCCAAAATCTTTACAAGGCAGTGTAGACTGGACTATAACAATTCAAAGAAGAGCAAAGATGGCCAGAGGAAGAAGTATGAGTCTCACTTACCTCTCCCTTTAGCTTTATGGAGATTTTGAAGACTATTTCCTGATGTCCAGGTACACAAAGTGTTTTCTAGGACAGGCATATCCAGAAAGAACTCCTAATGTGTTTTTGTTGTTGATCCTGTTGTACTTCAGTCATCCTGGTGATCAGAGAGGGAATAGAAAATACCTGCTTCTCTCTGAAACTATTGGTTCAGCATGCAACCATGAACTGACATAATGTCATTCTGACCCAAAGCACATAAAAAACTCTGTGAAAGAGAGACAACTGAATCTCACAGATCTGTGTTGTCTCCTGGTAACATCCTCAGGTGTCCTGTGTGTATGTCCAGCACTCCAGCATTCATTCAGGACAAAGCCCAGGTTTTTCAGTACAGCTCACAATCACATTTCATTTTTTTCCCTGTGAATCAGAAGTCACAGTGCAAGCTAATACACATCCAGCTAGCCAGAGCCTGAAGCTGTGATGGTAACCACAACAAAGTAATCTGAAATACTTGGCTGGTGATGAGCTCAGTAATGAGATTGTATAATCTCCCTCGTCAGAAAAATCAGACTTGCATTCCCAGGGGTTTCTCCTCATTAATTATGTCATACAGTGATGGAGGATGTGTTGGTATCATTACCTTAATTAGTTGGAAAACATTTTTGAAATCTGTCAATATTTCTCACTCACCAATTGACAAAGCAGGAGAAATGATGTGACTGTCTCTGTAGATAGTTGTATAACACATTTTACAAATGTTCTGGGTTTTAAAAATTTTTTTTTGGTTTGTCAGAGCATTATTTATTCAATCAGTCTTTTTCAGTGCTCAGATGAATCTAGTTATTATTCCAAGAGTTAATAGTAGAATCTGTTTCTTCCTGTCTGCTGCAAAGGATAGTGCTCTATATTAACCTCTGTGATGCCTAGTGTTGAGCTTTTTATATCAAAAGAGCTTTTATTATTTAGAAAAATGCACTTCCCTGTAGACAAGACAACTCAAGGCTATTTTGCCTCATATTGTGATTAGCAGTGACCAGTTGTGGCCTCTAATCAGTAATCCATAATTTTTACTGTCCCATGGCCTGGTCTGTCTGTAAAGCCCCAGCTGCCTGAGAGAAATCTTCCCTGTCTCTTGCCTTTGTAATACTTCAAATAGTTGCTGTCTTGCAAAGGTTGGGAATAAACCAACAGCCCTTCACACAGTTGTGACTACTTTTCTTCTGCTGAGTGAAAAGTGATTGATTTGCTTCATCGCCCACTCAAAGGCAGCCACAGCTTTTCTATTCATGCTTTACAAAAGTAAAAGCAGAGTGAAAAATGTTATGAGAGGCACATCTGAGGGTAGATGTTAATCTGCATAACTCATTGCTGGAATTGGCTGCTGCTTTAATGAGGTACGGGGTCCTCAATGGACTGCAGGGACACAGCTAACACACCAAGGTGTCATCATGGGCTGCAGGGGAATGTCAGCTCCAGCATCTGGAGGACCTCTGCCCCCTCCTTCAACACTGATCATGGTGTGTAAAGAGTGGTTGCTCTAATATTTCTCATCCCTTTCTTCTTTGTCTGAAATTGCTTCTGGAGAATAACTTTTCCTCCATCTTAAACATGTTATCCCAGAGGTGCTACCACCATTGTCAATGGGCTCAGCCTTGGCCAGCAGCAGGTCTGTCTTGGAGCCAGCTGGCCTTGGCTCTGTTGGTGTGGTGGTGCATTGCCTGCTCTTCTCCCTCCCATGCCGCACTGCGATCTGAGAAATGCTCATTAGACCTTAGCCTTGATGTACAGCACTTGGGCTAAGCCCCTCTTGGGCTTATCAGAAACACAGAAACTAGGAACTTTTGCTGTCTAATGAGCTTCTGTTTTTAATAAACAGTCTTAAAAGCTTATTTTTCTTGCCTGAATAACAACCCAAGGAGAATAATATTTTTGTCATCAAACCTTCAAAGGCAGTTACCAACCTGAAATGCAGCCAGGATAGGAAGTTACCATGACTGAAGCCCACCCTCATGTGACCCTGTACACAGCAGTCCAAAGTGAGACCCTTTGAGTTCTCCTGGAGCAGCATCTGTGAGCAGCAGCTCCCCTCTGTGTGGGGCCTCTCAGAGTCAGTGAACTCTCAAGTTTGCTGTACCTAAAGGATCACTGAATGATGATGCTGGAACCTGGCCTAATACCCCCAACAGCTTGAAGTCCAACCCTTTGCTCACTGAGAAGATTCAGAGGCACCCAAAGTGAGTATTTCACCAAGTCTGAAGGGAATTTTTCACAGGTATATACCTTGTACAGATTGTGTCTGTGGGCAACTGTGAATATGCTGAAAATGATGTACTAAGAATATTTTACTAGATTCTTAAGTGCCTTAAATTTGTAGTAAGCCAGAACTGTGCATTACTGTTGTGACACAGTAAATTCTGTATGAATCCTTTTCTAAATTGTTTAACTTATCAATTAAGTGTAGTTAAGTTTAAGCGTAATTAAATCTTGTTGCACATTTAGGCATAAACTCTTGGTCAGTTCTGGGCTCAGTTTAGCATGGGATCCACTATGAACCTTGGGGCGTAGCAGGAGGGTATTTCATATTTCCTTTTATCCTAATGGTTTCCTACTGTTCTCTCTACCTTTGCTGCATCACCCAATTACTTTCAGGTTTAGTTTGATTTCATGTGATTGAGGGTTTTTTCCATTTTTTTGGGGTTTTATTTTTGTTTTTGTTGGTTTTTTTGTTTGTTTGAGGTTTTTTGGTTTTGTTGTTTTTGGTTTTGGGTTTTTTTTTGTTGTTGTTGTTTTTTTCTTTATGTGCTTTAACCATCTAGTTAATTAGCAGAGTGAACCTTGCCAAAGAACTTTGTTGCCCTTTCACTTTAATATTAAACCTGTTTTGGCCAGTACTGTTGTTGGTGATTCTTTAAGCAACTTTAAAGCGCTCATTTGAAGCAGATGCACACAGGAGAAGCTTCTTCTCAGAAATTAGCCCTCTATCCCTGCTGCTGCCAAAACCTGGCCATGCAAACCCTTTGCCTCTGTGATCCACATATTTAAGAATTATCATTAAAATCCAGATTAATCACACAATCTTCGCAAGATTCCTTCATGTTAACAAAACAAAAAAAATCCTCTCATCAAAATAACATCAATATTGAAAGAAGACAATTGGCACAGAATCTATCTCTCATCCCTTCCCCACAATTATAAAACCAGAAATTGCCATGATCCTTCCACTCTAACATTGGTCAGCCCATGTCTGTTGCATCTCACTATGTTTCTATCCTTATTTAAAATTCCTTGGGCACCATGTTATATGTCAAAAAAGACTGTTTGTGGTTGACCCTGATTGGATGCTGAGTGTCCACCAACATGCTCTGTCACTCCCATCCTCAGCAGGACGGCTATTACATGGGCGCGTCTAGGTGTTTTGTGGAGTCAGTGGTTGGAGACAGGGATAACACACACACACCTCAGAGCTTCATGTGACAGCAGCGAGCTTTATTGTTCAGAGCCTTCTTATACAGGGAATTCAAAACTCTCATGTCTAGATAGCTCATTGGTCTGACTTTAACACCGCCCAGCTCCCAGATCAATGAGATGTCTGCAGCTTAGGGTGGAACGTGATTGGATGAAGCCCAAGGGCTGGTTTATGGAACCAGGCTGGGTTTCTTATTTATAACCAAATTAATTGCCCAGTACAAGCCAGCTTGTACTGTAATAGATGGGGGCACAAAATAACTCAGCAGGGTTTTTTCCATCTTAAGATAAAGGTGGGTTACTAAAGCAAAAAGTCATGTGTATATGTAGGCAAAGGAAACACCCAAAAGATGTTATTTTCTACTTCCTGTCAGCAAGTAGTGTCTGGCCACTTTCTGGGAAACAGGGCTTCAGCTTGTGTAGCTGTTGCTACAGAAAATGAATGTTGTAAATAACAAATGCCCGCTCTCTACATTCCTCGTCTCTCTTAACTTGTATATCTGAGCAGTCATGACATGAAATGGACCAGTGTGGGTTGGCTGCCCTGTCCATGCCCCCTCCCACGATCTCGCCACACCCAGCCTATGTGAGTGTGGACTGACAGTTTAAGTGCCACTGCAGATGCTGTGCTAGCTCTGCCAAGTACCACCAAAACATGGGCATATCATCAATACCTTTCCAGCTACCAATGCAAATACAGCAGTGTAGAAAATGGGGAAATTTAACTCCATCTCAGCCAGATCCAATACAATGTCCAAGGAGCTACTAGGGAATGAAGCCACATTGTTAGTTACCGAGCTTTGTTACCAGATATTTATTTTTCAGGGCTGAAATATGTATTCATGCTCTTCTATTAAAGACTACAACTCTGTTGAAAGGATCCACAGGTAGTTTTATTTTGGATAAATATTTGGATTTGTTCCACTCATTAGCTTAAAAGGACAAGATAATTTTCAGTACTCTTGAAAGAAAGGAAGACCCTGTTGAAAATTGAAAGGCATTGTAACAACTTGTTTTTATTAAAAAGTACAGGATGAAGACAAAAACTATATTATATATATTATATGTGCTGCATATTGTGCTTTCAGGAAGTGATATTTTGCTAATTTTAATGATGCATGGTAGGATTTTTCATTATTCTTTAAATGAGCAGTTGAGTAAAGTGTTATTAAGAATATAGAAAAGAGCAACTAAAGAGAATTTTTTGCCAGGATCTAAAAAGACAGAAAAAAGGCATTACAGATTGGAGTATGGATTAAACAGTTTAATATTATAGTCCATCAGAGTTGAACTTTTCACTGCCCATGAAAATAACATCAACTTTTGGTACTTATTTCTAATATGCTAGTATTTTCTGACTCTACAATGCTGTGTATTAAAAAAAAGGGGGTGGGATTTGCTAATATGGTTCTAGGTATTAGGACAGAAACTAAATAAGAAAAAAAAAGCCTAGCATCAGAACTAAAGAAATGTATTTTTATATTCTGAAAAGAATGAAAATAGACTAAAAAAAAGTCAGATGCAAGCACTGTGAAATATTATTTCTGAGAAGGCTCTAAAGAATCAGTATACAATTTTGTGAAAAGTGTAACTTTCCAAAACAAAACAGTGTAATTTTGCTAGAGATAATTGGACCATTCATAATTATGTACAGTGATTCAGTTACTGGAATATTTCTAGAGTTGTCTTAAATTGTTTGTAAACAGTGCAACTGGAGACAGTTGCAAGTGCACTAATTTTAGGCTAAGATTTTTCTTGTGTGTGGTTCCTTTAACTTTCAGCACTGTATCTGT
The DNA here is from genome assembly GCF_014805655.1 of Passer montanus. Lineage (NCBI taxonomy): Eukaryota > Metazoa > Chordata > Aves > Passeriformes > Passeridae > Passer > Passer montanus. The sequence continues at coordinate 10,578,939 of NW_024366815.1, read as the reverse complement.
ATGACCACAGCTGTTGATAGCAAAGATGTTGCTGTCATTTTAAACGGGCTGTTCTTATGCTGCAGGACAACACGCCTTGTGGCAGGGAGCTCAGAGCATAAGCATCTAGTGAGACAAGAAGTACAAACTCTTCATTGTTTTCATAATGTTTGTGATGTTTTCCTTCACTACTGGCACTTTGTTGACTGAACAAGAAAAATAGTCTTCAATACAGACTTAATGCAACAAAGCAGGGTCCCTAAATGCACTGTACTTCTCTGTGATTCTCTTGTGCTTTCTATTCCATAAGCGAGATACAAATGTACCTGGCCCTTCTTGCCTTCACCTCTTCCAAACTGCCTGTATCCAATGGTTAAATTGCTCATGCTTTCCTGAACACAGTCTGAAGATGCTGCTGGTAATGATCCAGAGGTATGTCAGAGGCCATCTACTGCTCAGGAGCAAATTATCAGCATGATCCTTCTGATTTCAGCTCCCTCTTGGGTCTGGCTGGGTTAAGACCCTACCACATATGAATAGAGCCATTGGTATTCAGGTCTGACTCCCACATTTTGCCATGGGGTGAGGGATTGGCCAGGATAACGATCCTAACAATCCAGAGTATCTCCTGGATTGCTCTATGGGGCCCTGTGTAACTTTGCGTGGTGCAGAACTTTCTTTAATTGCTACAGAAAGTACTGCTTTTTTCTCCTTGATTTTAGTAGACTGTTGTTTTCTGTGGGTTGGGCTCAGACAAGGACATGTTAGCAAACAGTTCTAAGTATGCTCAAAAGAAGCTGTTCCAGCCCCACCCCTGGCGAAGAGCAGCAGTGAAATGAAAGCATACACTTTATGTGAAGGTCTTACTGAATAGCTTCTTGTGTTATTCAGTCACCTCTGTAGGTTGCAAAATGCAAGCAGTACAGACTGAGGGTAAGAAGGATGGCAATACAAGCCTAGCACTTGCAAAACAGTTTTGTTTCCTGGTTTGACCGTGGATTTCATCAGTCCGTCTGCCTTCAGAGGAACTTTCAGTTTTTGATTGCTTCTAGTCATTAGAATATTGTGAGAATAAGTACTCTGCAGTATTTTTCGGTAATTTTTTTTCAAATTTTCCTAAATTGGAAAGTAAAATTCACACCATAAACATTAATGCCTGAAGTACATTACTATTTACTTCTGATTTGATTTTTTTCTATAATTATCATATTGATATGAGTGGTGTTGTGATTTCTGAGAGTTTGGAAAAGAATCTCATAGGAACTCAATAGTAATTTATTAGTCATTGGGACTGTTTTTCAAATATTAAAATTTAGGTGTCTAGGTAGGGTTTTTGGCAGATTTGTCTTGTTTAACTGCAGTGGAAACCACACTTTCAACACTCAGCTGAAAAATTTCTCAATTCAATAGAACTCATTCCTTTGTTTACAACAGTCACTAACAGGCCTTTGGGAAGAGATGTCAGTATTAACAAGTGCTAATATTGAAAACTTTTTTTACCAGGTGTGAATTTTATGAATGTATAACAGTGATAAATAGCATCAGTATGGATAGCAGGTTGTCTCAGACTGAAAATAAGCCTTGGTGGACAAAATGCTGCCTCCATCTCATGTCAGGTGGGCTGACAGCAGCCCAGGGGATGGTACATCATGGATAACAAATACCTGCTGGCATTGCCCTGACTCCTCCACCTGCAGGATCACCTGCTGAACCACACTGAACATGACAAATGAAATTAAACTTGGATGAAATCAGCTGCTAAGAACTATTGCTTTTGGCTCTTCTCCTGTTTCTTTTGAAAATTCAGTGGTTTTTAATCCTGTGGCCTGTAGAGCCCATCAGAGGAAGCATCCTTGGAGTTAACAAGTCAGGGAAAAGCAATTAAAGAAAGAGTCTATTGGCATTGCCTCTGTGAGTTCCTGCCACTTGCTAAGTGGTGGCCTCCAGCTGACAGGAAAATTCTAAGGTTTTCTCATATCAGTAGATTTGGAAATGCTTTGTAAATCACTGGCAAAGCCCAGTCAGGTTAGAGGGTGCTGTGTCAGGTTCTCTTTCTGATGAACCAGATACCACCTTGTTGTGAACTTAAAAATGTTCCCAAACTTGGAACAGATTTTGTCCCTTTGATTCTCCTCTGCATGGGCATTTCTTTTTGGCTGAGATAACACACAAAAAAAGCTGCCTTTTTAGGAACCCTGCACTGGTGAATTGGATGCCATTTAATTCAGCAAGCTAGACTTTATCCCAATATATGCTGTAACAGCTGGGAACATAAAACTACTTTACCAGTGCTGCATGCATTTTATGAATATTTAATAAACAAAGTAATCCCCTTCTTATTGGTAAGAATAAGGGAAATAGTGTGTGAACACATAAAATGTGGTTTTCTTCTTGAGAAGTAGTTTTTTGAGGGCCTATTCAAATTTCATTTAGATCTTGTGAAGTACTGCTCAAAGGCAGCAGATTCAATAATTTAACATTATTTATGTAATAAAGTGGATAGTATCTTCATGGAGAATTGGGGTAGTTATCCATCTAATAACTTTAAAAAAATCATGGTTCGTTATAACAGCAGGCTGGATCAGAAGGAATGCAAATTACAGAAGTTAAGATCATGAGACCTTGAGTATTTGCTTTGATCATGACAGTGCATATTTGTTTCAGAAGTTTTATGTTCAAAATATGGAGATGTAGTCATTGGCACTTCTCATTGGTGTCAGGTTTGAGGTTGCCTCCATAATAAAATTCTGTGGTATGAAGCTTTGTGTTGGACCTTTATTCTGAGTGATAAGTTTTGGAACTTCCTCTTAAAAATGTTTAATGTTCCTGCGAACACAAATATCCAGGAGAGAACTGGCCAAGACTTTGTGTTTCATCATCAGAAAAGTATTGCACTGTCTCAAATTTGTGCTTGGTTGAATTGTAGTAAGGATATGCTGTAATTTCAGCAGAAACTGACTACAGCAGGGCCATTGAGAGGGCAATGCAGAGGAGCTGGGGCAAAGAAAAATGCTGTGGTCTTCCCAGAGAAATATGAAGAATATGAGAAAGACAGGGAGGTCTTTTGTCTCATAGAATTAATTTATTTTTTTTTTAAGCTTGAAGGCTAATACAGACACTTCCAGGTGAAACATGTTCCTTTTCAACAGCTCATGCTGACTTTTAAGGAGAACAAAACCCTCACATTTATTGCATATTGAAAGTGCAATATTTACAATGACGAAGCTAGGAAAGGGTTATTTTCCTCTAATTTAAACATGTACATTGGCAGAATGTTTATCATTTATATAATACCCTGCTGCCTTATATACACTTTATTTAAGTATACTAAATAACTAGTGAGGAACATTTGATTTTAATGTGACATTTATTTAGAGGGTGGCATGAATTGCAATACTCAGACTTTGGCTAGGTACTCCATGTGCTTTGGCCGGTCTGCTTTATTATGGTAGATGTGCCAATGAATTACGTTCAGATAAATTAGTGTTGTGGTTTAGGGAGGTTATTCTCCAATTCAGAGCTCTCACTGAAACATTCTGAACTATGTGCTGCTTGCTTAGTCTCCCTAGTCCCTGCAGTGGGATGAAGAGGAGAATTGAAGGCTCATAAGGTACAGAACACGGGTTGTGATAAGAACAGCTTACTAGACACAGTGATGAAATAAGAAAAGAAGGGTAACAGCAGCAAAATGAATGACAGCATACAAGAGAGGCAGACAATTCTTCCAGGTGAGTGTTCACCACGCAGAACCTGGCACTACATCACCCACCTGGCCAGAAGGGACATCTCCTCCCCCCACCCTCTGTGTATGGCTTGGGGTGGCATAGGATAACCCCTGGATTCTGGCCAGGCATCTCCTGGCTTCTGCAAAAATCAACCCTCTCCTGGCCTGATGCAATGGGATATCTCAAACATCTTGGTCCTAAATACTCTATGGATCTAAAAACTCATAAATATTGTGTTATATTTATTGAAGTACCTTCATTTCTGAAAACAGACATCTTCAATCTTTGCTAAGAATAATCCTATCAAAAATCCCACTCAGTTACACACTTCCTCACAAACATGTTTGCTTCTTTTTAAATTCTTCATATCTTGTTCTTCCCTATAGGAATTCTGATCAGAGAAAAAAAAAATCTGAGAGCCACAATGAAAGAAATACTTCTAGGGCTTTCACAAACTTCTTTACTTTAGGTTCTTTACTCTTTCTTTTCTTTTTTTTTTTTTTTCATTTCTGTGACTCTCCTTAAATTTTAGTTATGGCAAGGCCCTAAAGGAATGACAGGTAATTTTTTTTCTTTTTTGTGTTTAAATATTTCTTTATTTAATCTTGACCCAGATTTTAGTTTAAGTACTATCTTGTACCAAGTTTACTGTAATTTTTGCACAAACCATATAGCAGAAAGGGAAGGTTTTTCTTATACAAATGTGCACATCCTAAAAGATTATTAAGAAGATTATTTTCCTCAGGTTAGCCTCAACAAAAATAAGTTTACAGGAACACTGTCCAAAGCTTTTGTTTAATTAAAAAAAATCATTAGGAAAAGAAAAATTATTCCAGGGAGTACAGAAAAATCAGAATTTAAATGGAAGACTTTTTAGGCATTATGTAAGAATATCAGATTAGTATACACAGGGAATTAAAAATTGTTGCAGATTTGTGTCGGGTGTGATCACACAACCAGTGACTTGTTGAGCCACTACTCCAGACTAACTGTAACATTAGGAATTTAAATTCTCCTCTGAATAGAACTTGCTTAGCAATGAGGAAGATAAATTTTCTATCATTGCACGTGCTGAAAAAAGGTGTTGCTGGTTTGTCATGCCACGAATTAATAAGAAAAACTGAATAATGAAGAAAAATCCTTCCCACCAGGTACTTAAGTTATCTTTGTCTTGGGTTTCCTAAATTTCTTCAAATGAGACCTTGCTTTTACTCCAAGCTTCAAGCAAAACTATCTCAGTTTGTTATGTACTTTTAGATGGGACCACAGCCAATTTCCAGACAGATTCAGAGTTCAGCTGAGATATGTCTCAACTCAAAGGGTCTTGACACACCTGAGAAGTCAAGACTACCCTGGCTGGTTAGATTTAGGCCTTGATGAGCTCTGTACAACTTTTGCAGCAGCAGTTCTTGCACCTATGTCAGAATTTCCAAACAGCAGGGCAATTGTGACTCTTAGAACACCTGCAAATCTTTGATTTTCTCAGAAATTCTGCCTCAAATCTCTTGAGAAGGTGAAGAAAGAAGCATTATTTTTCTGAAATATGTTCCAGCAGACATTTTGGGAAATAATGTTAGCTCTGTAGTAGGCATTTTGGAGCTACAGGCAGAGAGAACATAAAAGCTCTTTGCTTTCCAACCACACCTCTAAAAGCTCTTTTACAAGATTTTTTTTTCCCCTCAGGATGTATTGTGTACATTATGCAGACCTCAGCCTGTATTTGATGTGTTCTGTCAGAAGAAAAATGATCAATGCCAACAATGAACAATGCCAAGTTATTCTGTGGAGTTGGCTTACAGGAGTGTCACACTTATTTTCTGGGAGCCTGGCACTTTTGAATGCAAATGCTAGGTGGATTTATTTTTTTGTTCATGTGCATGCATATACATATACACAAGGAATAGTTTTCGAGTAACTTTTGAATACTAGCAACCACACTTCATTTCAAAACCCTTAGAGTAGGAGGCAGAAGTGCCTTATGTACTAAGGAAGACAAAATGCTGTGAACTAGGACAGCTCTTTCCAGAAAGCTTGAAAAGGAATAGTGTGGTTCCTGCTCCTTCCCAGCCTGGTGTGGGATATTCCTACAAAATACCCCTCCTGTGTTGGACAGAGGAGAATGCTGATAGAGTGATGAGAGTGCTGTCCCTTTCTCCCCCATTTTCTTACATTTGGGGAAAGTAAGAGGCAGGGGACAAAGGGAGAAGCAGCAGTAGCACCCAGCTCAGATGAGCAAATTACTAAAATGCTGACAGCTTTGTTCTAGTAGCACCAAGAATGAAGACATTGTACTGGAGAGGATCTCACAGAGGAGAAACAGACCAAAGTTCCCAGAATCAATGATGTAGAAGGAAGAAAATAGGTAGGACTAGAGAGAGGAAAGATCATGAGCAGCAAAATTCATGTCCTGTGGGAGAGTCAGTGGAGGGGAATGGTAGGCAGGAGTGTGAATGTGTCAGCAGGGGAGAGAGATGTGTCCTCCCATTTTAGCTTGTTTGCATCCTTCTCCAGTGTCAGTCACTGGTGATTTTCTGCACCTAAACACCAAAAGTTGGCCATTTAATCATGGTTTTGCTATAATTATCTCTTTTAACTCATTCACGCTTGGAGTGTTTTGTTTGTATTTACTATAACATTTTCTGCAGCGTCTACTATAGATAGGCTTTAAATAATAATTCTAAGTCCTTAGTGAATTAACAAACAGTAAAATGCTCTGAGAACTTAGTCACAGATGGTGCTGCAGAAATAGTTCACAATGAATAATTTATCCATCAGACAAATGTAGTGCTCCTGGCAGGTTCATAAACAGATAATGAATTTTTTTTTTAAATAGTCACTATTTTTTTTCTAGCAAGGGGTCCTCTGCATCTGGTACATTACTGGTTTCTTCCAATATCTGATAGGTGTTTTTTGGTCCATTGTGAGTTTTGGAAAATACTGACAGCTCTTTCTGATCCCAGGTAGCTAGGTGGTTACTGCCTTGAAATATGCTGTATTGAGAACCTGTCTACCTGATAGCGCCAGCTGAGAGGAAGATTAGATGGGTATGTCTAAAAAGAGGAAATGAAAGAAAAATCCACAATACAAATGATGAGAGTACGTCCTAACATGTTAGGTAAGCATGATTTTTAAAACAGATTTTATTTTCATAATGCACTATGTAAGAAAAATCTGTAGTGCCTGGTCTTTTCAAAATGAGGAACATTTTTGAGCTAGATCATTATTTATTAAGACAGATTATCTCAGTTCCCAGAAAATTATTTGATAGGCTCAAAGTAATGCTATGCATGTCTGGCTTCATAAGGGAAATCTATTCTGAGTTAAAGACTTATTTCAAAATAAGTCTCCCAGGAGGACGGTTTGTATTCTAAGACCAATATTCTATTTCACTGACTACAATAGTAGTAATCTGTTAACCTCTTAGGCAGCACAGCAGTAAGGCCTCATAAATAAAGCTGCAAAAATTGATGAAAACATAAAAAAATAATAAAAGCCTCACAGACACTGCTAAAGAACTTGTTCAGGAAATGGAAAGCTCTTTTCAAGGCATGTGAAAAGGCAGATAATGAAGTTTGAGGTTTTTGTATAAATGCAGAATAAAATCATGCATTGAAAAAGAATTGGTGAAAGCTAGAAACTAAAATACCCTAAATGATGTCTGGGACTCTGGTTTAGTAATACATAGTAGGCTCAGTCTGTCTCAGTCACACAATCTGTCAGACTACTCAGCGAGATGAAGGTGTGCACATTTGCAGTGTCTTGTTGTCATTTTGAGGTTATCTCACTTTTTTATCTGGATGGTGCTGTAAGGAGATATATGTTCCATCATGCAAGTCCATGGGCCTGTTATGCTACTACACAACTGTTGGAGCTCATTTTACATTTTAATAACAGCTTCCAAGATTCTAGTGCTGCCAAGACCACTTTCTTGGTTAGGGTATATAGACATTGCCCTTCTGCTGTAGTTCCCCTGGTTCCACTGCATGCTAAAGATTGGAGTTTGAACAGGATTAGTGGGGCTCTGCTTCACACCACTGTGGAGGCTAAGACAGGGGAGTTCTTTCTCAGGGTGCTGGAGTCCTCTGCATACTTCTGCACCCAGTTAAGCTGAGCAATAGAAAAATGTCCTTTGAAGTCAGTGCTTCTTACAGAGGATTTGTTCAGCCTCGCTGGTAGAAACTGCACCCTCTGAGCTGATGCCAGAATGAGAGTCGTGTTTCGTTGTGGTGGTGAAAATCTACCACATTTTCCACTTCTTCAGCTGCTGTGTCCAACTAGAAAAAAGCTCTGTAAGCTGAGGAAAACCCCAGTTGTGTGGTGAGAGCATCAAGAGATGCATTCATATTCAGAATAGAAAGGACATGGTTTAAAAGGAGAAGCACATAAGCCTCATGATGGATGATAGTCATGTCTGGCACATGGAGGGCAAATTGTTTTCTCAACTAGTTCTTAACAAAGACTTTAATGAAGTACATCTAGGAGAGGGCTCTAAATTAGGAGAGGGCTGTAGCCAATTACTGTCTTTTCTAGCCTCATTACAGGCATGAAAAGTCATAATTTGAAAAGTCTTCTATGGAGAACATCTTTAAAGTAAACCAGTCAATTTTGGTAATGTTTGAATTACATGAATTGAAATGTAATAGGTAAATGCAAAAAAGTTTCTTAGAAATATTTTTAAAATTTATCCCTTTTCAAAATTTCTGGGTCTGGGAGGTTGCATCTCTTAGCATGTCTTTTGAAAAAAACTTTTATTTCCATCCCCAACATTTTTGAAGAAAGCCCATGAATTCTCATGTAGAAGGTCTGGTCTAGCTGCTTCTTTGTGCTTTAGAGCTTGAGTTTGTGGGCTAAATTGATTAGAAACTATTCCAGTGAGCATGTTTCTGAGAAATGTGATGAAACAATGCATAGTAGGTTGGGTAATTAGGTCACAATTCAAAACATCCAAATCTATAATTGTGTCTCATTTTAGGCGGTGATACCCTTAGAGAAGGAAAAAAGAAAAAGCTGTTCCCAAGTGGGCTGGAATTGATTTTAAAGTAGAAAAACACAGTGCTGATGACAAAATGGTCATAAATGGGGTAGAACAGAAATGATAAAGGAGAACAAAAGAAAATGGCAGCTCTAATTTTGGGGAGATAAAAACATGTGTTTTCCATCAGGACATCCAATTAAGATTTCTTCCAAAACTGTTGAGCTCTGGTCTGTTTGAAAGCCTGGTATGGAGCAACCAAAAGTACAATAGTAAGAGGCTGGCATTTCATCACTGGAATGTCATGGGACACAACTCTACAGAAAACATAGTAATTCTGTAGTCTTTGGCAATTTAGACCTAATTCATTGCTGTGAATGAGAACACTGCATATGTACACATCTGGACATACATTTGCACTTCAGGATTAGCCTTGCTGTAGCCTTGTAGCCTGGTAAATGTGGATTTATTATCACTAATATAGAGGCAGCAGGTTAAGCTAACCCAGCAAGGTCTCAGGCTTTTTCTGAACATCGCTTATGTGCAGCTTTGCTTGAGCCTGGTTAGTTATTGCTGAAATATTTTTTTCTAATGTTTGATAGCTAGTGCCTAAATTTTACTTATAATCATGTGATATAACCATAGTTTTTAGATAGCTAGTAACAAGAACTATTCTGTGCAGAATGAAATATTTACCATATAATCATAGAGCAGCTTGTTTTTGAAGACACCTTCAAAAGTTATTTCATCCAACTCCCCTGAAATTGACAGGGGCATCTTCAAATATATAAGCCTGCTCAGAGGCCCATCCAACCTGACTCTAAATGTTTCCAGGGATAAGACATTTGCTGTCTCTCTCAACAATTTGTTCCAGTGTTTCAGCAACCCTCATAATGAAAAACTTCATCCCTATATTTAGACTAAATCTACCCTCTTTCAGTCTAAAATCATTACCCCACATCGTGTCACAACAGGCCCTGTTAAACCTTGTCTCCATCATTCCCTAGCTGGGAAGAAGAATAGGCTGTCTGAACAGGGAGCTTTTGCAGAAAAATGAAGAAACTTTCTGGCCTTTGGAAGAAGAGGCAGGTAAGAAAAGTACAAGTATGTTGCTAGTCTTGTAGAGAGAAAATGAGAAAGGTGGACTCATCTAGAACTCAATCTGGTCACTACTGTGAAAGATAATGAAAAGTGTTTTCACAAAAACATTAATAGTAAAAACATGGCCAAGGAAAGTTTCCATCCATTATTGGATGAAAGGGGAACACTGTCACCAAGGATGAGGAAAAGTCTGAGGTACTTAATGCCTTCTTTATCTCAGTCTATAACTGTAAGACCAGTGATCCTCAGGGCTCTCAGTCCCCTGACATGGTAGACACGGACAGGAAAAAGAAAAGCAGAAAACCGGGAGGAAGTAGTTATTGACCTGCTGAACCACAAGTTTAGACACTCATAAGTGAGACCAGATGGGAGTCATCCAAAGGTACTGAGGAGGTGGCAGAAGAGCTTGCCAAGCCTCTCTTCATCTTTTATCATCAGTCCTGGTAGACCAGGGAGGTCCCAGGTGACTGGAGACTGGCCAATGCTTACATCTACAAGAATGGCCAGAAGGAGGATCCAGGGGAATACAGGCCTGTCAGCCTGACCTTGGTGTTATGGAACAGATAATTTTGAGTACCTTTGCACTCTAGGCATGTAGGACTGTAGCAGGCCCAGGGCCTGCAAGGCCTCCCTGGAGGTCAGAAGCCTGAGCTAGGAAATGCCAAGTCATGATGATTGGGCCTTAGAAGCCCCTCTCTTCCACCTTTCGGACCCTGCTTATCTCTCTGTAAGCCTATAGGTCACTTTCCCCTGACCCTTACTATTGGAAAATTTCCAAAACCCCTGTAAGGTATTTAAACCCCTATTTCTCCCCAGTTTGACAGAAGAGCTGTCACTGAGAACCTTCATGGAGGACACCAATAAAGAATCCTGTGGAACCTTATACAGCGCTTCTCCCCTCTCTCCCTGTGTCTGCTGCTGCGGCACCAGCAAGCTAAAGAGCTGAAATCACAAAGAGCTGATAATCACTCAGAGCTGAAATCACATAAGCTTGCTTTGGTTGCCTGCAGCTGGGAGCTGCTTGGGAGTTCGGATGCTGTGCTGAGCATCACTGAGCTATCCTGGCCAAAGCAGCCCACTGGGCACAGCCTGGCTGAAAACTGCCTTTCAATATGGGACAACCAAGAGATCAGGCCCAGCCAGCATTGGTTTGCGAATAGTCGGGCCTGACTATGCAGCCTGACTAACCTGATCTTCATTAATGAGCAGGTAACCTGTTAGGTAGTGGATAATCTGTAGATGTTGTCTACCTGGACTTTGGCAAAGCCTTTGACACTGTCTCCCACTGTATTCCTCTTAAGAAACTGCTGCACCTGGCTTGGATAGGTGCATTCTTCCTGTGTTAAAAACTGGCTGGTTCCAAAGAGTGGTCCAGTTGGTGGCCAGTCACTGGGATTTCCCAGAGCTTAGCACTGGAGCCAGTCCTGTTTAATATTTTTGTTGATTACCTGGATGAAATGATTGAGGGAGCACCCAGTAAGCTGGCAGAAAACACCAAGCTGGCCAGGAGTGAAGGAAGGCTCTGCAGAGGGATTTGCACATTCTGGATTGATGAGCCAAAGACAGTGGTGTGAGGTTCAACAAGGCCCAGTGCTGTGTCCTGTAATTTGGTAACAATAACTCCAGGCTTCCAACCCCTTGGCCCAGTGCAAAAGGACCTAGGAGTGCTGGTGAAGGCAGCTGAACTTGAGCCAGTGTGTGCCCAGGTGGCCAAGAAGGCCAATGGCATCCTGGTTTATACAAAAAAATAGTGTAGCCACTGCTCCCCTGTACTTGGCATTGGTGAGGCCACACTTTGAATCTTGTGTCCTGTTCTCAGTCCCTCATGATACTGAGGTGCTGTAGTGAGTCCACAGAAAGGCAATGGAGCTGGAAAAGACTCTAGAGAGTAAGCCATATGAGAAGTGGTTGAAGGAGTTGAGTTTGTTCATTCTGGAGAAAAGGAGTCTCAGGGATTATCTCATCACTGTCTGCAACTGGCTGAAAGACAGTGTAGTCAGGTGGGGTCAACCTCTTCTCCAAGCTAACAAGTGACAAGACAAGAGGACAGAGTCTCCAGCTGTGCCAGGGGAGGTTCACAGAGTATTTATTCAAATAAGTATTCTCAGGCATTGGAATGAGTATTTATTCAAATAAGGATTTTCAGGCATTGGAATGTGCTGCCCAGGGTGGTGGTGGAGTCACCATCCCTAGAAATGTTCAAGAAGAACTGGATATGACAATTAGTGCTACAGTTTAGTTGACATAGTGGTGTTTGGTCAAAGGTTTGGCTTGATCTTGGAGATGTTGTCCAACCTAAGTGATTCAAAGATTCTGTGATTCAAGGACCCTGGTAATTACTGTAAGTCCTCCATAAGGTCTCCACAGAGCCTTCTCTTTTCATGGTGAACCACACCATGTCCATGGTGTGTTCATAATACATACAGAAGAAACATGGTGTGATAGAAAATGCCTTGTAAGTGGGGACTTCGTGATGACAGCCTAGGTGTGATGGAATTATAACCAAGGAAGCACAAAGTGGAAGTGGCAAATTCAGGCTACTATTTTATTTTTTCTGAAATAATTAATATATCATAACAATAATATTTTAAGTCAGTTATTCAGCTGATTTAAATTTTATGGGAAATATTTTGTTTGCTGTTTTCTCTTTGTGCGTGACAATAATTTGAGTGTAGTAAAGTAGCTCTGTCTAAACCTGAGCAGAGCTTAACTGGGCCACAGCATTTAAGCCATTTTTAATCTTATGGCTCACTTAAATTGCAACCCTAATACTTTTTGAGCAGGGCCAAGTCCAGGCTCATTAGCTCTGCTGCTCCACTTTGTTCCTTCCCTGGCAGGATGTCCAGGCTGCTGGGACTTGTGTACATTGCAGGGGTGATAGGCTGGGAAGTACAGGTCAGGAAGTCATGGTGACACGGTGGGATAATGGTTCCTTGTAGACATGGACGTTGAGGTTTGAACCTTTTCTACCCCAGAGGTGTAGAGATCCTTTTTGGTCAGCACATTGCTGAACCTAAATTTGATGGGGGGTGTAGGAGGGGGCTGGTTCAATTGATCTTGTAGATCTGTCCATGTATTAGCACAATAAAAATATGTAATATATGGGTCTGCTCTGTCAACCTCACACAGAACATGTGACGTGTTACCAGACACAGCCTTAAGGACTGTCTTCATGAAACTGGGACATAAATCTTCAGAAATTTCAGATTCTTTATAGCCCATTTGATTTGAATATATTCTTTGGGATTTTTTTTTCTTTCATTCCACAACCACAATTCCAAACGTGCAAGAATGTTCCCAGGTAACTTCCCTACTTTAACAGTTTTGTAATATGTAATATTCTCAATTTGTAATTGAGAATTTCAATACCAGCTTTATGACTGGGATTACTGATGTTGGGCACTTGCATGTTTGCCTTCTGAAGAATAAGTACCACATTTGTTGTATCTGAGCAGCCAAGAATCCTCATCCCATCTTGCTTTTCCACATGCAAGAGGTCTTGACTTTTCACTCCTTCTGCAGCACATGGGAGAAATAAGCATCTCTTGACCTCCACAATAAAATAATTTATGTCCCTGGCCATGAAAACAGATCTTTTACCTTCTTTAGGGTATCCAGATAGCTGAAGATTTATCTATCACACATAAACACATCAGTTTTTGTGATAGTAGCATCAACCACTATCAGATGCTCAGATAGTAGCATCAGCAGATATGAAGGGAAATTATTTGAATAAACCTAAGCCTTTGAAATATTCTCGCCTCATAAGTCAACCCACAGGTGTAACCTTGGCTAATCAGATGGAATGAGCTTTGCCATCACTTTAAACACCTGACAGCTCTATTTTTGGGAGAATCACTGCCTTTCAGCGGCCTCCAGACAACCATCTATCCCAGGAACACAGGGATATCTTGCTTGGCCTGATCTTACTATTTTCTTCTTTGTGTAGCTCACCTCAAAATGAGGGTCCTATTCAGTCTCTTGTAGATTTGTCCAGATATACCACGTTTTGTCTGGGGATCCTGGATTTGTGTCTCATCTATATTGCTTACACGGAAAAAAGCCTTTTTCTTTGTCTTCACTGCCACCTTTACCTATGTCAGTGAGAATATTTTGGCACAGCTAACTAGTGCATGAGTACATGCAGCTTACTTTTTCTGGGTACAAATAACTTTAGACACTACACTGTGTTGCAGGGTTAACTATGCTCTGTGTCTTGAGGCCTGACCCCCAGACAAAGAAGAAGTTTGATCAGAGTAAAGTAAGGAATATGCATATCCTTTGTGGTGAGCCTGGACTCCATCTGGCAAAGGGCAAAATCTTTATCAGGGCCTGATTTTTAGTAGTTACTGCTCAGTGCATCCTGAAGGCAGCTGTTTCTCCAGTGTATCTGAATGGGCAAGAAAAAAAAAGGACAATCAATTATCATAATTTTACTGTGTCATGGTTGAGCATGTCTGATCAGGACTATTTCACAATCTCCAGTGTTATGGTTTTTGAGTTAGTAGCTTCATTGGCATGGGCACTGTGTAATTGCTCATAGAGTGATGACAGGAGTGGATTTGTTTTTATGGCTTCCATTTCTACATCTGGACTGTGGATTAACTGACAGCACTAAAAACTGCAGTGGCTTTACAGTATTTCCATGTGGCTAGGAGACAAGGCTGCAGGCACAATCAGGTCTGGCCTTGTGGAAAGGCCTAGTTTCTTTAGAATGGGCACTGCTTCTCACTTAGACCACACATTCAGCTTTACAGTTTGTTGTTTATTCTAATTTTTTAAACATTTTTGAGAAACCCTTCTGAACAAGAACTTGGGTTTTTTGTTATGTAAACAAAGATGACAATTCTGATTCCATAGCACCCAAAATTTTGAAAAAGTAGTTGAGGTGACAGATGCAGACCAGATAGTTGACTGTTAGGTGAACAAGAAAACAAAGAAACAATGTAGGTATCATAATAAACAGCCTAATTGTTAAAGGGAGGTTGTGTGGAAATAATGGAAAAGGGTGTATGTGTATGAAGAAGATTAGGGAATTAAATTTGACATGTCTTTATAAAAGTTTCTTCTATGTATGTGCAGCAGTACTGGAGAAAACACAAAGGACTCCTGAAAGTATAGAATAGACACACAGAAGTACTGGGTAAGGGCTGATATTTTTGGCCTTTGAGTAGAAATAAGGAGAGAGCTGACCTTGTGTTATCAAAGAGGAAATAGCTGGGGGATTAACTAACCAAGAAAGGACTTGAACACAGAGCAGAAATGCAATTCATTTGAAAAAAAAAAAAAAAAGAGAGGATGGGAGGAGTGCAAAGACAGGAAAGATAGTCAAGGCAACTGACCATCCAACACTGCTCAGAGTAGACGAGCAACACAAAGGTGCTTCTAAGTTAGAGGAAAGTTCCTGCAGTACTGTAATGGCAATTACAGTATTATCTCCTATTAGCTTGCACCAGTTATATATTTATGGATGGGTATGAAAGGCATACGCAGATATAAACCACAAGGCTTCCAGATTTCTGGGAAATGAGAGAGACATGGAGGGAGGTCTGAGTCAAGGAAAACACAGCTCATGGACCTGATGACAAGCAGGACTGCAGCGTTATCCTGAAGCATCAGAGTGGACTGAAAAGATATTAAAGGCTATCCCTTGGCCACATACTTTTTAAACACGCAGGCAGGTATCCATGTAAAGTGTCAGAGAGATCGGGATTTCAATCTGCCTTGGAGGGAGTGGGTAAGGAGAAGGTAGCTCTGTGAACGGTCTGTTTTAGAGATGAGAGTGTTTCTGAGATAAGCAGAGGACAGAGAAGGGTGGTAGGGACAGAACTCTCACAGGAAGGTGAAAAGAGATGAAAAGGATGTGCTGAATAAGACATCACAGGGGTGACTGTGGAGATTAAAGGAAAACAAGAAGAGGACAGACTTTTGGGTGCTGAGGTAAACTGGGAGCTTGGAATCTATTGGTGCAAGCAGATGATAACTCAAGATTGGTGAAGACAGGGAAAGAATTCACTACAGCTCTTCTATAACACATTAGTCTGAGTACAGAGGAAGAACGTTGATTTAGCAGCAAAACCTGAAGCTATTGTACTTATACATCTTAATGTATTGATTTTAACACTGAGACCAGGTGCTTTATAGGTGTATCACAAATTTCTGAGTAATTAAGGAGTAGTAACCTACTATTTTTGAAGTACAAAATAACTTCCTGACTTGATTTCCTTACAAATAATAGTTTCCATCTCTGTTTATGTAGGACACATCCCAACTTTATGCAGCATTTTATACGGGATAATATATTTTGTTTCTGATACTACAATGATCATATGCATTCCCTATTCATCAGAGAGGAGTAATTAAAATGAATGATCTCTCCTGAAATTTTTTATAACTATTTTTAAATACTCAGATCTTAATTAAGAAAATTAAAGGATTAAAGGATTAAAATGAAGTTTTATGAGGTGGCTGAAGGGTAAAATTCTATGAGTAAAATCATCTTAAGCTTTTGTAGTATTATGGCTAGGAGGAAAACAAAAAGAATGGTAAAAATGAAGAATAAAAGCTAACTAAAACTAAAATGGCAGGTAACATAGAAATTACACCTGTTTATTAAACTTCTAATTTATGTTATTTATTGACAGATTACAGCTGCTTAATTAGGCATAGCTAAGCAATGACAGTAGTACTTTCAACAAGCTGCATTCATGTGATTTGTGGTAGAAATCAGTTAAGATAGTGCTATCTGAAGTACTTTAGCACTGAAATATTTTTTTATAAACTTTTGCTGTTAGAAATCATGGTTGTATTATGATTAGATAGTGAGGTATGACCAAAGGCTGTGTAGGAAAAACAGTCTATGGCTTTTGCTTAGCATGTTATTCAAGGTGAGTTTGTGGCAAACCTGATGGTAATTCACCAGGGACAAGAATTTGTCCTCCAAAATGAAATATTTAGCTGCATGTGTATCCTAAATGCCTGTAACCACATAACATACAATTTTCTACTGCTGCTTTAAAAAACTAGCTTTTTGATAGCCCCTAAGGTTTAGACCAGTGCTTAGCACTCTGTAATTATTTCTTAAAATTCCTGAAAAAATGTATTGGAGGCGTAGAAACTTCACTGAAGAGGTCAGTCAAGGAACCACATGAAGCAACAGGTTTTTTATTGATACCTGCTAGAATACCAGAAAGTTGGATTCCAGCAGAGCTTATCCAGAAACCTACCTCTGCTATCAACTGCTCTGCTGCTGATCACAGGTTGACCTGCCCAGCTCTAGAAAGGCACGACTTTAGTTATTACCATCTTTCACTTTGAAAAAAATCATTCTTCAATCCCTCATGAAACCACCATGCTGTATTTTACACTCTAATGAGCTAGCAGTAGGTTAACTTCTATTTTATTTTCTTTGTATCTTTAAAAGAAATGAGATTTCAAAGCCTTCCTTCCTTGTACTGAAGAAACCCAAAAATGCTGTAATTTTTTTCCATAGAAACTTTTTTCAGTACTATTTTTCACTGAAATCAGTGGCAAGGCTCCTAAAGAAACTGACACAATGCTTTTGGAGGCATGGTGTGTGATTTTATGTGCTACTGCACTTCTACAGCAATTACATCTATTTTGCCTAAGCTGCCTCTTACCAGAGTGAAAATTCCACACATCAGGACTTAAGTGATATGACTGAAATTGCTCATGCCATTAAATGACAGTGAAGTTTACATATAAACAAGGTACAGTTGACAGCAGGTTCTAGCCTTCATTTTGTTTTGCAACACAGCTCTATGTGAGTCTCAAAAGGCAATTTTTAGAGCTTAAAACCCATACTGACAGATAAAAACTGAGCAGTTTTCATATATTCACACCAGTGCTCCCAGAAGGGTTTTGAGATTGGGAACTCATTGTGAACTGCCTTATTGAAAGCCGGTGGAAAAATAGCAGCAAACAAAACAGCAGCAGGGCTGTTGGAGCAAGATGTGTTGCACAGAACCCTCAGCTGTATGTCCATAGCTGCCTCCTCCTGTTCCTGTGAACCTGAGAAAAGTTCTAATTGCTGAAGCAGTAATATGGTTTGAATATATAACATACAAATATTTAAAGAAGCCTATATGACTTCTATGACATAACAGAAGCTCCTTGAGGTAGGTAAATAGTTTCAAGTAATAAAACTTTTTGTGCTTTCACTGTTTTGGTGAGCACCAGTTGGGAATATTGGAAATTCAAGCCTGGAATGTTCTTCTAGATGAAAAGATTTCTGTGGTTTGGGCCTTAAAAGCTAGATTACAATAATTTTTTTTGATTGTGTTTACAGTTCCTCAAAGTCAAATGCTTCCTTTAGACTTAGAATGAATAAGAACATGTTTTAGTTATGGCACACAGCGCTTGAAAAAGATTTTTTTTCTGATCATTGCAGGCATGTAATTTCCATTAGTTTCAATTATATTGATGTGTCCTTTTTCTATCAAAGGAAATAGTTTCTTTATAGTGTTGCCTTATATAACTTGGAAACTAACATTAGAAGAGATATCTGATGGCTCCTCAGAAATCCATGTCCAGCCTCAATGAATTTCTAAGAAAGCTTGTTGAGCATGAAGCAGAACATGTCCTGACTCTGTAACATCCAGGGTAAACACTGTAATTCTGGAAAATAACTAATTATTTTTGAGTGGATTGTTCATGTGGGCCCCTGGTTCCTTGAGTCCTGATGCCAGTTTTTTTTGTGAGACATTTTATGTGCTGTCTAGGATCAAAAGTGTGTTTTCTTGTTTGCACAAATGAGACAATCTAATTTTGTATGTCATGTAGCATGGGAAAAACTGAGTTATATGTCATGACCATCCTTCTCTTGCTCTGCTGAGTGACTTCAACCACCCTGTCTTCTGCTGGGAAAGAAGCATGGTGAGTTGTATCCAGGAGAATCCTGGAATGCATGAAGGACAAATTCTTAGGCCACATGATAATCAGCCCTACTAACAAGAGGGAATGTGATGTTATGTGATGTGATGGTCACCTGTATGAGCTAATCAGGGATGTCAAGATTGGAGGCAGCCTGGCTACAGTGATCATGCACTGGTGGAGTCTGCAGTCTGGAAGAATAGAGGTTAGATAAGGAGTAACATCAGGCTTCTGAACTTTAGGAAGACAGACTTTCAGCTTTTCAGGGAGATAGTCAATAGACTCTGGGAGTCTGCCCGTGGGGACAAAGTAGCAGGAAAGAGCTGGTAGATCTTTAAGGAAGCCCTCCACAGAGCAGAAGAGCTAGTGATTCCCAGGAGAAGGAAATTGGGAAAGGAAGGCAAGAGATCAGTATGTCTGACTAGGAAATTGCTGATCAAACTAAGGGAAAAGAAGCAAATGCACAAGCAGTGGAAACAGACAGCTATCAGGAAGAGTATAGAGAAGAAGTATGGTTGTGTAGGAAGGGGGTGAGGAAGGCCAAGGCAAAACTGGAACCGAAATCTGGAGAGGGACATAAAGAATAACAAGAAAGGTGTCTACAGGTATGTTAATTGGAAAAGGAAGATCAAAAAGTGTACCCTCTCCAACAAACAAGACTGGTAAACAGGTAGCAACAGACAAGACTGAACTAGTCAACAATTTTTTGCTTCAGTCTTCACAGGCAGCCTCTCTTCCCACACCTTCAAGTGGATGAACAGTAGGTTGGAGACTGGGAGAGCAAAGTCTCTTTAGTTGTAAGAGAAGAGCAGGTTCATGACCGCCTGAGGAACCTAAATGTGTATAAGTCTATAGGATCTGAGAGGATGCATCCCAGAATCCTCAGGGACTTGGCTGATGTAGTTACCAAACCACTCTCCATGATACTTGAAAATCCATGGCAGTCAGGAGAACTCCCAGGTGACTCAATAAGGGGAAATACTGCACCCATCTTTAAAAAGGGTAGAAAGGAGTGGCCTGGGAACTACTTACCTGTCAGCCTCCCCTCTGTGCATGGGAAGGTGATGGAACAGATCCTCCTAGAAGCTATGCTAAGGCACATGGAGGACAGGGAGATGATTTGAGACAGCCAGCACAGCATCACCAAGGCAAGTCCTCGCTTACCAACTCAGTGGCCTTCTGTGGCTGGGTGGCTCCATCAACAAGGGAAGGGCTGCAGGTGTCATTTATCCGGACTCTCTAAAGCCTTTGACATAGTTGCCCACAACATCCTTCTCTCTGGAGAGTGATGGATTTAATAGGTATACTGTTAGGTGGCTGATGAATTGGTTGGATGGTTGCATCCAGAGGGGATCAATGGCTTCTAGTTCTGATGGACATCAGTGGCAAGTGGTGCCCTCAGGGGTTCATACAGGGATCAGAGTTATTTAATATCTTCATCAATGACATAGACAAAGGGATTGAGTGCACCCTCAGCAGACTTGCAGATGACCCCAAGCTGAGAGGTGCTGTTCATACACCTGAAGGGTGGGATGTCATCCAGAGGAACCTGGACAAGTTGGATAAGTGCTCGTGAGAAACTCATGGGGTTTAACAAGACCAAGTGCTGGTGATGTACCTGGGTCAGGGCAAACCCCGATATCAGTCCAGGCTGGGGATGGACAGATCACAGCAGGCCTGAACCCCCCAGAAGGACCTCGGAGTGCTGGTGGCTGAGAGGCTGGACATGAGCCAGCCATGGGCACTCCCAGCCCAGAGAGCCACACGTGTCCTGGGCTGCATCCAGAGCAGGGTGGGCAGCAGGGCCAGGGAGGGGATTCTGCCCCTCTGCTCTGCTCTGCTGAGACCCCACCTGCAGGGCTGCAGCAGCTCTGGGGTCACAGCACAGGAAGGACATGCTCTTGAAGCAAGTATAAAGGAGGCCACTAAGATGATTAGAAGGAAGTAGGATCTCTCCTAAGAGGAAAGGCTGAGAGAATTGGGATTGTTCAGCCTGGAAATGAGGTCACCCAGTTAGGTTGGGTAACGCAACTGGGGCCTTCCAGCACTTGAGGTGAACTTACAAGAAAGATGGGACAGGACTGTTCAAAAGAGCATGTTGACAGAACAAGGGGCAATAGATCCAAAATGAGAGTAGGAAAAACTGTGTTACTGTGAGGGTGGTGAGATACTGGAACAGGTTGCTCAAAATAGTTGTGTGGTATTCACAGAGTCTTTGAACAGAAAGAGACATAATTCTCTCTCCCAGAGTTTTTGTGGGAAGCTTGTGAGAAAGCTCAGACAAAGAAGAAAAATATTTCTTATCTTCACTTGCTGCATCTGTTGTTTGGCACATGTGGAATGTGTAATGGAAATTGTTTACCAAAAGGTAGTTTCTTAATTGGACACTGGTGATGGTGTTTTGGATTGATTGACCAATTGGGTCAAAGCTGTGTTGTGATTGTCTGTAAGGGGTCATGGGTTTTCCTTTAGTATAGTATAGTATAGTATCAGTGTAGTATGTAGAATAGCATAGTATAGCTTAACAAAACATTTCTTCAGCCTTCTGAAATCATGAAGTCAATACACATTATTCCCCGGCAGGGGTCTGCCAGTCATTATATAGTTGTGGGTGTCTCATCCCTGGAAATGTTCAGGGCCAGGTTGGATTCGACTCTGAGCAGCATGGTCCAGTGGAAGGTGTCCCTACTCATGGCAGGTGGGTTGGAATGAGATGACCTTCAAGGTCCCTCCAACCCAAGTCATTCTATGATTCTCTCCCATCCAAATGACCAAGGGGACTAAAGACTCATTCATTCTTCCACATTCTTTCAATGCCTTCCATTTTTGGATTTCATTTAAAGTCACTGTGATAGTTTATTTGTGAATAAGGGAAGTTCATTGGCATCTCTGGTGCATTAGAATCCATCAATATGAGATCAGAAGGGTTTTTTACCTAAACAAAAAACAAAAGCAGAATGAAAACTGTAATGGATCCTTGATCAGACATTCTTTCTTTTTATATCTAGTGAAAACTCTTGGACTATAGAAATTTCTGGGCCAGCATTTGCACTTAAGAGCATTAGCGTAGACTTCCTGAAAAATTGTCTACAAAAAGACTCAGTTAAAGCTGGAGGCACTGGCACAGTCTGTGCTGCGCTGTATGCAGGGGTTGTGAATCTGATTAAAATGCTGGGTTTTTAGATTCATCATTCTAAAGAAAAAAAGAATTTTTTACACTATGTATGATTCATATTTGGAGATTGTCCCTCTGAAATTTTATGTATGGTGATTTCTGAGTTCAGTTTATCTTGGAGGGTTTGCAGCATGGGAGTGAAAAAGTCCATTCAGATAATAACACAATGTAGAGGGCAAGGAAAACCAGACTCTGAATGTTTCATAAAGTCATATATGCCATAGATATAATTAATACTGTTTTGTCAGGGCTGTGTTTGCTTAAGAATCCTGCTCATGATTTGACCTGGAAACAGCATTGTGGCTGCACTTATGCTGATGTTAATTTTTTTTAAATCAGAGCTTAGGTTAGACATAACAGTTTTACTCTTGATAAATTAATATTACAAGCTAAAGACTTAACGTTTGGTTAATTTATTTAAATGTCTTCAGATCAGAATTATTTTAATGGACTTATTTGTACACTTCAATGAAAAGCTGACATAAGGGAGGGACGGAAAAAAGAGTTAGTAAATTGCATCAGAAAACACCTTCTTAGTAAATTTGGTCTGCTTTCGAAACTTAGAAAAGTGTGTATAATTTTGATTAATACTTCAGAATTCCTGGTTTGACGTAGTGAAGTCTGCCTTTAAATTCTGGAAAACATTTAGTATATTCTTGCAAATAACTTGTATTAAGCAAAGAATATTATCAAAATAAATTTGAACTCATTAAAATTTAAAAGGAATGAAAGAGAAACCTGAGAATTTTTCAAAGTATTGACTCTTGGTGAATTTGCAGTCGTTCTTTAGAACACTAGACTCTGTCTTCTGATTTACATGTAGGTAATACGAAAATAAGTATCTGCCCCAAAGTGCTACAGTCCCAAATTCTGAAGGTCTTCTGCAAGGTCTTCTTCTTCTTCATCAAACACTGTCTGATCTGAGGCTTTACACCAATATGGTTCAGACAAATCAAACGAGTCAACAAAGGCAAATACAGGGTCCTGCACCTGGGGAGGAACAACCCCAGGCACCAGTACAGGCTGGGGCTGACCTGCTGGGGAGCAGCTCTGTGGAGAAGGAACTGGGGGTCCTGGTGGACAGCAAGCTGTCCATGAGCCAGCAGTGTGTCCTGGTGGCCAAGAATGCCAATGGTATCCTGGGGACATTGGGAAGAGCACTGCCAGCAGGTGGAGGGAGGTGATCCTGTCCCCTTATTAGGTTTGGCCATAGGCACAAACTGAAACACAGGGAATTCCACCCGAACATGAGGAAGAGCTTTACTGTGGGAGTGACAGAGCATGGGAACAGGTCACCCAGAGAGGTTGTGGAGTCTATTTCCCTGGAGATATTAAAAAGCCATGTGGACTTCCTGAGTACTGTGTTGTAGGGGACTCTGGGCAGTAAAGTAGGACAGGATGACTTCCAAACTCACCAATGTGTGGTTCTGTTTTTAAGCCATCCTTGTGCAGAAGTCCTATATCATCTGGTGGGGGCTCACAGAGTGATACCAGCTTCAGCCAACACCTCTTGGGAAAGGTCCTATTTTTAAGCTAATTCACAATATGACACAACTAATTTTATTTTTTGTTTCCTTAAACAATTTTCTCTGTTCTACTGTTTGTGCCTAAATGCTGTTTAATTCTGCTATGTTAAAGTTATGCAAACTCTTAATGGAGGGCTTGAGAATTCAATTGTAGAGCTTCTATGGGTTTGACTGGGATTACAAAACGGTACAATAATCATAACAATTGTCCCAAAATTTTGTTTAGCTCAAAGCAAAACTACTCCTGATTGCCATCTAGTGAACCAGACTAGTATACTCCTATTTTATTACCACTCTGATTGCTTCCTGTCTGTAAGAACCTAGAGGGAAAATATATATCTCCCTGCTCTCCATGCAATGAAATCCAGGTATATGAATCTCAGACTTCTCATCATGGGATGAGTTAAAAACAGGAGAAGAGTCAGGGCCGTGACCCCCTGCACTACTCATGAAAAAAAACACAGGGAAGAATAAATATCAGCAAGCACCTAATTTGGTAGCTATATGTGGTGTGGAACATATTTCTTCTTGTCCAGAGCTATATTTAAACAGAACTGCCTGATTGTTTTTCAGTGTATGTGAACACTACTGGCTTTTAATTAATAACTGCTTTTTTATAGTTGAAAGTTGGATGACCTTTAACAATTCCTTTTGCAGACAATGACTTTCTTTTTGTTTTTTTTAGTATGTCCCTAAGGGAAGCAGATTTTTTCATAGAAATTTTCAGGTCAGACTTATGCCCTCACAACTCCTTCACTGATCTTGCACAGTCAATCATTTCCTTTCACCACTGGTTTAAGACACTGCACAGTCTAGGGAAGATTATGCCCTCTTATGAATCCATCTGCAGGGTTTCTAATTCATTCTTTGAATCATACTGTGAGCTCAGAATAATGAAGATTTAAATGCTTTTTAGAATCTTGTTTCTATGTGATGTGGATTCCAGCCTATCATTATTAGATAGATTGGGTTACATTAGTCACAAACAAAGTACAGACAGCGTTTTAAAAAGTTATGATTCTTAGTTTCTAAAGGAGCTGAAGCTGAAGCTAATCCACATACTTATGACTTATATGCTCAGTTACTAGGTTGCCCTGAAGTACCTTACTCCAAGGTAAATCACTAGAATTAACAGATGGTATTTTATATTCCGGATAATTTTATATTATTTTCTTTTTTATTTCTCCAAAGTGTTTAAACAATATCAAAAATCTGCTTGACATCAAAATTAAGTCACCTAAATGTCTTGGAGAGACTGTAAAGAGTAAGCAGGCAGAAACTGAGAAGCAGAATAATTAGGAATAGACTAAAAAACATTGTTAAACTTGAAAACACATATAAGCACTGGAAAAAAAAAAGGTGGATGTTGTTCTGCCAGGATATAACAGCATAACCTGGGTCCTTGTTAGAGACCTCTATGGATGCTTGCTGCTGTTCTGCCACCAAACAGAGAGAAACAGAGTGAGGCTCTGCCTGAGTGTGTATTTGAGAAAGACAGCTTTGCCAGTAGCTCTGGGTAGACACAAGGTGACTGTTAAGCTCTTTCCAAAGACAGCTGTATTCTTTGTAGAGCAAGGGCTTAATTTGAATGGGTGTGATCCATCCTGATTAGGGATGAGAATGAAACTCTTGGATAGATTACAGGAGAGAAATAAGAAGAAACAGACATTTGATGAGTCCCTAAAAATAAATGAAAAATGCCTTCAGCTCTGGTTAGAGGCAGGCTTAGAGAGGTGAAGGGGAATTACTTCTAGCAGCTTGTGCTGGAGGCCAGCAAAAAGTGCATACAACTAGCAAATGCCTTTGGGATGAGGCTGTCTCTGAAATTACTGATGAACACTTCCAGAGACTGATTTAGATTATCTTCTGGCCAAAGATTTCAGACCTGCCAGGGTTACTCAGATTTTTACAATGTTCCATCCTCATGTATATGCCTCTGGATGTGAACTAAGCAATTTGTGGTTTGAATTCTGATCAGAGGGAAAAAAAGTTTTGGAAAAAGGCACCTTGAGCAAGGGTCACCATTGATGTGGCCCAGCTCAAGC
The DNA here is from genome assembly GCF_014805655.1 of Passer montanus. Classification (NCBI taxonomy): domain Eukaryota; kingdom Metazoa; phylum Chordata; class Aves; order Passeriformes; family Passeridae; genus Passer; species Passer montanus. The sequence continues at coordinate 10,553,524 of NW_024366815.1, read as the reverse complement.
CCAGCTGGTTTAAATCTCTTCATGGAAGAGGTGTAGATCAGATAGGCAAGCTAATGCCTGTTTTAGCCATTTAGAGTCACAAACATAATGGCTATTATTTGTGCCACTTGAGTTTTCATCTACTGGCAGCCACTCTATAGCACCCATTTGCCGTACAGAGAAAAAAAGTTGGTTACTCTCTTTCTGAGTGCAGCTTTACAGCCCAAGGACAAGGAAACTGTGCCTTCCAGAGAATAGGAGAAAAGGCCTCTCAAAAATGCAAACCAGCAGTAAGTCAAGTGTGCACAAGGGAAAGCAGATAGAAAGGAGCTGACTGTCATTCAGTTTCTTCTGCTTGAAGCCTGGTGAAAGAAGCAGAGCTGCTCAGCAGGTATAAGCAGTATTATCCTGTTCTCTTCAGGGAAGGTAGAACCATTTTTCACAATCTCAAAGTGAAAATATGTTTGTGCTTTTTCTCCTTGGCTGGTGTTTGACTTGCAGTCAGGTCAACTTTGATGTAGTTAGCACTTTCTTTCCTTCACAGTACTAGGAAAATGCCTGCTCTGGCCTTGATTCATTCATACCCACTACTGAGAGGAGACCTGGTTTCTGCTGTAAATTAGTAATGTATATGTGTGTGCCAGATTCTCCTGGGGTATAAGATGAAATGATTTTACTTGATGAAATGAAAACAATTTGCAATGACTTTGAACTCATTCATGTCAGAGCGGTTTGGGTAATATTCCTGCTTCCCCGCATTATTGTAAGTGCCTTTGGTTTATAACATAAATAGAACAACTTTATGCTAAAAATTAAAGCATTTCCTTTTCTGAAGGGAGTGCTGCAGCTTACGCAAATTAAACCTCAATGTTTCTATTGTAGATGTGTTTTTGGAAAGTCTTAACGCAATTACTCACAATAAAGTTATGACCTGTAGTTTAAAAGCGGTTGCTTACTCTAAATGCAGTAGAGAATCACAGAGATGACTATTGCAAATAAAATAAAGTCAGATTCTGTTTCTAAGATTTGCTCAACTGACAGATGAGGCACTCAGGACTGTTCAGGATTAAAAGCTTTGTCAGGCCAGACTGGATAATTTCTCTTTCTCTTTTCACGTAAATGAAGCTACTGGATATCGTAGAATATCATGCAAATCAATTCAATGAATGAACATTTGGCCAGAATGAACTTTTTTCCCCAGATTTCTGCTTTTTGCTCTGATTTCCCTCTTCCAAGGGTGCCAGCTCTTCTCATATCTCCAGCTTTTGTGTTTCAGCTTTCCTTTACCCTCTCTGCATCCCCTACTTCATTTCTTGTTCAGTACCTTGAAGGGTCCCTTTCCTTCCCACAGATCACCAACCTTCACAAATCTTGAATGAACATAATGTCAATGAGACTTCACCTCTCACTCTCAAATTTGAATTAAATTGGCCAACAGATTAAAAAGCTGTTGGGGAGGACTGGCAAACAACTTTATAAGCTTCATTTTCCTTAGAACATCAAGCTAGAAGGTAGCAATATATTAAAGACAGATAATTGATCTAAGTATGAGGACATAACAAATTATTATGAATATTGCAAGTAAATAATCAGAGCGTTATACATCTGAAGACTTGTGCAGCAGATGGGAAAAATATTTAAATAGCATTTAAATACATTTGAAGGCAAATCAAAGCAGAATCATATGGTTATAATTAGTGGGAGAAAAAAACCTGATTTGTAATGTATATAATTGAATGTCATCTACAATATTGTGGTTACTGTTTTTCCTACTTAAAGGAAGTGCTATTGGATTAATATTAGACTTCAGGGATCTCCTTTGTAAAAGAAGGTTAAACAGACAGAATTTGGGCATGTAACTTCTCTAGAATGAAAAGTACTCTCAGCAACCTAAGTAAGCATGAAGATGGCACTATAATGTATAAAATTATGTATAAATTGTAGTAATATCTGGTTAAACAGCTCTGCTCCATATGGGCTATATCTCCATATTATGATACAGTTAGAAAACACAGTCCTAAAATACAAATTTTGAATGGACTATGATCAATGTCTTCTTAATTATTTCATAATGCTTTCTTAAATTATAAAATTTTACTCAGCAATTCCTGCAGAGAATGTTATAATTTACCATGCCGTGAATTTGAAAACTATCAAATTTGATAACATCTTCTAGAAGGACATTCAATTTAAAGCTCCTGACAAATGAACCACTTTTCTTATGTCCCAATGATCTGTTACAGTCATCATTAAGGAGTTAGATTATATTTGCAATTTTTTTAAATTTAAAAATTAATTTTAAGTAATTTCTCATTTAAAAATGCTGTCTACAGTTGGGCACCTATGAAGTTACTTGGAAACTGTTCAAATTATCTTCTGATCTTTAGGCTCTGGCTTCATCAAGAAGATGGTTTTATAGTCCAGGTCCTTTGAGCTGTGGTTAACTGAAAATAAAAAAGATTAAACCAATAAAGACATTTTCCTTCTTAGAGTTCCACAGTGTCAAATTCTGCAGCTGCCCCTGCATGTTATGATGTATGTGTAAAAACAAAGTCCAGCTTAAAATTTGAATCAAACACTGAGTTTTATGGCTAGTGGTTACAGTATTCATATGAAGGCCTACCTTAGTATAGAAACATACAATGGTATGTTCATCAGTAGTGTCTTATTCTTATTACTAACAAATTACTAACAAATGGGAAAATTGCTAGCAGCATTGTACTTGAATAGAATTTTAAAGTTAAACAAATACTAGGAAGAATTTTTTATGCATACTCAAGACCGATTTTTTTAAAATTCATCTACATTAGTGAATCTTATATGTTCTGCTTCTGAGACTATCAGCATACTCAAGGAGTGCTGTAAAAATACTGGAAAAAATATGTCATTTTTGAAACATAAGTGTGTCAATATTTTCCAGAAACAGATGTTAACAAGAACACAGCAGCGTGAAGTTCTAGATTCAGGTGGTGCTGCTTAATGACAGAATTTTCTTAGGTAGCGCCCTTTAAAAAGAAGAGCATATTTGTAAGGCACCAACAAAATAAAAGACAGACTATCCACTGCATTTTCATTTTATTTTACACTGTAGCTAGATGTTTTAACTATAATTAAATTTAAAATGAAAATTGTGATTCCAAGAATCAGAATTGTCTGGGACCTGGAGTAAAGTCTATCTATTCAAGTTTTGTTCTTGTGGAGCTAAGGATGGTGTCACATTGTGCAAAGAAAGAAAAGGTATAATTAAAATAGATAAAATCAAGACATTTTTATCCTACTTCTGATTCTAGAAGCCATAAAAAAATGTTGCACATTTCTACACCAAGTTTTGTTTTTCCAACATACAAGAAAAGAGTCATTAGGTTGATCAAAGTACTATTATCTGAGATTCAATACATCCTGACCTAGTTAGATTTCACACAGTTAATCAAAACACCTCTTTCATGCAGTGAAATAAGTTAAACAAGAAGGAAAAAAATCCAGCTGGGAGAATAAAGCAGCAAATCTGTACAGTTCCAATTGAAGTGGAAAGTGTGATAACATCAGTGAACTTCAAATCTTATTGTTTATTTTATAAAAGTATATCTGCAGTATACATCTTACTTGTGTGGTTTTTTTTAGACCAAATGTTGTGACGTAGATATTTTAAAAAGTGAAGGTATAATGTCTTTTGCAAAAAATACAGATATACAGCAAACTGTTCTCTGTATAGAAAACTTATTCTGTGAATTGCTCTGTGGTTTAGAGAAAAAAAACCACTACAGAATAGAGTAACAGGTTCCTCCTACTATTAAAATGTTTAATGTAATCCTAAACTTTTTTTCATTCAAATATTTTTACACTTAGGGGTAACAGCTACAAAAAGACAAACTAAAACAAAAAACCCCCGACCAACTAACCAAACATGTGGAAATGGAGTAAATATACTAAACCAACAATAAACCAAGAAAAAACTGCAGGCCAGTCAGTCTGTGCCTGGAAAGATCACAGGGCAGATTCTCCTGGAAACTTTGCTGAGGTACACGGACAACAACGTGTACAGCCAACGTTGTGACAGCCAACATGGTTTCACTTAAGGCAAACCATGCCTGGCAAATCTGGTGGCCTTGTATGACAGTTACATCAGGGATCAATGGATAAGGGAAGTGTGACTGACATCAGCTACCTAGACTTGTGCAAAGCCTTGGATACGGCCCTGCTTGACAGTCTTGTCTCTAAATTCAAGACACATGAATCTGATTGATGGGCCACTTGGCAAATAGGGTTGCTGCACTAGGGCAATCCCTTAATTGTTGCACTCAAAAATTTCTATGAAATGGGAAGGTTGCACTCTGAATGCTGTTACATTTTTTGGCATTATTTCAGGTGTTTTTGTATTGCTGGTATCACCTAGAAACATAATGGGAAAAAACAATTGCTTCCAAGACATTTGCAAAGAAATATTAATGACAACTTCTGCATCAAAAATAATGTCTAATTTGATTTCTGTTTAAAGCACACCAATATAATTGACTTAATTCAACCTTGAAGTGTAGCTATAAGTAATCTCTCTTTCTAAGAGAGATACTGTTGCTTCTCTGTTTTGTGTCATCCTAAAACCAATAAAAAGTCATTGAAATGGTTTTCTGTTGTAGAATTTGCTGCAAATTAATGACTACATCAATAATTTTAAATTAAAGGATGGTATTTTCCACAATTAAGGAGTATTTTTGTCTCTGATTTTGTTTATAGAAAGAACAAAATAGCAGAGCCTAGTTCCTTAAATGTCCATTCCATTTTCCTTACATTTTTTTTTTCTGGTGCCTGGTTCCCATCACAGCTGTGATTTCTTCACCAGGAAAAGCCAGCACTTGCTGAAGTGCATGTGTGGATGATGCGGAAGGTGTACTGATGAGTCAGGCAGTACTTAGTTGAGTGGCCATCAGCGTCTGCCAACTGCGTGCCACTGCTTGTTTTACAACCTTTTCCACCCTGAAATGCAGACTTGGATTTTTATTTTTTGTGTAGGTACTCTTTTTCACCAAATAAACTTGAAGTCAATAATTTCAGAAATCTTTCTCTACTCTCAAATTAACTTGAAATGGTCAATTACTGCAGAAAAGAGCAAAGAGAGAGCCAAATAAAGCCTTGCAAGAAGTGTGATTACACAAACTGAATTCATCTAGGCCAGACTGAAAACTGCCAAGCCATATGCTAATGGCATCATTATTATCTTTGTATATACTTTCTTTTTTTCCAGCTTTTCTAGCTGTATCTTAGTAGGCACACAATGAGCAATTAACTTTTAGATAATTTTAATCAACTAGCTTTTATTTTTTGTACTGTAAACTACTATTACTACTTTTTAGAGCTTCATTGATTTTCAGCTTCTAATGACATTTTCCATTGTTGTTGCAGTATTCAGAGCTGAATGCTAGAGGTTAAGATTAAGCCCCAGGTACACACGTTTTCTTTTTAATTCCAGGAAAGTAATGTAATGTTTTACTGAGTCTTTCCAGGAATTTGGTTCAAAATGTCAAGGTTAAATATATGGTAAGTAGAAACAACAGCTGTGATTCAAACTTTTTTTGGTTAAACTCACTTTTCATTTTGGAAGCACCAATTATTCCATTGTACCTGAGAAAGCATAAGAAAACACAGCTGTAAGTACCAGCAAATTAAGCTTTATTGCAATGCATTGTATTTAAGAACTACTCTGACTCACGGTAATTTTCAGTAAATGCATTATTAATTCAGTGCAGTAAAGTGCCATGAAGTTTTGAGAGAGGATTGCCCTTAACCCTTGTGCAGTAACCCCAAAACCACAGCAGTGTTAAAAGCAGAATTAAAAGATTTTTTTTTTTTTTTACTGTATTTGGTAGAGTAGTTAAAGCAAGCAGGGAGTTTCTAAATGAACGACAGAGCTTTGAAAAACCTTTCTAGTTAGTAGTGTGCATAAAAAAGCTGTTGAGAATGAGCTTTTCTATGTTTACTTTCACTTATTTTTCCAAATTCTCTGTTGTTCTGTATTTCTTCATGAAATGGCTCATCCACTGTTCTTAATTTGCTGAATCACGTGGGCTATGTATCAAGAGTGAGGTGACACCACAATTGGGGTGGCATAGCCACTTTCAGGGTGTAATTCTGCATTGATTTTCTGAGTTCTGCACTCTCCATCACCAGTAGTACAATACTTCTTTCTTGGTACAATGCTGAGATCTACATCCTCAGTGGGAATTGAGTTTGGGAGCCAACAGCACTGCATAGATTGAACTCAAACATTTGGGAGTAAAACTACAGACAGGCTAGTGTGTTTACAGATGTGTAGATGTGCCTGTAGGGGAGTAGCTATTTCTACAGGAAGATGGGTGGATTGCATGTAGTAGGAAACAAGGTAAGTTTGGATCCTCTGAGTAGGGAACAGGGAAATGAAACTGTTTGCTTTCCTTTGGAAGTAGTTAACCTACTTTGTTCCTATGAGTAGCTTGCCAACAAGCATGAGACTTGATGAACCTAAATGTATTTAGTCCCTCTTTAGCCTTGGATATTTTTTGAATGTGTGAACTATTTTGTTTCCCTGTACTTTGCTGCTGCTCTCAACGAATAACTGAGCCCTGCGGTGCTAAAATCATGGATGAGTGGATAAGACTGGCCCTCCTAAATCAAATTTCTTTCTGTAGGGTGGGATTATATGTGGATGAGATTTTGCAGCAGAGCTGCCACTTTCAGCAAGGTACCTTATTAATCAACTCCTCACTACACGCAGCTTTGTCTGAGCATTGCCGCCAAACCAGCCTCTTACCCTGAGGGAAGACTTGACATGAGCAAGCCACCACTCTGCCAAGTTGCTATGACAGATATGCTGAATCTGCCTTGTGCAAACACCACCTTTTCTGATTTCATTCTCACAAAGAATAAATGGATCATACAAAGTGGTAGTCATTGCTTAAAAACCACTTGCTCATGTTCTGCATGGCTGGCTGTAAACTTTGAGACAGGAGCTATTCACACTTGGACAGTTGTTATCTAAAAACTGCAAAATGTCAAGTTGAAGCTGTAGAGACACTGCATAGGGATCAGCTGTTTGCTACAGTTTTGATCTTGTATCAGCTGGTATGGCTTTGGCATGCCCATAGTAGCTAAGTATAGGAAAGTAATTCATTAAGTTAAAAGCTGTGGTATTAAGTTGCCCATCCAGTTTTGTAATTAATTGAAGATTCCTTCAACTATCATTCTAATTTTGGTTTGTCCCTTTTCTAATGAAGTGTCCTTTGCTGCCGTGCTTTTACTCTGAAGATCATCCACACTGAAGTACAATACCCTGACTGGTGTGTCTAAAGCCCCAAGGGACTCAGTCCCTGGTAGTCTGTCACCTGGCCAACCCAAAGCCACACCATGAAGGAAAAATGTTATCTCATGCTATGTTGCCAGGAAAGAGACAGTGTAAACAGTCACGATACAGGTCAGGAGACAAAGTGAGGGATCAGTGCTTTCCTTGTTACCCTCCATTTTCTCTGGTTTGGTTCCAAATTTCAACTGCTATTCCTTTTCTTACAGCTTACAATGTCCTTGCGCTTTCCTTAGCACAGTAACGCTTCAGCCATGTGCAAGTGCTGCTGTATATGAGAGTTGCTTCTCCTCTTGGGCAAAGTCAACAGTGAGCCAAACATGTTGTGTGGGTGGGTGCACGATGGGTGCATGGGCTGGGGTAGGGGAAGTTTGTCACCTGGCATTTCCAGCACAGGTTTCACAATACTGCTTCCAATTCCAGCATGGGATTAAAAAACACACTGCAGTAGAAAACTTTGGTCAAAAGCAACTTTATTAAAACTAAAATTCTTTTCTGAAAAAAATCCAACCAAAAACCTGAATGAAAAAAACAAAATTTCCCTATGAAGGTGGAAGAGACCATAAAAAGCATGGAAGTTAAGAACATTCAGCCCAGTCAGTCTGGGATACTGTATTGCACTTTTATTAATGTGTATGAACTACATCACATTTAGTTGGTTTTATTTCAGGGTACACACTGATCTGAAGACAATAATTGCTTTTTCAGATTTCTCAGAAAAAGAGTTACAGCCTAATTTATTCCTCCACTGATTATTGATATGGATGGGAAAAAAATAGCTTTGAATGACAGTGTGAAAGACTTTCTGTGGTAGAGGTCAGGTTTATTTTCCTGCCACCCTTCCACTTTTGCAGAGATTCACCCAGAGGCTGGCTTGCTTGCCACGCTTTGTGAATTATCATTTAACACTGATGAGGTGCATCTCTAGTTATTTTCTGGATTGTTTGTTCTTTTGAGTTTGAGCTGTTTTAGGATGAAAAAGGAAAATGTAAATTTTTTATTTGAGCCATCTGAATCAAAGCACTAATGTTTCAAGCCCACTATAAACCAATCAGTCAGAATGTGGTAAAAAACTAGAGATGACTGTTGAGCATAGCTTTGAGTCATTACAAAAGTAGTGCCAGGAGGTGACTGATTGGTCACTCTTGCCTCTAGAGGCAGAAGCTAGGAACCAAATGCTATACAGAGGCATGAAGCAGATGTCAGTGAATATAGAAAAATTTTGTACCCTCGAGGCCTCTTGGTTTTCTTCTAATACTGTCTAGACATCACCATGTGTGAGCTGACTGAGATCAGGAAAAAATTTCTAGACTTTACACTAATGGTGTCTCTTATAATGTTTTCAATGAGCCTTTTCAGAAAGACGCTCTAGCCTGATTCTGCTTGTGCAGATGGCTCCCAGCAATTCTGTAAAAAGTATCTGTCTATGATCTGACCCTTCTGGACAAGTCTCTCCTTGTCACAGGCATCAGCTGATGTAATCACTTCCACAAACTTATTTGTCGCTCTTTTGATCTTCCCTTTAGCCTTTCCTCCAAGGCTTTCCACACAACAATTTTGAAAGTTTATAGAAATGCTTTCCATCAAATCCTGGTTACATTCCAACAGTAAAACACACTTCAATAGAAACAGTATCACAGCCCTTGTAAAGAGGTAATTTGTGATTCAGATTTCATAGTTGTACTAGGAAATGCTCTGGATCTTCATGTGCTTCCTCTTTTTAAGAGGCAGCTTCAAAGATGTTCTTGAATCAGGGACTTTTTTATGAGTAAATATCTAGTGGGAGTTAATGATAAGTTCATTTAAAAACATTTTATTTCTGCTACAGTACTGTGGGAATAGATTTTCTGTGTTGGTGTTAACACTCATCAGGAAGACTGAGAACCAATCTAATCCTTGGCATTTCTTAGGCACATTTGAGTGATCAAAAGGGATTTGCAGAGATTATGGTTTCTTTGTGCCATGCAAATAATGTAAATTAAATGAATTAAGAAACAGAGCAACTCAAGTAAGACTGGGAGTGAATCTGTAGACTTAAGATCCAGATATTTAGAAGGCCATCAGGAGAGATTCCTGCAGAAAAAAACAATGCTATTATGAGGAGGAGCAAATTCCTGATCATTGGGCAGACCACTCTGACCTAGAGTGTAGTCCCTGTATACCTGTAAGTCAGGAAAAGCTAATATTAGTAACTGTTTGCAGCCTGAGCCTTAGTCCAGTGGCCCCTGATTACCAGTGATGTGTGAAATAAATATTGACTTCCAGCCAGACACAAGATGTTGCTCTATCCCCAGGGAGGACCCAAGATAATGCCCCTACTCTGTGAGCACCATGTCCTTTCAAGATGTTTAGCTGCAACCACTGTGGTATGAAACATTTAAACACTGCATAATAATTTATTTTCTAAATTTCTATGCTTATAGAGCTGAAAAAACCCAGTGTCCAGGTGTTAGTGGCCTTTGATTTGCCATGTGAATTAATGAGCTGAGTGGTGAATTCAGTTTTGGATCCAAAACCCCTTGAGAATTCTGACTTTTTGATCAGTCTTGATCCCATTCTCAGCACTATAATTTGCATAAACCTTGTAATTAATACATGACTAATTTATTTATATAAATTTATACACAATCACAATTTACACATAGTGTTTGAATGATAAAAATTAAAGTAATTAACTTGAATTTCAAAGTTTCATGTCTCAAAACATACAAGACTAGAGGTGCAGTGCTGTATTACAGTAAAAAGTTTGCTGGACTGTAGATTACAGGTCTTGCTACAACAGACATGACTCTATATGGACCTTTACACACCTTTTTTTGTAGGAATAACATGACACCATTCAAGTTTCTCACCTAGAGTACTCCCAAGTCCTGATTTTGCCTAGGAGAGAGTTAATTTTCTTCCTAGTAGGTGATACAGTGCTGCATTTTGAACTTAGAATGAGAATAATATTGATAACACACTGATGGTTTAGTTGTTTTAATTAGTGCTTACCCTAAAGGAAGGACTTTTCAGTTTGCCATTCTGTTAGTGAACAGGAGCACAAGATTCTGGGAAGGAGCATGGCCAGAAGTGCTGACCTAAACTGGCCAAAGGTAGTGTAATTCCCAGTACATGTATTGGGGACACTAGGCTGGGAGCTACTGATTGCCCTGGGGGTTGGGCTGGTCATCAGACAGCTGGTGGTGAGCAGCTGTACTGTACATCACTTATTTTTTATGGGTGTCATTACTCTCTCCCTCTCCCTCTTAATTATTAATTATTAATATATTATTATCTATTATTGGCCTATTAGGGGCATTGGTTCAGACAGTCCCCTGGAAAACTCCTTAATAAGTAGTGGTCTAGGAAGTCTGGACATACTTTAAGAAGGCAATCTAAAGTTTGCAGCAGCAGGCCATTCCTATATGGCAAAAGACAAGCTGTCACAGAATAAGACCAGCTGAATATATTTTGAACAAACTCAGGAAAAAACCCAAGGTTTATGACCTTCGGAACAAGTGGCAGGTAAGTCTGTAAGTGTATCTCTAGTCATTATTGGATGAAGGGGGAACAGTCACCAAGGATGAGGAAAAGGCTGAGCTTATACACAGGGACAGGGAGCAGATTGCATTCTCCAGATTCCTGGAGGAAGTATTTCTTGACCTGCTGAGCCATTTAGACATTCATAAGTGTATAAATGGGATTTAAGTGGGATTTATCCAAGGGTACTGAGGGAGGTAACAGAAGAGCTCACCAAGCTGCTCCTCACCTTTGGTCAGTCCTGGTAAACCAAGGAGGTCCCAGGTACCTGGAGGCTGGCCAATAGTCATATCTACAAGTAGCGTAAGAAGGAGGATCCAGGGAAATACAGGCCTGTCAGCCTGACCTTGCTGCTAGAGAAGATTATGGAACAGATCATCTTGAGTGCAATCACATAGCATATACAGGAGAACCAGGGGATCAGGCCCAGCCAAAATGGGTTTTTGAATAGTCCTGCCGACCAACCTGATCTCCATTTATGATCAAGTGACCTGCTTAGTAGATGATGGAAAGGGTGTGGAGGTGTTTACCTGGACTTTGGCAAAGCTTTTGAGACTGTCTCCCATGGTGTTATCCTGAAGAGACTGGCTGGTCATTGCTTGGAGATGTGCACTCTTCACTGCTTTAACTGGCATAATGCCCATTTCCAGAGTGGTGGTGAACGGCCTTACCTATTATTGGTGGCCAGTCACTACTGGGGTTTCCCAAACCTCAGGTCTGGGATCAGTCCTTTTTATTATCTGGATGAGGGGGTTGTGTGCACCCTCAGAAAGTTTGCAGGCCACACCACAGGGTCTGGAGCACAAGGCCTGTGAGGAGCAGCTGAGGGAGCTGGGTTTTATTTTGAGGCTCAGGAGAGACCTGTGTGAGAGTGTAGCAGTGGGGAGATTAGTCTCTTCTCTCAGGCAGCCAGTGACAGGGAGGACGTGGCCTGAAGCTGTACCATTGGAGATTCAACATACACATCAAGAATAATTTAATTATATAAGGGGTTCTCAAGTATTGAAACAGGCTACTCAGAGAGGTGCTGGAGTCACCAGCCCTGCAGGTGTTCAAGAAATGACTGAATGTGCACTTAGTACTGCTGTCTAGTTGACAGGATGGCTGATCAAAGGTTGGACTCAAGGTCTTACAGGTTTTGCAACCTAAAAGATTCTGTGATTCTATGATTATCATTGGTATTATTTTGATGCTATTTAAATTTTTTCTTATCTTGATCTTAAGCCAGGTTGCTGGCTGGAGCTACAACATGACAGTATTTTTTGGCGCCCAGTGTGGAGAAGAATTGAAATAAAATTAAAACTTATGGATTGAGATAAGAACTGATAAGTATATGAAAAAATGTAACAGTAATCACAATATCTATAATTACAATGAAAAGAAGGGGAAGAGGAGAATAACGCCTAAGAGAAACAAATGCTGTACGATATAAGGTCTCTCATTCTGTCTCTCATTCTGATGCCCAGCCTGGCCCCCAGTGGTGATTGGCCCCTACCTGCCGACTTCAACCAGTTTATACACCAAGTATGTGTCGTGTTCCACCGCAGGGAACTGTAAGGAGTTCTTTTATAAATAAATGGTCAGGAACGAAAGTAAGGCGAAGGAGGCAAACATTGTATATGACAACTTTTTATCGGTAACAAAAAAACCCCTTAAATGACAAGGATCTACCCTAGACAAGACAGAGCAAGGGCAGGGAAAACAGAGAGACGGAGAGATAGATGGAGGTGACACAGAGGGAAAAGGTGGCGTTGCCAGCGCAGGTCGGGGCGTGCCGTCGCTGTGCCGAGGCGGGGCTGTGCCGCTGCCCGCCGGGCAGGCGTGAGGGGAGCTCGGGGAGGCGGGCCAGGAACCTGGGCAGGAGGGCCAAAAGACAGGACTCCAAAAGCAAGTTCGAAAAGCCCCCAAAAGAGTCAAAAGGCCAGGGACAGAAGAGCCCCCGGAGCCTGTGACACAGCTCCCTTTTATGCCCCCGGCTCCCCCGCGAGCGTGCCTGCCGACCGGAGACCATCGGCCCAGCCCGGTGTCCCACGGCAGGCCATTGGCAGAGACCTTTTCCGTCTGACTGGAGAGTGTCTCTGGGTTACAGTGCCTTCGGTGTCCCCCTGCTGTCCCCCTGCCTGTCCCGTGGGACACATCGAATGGAGGCCAGGCAAAGTCTCCCCGGAGACAAGGCTTTCCTGCATCTTCTCCTGGCTGCCTCCTGGCCATGGCACCTGTGCAGCCCCTCCCGCACAGGCCTCTGACAGCCATTGCTGAGGCCTAACAAAACTCATTGGCTCCTCACACTATGCTGTGCAGCATGCGTGGTAACTCCTCTTTTTCCTTTGGAGGTTAAGGGTGTAATTAACCTATACAATACAGCTATTCGTCTCCATTGCCTGCAGGAGAAAAATGAATACTTTTTGATATAATTTATTGCATTTTAAAGGAACATCTACTCTAAGATAAAAAATGTGATGATGATCTAGACTAGTAGCACAAATGTAAGTACCTATATTGGCCAGAAAAAATTAATCTAAGGCCATTAGTTTCATTTGCACTTCAAGTGTTTGTATTCTGAAGACATAGGGAGTAGTTGTAAGGCATACAATACTTACCCCTGCCTTAGTGTTATAACTTGCATTATTTTGGTGGAGTCATGTATCCAACAGCATCTGGCATGTGGGAAACAAACGTAGAAAATTGTTGCAAGCTAGAAGAACCCTCCACATGTTTTGTCAGATCTTGAGAAGACAGCTAGGCATAAGATAATGGGTTGTATATAAAACTGTTCTGAAGAAAGTATCAATAATATTAAATTTGGCCAGATTAAATAGTCAAAAAAAGAATAGAAAAATAGAAAAAAAAATAACAGGACATAAGAAAGCAAGTCTTTAAATAAAGAGTTAAAATGCGCCCATGAGACATTAAAATGGAAATGCGCATTTGAGTTTAGTTGGGTAACATTTAATATGCCAGCATAGTAGTTATGCAAAGTGGTAGCTTAACTTAATACAGTAAATGCTCTGAGAACTGCTGAGACACATAACTTTTTGATTTTGGCTGGAAAACAGCATTTTAAAAGTAAATACATGAAAACATTGCCTTAAAATGCAGTATTTAAAATGTCTTTAAGAAAGACTTTGAACTTGTAAGAGATTATGCTTAAGCCACTTGTCAATCAATTTAGGACGTTGGAAAAGCTGTAACAAAATTAGTTTTTTAAAATTCAGATTTTTTTGTTCTTGCCAATACCTTCTAAAAATTTTCCCTAATCAAATGTACAAAGCAGTCTCAAATGAAAGTGAAAGAATTTTTTTATGATATGAATATATATTTATTAAAATCACTAACAACTATTATACACATAGGCGTTAGGAGATGACTTATAAGGACACAGATAAGAAATAGTGTCAAAGAAAAAATTTCCATAAGATAAGAATAGATGGCAAACAGGAAGGGGTTAATTCCAAGATTAAATGGAGGTTTGTTTAACAGTAACACTTAGTGTTAAACAAAATCTATACTATTGACTTTGGCACATGGTGTCATTTGTACCTCAGTTTGGGCAGAGACATCTTAATAATTAGATCTTAAGATCGCTCCGGGAGCTCCATGTCTCTGTTGTCCTGAGGAGCCCAGAACTGGACACAGCACTCCAGGTGAGGCCTCACCAGGGCTGAGTGCAGGGGCAGGATCACCTCCCTCCTCCTGCTGGCACTGCTCTTCCCAATGCCCCCAGGATACCATTGGCATTCTTGGCCACCAGGACACGCTGCTGGCTCAGGGGTGTGAATTTTGTCAATTATATAGGCAAAGGAAGTAGATTTTTTCCTGCAGTGATTATCTAGCCTGCCTTTTGGTGCAGAGTTGGAAATATGATCAGGATCTATAGCCACCCATCATTTGGACTTCATATTAAGACTGGTGACAAAGGTGCCAATTAGTGTGGCCAGTAAGCAGATATCTAGCAGCCAACAGGTAATCTGAGATTCTATCTGCTCTGGTTTAAAAGAGAAAACAATAATTTAAGCATCTTAGGTATAAAAGGTTCCAGGTCCTATCACAATCCTTTTAAGCAACTTTTCTTTCTGATTAGGGATGGATGTATTTCATTGTAAGATGTATTGAGTGTGTATGGTTAACCTGGAAGTGCTGGGCATCTGCGTCAGCAAACCAGGCAGCCTGTGTTTATCCTTCTGTATGACCTTCTGTATCTTGGTTCCTAAGCTACACCCTGAAATTTGGGAAGTCTGAGACTGGATTCTTTACTTTAGGGGAAATAGCTTGTGTAAATCCACAAAGCACATTCTAGGACATAAATAGCTCAGCCTTGCTGTTGCTAGTACAGACTGCATGTACTGTTCATCTAAACAGCATCATAGGAGATAAAAGTGTTCAGAGGTATGAAGAGGCAGAAGTATACATCAATCAGCAGTCGGCCCTTTCCCTTCTTTTTCTTTTTGTTTTTAACAAACTAGGTTACTAATAATATTATTTTCTTTTCCACTCCTCCTGATTCTGCAAGTTTCTCCTTTTCACTCTATTCCATTTCCTTCCACCTGCCATGCACTCCTCTATGTAGACACTACACCTCTTTTTATACTTACCTGTCTTATGCAGAGAAGTGTGAATGCTGACTTGATGCAATATCAAGTTTTTATTTTCACTCTTTCCAGTAGCATTCAGTGGATGTCATTTGTGGTGCTCCAGCATTCATTTGGCCTTTCAAAGGGGTTCACCTTTACTGAAAGCTTTCTGCTCACTCGCTGCATAGCAAGAATAGGAAGGAGCCCATTACAATATATTTTACCAGAAAAAAAAAAGCCTGACTAAATTAATGGCTCAAGCAGGCCTTTGGCAGTTCCCACGGAATGTCCGTACCCATGGGACAAGGCAGATAATCTCAAGTTCTATGTCTGACATTCTGTTTTCCTCAGAGATAAGGCCAGAAATGATGCTGATTTTTTTTCCTGTTTGCAAGCATTGTTAAATTGGATGGTAGTTCTAGCTAGCAGTTGAATCATATGCTCTGCAGCCTTGCAGACAGGTAGCACTGTAGAAAGAATATACCACGTTCTCATTTGGTAAAGGACTTGCTCCCTAAATTATAAAACAAGAACCACCGGGAAAAAAGGCAACACAACAACTCTGCTAAAAATTAATGCAAATTGCATAAAGGTGTAGGACTTTGAAATAATCACAAAAACTGTTCACTGTCACACTCAAACTGCTATTGGAAGTTCCTGACATATGGAAGAGACATGGTTTTCCTTTCAGGTAGCTGGGATATCTCAATTCTAAGGATTAGCATATTGTCAAGAACTGGCACTCTTTGGTATGGATAGGGTATTGAAATATTAGAAGCTGTATGGAAAGAGGAAAACCATCTAGGTGAATGCGTTTACACTTGGGTAGCTAATTGTCTAAATAGAAAACTAATATTTCTTCAGCATCTAAAGGTTTAAAGTTCCTTGGAAAGAACAGTTGTCACCTTCTTCCTCTGACAGTAGATGAAGGGAGTTCAATACTTAGGTATTGGTTTAAAGTGCCTCAGATTAACTTTCATGTTTTCTGCTGAAAAAACACATGGTGCAGCAGTAGGGTAAGACCCTGTGTCCAGGGATTCTTGGTCACAATGGTCATGGTCTATTCTTCACAAGCCAAGACAGGAGGAGCTGCGTGAGTGCCATTCATGGGGCATGCAGCAACCTGGTGCTTGTTCGTCTGTGCTTGTTCCTGCCATAGGAAGGGCACAGCTTCAGCATCTGTGATGTGTGTTAATGTGCAGCTCACAGAGTTGCTCTGAGAAGACCCTTGACAGACTAACACAATTTTTGATAAACCAACATATCCCTTATCCTTTGCCAACAGTTCTAGGTGCTGAGGCAAAAAAGTAATACTACCTTAGGAAATGAAATGAGATCCAGCTTACAATTTCAATCCTGTACAGGCTTACACATGTGAATCATCCAATGTACTTGTAAGTAGCTGCATAATTTTGAAATTATGAGTTTTTCCAAATAATTTGGTTTTTTTAAAATGTATGGGAGAATGTCGTGTTTCTCTTTTTCCTCTGCTTTTTTTTTTTTCTAGTGAAAATAATTTTTTTCCTGAATGTCATGAAGTATAAGTGACAATATTTTTCAAGATTCCAATGAAATTTGTTTTATGGACATAAGACACTAGTAAGATTTTGGAAAGTCAAAAAGTGTTTTCTTCATCTTTAAGGACTTATGTACTTTCTTGGCAAGCTGGTTTTGGCTGTGGTAGAGTTGATGTTCTTCACGGTGGTTGGTGTGGGGCTGTGTTTTGGTTCTGTGCTAAACAAAGGGTTGAGAATGTAATGTTTTTTCAGTTGCTGAGCAGAGCTCACACAAAGCCAAGGTTTTTTTTTGGTTTTTGAACTGCCACACTGACAGGGGAGGTGGGAGAGCCTGGGAGGTTGGGAGGAGACCCACTCAGGACAGGTGACCCCAGATGACCAAAGGGATATTCCAGACCATCTGACATGCTCACTATATTGAACGAGGAGAAAAAAGAAAGAAGCAGGGGACATTTGGAGTGAGGAGTTTGTCTTCTCCAGTTACACATGATGGGGCTTTGCTGTGCTGGAGATGGCTGAACACCTGCCTGCCCATGGGAAGAAGTGAATTAATTCCTTGCTTTGCTTGGTTTATGTGTGGGACTTTTGCTTTCCTTATTAAACTATGTGTATCTGAACCTGTGAGTTTTCCAGCTTTTACCATTCTGATTCTCCCCCTGATTCTGTTTTGTGGGAATGAGGGAGCAATTGCTTGGTAGTTGTTAGCTGTGGTTAATCCATCACACTTGGATGCAAAGATTTTTAAAATATTGTAACAGAGGAAACTAATTTAATTTTTAAAACAACAATAATGTTCAAAGGAGAGACTCACACTTTTTTTTTTTTTCACTTAGTTTCAGTTCACAGAAAGAGTGAAGGCATAAAGAAAGAAAATACACTACAAAATACAGTATCTGAGAGGCTTCAGGGATGTGAGAACACCAGATAGGCATTACAGGCCCTGATGAAAAAAGAATACCATTGAAACACAAGAAATCAGATTTTGGAACTACATCAAAATAGGGTGGAATTGATACAGCTGTCGCAATTCAGCATATTTTTTTTTCTTTTTCTTCCCTTCACTTACTAAACTCTGTTTATATTGAGTCTCAAGTTTTTCTCACTTTGCTGTTCTGAATTTTGGTCTCTGTCCTAAACCCTGGAAAATGCAAATGTGAAAGTGAAGTACACTGACTTTAGTACACAGAAGTAAATAATTGGCTCCAGACCAATTGCAGAACCCTTAAGATGTGGTTATAGTACTACAGGCAGTGGCCTAAGGGTAAGACCCCTGCTCTCAGACTAAGTATTTGGTAGTGGAACAGGTCTGTATTGCTGGAAGATGTGAACACTGATCCTTTGGGCCAGGAAGTTCCTATGGCTTCTGCTGGAATGTGTAGCAGGAGAGAATCAACATGTGCACTCTTTCTTGAGTCATCCTGTTAGCAAATCACTATAGATCTAAAAGAATGTGTGCACTGACTTGGAATGGTAATTATTGTGTCCTTACACTTAGTACAGACATATGTGTTCAATAATATAAAGAAACTGAGTAGCAGAAAGGACGAAGTAGAGCTTCTGATATATCAGAAGCAGTATCATTACCACAATACAAAGGCTGAGAGATCTGCAGTGTTCAGGAGAAAGAAATAAGCTAAAAAAGGATAATATTATACACTGATCACATCCTGTCTCTTGAAAACAGGGGTGGCATGAACAGATCTTAATGCTTTCAAATGGCTGATGAATACCTGCAGATCTCATACTGTCTCTTTGGATATTTTGGAAGAGCTGACAACTGATAGGACCTTTTCCACTCATGCCTGTGGGACTAGGTTTCTGACACTGATATATTACTTAGAGAGATAAATGTAACCATGTTTTTATTTCCCAGGTAAAGATTAGAAAAAAAGAGCTGTGACCAATGATAATTTAATCTTAAATTAAATAGAATGACATTAGGCTAAACATTTTTAATTTCAAAGGAAAACTGAGGGTACTTAGAACATTTAGAGCTAGAAATGCAAATGTTTTGTGGAATTTTTATAGACTCTATGAAGAAAAGAGTTCTAATTTTACATAAGAGACCACCACAGAAAGGATATTAAAATAAGCAGATTGCCTAAAAGGAATGCTTTAATGGATTTGACAGTAAGAAAACACATGTCGGAAATTATGGCAGTGGAGGGAGAATTTCATAATCCATCTCTGTTTAAATCATGTGCTGTCAGCTACCCAGAGACCTAGGAAAGAAAAATCTGCCCGAATTTTTTTAAATATCAACCAGTGAGTCATAGTTTATTTTTATGCATGATCATCTACCGTTTAAAGCCTTTCATATTAATTTCACCTTTTTAAAATTTTTTTCTTCGTTGGCCTTAGTATTCAGTTTTTTTCACCACAGTAGTTTAGATTGGGGTTTTTTGTAGTTTTTTTGTTTTGTTTTGTTTTTTTTGGTTTTTTTTGTTGGCTGTACAATTTTTGTTGTATTCCTCTTTGTTTCTCTTATGTGGCACTTCACTGAGAAAGAGTCTCTCTAAAGGATCTTCAGAAATAGGTATTACAAAGACAAACTGCAATGCATCAAGATATATTTCTCAACACCATATTGCATTTGGACATTTGGTGTATTGGCATAGAAATAATTTTAACTAAGGCAATAACATAACTGACACAGCAACAAAATGCCTTACATTGTTTACATGATTTTGGAGAACCAACCAATTTTCAAAGGAAAAAGTATTTTGTTGTCTACCAATGCCAAATTTTGGCATAATTTCTTGTCTTTCAACCTTAACATGAAATAGTGAAGAAGATATGTATTAAGCTATGAATATTACTAAACTACAGATATCACCCCTTGATGCTGAAAAAAGAAGGATAAAAATATAGTGATCTCTAAGTTTTGGGTGTGCCCTGCTTCTGGCCAGGATAGAGTTAAATTTTTTCAGTAGTGAAATAAATGGGCAGGAGATCTTTCTCCTTTTTTAATGCCTTTATTAAGAAGAATCAGCTCAGGTGGGGAGAAATCGACGGGTTGCTCCCAAACCGCTGGTGCTCCCAAGCGTGTCATGGAGAAGGAGGATGATGCAGCTTTGTCCGCTGGTCTGCAGACAGAGCTGGGGACTCTGTCCTCACGGGAGAGTCCCAGATTCCTAGCTTGTTTGTTTAAAAACCCGGGGTGTCTCTTTAATCAGTATCTTTTCAGGTTAGGGTGAGAAACAAAAAGGGTCTAAGCAGGTACGGGACTATGCTCCCATCCTTAGACGTCACTTAAGTCACTTGTTGGCTCGTGATTTTAGGGGTTTTTCTTGTAAAAACTGTAAAACTGTAAAAATTCAGGGTGCAATGCATTTCTCATCTGCATACTGGCTCTGATGTCACTGCCTATTCTCTTTACCTTGGAGGGTCTGTCCTGGTGTCTTCTTGGCAAGCGGCCAGCATCAGGGAAACAATAGTTAATCACCGGCCATTAACAGGTAATTTAAGGAGCCCCTCTCCGGCAGCAAAACCAAAGAGGTCTGACTTGTTTTTTAACTCTGAAACTCAAAAAAAACCCCAACTTTCTATTCATAACAAGTAGCATGGCTAAACTGGCATGGCTAGGAGGTTATTCTGTAGGACTGCACATCTTTGTAGGAGGTGGGGGGGTAAGGAGCTCTCCCAGGTGTCTAAGAAGGAGGGTGGGCGGCCTTTGCTGTTGATCAGATGTGGAGGAAGGGGGGAAAGCCAGTGTTCATTGTTGCTCTGGGTCTATGGTGAGCATTTGCATGTAAACTACGCTGTCTTTTGTACGCTTGTGTTACTAACATTGGTGCTGTTAGTATTCACTTTCTTATCTCATCGATGTTTCCAGTACATTGTTCTTATCTGAACCCATGATGTTCACATTTTGTGCATCCAGTTCTCAGCTCCATCCCACTTCAGTGAGAAGGGGAGAGGAAGGGAAAGCAAGACAGAGGCATCTGCCGTGCGAGAGTCTTGGTGGAGTCACTGAACTGGGGAGTATGATTCCCAAACCATGACAGGATGCCATTAGCGCAACTTTTATAAAGGGTATTTCCTTCTACAAGTAACAGATAAAATTAGCAGTAAACTAAAGGGAAAATTGGTCTCTGAGCTACTGGAACTATACTAATGTTTGTGAAAGGCCTTATTTGATGTATAGGTAAAGCCTATATGTCTGCAGAGACTATGTATTTAAATACCAGTGTTCAAAGCAAAGGTGTTGTTAGTGTCCCTCTGAGAAGGACTGAAGGGCAGAGCTGGGACTGCATTTGATTGACACTATAAAATGTCCATCTCAATGGTGCAGAAAGCTACAGGGCATGGACATAGATTGTAAATGATATAGCAGCCAAATACCAGATGTCTGATATGAAAGATAACTAAATCAGATCAATTCTGTTATGCCTCAAATGAAGCTACTGGCATCATATGAAGACAAAGATATAATGATAGAGATGTAATTAGAGATGAATTGATTGTGGCAAATCTATCTGTAGATGAATAATATGGGAAGGGTAAAATTAAAATTAAGTTTCCCCTTATAGGCTTCTCTTCATCTTCCAAGGAGTCAATTGAAAAAACTCGCCAGAATAACAGTTCCTGTGGATGTTTCTAGGGACAAAAGACTCTTCAAAAAGCAAACATAGGAGGCAAAACAGAGTTGTACACCATGATCATGACTGATGCAGATTTTGGACTGAGCATCTATCTTTGCAAACTAAGAAGATAACTTATGCAAAGAGGCTGGCATGACATGGGGAGCATTTGAAAGGACAAGACAGACAATTCCACTCTACTTTTGGCAGGTTTGAAAGTTATGCTCGCGGTAAGAAGTTTCAGATCTTCAGAATTGCCAACACAACTTTTAGCCTTTGATTGCCTCTGTGATGAGAGGTTGCAGTAGCATTGGGGCTGATTTTGAAAGGATCTGTATTTTTGATGGAGCTGTAAGAAGTGTACAATGCTGTGAACTGTTGCTGCATGTAGAGATGAGGCTGCTAATACAGCTGCAGTGCAACCCAGGACAATGCAGTAGGCATACCAGCCATACTCTGACACTCACTCTGAGTCTTACATTCAGGGCATTAAAGAACAGCAGCGATAATACACAGCTGAAGATACATGCAGTGTTGCAGGGTTTTTAAATGGAAGCAATGTACATTCTCTGGTTTTCTGTGTAAATTTGGAACTTTGTTGTTGTTCGGGAAGACCAGTATCAACCTGGTTCCAGAAATACTACCAGTTCAGCTCCTGAATAATTTTAGCCACAGGAGTTTCAAAACTCAGCATGGGTGCCACTCTGAATTCAGAGCTCCTGCTGTACTTTTGAGCTCTGCTCACTCTGTAATAAAATCTAAAGAGCTGTCTCTACTATAACAAGTCATGGAGACATTTTTTTTGCATCCCTCAACTGTACTCTAATTCAGCTGCTCTGACAGGCAATGCAACAGACATGCATCTCTCCAGTTTAATGAAATACAGTGGCACTATTGCAACAACTCTTCAAGTTTTGATGTTACCAGGATTGAATGGGGCATTTTAATGAAGACTTGGTGGCCATTGTGCACTTGGATGTTAGTATTTCATGGGTGACTGCTTTTCAGCATTTCACATTGCCTCTTGATGGGTGGTTTTAAGTTGTATTTGAGCTTTATTGTGGTGATGGTCCTCTGACATCTACTGCCCTCATAAATGTGTACTACTCCGTCCCACTGTTTCTTTTAAGTTGTCCGTTGGCTTTGTAAAACTTCTAAAACTTGAGCCTTGGTGTGCAATGCCTACCTAGAAAGTTCATGAGCCCAATGCTGTACTGTCAGACAGTATTTTAGAAGTATATTTTCTTTCATTATTAATAATTACTATGTCTGAAGCTCTTGGAGAGTTGAAGTGAAAGTGTCCTGAATGAAATGCCACCAATAGAGGTTTGTAGGGGAAGGTATTTCCATTAATATGTATTTAGACTTTAGGCAAATTTGATTTATCAGTCTTCCTCCTATTTCACGCTAGTTACCCATTAAAATATGAAGTGAATAAATGACATGCATGACAACAGATTCATACAAAACCATCTTGTTGGAAAGCAAATTTTTGCCCCTTGCAAGTTAGCATTCATATCAGAAAGGAGGAGAGAAACCTGGATGAGTTAAACATCTAGCAAGTATGACCTGAATTTCAAATGGTCTCATATATGTAATAAAACTTAATTTATCTTCATCATTAGAGAACATAGAACAATCAAAAGATGTATATAAAGAAATTTAATACAATTTATTTATAAGCTAAGACTAGCTTAATAATGCTTTCATTTGGAAACTAACTATTAAGAATGTACACTATAGAAACTAGAAGCAAATTGATTATTGTAGAACTAGGAGTTAAATAGGCTCAAATATTTGCTTTATTAGCAGTGTGTGCTTTGTGCTATTTTCCTAGGGTTTAAAAAAAACCAAAAAACTAGGAAGATAGCAGAAAGCACATACTTTTTTCCTACTTGTATATCTTTTTTAAAGATATAGAAGTAGGAAAATATTCCCTTTAAGCTGAGCTTAATATTCTATTATTATGACAGTGCAGAGCAATTTGGCAAAAGGCTGCAAAACTTCACTATTATGACTTCCAGCGTGGCTGATGTCAACACTTTGTAAATGCTACTTGTTTTAGCTTTTATTTCATGATTATGGCTTTTCCTCATTTCTCCTTCTGTCACAGTGACACTGAGCATGAGACTTGCTATACAGAATGACACAAGAGTAGGGAAGGAAGGCAGAACTTCCTCTCGTGTGAAGGGACCTGCTAAGTGAGAGAGAAGCTTGCAGAACATGGCAGCCTTTCTGATGCAGCTGGATGTAATTTGGAAGAAATGGGAACTGCACTACCTTTGTTACAGACTCATTATTCCCTTCTACACTAGCTGACCCAGCCCCAACCTTTGGTAGCTGTCAGGCTTTTACAGATAGTCAGTTCATCTTGCAGGGTCCTCTCGGCAGAACACCTGATGACACTAAACATAGCTGAAATCAAAATTCAGTTTCAGAGCTGTGCTTTCCATACATAATCATGTAGAACTCTTCCAAAAAAAGTCTCAGATATCCACAATTAGTATACTTTAATTTAGTGAAATGTTTTGACCTTAATATGCCCCTTTCTGTTTTCCGTCTATAGAATGAAGGAAGCAATATCACTTAGTCCAGGTACTTTATGAAATGCTAAAATGACATACAAAAATCATCCTAGAAAACATGTGATTACTACTCTTAATACAATTGGGTCCTTGATTCTTTTTACAATTGATAATAGTGAGTAAAATTTACTAGTATTGCCTGTTGGGAAGCCTGAATGATATAGGGATCTTATAGGAGAACTTTCTATGGTTATACAATACATAATAATAATAATAATAATAGAAAATAATAAGCAACAATTTTGTAACCTATAAAATGCGTTATCAATGTTGAAGACTTGTAGAAATAATTCTTTGATCTATATGAATACATTGAGTGCTGAAATAGATCTACTTTTGATCATTAGAGGTATGTGTTTTGCCAGTCTCCTTGAGCTCTACTCAGATGGCGCAATATTCGCTTCTAAATTTTTTTTACCAGTGGAAGAATTCTTCAGCTAAAGCAGTCAGAATCACCAGAACTACATATATCTGCTACTGAAATAAGACAAATCCAGGATAATTGTACTGCTTTTAATAAAATTACAGTATTTTATAATTCATAATAGCATTATAGCTATGTTTTCACTATGCTGATATAACCAGTTATAGAAGCATGTATTAAAGCTGATGTTTAGATGGCATCGTATTGTATGGTATTGTAGCAAACCTTTAGCAGATATTAATAAATAGCTAAAGCTAATGGAAGAGTAAAATCCATGTGCAATACTAAATTTCTTCCTGCTGCAAGGCTGAAAGCTAATGTTTTCACTTCATTGGAAATTCTTTTACTGTGGGAAAATATCAACTTCTATTTGATTTTCTTCTTCTAGGCAGGGTAAATATTAGATGTAAATTTTGATTTACATCTCAAGCTATCTGTTAAAATCTCACTTTTATCCTTAATTTATTTAAAGAATATAATACCTGAATTAAAAATAAGGCTCATAGTGTTAATGAACTCCAAGTCCTCCGAAACCCTGTTTCATTTTGTATCCTTTTAGACAAAAATAAAACCCTGATATTTGCTAGATATTCCTATTGCCTAATAAGAAAAAAAGTTCTAATTTTCAGCATTTACTTTCAGGTGTGTAGTCAGTTTTACTCGGAGTTAGAAAACATCAGTGAACTGGCTTTGTATAGGTACATTGTAAACAATATAAGTATGTGATTAACTTAGCAAGACAAGACTCCTAAATATTCAAGATCAAACATGCTTATTTTGAAAGGCCATCAAACAAGCTGCTCTTTACCATATCTCTGATTGTAAGTACAGGCTGTTACTTCAGCTTTGATGGGGTTGGGTTCAAAATCTGAAGTAGCAGAACCATAGAATGTTAAGGAGTTGGAATGGACCTTAAAGATCATTTAGTACCAGCACCCCTGTCATGGAGAGGAGCACCTCCCACTAGATCAGGCTGCTCAAAGCCCAAAGGCTGTGAACGTTGCCAGGGTTGGGGCATTCACAGTCTCCCTGGTCAACCTCTTCCTGTGTCTCATGAACCTCACAATAAAGAATTTCTTCCGAATATCTAACCCAAAATTTCCTTCTTTCAGTTTGCACCCATTACTCCATGTCCTATCATTACAGTTCCTGATGAAGTGCCCCTCAGGCTTTCCTGCAGGCCCTTTTGGATACTAAAAAGTTGCTATTAGGTCCACATAAAACATTTTCTTCTCCAGGCTGAATAGCCACAACTTTCTGAGCTTGTCTTCATAAGGGAGGTCTTTTATTCCTCTCATCAGCTTCATGGCCTCCTCTGGTGTCACTCTGACAGTTCCTTGTCCTTCCTTTGTTGGGGACTCCAGGCCTGGGTGCAGCTCTCCAGCTGGGGTCTCATCAGGGCAGTGCAGAGGGGAGGAATCCCCTTCTTCACCCTGCTGGCTGCATTGCTTTGTATGCAGCTCAGGACACAACTGGCTTTCAGGGCTGTGAGCACACACTGCTGGCTAATGTTGAATGAACCATCACCCCAAATCTTTCACTGCAGGGCTGCTCTCAGTCACTTTGCCCAAGCTGCTGGTGTGTCTGGGATTGCCATGACCCAGCTGTAGGACCTTGCACTTTGCTTTGTTGACCCCCATGAGATTTGCACTGGCCCAGCTCTAAAGCCTGTCCAGGTCCCTCTGGATGCCATCTCTTCCCTCCAGAGTGTTGACTGCCCCACACAGCCTGTTGTAAACAAACTTGCTGAGTCAATATGTTACATCTCTATATTCAGAATTGCTTTCAGCTGGTCATAAATTTATTGCATTTCTTGTTATAATTCAAACTGCCAAATCCTTAAAAAGTATTATTTTATGGGACAGATTTGTTAACATGAACATCTCCAGACAAATATTAAGCCCTGAAAATAAATCTTCAACTAACTGACAAACAAGTCTCATTCTATATTCTCTCTTTAGTGGCTGATTATTTTCCTGCACATAAAAAAGAAGTCATTAATGTATAATGGAAGAGACAGCTTCATTATTTTCTCTTTGAAAATTTTTCTCTTTGAAAAATACATACTTAACCATATGGGGCCTTTTGTACACAAGGATTTTTTCTTGCTAACAAGAAAAATGCCAATGGTGTGATTACTTAGCCATCATATCACTTACAGTTGAGAAATACCCTCTTGAATAGCAGTAAGAAGGTCAAAATCAAAGTGGTTTTTTTGTTTCTTTTAACATCAGACATCCCATGAAAACTCTGCTCCTGGCAGTAAGTGGCTGTATTGGCTGTGTGTGTTATCAAAAAGGCTCTTTTTTAAAAATGGAATTAAACAAACAGACTGCTATAATAAAGAAATGTAGTCTTACTTGAAATTACACTCAGCTAGGGCAGAATTCTGTCCAGGTAACAGCTGAAAAATATATGTCTTCACATACATCCTAGCTGGCAAATGCATCTGGAAGGAAGCACATTGCTTCTCTGAATTGCTTGTAAACATGCCAGCTGCTGCACTCAAAGCTTCAGCTGATGCTGAGTCAAAGACAGGAATGAAAAAGCAACACTTTTGCGAATCTCTTTGTGCTGTCTCGCCTCATAAGAAAAACATAACTCCTGTAATTTTTTATTGTATTATGCAGCTAAGTTCCACCAGTGTAGTGACATGCCTGTCACATCTCATGTCCTTTGTGTGGTCATGCAGGTAAATCTACAGGCCACCTTGTGGTATGTACCGTCTCTCTGAGCAGGGGAATGCTTGTCCCAATAGCAGAGCACTCTGATTCACGCTGGTGGAGCGTGGGACATTTTGTCTCTAGCTTGCTCAAGTCTTTTCAATCTGTCATTGAGAGCACCATCAATCAGAAAACCAGTGTGTGTGTCTGTTTTGGAAATCTGACCCTTAGGCTACTATCACACATTTCTTAGCAAACTCCAAGCCTTGCAAAATCAAAATGAAAGATAAGGATATAGTATTTTCACTTATTCAAAGGAAAGCTGTCTTACATGGATATATTCAGATATATCCTACTGTTACTCCTTTTTCCCACACCATCCCTCTCCATATTGTTTGCTTAGACACCCTTTATTGGAGCAGCAAGTTGTCATTTATTATTTTCCTGCTTCTGGCCAGTTCAGGGTTAATTTTTTGCAGTAGTTGGAAGGGGAAATGTATACAGGGATGTTATTCTATACTACCTCATGTCATTGCTGGGGTTGGGGTAAAGGGACTCTTACATGGGTTCCTTCTGGTTGAGAAAACATCACATAGGAAGCCGTCCAGTATTGTCAGTTGTTTTGGTTGGTTTTTTTTCTGTGTGAATTGCCTCTTTTCTTATACCCTCTGTCATTAGTATTCTTGCTATAACTGTTTATTTTCTTACCTAAATACTGTTTCCAGTAAAGTGTTCTTATCTCAATCCATGATCCTTCTTTAGTGGCTCCAATCCTCCTCTCCAGCCTGCTGCGGTAGGGAGGGAGAGGGAAAATCAGAGGAGTGAGAGAGAGTGGCCGTGTGTTTTGGAGAGTCTTGGAGGGCGCACTGAATTGGGGGATATTGTTCCTAGACCATTACAACTTTATATGTGAATGCTAATGATAATGTATAGGATTTACAAAACATTTAGCCAAAGGAGTATTTTATTTAAAATCTACCATTGCCACCATGCAGGCTTACTTTATAATCTCTGTGTCCTCTTTTTGTTCTTCAAATCTTACATATACTATACATTTTGCAAGGTGGTTTACTGCTGTATATAGTCTATATTTAAATTGGTTTTGTTATATTTATTATTATTTTTTCATTTTAGGTGCAACAAGACCTGGTGCTGGATTCTGTACTTTGGTCACAGCAACCTCAGGCAGGGCTAAAGGCTTGGGAAAGAGTGATTGGAAAATGGCCTAGTAGAAAATTACCTGGGAGTGACGGTGACAGTAGCTAAACATGAGCCAGTGAGTTCCCTGTGTTGTGGGATGTCAGGCACCCACAAAAGCCACTCACTCGATCCCCTCTGCAACTGGAGAGAGGAGAGAAAATTTAACAAAGGGTTCATTGGCTGAGATAAGGACCAGGAGAGATTGCTTATCAAATACTACCAAGGACAAAACAGGTTCAGCTTAAGGAGATGAAGTGAATTTACTACTAACAAAATCAGAGCAGGATAATGTCTGCCATGGGTGGCAGTTCTCCATGAACTTCTCCAATGTGAATCCATCTCATGAGCACAGCTGCCTGTGAACTGCTGCAGTGTAGGTCTGTCCTACAGGCAACAGTCCTCCCCAGACTGCTGCAGCAGGGGTCACTCTTCCATGAGGTGCAGTCCTTCAAGGATAGGCTGCTCCAGCCTGGGAATCTCTCTCCATGAGTCTCCCACAGGCTCACAGCCTCCTCTCAGGCATTACTGGCTCTGGCATGGGACTCTTCCATGGGCTGCAGGTGAATCTCTGCAGATGGAGCTGTGCTCTAGGAGCTGCAGGGGCACAGCTGCTTCACTGTGCCCTGGACTGCAGGGGAACCCCAGCGCCTGTGCCTGGAGCTCCTCCTGTCCCTCTTTCTCCACACTTCTTGGTGTCTGCAGAGTTGTTCTTCTCCCGTGTTCTCACCCTGCTCTTTGGCTGGAATTAAAACTACACCACAACCTTTGTTCTGATTTCTTCTTAAACGTGTTATCACAGAGGTTTTACCACCATTTCTAATTGTTCCAGCCTTGGCCAGTGGCACATCCATCCCTGGAGCTATCAGGGACTGTTGGCTCTGCTGGATATGGTGGAAGCTTCCATCACAGAAGCCACCTCTGTGGCCCCACTGCTACCAAAACCAGGCCATGCAAAACCAGTACGCAGGGTCTGGAGCACAAGTGCTGTGGGGAGCAGCTGAGGGAGCTGAGGATGTTTATCCTGGAGAAAAGGAGACACATAAGGTCTTATCACTCCCTACAAGTGCCTGAAAGGAGGCTGTAGCCAGATGGGGGTTAGTCTCTTCTCCCAGGATGACAGGACATGACCTCAAAGCTGTGTCAGGAGATGCTTAGTCTGGGCATCAGGAAAGATTTCTTTATGTAAAGGGTTGTTGAGCATTGGAACAGGCTTCCCAGGGAGGGTATGGAGTCCCTGTCGTGGAGGTGTTCAAGAAATCACTGGATGTGGAATATGGTCTAATTGACAAGGTGATGGTTGGTCAAAGTTTTTTCTCATTATCTTGGAGGTTTTCTCCAGCCTAAATGATTCTGTGATTCTGTTTATAACATATTTTTCAGATATCTTTTATTTCTTGGTTTGGGGCAGTGGGGTCTAAACCTATTCAGTGTAAGTTACAAACAGCTTGAACAGATTTATTTTATTCTACAATGTATCAATTTGCAACAAATCACTGAGATTACATGTGACATGTGGAAATGTGTTGTAGTTGCTTTTATACTTTGTAATACTTTGTAATAGTTTTGGTTTTGTATCCCCTTATTTTCCCAAATGGTGTACCCTTTTTTGTACCCCCTCCCTCTACCTAGGGTACACAATCATTCTCCTGTGTTGAGATCATCCCCAAATCCCCACCCTGGCTCTCTGTCAGTCACTCAGCATGCTATCCCCTCTATCTAGAACTTTCAGTCCAAGTCGTCGAGTAATTAGTC
The DNA here is from genome assembly GCF_014805655.1 of Passer montanus. NCBI lineage: Eukaryota > Metazoa > Chordata > Aves > Passeriformes > Passeridae > Passer > Passer montanus. The sequence continues at coordinate 10,523,401 of NW_024366815.1, read as the reverse complement.
TGAGGCCAGGGGTCAGCCCCCCAAGTATTATTTTATACGCTATCCCAAGTGTCCATCCCTAAGGTTGGATCCCTGGAGGGTCTTTTATTGGTCAGAAAATGTATCTACCTTTGGTTTCCCCCCCCCCCCTTTAAATGTAACCTTGAGAATCCTTTTTTTTTACTCTGAGCAAGGTTCACACTGATGTGTGGGGCTCCCTCGGAGCTCCGAATAAACCTTGGACTGGCCCCCTGCTGAGAGTCGACCTTTATCCTCTACCGATGTCTCCCGTGTCTCTTCTGCTGCAAAGGTGACTGGCCTGGCTGCCCTGGGAACCCTCGGGGCACCAGAGAGTGTCCCCCTGCTGTCGGCCGCTTCGGAGCGGCCCCCGCGTTGTCTGCCGACCCGGGGCTGGCCGGGGTTCACTGGGAGGCACTCACAGAGACAGAGACAGAAATGATTTTGTTTATAATTCAAAACAGTTTTATCAGAAGGCACTGGTTCACCAGGTTGAGTTTTTCTCTAAAGCATGAAGTTTTGCACATTTTTAATTCTGCAAAGATCTGTTTAGGAAAGATTAATTTTTATTTTCTCTTAAAATACCTTTAATTTTTTTTTTCTTTTATAAAATGGCAGGAATCTCTTCTGTCTTCTACAGAGATAAGCAAATATTACAAGTACATAAATATCACTCCTTGAGAAAGAAAGCTTCAAAAAGAATTTGTGTTCTAGTTTTTAATTGGCTTTTTTCTGAAATTCAAACATCACTACTCATATGTCATTTCCATAAATTTGCTGAAAATAGAAAACTTCAAACATTTCAAGTTTTTTTTTTTTTGAGATAACTTGGTAGAGCACTTTTAAGGTTGTGATTGTCCTCATGTAATTCTGAAAGACAATGAAATCATAAGTCTCAAATCATCTTGGACTGGTTTTTTCTTAAGCTACCTGTAGGAGAAACCACCAAGAATTTGGCAGGGAGTAAATCAACAACTACCCCAGTCACTCAGGCTGCAGCCAACACCCCAGTTACTCAAGCTGTAACTAAACTAGACAATAAACCTAAGCCAATAACTAAACCAGACAGTAAACCTAAGCCAACAGCTAAATCAAACAGTGAGCCTAAGCCACTGGCAGTCACTACTGTGGGAAAGAAAAGCAAAACCAAAACCAATCAACCAATAGATAATAATAATCCAGGGGAGGGACCCTCAAAGTCAGCTCCAACAACTGGCACAAAATCAGAAATCGCTATTGAGTCCTTTTCCCTAAAAGACCTTCATAACCTAAAATACCCTACATGCAGCAACCTGATAAATCTATAAATAGTTGATTAGTGCATCTTAAAGACGCTGCAAGCGAAACTAAATTCTAAACAGTACTGAAGCAAAGCATTTAAAATCCCTATCACATAACCTGATTATCAACCAAAAAATTATAAAGAAAGCTAACCCTCATAGTCTCTGGGCACAAATCTTTAAAAGTGTAGAGTAAATATATCTGTGTGCAAATGATCTCCATACACAACAAACCCAGCAGAAGACCACAGAACAAAGAATTAAACGCTTGAGAAAAATAACAGTGGCAAAAATTATCTTCCCAAAGAACTTAACAACTAAAAGTCCAAACTTAATACAATATACATCCACAATGTAGCAAAAATTTATATGACTTCAGCCACCAAAATATGCTTCTGGTTTGGCAATAATGAAGCAAAATGACAGAGGGGAGACTGTACTTAATATGGTGAAGAAGCTGTGAATATATGCAAATGCTGTGCATAGCCCAACACATGCAGGTATCGCAACTGTAAAAAGAAGTCTGCAGAAATTACAAAATAAGATTAAAAAAAAAAATAGGCCTTCTCCAAATCTCAGCAATACAGATCAAAAATTCTAATACCAAATATGAATGTTCCCAAATTAAAAAACCAAAGTACTCCCCATGAACTAGGCTATAATTCTTCCTATGTAATTGTGAGAAAAACATGAAAAAAACCCAGTGCTGCTCTAGCATAATGAGTGCATAAATTGAAAAAAAACATGACTCAGAATAGAATTTTCATCAAAAAAAAACTCCAGCTCCAACTGCCCATAGCCAAACTGCCAAATATAATAATGATGACATATCTGATCCCCTAAAAAAACCCCTCTAAAATATATACCCAAAAAAAGAAAAATAACTCAACTTAAAAGAGCCTGTCTCTAGCCAAGTAAAGGCCAGAGAAAACCATGTTTTTTAGACTGTGTACATTTTTTAGCCTGGCACATCAAAACCACAAAAATATAAAGCCTTACTTAACCCTAGTACACAGTACATATTAATCCCATCAAAACATATGAAAGCAAAATCTATTTCTATAGCTAACATAACAAAAAATCACAAAATTTAACTTTAGTAGAAACTAATATAGACCTAAATAAAAATTAATAAAAAAAATCCTATTGCAACTAGCCCAAAAGCCCCATACCTTTTGAACATTAACTTCCTCTGAAGTGAATATTTCAAAAACCTAAAAGAACTCAAATGAGCATTTAAAATAATGACTATAAAGACTAAAAACATTGAACAATTAATCACCTTACCTAAACTGTAAAAATACCCATCTCCAATAAAACTTATTTAAAAAAAAGCAACAAATACCAATTTCCACACCAACAGTACACCACCACCAATACAAAACAACTTGAAATACAGTGATTCCCATCCATAAAATAATTTGTAAACCAAAGAACCAAAAAGTAATCAGTGAAACTCACTCACCCTTCAACAGTCCCATTAACCTATACTCAAATCTGAAAAAAGGAGAGTGTAAATTATCGTACCTTAAATAAAATAACTCCACCATTTAAAGCTGCTGTACCAAACATATTAAAACTCCAATACAAGCTAAAGTCCTAAACAGCAAAATAATATGCCACTATTAGCATTGCCAATACATTTTTCTCCATTCATTTAATAACAAAATACAAACTGCAATTTACCTTCACATAAGAAAGAGTCAATACACCTGAAACCAACTGCTTTCTTTCTAGAATGAAATTAGATTATGTGTTGAAACTGGAACTCTCTTTGCCTTGTTATTTGTGCCAAGGTATCATCAAGTCCTAGGAGGCATGTCCTACTGGATTGCTATTAGTATGTTTGAGCTGTCTTCATGAGTCACATTTACTGGACTTTATTTTAAAAAACATGAGGTTGCTAGTTTGGTAATTTTTACAGCATCCAATTTCTGTTCTGAGTGAAGAAACCCCAACCTTAACATTATCCAGCAATTTTATAATCTTGTTTCAGTGTAATGAGCATTTATGGATACTAGGTTTAATGAAGCTTTTCCCAACCTTGCAATTGCATGCTCTCTTTTCTCCTATTCTGAAGCATCCCATAATGAGGATAAGTATTATTACTACTTCCAAGCAGCAGTGGGAAATAATTTCCAAAATACTTGATACAGTTTAACCATTTGCAGCAGAAGAGAATGACTGAGGTAGCGTTCCTATATGTTGTCTCAAGATCTGCTGATTTTACTTGGGGTAGAGTTGATGTTCTTCCCACTGGCCAGTGTGGGGCTGTTTGTTGAATTTGTGCTGGATACAGAGTTGATGATATAGAGATGTTTTTGATATTGCTGAGCAGAGCTCACACAAAGACAAGGTTTTGTTTTTGTTTTTGTTTTTGTTTTTTGTACTGCCGCTCTGGCAGGGGAAGTGGGAGAGCCTGGGAGGCTGAGAGAAGACACAGACAGGACAGGTGACCCCAGCTGACCAAAGGGATATTCCAGACCATGTGACATCATTCTCAATATAGAAAGTGATCATGCTCATTATATAAAGTGAGGAGAAAAAAGGAAGAAGGGGGGTGGGGGGGGAAACATTTGGAATGAGGAGTTTGTCTTCCCAAGTCACTGTTACACATGATAGGGCTTTGCTGTCCTGGAGATGGCTGAACACCTGCCTGCCTATGGGCAGTGAATTCATTCCTAGTTTTGCTTGGTTTGTGTGTGGGGCTTTTGCTTTCCTTATTAAATTGTGTGTATCTCAATCTGTGAGTTTTCTAGCTTTCACTCTTGTGATTCTCTTCCAGATCCTGCTGGTGGGGCAGTCAGTGAGCAGCTGTGTGGGACTTGGTGGCTGGGGTTAAACATTACACAAGGTCTTAAGGTAACATTCAGAGATAGATATGTACAGTGCTATCACAAATTGTCATAAAAATGCTCTGAAAGTGGCAGTAATTTGAGCTGTCTTGGATCTGTGAGAATTTTGGCAGCTCAGAACTTCTGATGGTTACATCAGATTTTGGCAGCTGAGGGGATTTTACCAGGTTGGTCTCAAATCAGTAGCAAGCATTTATATCTGTGTTGTAAAGAATAACTTGCAAGTAACTGAGCCACAATGATGTTCAATATTACTGTTGTTTTCTCTATTTTAAATAGGACCAACCCCACAGGCAAGAGTTATTTGGGCACAGATACCACCCATCCTATGTTTTAAAAAGCTAAATAGATGCGACTTTTAAAGATCCCAGAAGCTGACAGTAGGTATAGGGATGGCAGTGCCTTGGAGAAGCCCTAGTGATAAATTACTCCCTGAATATATCTTGTGCAGTTTCAAAGCACTTTGGGATCTTTTATGATAAGTGTTATTACATAAGGGTGAATATAACTCTCTGAGGTGTATGTCAGAATTCCTGGCAGTGCACCAGCTTACAGTGCTGCTGGCAGACATCATCCCAGTGCTCTTCTGCTGACAGCAGAAAAATTCAACCACTAAAAGCATGGCAGTCTCAAAAAGCTTTTTTTTGCTAATTTATGTTCCTTACAGTAGCTAGGAATAGGAGGAGATTTAATGGACAAATCTCTTCCATACAGATATGATGCCTGCAGATATGACTTCTTTTTACCTGCCTCAGACAGAGCTTCCAAGTCAGCTGAGGCAAAGGGCAGAAGACAGTCGGTTCTCATACCACTAAGGGCCAATAGGATAAATAAACAAAGTTGATAAGAGGATTAGAGCACATTTTGTATGAAGACAGGCTGAGAAAGATGGGACTGTTCAGCCTAGGGAGAAAAGGTTGTGTGGCGACCTCATAACACATTTCAGTATCTGAAGGTGGCCTGCAGGGAAGTTGGAGAGGGACCGGTCATCAGGGACTGTAAGGTACAAATTGGAATATTTTGGTATAGGTAATAGGAAGACATTTTTTACTGTGAGGGCAATGAGACACTGGCACTGGTTGCCCAGGGAGGTTGTGGATGCCCAAACTGTGGCAGTGTTCAAATGCAGGCTAGACAGGGCTTTGAGCAGTCTGATCTAGTGGAAGGTGCACCTGCCCAAGGCAGGAAGGGGTGGGGATAGATGATCTTTAAAGTCCTTTCAAACACCTTAACATTCTATGATTCTATTACTCTAATATTCTATTTGTCTTGTCCCTAAGGAAATTGGAACCCCTCCTTGCATAAAGTCTCATGTCTTATACTTGGTATGGAAGTAACTGCATCATCTTTTAGCTGGGAAAAACTGAGAAAGCAGTCATGTCTTCCTTTTAAAACTGGTGAGAAGGTGCTCCTGGAGATTTGCTTCTTAGGAAACCTGACCAGAGTTTTTTGGCCTTTGTCACACAAACTGGCAGCCAGAGCCTTGGTGTTTTCAAGGGCTCTGAAAGCAGTATAATCAATTGATTTGTGCTGACAAAACCATATAAACTGAAGAGGATTTATCTGAAAAACCTATGTAATTATGTTGTGCTTCTGGCATCAAATTGAATGTAGTGAAATCCAGGACTGCAAGTGAAGTGAATGCTCTGTCAGTTTTGTGTGTTTCTTTCTGATGTTACTGAACTATAATTATTAAAAATTCTAAAATTCATTATACATACATTGTACACCCATTAAAAAAGAAAAAGAAAAAACAAAAAATTTTTTAAAGTGTGCTGGAAGTAGTTATTATGTCAGGATATCAGAATAGCCACTGCTGTTCTGGGGTTATACTTCTAGGCTAGTTTTCTTTTTAAATTTATTGCATAAATTTTCAGTCCAATTAGCTAATACATAAGAGTCATGGAGTTCAGGACTGCTTGCCTTAACCTCAACACACCTGAGGACCACCTCATGCAGAACAGGGAACAGAGGAGTTATTACAGCAAAAAGCCGGAAAGAATGAACCGACCTCCAACGGCGCTGAAAAAGATGTGCTCTCAGTATCTTGGAGTGATTTACAATGACAGCCTATTCCCTGATCCTCTGCTCTACACCCCAAAATGGTAATTCCTCTTTAAGGTGGGTGGCTGGGGAATATTTGCACTCTGTGGTGGGCTTTTTCCAAAGCCTCACTCTCCAGGTGTCTGGAGTGTTGTGTGGTTTGGTTTTGCTTGGTTAGCTTGGTTTTGTTGGCCCAGCAAAAAGGTTTTTCCCTTCCCTTCTCTGGCCTTGGAGAAGTTGTAGCAACAATCTTTCAGCAGCTTTTTGAGATGAGCTGGATGGCTTGTTAATCCTAGACCAGAGAAATGAGGCCTGTGGGAAAGGGGTCTCTCTGTTCTGTCCCCTCACCTCAGGAAGCTGAGCTGGTGAGACAAAGCACACCCAGAGGCTCCAGATCAGATCAGATCAGATCAGATCAGATCAGATCAGATCAGATCAGTTCTTCTGCCCTGGAGGGGAGGTTGATGGCAGAGAGTCTCCAGATCAACATCTGCTGCCCGAACTGCTGCGAGACGCTCCTGTTTGTTTGGCTTTTTTAACCTGAGAGAGATGCTGGTGCAATCTTGTACTGTGTATCAGTTGTGAGAAGATATTTTCCCTGGAATTTTGGGTTTTTGTCTGGTGGGGGAGTGGGGGGAGAGGGGCGGAGGGAAGGGTAAGGTCTGATAGTTTCATATCTGTCAGTTGTTTACTTTTATTTTTCCTCCCTTGTGGATATTCTGTTGGGTAATAATCTGTTGGGTCTTTTTCCTCACTTTCATCCATTAGTATTAATTTCCTGTGGGTGGAAAGGAATTGTTGGAACCCTTTAGAGGAGATGACTCATTAAAGAGTGTCTTCTAAATTAGTCTCAAAACTGAGACACTCAGGTAGTCCCTGTCATAAATATGAGTTTCAAAGCAACTACAGAGAGAATGAAGACAGGGTAGCACTCTCTAGATTACTTTGTGTAGGACTGGTGTTCAGAATGGAAAAGCCAGTTACAACATTCTGCAAAAGGAGAATGTAGTGGAAACATTGTGCTTGGGTCATATTAAATGTGAGAGAGGCAGAACTTAGAAAAAATTCTCCCATGTTATCTGATGGTGTAATTGCTGGACCATCCTTCTGGTCTCAATATATTAAGTGTGCATCTTTATTCTCCTTTCAAGGAAACTAATTTTGGCAAAAGGTATGCAAATATGTTTCTAGTTTTCTAAAAAAGAAATCCTCATCTATTATTTAAAAATCCACATTGAGATATTTTAGTTATAGTAAAATGCCTATCTCAGAACTGGAATTATTAATAGAAAAATCACTGGTCTGGGTGCTGCATGCTCAGTCCTATCAGTCACAGACTGGTTTTAGTTTATTTCCTAAACTCCTGTAGTGGTCTAACAGGGGGATCTGACTTTGTATTAACAATGTTGGAAGCATCTCAAAAATCAGCCACAAGATACCTCAACCATCAGTCCACTAGAGTCTTCAGATGTGCGCTACATAGATGCAAGATTAGATAGATATAGTTCCTTTATAACATTATGGAATTATGTTGTGAATATATTAAGTTCCTTTATAACATTATGGAATTATGTTGTGAACATATTAGCTGTATGCTTAGGGAATTAATGCTAGTGAGATATAATTAGTACAACTTTTAACCAATGTGAGCCGCTAGCAGCATGGGAGTTTCTACCAGTGTTTGAGTTCCCTCTCATTGAAAATGTTAAAGCATATCTGCACTAGCCTCTGCTGATCACTCCCATCAGTGAAGGAAAACCAGCCCTGCACTCCTGCAAAAGTCTGGGCTTTTAATATCCCTAAGGCCAGGGAGGACTGAGCTTCAGCCAGTGCTTGTGGAGACCTTTGAACATGAGAACTCTTTATATCCTGAGTCCCTTCCTCAGCTTTCCCTGCAGTGACAATGATGGGGCCTCAGAGGGCACTCCCCAGTCAGAGGAGCCCCACATCCTTCATTCCTCCTTGCATTAAAGCTGGACTTCCCACAACCATGCTAAAAGGAAACTAACATTCTTCCTACAACATATCAGCGTCATGTCTATAAAGAGAGAAATCTACATGGGCAGAATGAGTAGATTCAGTTCTATCAGTCAAATAGCAGACATTGAAATGATTACATAAATTAATAATAAGGGAGCACTGAATTTACAGAAGCACTTTATAAGTCAGAACAAAATATTTTCTACAGTATTTGTAAAATTTGCATTTATTAAAGAAAAAGAGATCTATCTGACGACTGTTCACAAATCTAGTCCCTGTGTGTTAAAAAGCATCATCCATAAGGCTGTGTCAGAGCAGTCCACTCATGTTCACAGATAAAAATGAAACTGCTGGCTGCATGTGGAGTTGCTGAACTAATTCATATCGTAACCTCTCACAATATTGGGTAGATGTGTGCATTCAGTGCTCAGGCAAGGCAGATCAGGCCTTCATACATTGAAAAACTTCCTGTTCAAGTTAATTAAAATACAAAGTCTATATTAACCACTGAATTATCTATGGCAGCTAATGCAAGAAGTTCCATTGCCTCCAATTAATTGAGGGGAAAAAAAGATGTTTCTGCAATCTCATTCAGAATCTTTTATAAATGTCAAACACTGCATTATTCCTAGGGATAATTCCTTGTTTATCCACAAGTATAAAATGTGGATATACTGCAACAGACTTTTTAATTGTTCTTCAAATTGCCTTGTCTCTCCTCAACTCTTTCTTCAGTATCCAATTACTAGTTCAAACATCATAAATGCTTTTGGTAACTAACTGTTTAAAGGCTCCTAATTGCATTAACCAAATATTGAGTACCATAAAAATCTTGGATGGATATCAGGAAGACTAAAACCCTGTCTCATTTGCCAAACACAATAATAGATTTATTAATCATGAACTGTGCCTTTCAGGGTTTCACCTGCATTGATTTCTCAGACAATGAAAATTCTATTTAAAGTATTTAATCAGACAGAAACATGGATACTGGTGTTTATTCTGAATGACTGGAAATACTGAAAATTGTGTGCATGGAAAAAATGTTGGACCAAATACATTTGCTGTGGCATTAGTGGGTTTATGAAGAAAGAACTCAGATTTGAGACTCTTTTGTTACCTAAAAGAGTTACCTTAAAGCAGTTTATACCATGTTTAGGCAGAGCTACCTGCTGTTTCAGGGAACAAGTGAATGACAGAAAGTGATGGGTGTCCTAGCTCAAATCATCTGAAAATGCCCCCTTACCTGGTAGTTCCAATTCAACTGTGAGTCTCCAGTAGTTCTGGATTTCCCTTGCACATCTCCAGAGACATTACTGAGCTAGGAGGAACTGCTGTGATCTCTGTGTGTATATGTTACAGATTGCAAAGAGCTTAGAAGGGAGGAGCTACCAGACTAAAAGATATGTGCACTCTCAAAAATGGGTTTTCTCTCTGAAAATGTCACCTTCTCACTATTTAGTCCCTGGTGGATCCATTTATTACACTCCAATCCAGTTCAGTAGAGTTGATATTAAAGGCAGAAGAGTTTGAAAAGCATGAATGACACTAGTACCAATAAAGATGGAAAGGTAGTTTGGTCATTGACATAAAGGACTGTCACCAAAAGGAGAAAATTATTCTGAATGCTTAGTGCATTAAAACCAAAAGCTGCTCTTAAAATTTAAACTAGACCCCTACAAAATTGTTCAGAGAAAACATATTTTCATGCCAGAACTGCATTCCTTATTTTGCCCTCTGCTATTATATGACTAACAATAAAACCTTTAACTGCAATGCCTCCTGCAATTATTTCCATGGGACCTATTCCCTATTTCTTCAAGGTGTATTAAACAGAGGTGGGCACATTTCTGGGAAAATATCGGGGGCAAAAAAAAAAAAGAAGAAAGCAAACAAGCAAGCAAGCAGTTGTTTCCATTGTGTTATTTCTAAAAATCATTATAAAAAAGGTATAGGGGATCCTAGGAGTGATGAATCTTTTGAAGGAACAGGAAACAATTTCATACCATGCAAATAACCCCATTTCATTTGCTAGCCCTGCTAGAGGCCTATTCACAGCAGCTCTTTTTACACTGAATTAGGGCAGCCTGAAGGTAGATATGATCCTCAAGTGGCTGACCATATGTATTTTATAGGGAACTGGGGCAGAGACATTCTCCTTATTTTGGCAATCCCTTTTGCCTGCTGTGCTACCATAGGAGAGTGCTTTTCTGGCATCCTGCCACCAAGATGGTCTTTTCCTTGGCATGAAGTTTTTAGGGCTGCCTTTTGGGGAAGAATGGCTGTGTATTCACTACAGTTATACTGTGCTGGAAAATCCAGCCCATAAATTAATTTTACAACCCTCCTCTCTTGGTGTAGCCATGTCATCTACAGACTGTGTTCAATTTGCTTTATTTGAGCCCTGCTTGTTTTACTATAGATTTTGTCTTGCTGGAAAACTTGTCAAACAATTTCTTTGTGCAGCAACAATTTTATTTGGATTAAGTACGTGCCATTCTGAAATAATACAGTTGAATTCAGTGCAGATTATGCAGATTTACACCATTATAACAATAACAATTTGGTCCACATTTAGAAAAAGCTATGTAAAACTTTACCCTCTTTGTTAATAGATTTGTGTGATAGGTGAAGGTTGAACAAGACATGGTAGTCATATCATATAATCCAAAACTATAATAAAATACAAAACATTCAACCTGGCATTATTCATCTATGAAATTAAATCACTGTCCCCCACCTTCATTCTTTGAAAGCGTATCCATACACAACATAGAGAATACAGGGGAATGAGTCAAGGTTGTTCCTTTTGTTTTAGACAATAGATATGCATATGTACTTAAGAAGTTGAAATGCCTTAATGGCTTTAAACCTATGGAAATAGGGTAATGTAATCTTAAGGGTTGTTTTTCTAGAGTTTTTATATTTTTTTACTTTTGGAACTTGGATTTTAATTATTCTTGTCATCCTCATATTTCTCATTATGAAGGTTGATTGGTAATAATCTCTGGAGCATCCAACATATGTTAATAATTTTGTATATGAGAGTGAATACAATTAGATTCTGTCAGTCACATGCTCTGTCACCTCTTCTATGACATTTATCTGTATAGGTGAATAGTATAATAGAATCAGAATTGCAGAATCAAAGAATGGTATTGGGTTAGAAGGGACCTTTAAAGGTCATCTAGCTCAACCCTCCTGACATGTGCAGAGGCATCTTCAACTATATCAGGTTTCTGAGTCCTGTCCTCACCTTGAGTGTTTTCAGGGATGGGCATTTATCACCATTCTGGGCAATCTGTTCCAGTGTTTCACCACCCTCATCATAAAAACTCTTTTCCTTATGCTTAGTTTTCAGTCAGTCTTCCTTTGTGCACTCATGGAGTTGCTGCATAGCAGAGGCCCACTAGATTGGTCAGGCAGGACTTGCCCTTGCTGAAGTTGTGATGGTGTCTCAGACCACACCCCTGTGGAGGATCTCTTCCATCATCTTCCCAGGCACAGAGCTGAGGCTGACAGATTGGTAGTTTCCAATGTCATCCTTTCATCCCTTTAAAAAATGGTCGTATGTTTCCACTTTTTTAGACATCGGGGACTTCTTACTGTCATGTCTTTTCAAATATCATGGAGAGTGCCTTGGCAACTACATCAGCCAGTTCCCTCAGGACAATGGGATGAGTCTTGGCAATTTCCATAGACTTACATATATTCATTATCCTCAGGGGGTCTCAAACCTGAACTTTTCTTACAGTGGGAAGGACATTGTGCCCTTATTCTCTTTCTTGTGGTCTATCCTGTGCAGAAAGTGTGTGTGGAAGGTGTCGAAAGCAGCTGCCAGAGATGATTGAGGCAAAAAAGTTGTTGACTACCTCAACCTTCTCCTCCACTTTTTTATCTGCTTTCCAGTTATGCTCATGAGGGGGAATTCATTCTTTTTAACCTTCCTTTTCTGGGTGACACACCTGTAGAAACCCTTCTTATTCTTTGTGTCCCTTGTCAGCTTCATCTGCAGCCACACCTTGGACTTCCTGACCCCATCCCTACAAAACTAGGTAGCATCCATATACTCTTCCCAGGATAAATGCTTCCACCTCGTGTGTGTTTGCTTCTTGCTCTTAAGAGTTACTCAAAACAGGTAACAGAAACATTAGTTATCTTTCCTTGGGGGAAGTCAGTCAAGTCTTTGACAATTCTCTTGGCATTCATTGATTTATAAATGCTGCACAGTGCCCTACTCTATGCAAAAATATTGCTGATAGGGCTCTTTTAAAAAAGGTTTTATGATGATCATTCTTAAATCTACTGTGTCTGAAGATAAATTTATAAATGAATGCAAATCCCTTTTTCTTTCTATGACTCAGTGGGATGAAAATATACCAGAAAATGCTAAGCTGTGGTAAAAGTTAAGTATCCTGCAATGCTTTCCAGTTAAAAGTCACCTTGTAATTATCAAGACTCATTTATGAAGATGCTTTAGGAACCATACAGGGATACACACACTAAATAAGAGGAATTGCACAAGAAATGTATACAAGAATAAATAGAGTGATAAAACATGGGATGCTTTCTATATCTCATGTGTCAAATGTGCAGTCTTTAACTGTGTGTGAGAAAAAATTTAGAAGTTAAAAATATCTGAATCTTTTATGTAGGAAAAAACCGATCAGATCATTGAGTGAAACTGTAAACTTAATACTTCTACTTAATTCTTCTACTAAACCATGTCCCTGGCTGCCATCTCTACATATCTTTTAAATAACTCCAGGGATGTTGACTGTAACATTTCCCTGGGCAGCCTGTTACAAGCCTGTGCTTGACAACCCTTTCAATGAAGAATTTTTTCCTAATATTCAGTCTAAGCATCCCCTGACACTACCAGGGGCTCTTTCCTCCTTTCCTCTTGTCCTATTACATTTACATGGAAGAAGAAACCAACCTCATCTAAATTCTGCAATCTTCTTTCAGTAGTTGTAGAGGATGATAAGGTCTCCCCTGTGTCTTCTTTCTCCAGTCTAGGCAAGTCCAGCTCCCTCAGCTGCTCCCCATGACTCACTTTCTAGACCCTTCACCACCTTCTTTGCTCTTTTCTGGGTGCTGTCCAGAACCCCAGTGTTTTGTACCATTGAAGATTCAGTGACATTCATGATGAATTCCTCATGGAGTTAACAATATAAAAACTGCAAAATTCACCTAAATCAGGCAGAGAGCCAGGTACTCCTAGCCTGCTTCTTGGCATGGAGAGGAAGGTGTTAATGAAACAGTGCAAGGCAGCAGGCTCTTCTGTCTGGGGAACTATTAAAAGGCTCCAATTTCTGGTTTACTCTGGTGTATGATAGAAGATCATTCCATAACACTAGGGTTTCAAGATATCCTGCAGAGCCAGCAAGATGTTTCGTTTATCACGTATTCCAGATACTTGGTGTTTCTACTGCTGTTCGGCTTCTTTTGTAGAGCAAAATTCAAAGCTTTCATTTCTATGCTTGTAAAAACAACCAGCTCATACTGTGTTACTGTGGATATAGAAAACCATCTCATACTGTGTTACTGTGGATATAGATAAGTCCTACATTGTATAGGATGGCAACCAGTTTTTTTTTTTTCCTTGAGGCAGAAAGTTTTATATCTTATGAAAATCCTCCTTTTGTTTGTACTGACCTCAGCAGACCCCAGAACACAAGCCATCTGTTAGCATGTTGCTTAAAAGGCTGTCTGGGATCTCTCATTGCCTTTCAAATGGGTTTGCTTCCTCTTTGTTATTGAGCTCTCTGTTGTCATTGTATGCACAAGTGTTGTAACTTGAATTAGTGGCCTGCCTCTCAAGATGTAGATGAGTCTCCACATATTTTGTGAACACCAAGACTGATGCAGGTGAAAGGTGCATAGTTGCTGAGTTGGAGCAGTTCTACAAATGTCCAGAAGATGCAACCATGCATAATAACAGAATAGTTGTTACCCTTTGTTTTCTAGAATGATGTAGAAAGAGCAAGAGTTTTGAGTTAAGTCACTCAATATTATATCCATATCTGCTGCATCAGACATTCAACTACTGTTTGTATTTAATTGTCACTGGACAGTTGCCAAATGCTTCATAGAATGCCAAGAAGCTGCTTGTTTCATAATTTGAGAACCATTAATGAATTCTGCAGTTGGCCCATGCTCTGGAGAGTTATGATTTTGTCTCATATGATAATCCAGTTCTATTTGATTCATTCACAAGGTAGATATTTTTGTGAATGCCACTATGTGGGGGGTGAGAATCTCGTGCCCATAGTATATATGTTATGTAAGTCACAAGATATCTACATTAACCACCAAATCCAGTCACTGGTCAGTAAGATGTTTGAATGATGAGTTCTTTTCCTTCCATATAGCATTAGGAATGCTAATTGGGAATCTACAGTATTTTTTATAACTGTGAATGCTGGCCTTTCGTTGTGTCTGAGTTAGCTTATACTGTTTGACACCAGAATTTAAAATAGAAGAAGAAAGGTTTCAAAACTAAATTTCTAGTGATCATATGCTTCTTGTTACATTCAATCTATTTTACTTTGATTTGTATAAAACCAGTAGGTGTGCACCATTTGTCTGATGGACACTTTTTTCTGATGTAGCCATAACACTAAGATGATTGTCTAGATCTTGAATTTTTCCTTAGTCTTTATTTCAGTATGGATAATTATTTTCTGAATTTTTACTGTAGCTGTCAGCAAGTTGCACAATTTAGCGTTTTTAAATGTGTGCTCTAGGTGCTTTTTACCTTGATTTCCTAGAGAAATCAAGGGTTGAACTGGGTGTTGGACACCTATTTCCCTATTGTGTTAAAATGGCAGACCTAACTGTATATTCTTACTGCAATGCATTTGCACCCAGGCCTCTGGCTAGAACACTGATAATAGTAATGGTTGTAGTGACCAGCTGCACCATGCCTCTTATTTTCTTTGCTACCCAAGGCATATGATGTCTTTAAAATTTGTGCATCAACACAGTAGTTACAAAAAAAATGAAGTAATCTAGTTTGCATATTTTCCCACACCCTACATAATGCTACTCCTTGGTGATGCTGTGCCTTAAAGTATGCACATAAAAACTGTGATCCCAAAACCATAAAAGAAAGGAAGTCTCTTGTTGTACTATGTAAGCTGAAAGAAAATAACCAAAACTGAAGTTGTTAAGGTTTAACTGAAGCCTTTTCTTCCCCAATATTTCTTCTGATTAAAAAAAATTGCAAAAGTGTCACTTGTTACTGAAAACACCAGTTTACAGCAGGTGGCACTGTTTGGACTACCTCTCCCTATTTCCAAATCACAGTGTTAAGATTCAGTTATTAAAATTACTAGAGAGATGTCTCTGCCTGAATTAAGGTGAAAACAAGATCATGTGCTGAGATCAATCGTAGAGATTATTGTTTACAGTAAATGCGATGTAGAGAGAGAGAGAGAGAGAAAGAAATAGGGAAAAGAAAGAGAAGGACTAAGAGTAGAAAGGTAGTCACCACCTATTAGATCCTGTGGCAAGACTTCATCATTGCAATTCCAGTGTCTGTTGGTTGGTCACTGTCTTGATCCATCAGGGATGTGGGAAGCCCATAAAGCACCTAAGTTCCCTGGGTTATAGATGCTTATGTTCAGGTGGGAAGGGCAGGTATCTCTCCTTTGGTGGGAAGTTTTACACTGAATGTTGTAATGTTGTAGATCACAGCTCACTTGAGGAGTCTCTGATGGTTCAGGACACCCCTCAAGATGCCAGAGTCAGGTCAATTTAGTCAATTATGGTGCATCATAAGGGGTGAATACCTTCAGACTATGTGTGAATATCCCCATACTTTATTGGACGGGAGTTTTGACACCTGAGCCATTATGTAAAGAGAAGACATTGGTATTGGCATTGTAAAAACACACTATCCCACCTCCTATGGTTTGCCTCTGATCATCCTTTTCCCTTATTGGTTAAGTGGTCAATTGTTTGAGTCATTAGCCAGTCCAGTCTCTCACACATGGTCTGGTGGCATTATTTGCTTGAGCTGAGACAGCCATTGTGAAGCAAAAAGGTTTTTACACAGAAGTACATGGCTATATTTGCTTTTGAAAGATTGAATTTATGACTGCATTTATTTCCACCTACTGGATCACCATTGAAATGGGCAGAATTTCTCATCCTTTAAATCAAAGACAGAAAATAGTCTGCTCATTTATAATGATGCTTTCAACTAGATGACAGGTGAAATACCATTCAAAGATAAATTGTCATATTTCAGTTTGAGAATTCAAACTGGAGATCACAGAATTATTGGCTAAAACGGCGAATTTAGACTATCTTTATTTTTGAATGCTGAAATTTGCATTCTATTTTTTATCCTGTATGCAAAGACAAAGGAAAAAGTTGAAGCTTGCGTTTAATCCTGTTGGTTTAAGCTGCCTCTTCAGTTGCATTGGCACTGAGCCAGCCACCCACCCCTGGGCAACTGGATTGCTAAATTCCGATCTATGCCCCTTAACCACTGAGCTTTTCAAAATAAATTTGAATCTGTTGTAATGATGAATTAATTAGTTCAGTTCAGACCTCAGCTCCATAGAAAATGTGGGGCCAGAATGCTTTGGAAAATATGAAAATCAGGAAATTATAGGATCTCTTTGGATCTGTTCCTTCTTATGGCAGCCAGCCTGACACAGATGCCCATAGAGTCTACTAATATCCATCAGGGCTTATTTCTTCTTCTTCACAGGGATTTCTGTGTTGACTGTGAGTTGTGTTTGCAAAGCCAGCTCAAGTTAAATGGTGCTTGTGGAACAAGGGAGCCTGGCCAAGAGCTGAAAATGTCTACACAGAATCACTCAGGCAAATTCAGGTTCACATATTTTTGGGCTGGCTGAATGTTTCTATTTGCCTCAGCTAATAATCTCCCTGGTGCCTGAACTGGCTTTGCTCCCAGGAAAAATGTGGTGTCATTGCTGCACCCTAGCTCTCAGTGGTTGCAAACCAAGTGCTCTGCTTGGAAAAAAAATGGCGCATTAACTGCATTTAAACAATTTATATCAATTTACTATGAAGACATCTGTGAGAGAAGTGAGATCTTGATGTGTTTCACCTCTGATGTTCTTTATCAGTAAGGAAGATAGAAATCCAAATCCTGTGTTGATACAATTACAAACCCAGACTAAATTTATGTTCTGAACTCTGCCAAGCTTTGACACACCTTAAAAGCAATACAGACTTTTCTCAGTAACACTCGTGTTGTTTTGATTGCTGGCAAAATTAAGTTTTGTTTAATGGTTTTACTTGGTTGCAAGGTGACGTGCTAAATACTTTCTATTTTCTACAGCTTTCTTAGAAGAGGAAGCATATTTATTACTGGCCAAAAAGTAAAATCATGCATAAATAGAGATATCTTGAGGGCATTAAAACATTGGTGGATTTAGGACAAGTGGTTTGCACTTTGCCTTCATGAAGATAGGTCAGTTTTTCCTTTGTTCCTAGGCCCTTGTTCTTCCTGCTCTTCAAAGAGCAGAAGAGTGGGAGCATATAATTTTATGATCTCTGTTTTTAAAAAGCACCTTGGTACTTTGGTTAACATCTTGAAATTTAAATGTCCACATGTCTTGGGCACCCCTTTGATCATAGCTCCTTTTTCTGTCCCGCTCACAGGGGAAAGTTACTGCTGTTGTAACTGTAGATGGTGATAAACCAGAAATGAAAGCTGACTCAGACTCTCTGCACCATTTTTGCACTATGTTTCAGGTGACTGTTGTCACAAGGAATGTCATGGCCATCCACACGGAAGGCTTTTGCGACCTTCTTTAAATCCATTTTTAGCTGCCTTACCTCTACTTCACAACAGAGATGACCTGCATATATTATCAGGAAAAAGAAATAAAAGTACAGAAGTACTGTCTGACATGTGAGGGCATAGTTTACCTCTCCAGAATCCCACTCAGTAATTGCTGGACAAAGTATGCATCTGGCTTTATGGAAGCAAAGTGAATGAAACTCTGGGAACTAGTTCTACAATATAGCTCAGATATCGGAAAATAATAGCTGATTAAAGCTATTTCAAGCAATCTATGCCACATATGTCTATGAGGGATCCTGGTAGAAACATTTGGTAAGATTATGTTAGTGCACACAGAAATGAGTATGACTGTAATGTTAAGTCTAAGAGATTATATTTCTTTACCAGTGAAAGAACAAAACAAGTTTCCAGTCTTGATGCTGCCACAACACCAAATGCTGTTCTAAGAGCCCTTCCTACTGTATTTAGATCATTCTTGTCTTCTCCTCTGGGTGCATTTTTCAAAGCATGCCACGTGAATGGACACATTTCCTCTTAAATTACTGGCAAAACTCCCCCATACTTCAGTGGAAAGAAGATAAGACGCTATTTGTAAGATGGTGACTTTTTCCTATTTCAAGTATCCCTTGTGATGTTCTGCCAATCATGGCAATACGGATACACTGAGCTTTTGAATAGATAGTGAGTCACCAAAACTTATCAAACCAAGCCAGAAGAACACAAAGATTTTATAGAGTAGTTTTCATTACAGTTCTTGAAGTCCTTTGTAAGCATAGGTTAGTTTATTCTGTCTCTTACATAAAATGTAGTCCAAAGTAAAATAACCATAGCAAGTGTTAAGATCATAGCAGGAATTAATATGAAATAACATTAAGGCTGAGTTCTTTACTGCCATACTACCACATGTTTTATGAGGTATGAAGACATTATTCTATGTTATCCATAGCTGAGCATTAATTATGTCTTGGTGCTTTCTCTTCCATTTAAATTCAGTTACATGTAGAAGTAAATAGAAAAAAAAGAATCACATTGTCTCTGTGTTTTTCAGTGAAGCTCAATATATTCAGTTGCTGAACACAAGCAAAGATTTTTAAAGTAATGAACCAGTTGGAGTTTTGCCTATGTACAGAGCATGAGACAGTCCCAGTCTGTGAATGCTTGCATTAGGCTTGCATTAGCTTTTCAGTAGGAATTAATTTGACAAAATCTTTTTTTATAACCAAAGTAATCAGAACAAAAAAGAAGTTCTGCAAGTGCTCCCCTCTGTGCTCACTCACTTGAATAGAAACCCCTGTTGTCATAAAAAGTACACCAAGGATACAGAAATACTTTTTAATGAACTAGTTCTTGTGGCAGCATGAAATCTGGGATTAGATTTGTGTCTATCTAGTAAGTCTTGTACTACTTTTATCTAATTTTCTAAATGCTTAAGCTGGTAATATAAATCATTCTTCTTGTCTCAGGTAGTGCCCTGACAAGTGACAAAAAAGTCCAGACTTAACACCCAACACTGATTTGCAATCAAGGTCCACCATTTCAAATTGCATCATGTGATTCTGCCTAATGGTGATAAAGTGCTCCAGGAACTCGATGATGTTGAGGATTATTGGTCGCAGTGATCAGCTGTTGGGAAAGGCTTAAAATAGTTAGAAATGCATTGGTGTGATTTACTAGGGAAGGTACCAATTTTCTAACATGTGTTTCTGGTATCCTGCATTATACCTAGTCTTATTTTTGTTTGCATTATATTCACATGAGCAAAGCTTGGAAGACAGGATGGTGTTTTGAAAATCAAAAGGTGAAAGGAGCCTGTATAGGAGCAGACTAGCCCCTTGGTTGCAGTAATTCTCACCCCAAAACTTAGTACTGTGACACAGCACTGCTAATTAAATGTATGATCTCTATGTGTGTATATATATATATATATATATATATAAAGATATTTGACTTAGATTTTTGAGCTATATTTTTTTGGAAGGGCTTTACAGAGCTAATATTATTCCTCACAAGTTGTGCACAGACTTAGAGTAATGCTCATGGAAGCCCTTGGGCTTCATCCAGATTCAGTTTTATAAGACTATTTTGGCCTGATTTTGTGAGTATAATTTAATTTCTAGCTGGTTTTTTTTTTTAAATCCAAATTAATGTGCAGCACTGATGCTACCTGCTTACATATCAAGCTTTCAGCACTAACTCCTTAGAATATTTGGTTTTAATGCTCTTTAAAGAATGAATGTGTTTCCTGGCCAGAAATCATTACACTCCATGCTATGTGAAATTTTTTTTTTCAAATTTCCCTAGCACTTAGGCTGGTGGGGATCAGGAGTTGTTTTGATGCATTTTTTTGGGTATCCCTATAGGCTCATGTTGTGACATTAATGAGGAAGCATAGTTCAGCTCTCTTTGATCCATGGCAAACGCAGAACAAGCAGCAATGTTTTTGATAAAATCTGAAAAATCCCCTAAGAATACAAATTGATTTTTTTTCCTGGTATTGTCACAGGCTTTCTTACATTCTGATTTTGATCTGACCAATATGATTTGGAAGCATCTTTTCCTGCTTGTGCCTTGTCCAAACATTCCTTAAGTAGAGGTACAGAACACAATTACCACTGCCAGACTGCTGCTCTTTCTTTCACAAAGCTATGCTAGTGATGTTTCCTCATGGATTTTGAATCAGGTGCTTCCTTAGTCAAATACAAGATTACATTATTCCCTCTGGACTCTTCTTCTCCCAGGCCAACTGCCTGGCAGACTTTCATCTGGAAATTCTTGTCATTGCTTTTCTAAATCCTGCCTCTGTCTACAAAGATTTAAGATACTGTCTCATTAGTATGCAGACGTACTTCACTGGTTTTGTTTGGATGTTTTCTAACCACTGACTAATTAATTTCCTCTTTAAGACACACCTGACCAGAATGTGCAACTAAAAAACAAAAATCTGAAAAATGTGTTGGCTGCAAACTTCTTGCTTTCCAAGAAAACAGAAGTGATGTATTTTGCAACCATTTCTGTCTTCCATTTCGGCTTTGTATCTGATGTTCCAGATGTCACTTTCAAACTCAGCACTTCTTGTAGCCACCAGCCAGCTGTCCTGCCCATTTTACGTGGGACTGTGTGATGGGGAGGAGGCAGGGAGGGAAGGAGGGGGGACACTGCCTGGTCCTCTGCTTCTTTTGTTCTGGTTTCTAGAACTCCTGCTCCTGTTGGAATTTCTCCAACAGACCTCCTATACATGGTAAGATCACCATGTCATTCCATGTTTATATTTCTATAAAATCCATATTACTTTTTGTAGATATTAAAGAATGAAAAAAATGACATTTTCTAACATTAGTGAGAATAGAATCTATCACAACACGTGTCTTATTTTTAATGTGTCTTATAAAATTCTAGATTTATACACAAATGAAAACAAGCTAATCATCTTCTTCTGAAAAGTCTTTCCTGAATTTTTTGTCACCTCTCTGAATTGCTGTTTCACATCTAAATTTTTTATTTACTTTCTAAATTTTAAGGTGAACTTGCTACTAAATGTAGGAGTTTTCTGTCATGTAGAGAGCATTTCTTTTTAAAAAATCTGAATGGTGTCAACACAGTGTGTATAGAAGAAATGCAAAAGTTTCAAAGGCATAGAAATTAAAAGAAAGTGAAACAAACCTAGAAAATGGAAGTACCAATTTCAGAAACATCAAGGACTCCTAAATTTGATGAGAGGAGTTACTTTTCCATGACCCATGTAAGGTTTCTTTTCAGGGCAGAGCACTGTGAATTGCAGTTTCTGTAGAGCAACAGCTGCATAGACCCAGCACTCATCAGCTCTTTATGTGTGCTTTTGCATTTTCCATTTTGAACTGTTTTGGCAGACAACATTTCTTCATTAATAATATTATAGAAGCTTATATTTAAGGATTCTTTATAAGTAAGGTTACTGTAGAATGTGAGCTGGGCACTGATGAATGATCTGTGAAGGATCTTTCATAGTATGTTTCTCAGAGCTCTCCTAGGTCTGAGCAGTGTGAGTGCCACGAGGAAGCACGAAGCAAAGTTTCTTAGAGGCCTTTGCTTCTTGCCAAGATAGCTGTACCTGTTAGGTACCCACCTGGAAGCCAGCAGATTTTGCCACACTAGGAAAGGCAGGAAGGGTGCTAGAAGACATGTTAAGAGGCATAAAGCTGCATATGCCTGTGGACTCTAAATCGTCTGCTCTTGATTTTCTCATGATCAACATGTCCTACTTACATTACTATGCAAAGAATTACATTACTATATCTTGGTAGCTAAAAATACATTACCTATAGCAGTCACTGCCTCCATGTGCAGTCTCTATCCTTTTCTTCACCACCAAAAAAGGGAAAAAAAAATTTTTATTTTCTTCAGGATAGCTGTGGCAATGTCAGGTTTAAGCATTTAGGGTGAATGTAAAACTGAAACTCTTTGTAGAACCCACCTAATAC
Source organism: Passer montanus (assembly GCF_014805655.1). Taxonomy (NCBI): domain Eukaryota; kingdom Metazoa; phylum Chordata; class Aves; order Passeriformes; family Passeridae; genus Passer; species Passer montanus. The sequence goes on along the minus strand of NW_024366815.1, from coordinate 10,500,999 downwards.
AATCGTCACATCCAAATCACTGAAGGAAAAAAAGTAATTCCTTGATGAAGTCTATTGTGTTCTGACTAGTCAGTGCTCTTAAAAAAGGTTCAGGAGATATATGTACCAATTCTTCAATCCATATATCTCACAAAGACAAAAGTACAGATTAATACCACTCATTTTAATGGCATTGCTGCATTTTTGTAGAATAATCATCACACTTTGATGCTTTAGTCTACGAGAGTGCTGACCAGACCATTTTGCAATAACTGTCTCTTCTAACATCAGGTTTCCAGATTGCTGGCATTGCATGCCAGAATGTGCAACACTTTTCCTGGGGTGAGCTACAGAAAAGAGCCCTTTGAGATAATTTTTTGCAGATGGTCTGTCATTCTGCAGCAAGAGAAGAAATGGTGGGACATGAGGCATGAAAACAGTGCATGTGCTAAAGAAAGTAATCCCATAAGGCTGGAGATGCAGCCATAAAAGATGGAGAACATTTGTGATAAAAGCTCCACTCTAGCCAGTGCAGAGGGATGCTTTTGTTCCTGCACAAATGAGCTTTCTTTCATGCCCAAGGATGGATATGTTTACTGATCTCCCTGCATGGACTTTGCAGCAATGTTTGAGCTTTGTACCCCAGGTCACTAAACAGATGGAAGATAAAACTGAGGAGTTGTGGGAAACACAAAATAAAGTAGGGATACAATGATGCATTGAGCATGGGCAAAACCTACAATCAACAGTACTTGGTGACATGCAAGAGCACTAAGATCAAGCAACAAAAAACTGGAGCACTGCTGACTTACCTTGCCATGCTGACATCACCTTCCTCATGAGGCTATGTCTCAGAGAGCTCCACCTTATCTAACCCTCAACATTTGATGGGAAAAGATAGTAGCTTTTTATAATAAATATATATATAAATATATAATACAACATTTTTAATAAATGTTGTACTGCAGAAGCATCTGGACTAAAATCCTTTCAATCGTTCTTCATGTGTCTCATTCACTCGTTGTGAGAGAGAGTTACCCTGAAGAACCATGCCCAATCATTTAAAAAGCTGCTGACAAATGTAAGGAAATCCACGTGGGCATTGGGCGACTCTGTGTTGGTAAAAAATGAGTTGGTATATAAGGCCTACTCAGCCTCTGTATCATCTTCATACTTATAGTTTGATTGAAAGGAACAGACAAACGAGGATTTCAGCATGAAATCAGAATTGCCCTGCTATAATGCTCTTAGTCTTTCTCTGCAGAAGAGAGATTTGATACAGGATGATTACTGACAAGCCTTTTCAAACACTGGAAGGAATTTTGAAATACTTTAAAAGACTTCATATCATGTGGATTTTATGTGGTTTCTTTTGCAAACATGGGAGTTTTTACTGCTGCCATCGTTCACACAACACAACTGAAAATTATATGTGGCCTGTGACTGCTCAACATGATTCTTTATGTGAGTGAAGAAGGTAGAATTTGGTCCTTCTATGCATATGTATGTAGTCATAGGATTTGCTTTGAAGATACCATGCAGTTAGCAGAGGAAAAGCAGGACATATTTCTGGAAACACCTTTGAAGTTCTGGCTATAGTACATTTATCAGGACTTGCATGAACCTCACTTTTCCTGCTGTTCATTAATGCCAGCAACACTAATGTAATGTCAAAAGAAATTACTGGACTTATGTTGTTCGAATAATTGATATATGCAGCCAGTCCAAATTTTATTCAAAACATTTTGTACTCAAATATTTCCTTAATTGAAATCTACTTTTTTTTTTAGAGCAGTCCAGTTCTTCTAAAGTAAGTGTTTGTGTTGTTTTTCTTTTATTTCTATATACCTACATGACTTCTTCCTTAATGATATAAGTAGTGTAGTATACTACTATACCCTGATCTTTTTACAGGTATATTGTATGAAGGATAAGGTGTTCAGTCTGCTCTTTTCCTACTTTCCCATTTCTCACATTTCATCCTACAATTCCAACATTTTCACACCCAGTAACATCATCATCACTGTCATCATCACTATCATTATCATCTCAATAATAATGTTCCTTTTAAAATAGTAATAGCTAATTAGTAATATTGCACCACTTATTTGCAGCAAATACTGTCATATGGGGTTTTTTGATCAGTCTATATAATACGAAGTCTGTTGGTAACAAATGGGGTTCACCTGTCTCAAAGGGGAAAATGGATCTTAGTTGAGGAGTTAGACCTTTTTGAGAGACCTTTAAACCAAAACTGAGATGGGATAGGGACATAGCAAAGCTCAAAGACATGAGGTATAGGAAGGGGAGAGCTATTGTGACCACCCCAGTAGAAAAAGGAGTCTTAAGAGGAAATACCTCAATCAAGAACAAGCAAAGATGTAACACAGCATCTTTGTGGGGAAATCCTCTGCGAGAATGGATTGTAAGAGAATATAGATAGTACTGTAGGCAATCTTGCCCCTGATGAGTTGCAGCTGTATTAATTACCAAAGAGTGGACACAGCCTTGCCCTTAATAGGTCACAGCTATGCCCAGTAAGGATGTGTGCTGAGCCCACAATGCTGAGACAGCTGGTACACACCATAGAGAGCCTGTTCGTGATCACCTTTGAAAGGTCACGAATATCAGGAGAGGTGCTGCGGACTGGAAGAAAGGAAATGTCACCCCAGTTTTCAAAATGGGTGAGAAATAGGACCCAGGGAACAGGTCAGTCAGTATTGGCTTGATCCCTGGGAAGGTGATAAAGCACCTCATTCTGGAGGTGCTCCATCATCTCTGTCCATGTGGAAGACAAGAAGATGATCAGGAGTAGTCAGCATGAGTTCACTAAAGGTAGTCAGGTGTTTGGCCAACCTGATTGCCTTCTACAATGAAACAGCTACCTGGATGGATGAGGGGACTGCAGCGGGTATTGTCTGCCTCAACTTCAGTGAGGCTTTGGATACTGTCTGTCAAAACATCCTCATAGACACGATGTAGGGAGTGAATGACTGGCCAGTGGAATGGATTGACAGCTGTCTGAATGACAGATCCCAAAGGCTCATCATAAGTGGCACAGGGTCTAGTTGGGGGCCTGTCACTAACAGCATCCCTCAAGTTTCAGTGCTAGGTCCAGTATTGCTTAACTTATTTGCTGAGGACACAAAGCTGGGAGCAGGGGCCTATGCCCTAGAGGGCTGTGCAGACCTTCAGAAGGACCTCAACAGGCTGGAGAGCTGGGCAGAGGGGTACTGTCTGAAATTAAGCAAAGGCAAGTGCACCTGGGAAGGAATTACCCAATTCACCGCTACAGGCTTGGGGCCAACCTACACATTTTCCTTTATGAGATGTTATGCTTGCTCTATGGTAGCGTTAAGTTGCTATAGGATAATGCAGATGCATATAAAAAAATGTAGGAAAAATTTAGGGAGGCCAAAGCTCAGTTTGAACTTAAAATGATGACTTCTGTAAAGGATAATAAAAATATATTACAAATATATTTGTGATAAAAGGAATTTTTACTATATATATTTTTTATCATCTATATATATTTTTATAAATATATTAATGGTAAAAGGAAGGGTGAGACCAACCTTTGTTCTTTACTGGATGAGGGAGGGAACATAGTAACTGCAGATGAGGAGAAGGCAGATGTGCTTAACTCCTTCTTTGCCTCAGTCTTTAGTGGGAAGACGGTTTGTCCCCAGGACAGCTGTCTTCCTGGTTTGGCTGATGGTGCCAGGGAACAGACTAGTCCCCCCATTATCCAAGAGGAGGCAGAGAACTTCTGAGCTGCTTGGATGTTCATAAATCCATGGGGCCAGATAGGATCCATCCCAGGGTGATGAGGGAGCTGGCAGATAAGCCACGCTCCATCATTTACCAACAATCCTGCCTCACTGGTGAGATTCCAGAGGACTGGAAGCTGGCTGATGTGACTGCCATTTATAAAACAGGTGGGAAGGAGGATCCTGGTAATTATAGACCAGTCAGTCTAACCTCAGTACCTGGCAAGATAGTGGAGCAATTTATACTGAGTGTCATCATGCAGCATCTACAGGATGGCCAGGGTATCAGACCCAGCCAGCAGGGCTTTAGGAGGGGTGGGTCATATTTGAACAACCTGGTCTCTTTTTATGGCCAGGTGATCTGCCTAGTGGATGCAAGAAACGCTGTGGGTGATGTTTTCTGCTTGAAAAAGTTGTCACCAAAAGAAGGATTATATTAAGTAAAACTTAGTCACAGAAGGAATATTATTGGGTATGGAAAGAAGCTTTGTATGTAACTTATGTTGGTTTTTGTTAGTGTCTTTCCTGTCCCACTTTTATACCTTTCTGGAAATGAAAAAAAAAAAAGCTAAAACCAAAATGTCCTGCAGTAGCTTCTGAATATGGAAATCCATAGTAATCTTTTTACATAGTTTTGAAATAAAGAAAAATGCTCATTATTGAGTTAGATTGTAGTCTTCAAAAGTGCTTTCTGAAGTCTCTACCAAGGAAACATCATTAAAAATTCAGTACACAGCTCACTCATCTCATTTGTCCCCAAGTGTGCTGTGCATCTGCTGCTCTGGATAAATTAAAGTATTTCAATTCTTCAAAGAATGAACTTTGAAAAACACGGGACCTGTTGGTCGAAACCAGAAATATTGCTTTAGTTTAAAGAGATTAAGGGGTAAAACCTGATTTTTCTTTAAGTAGCTTAGCTTCAAATGATGTTGAGACTCTACAGGGTGCATGCAAATATAAGAGGATAGTAAAACTACCATCAGGAAAATTATGTTCCTTTTCATATGCAGATTCCTATCCTTAACGTGGCCTTTTAATTAGCTTGATTATAGTGGTGCCTACTTGTTAGTGCCTTGGTGCTTTAATTTAAGAAACTGACTGTGTGTTCATTATAAATTCCTATTTTCGAAGATTTATAAATAAAACTGAGCAGCAGCAACCACAACAGAAATGAAAGATAAATTTACTTGGAAAATGTGATGAGAGAAATATCACTTGGGGATATTTCAAAACACTTTCAGCTCAAACTTGACTTCAGCTTGGCACAGTTAAGAACTGTGCATGTTACGGATGAATTCTTCTAGCTTTAAAGTGTAGGGTTTTATAGCATTTCAGTTGTCAGTTGTTCAGAATATGAAACGCTTTATTAAGATAGAACACCAATATATAGAAACAATGTAACTGATGTAAGTAAAAAAGGTGGTTTGAGAACCAGAGCCTGATTGAGAGAGTTGGAGAAGAAATGTTGCACTGGTTGGGAAGTAAAGTGTCAGGAGAAATGAACCCCATTAATTTTCCTTAAGAGAGATTCCAGGTCAGAGATACAATTGAGTAGAAAGATTACAATAAATACAATGATACAAGAGAGCTGGCTTGAAACCACAAAGTCAGAGTACAACAGGCACACTCTTGATCAGTGATGGTCGCAGTCCTATGAAGGATTGGTAGCAGTCCTGGTGAAGTGATGGTCAGTCTTGTCAAAAGCAGCAGTCCTGTGGAAGTTCTGGTCCTCCTCTGCACCCATCAGTTGGTGGTGGTGTTCTCAGTCCCCAGATCCACTGATTTATAGCTCAGGTTCAGGTGGGAATGCTCAGTACCTCCCCCAGGGCAGGGAGTTTCACAATGGAATGATGCAATACTGTGAGTCATGAGATATTTGGAAGTCCTTGATGGTCCAAGTCCTTGCACCTGCTTATTCTGCTGGTGTCATTGAGTCCATTGTGGCAGACATGACCTCTGAGAATGGGGGTAACGGTGCTGCTGCTTCCCCAGAGGAAGCTACCACAGCTGAGTCATAGGTGTGAAGATAAAGAAACACTACTCTGCCTTACAGGCTTGCCTCTTTTTACTTACCTCATTTAACACCCAGTCTGTAGCCTGAGGTGTCTGGTGTGCACAGGGCAGCCCCATCATTAGCACTTCATTAGGACTGAAGTAGAGGGGTGTATAATACACAGTGTGGTTACACCCACATAGTCCTAAACTGGCACGCTACTCCTGTAACCAGGACAACTTGTAAACACCTTATAATTGCAGTATTTAGGAAAATATTGTTTTGTGTTTGAGGATTCATGGTCTGTTACTCATGCAGAAATTATTGCCCGAAGATCATTTTAATAAATTCACATACCATAATCTTTCAAACACTCAGGAATATATATATATATGTACAGTTAATACAGGTGAAGAAAAAATCAGGGTTGGCTCAATGGCAGAACTCAGTTTTACAGTGACAGCAGAAGAGATTTGGGTGGGAAAAATGTTTAAAGGCAGGGTTGGAAAAAGTGCTCGGGAGTCGCAGAAGGTAAAAATGAGTAAGGAAGGCTGGCAGAGATAAGTAAATTTTCAGGTTTGTTGTGGTTTAACTCCCATTTGATAACAAAGCCCTTCAGAGATGTTCACTCACCCTAATGTGATGGGGGAAAAATCAAAAAGTGAGAGAACTTGTGTGTGGAAGTTAATTTAATGGGTAAAAACTGTGCTTGCAATCTGTAGGTGCAAACAAATCAAGGTATTCATTCATCACTTCCAATGGCCATGCAGATACTTGGCCATCTCCAGGAAAACAGGGTTCCCTTACATGAGGTAGTGAATTGGGAAGACAAATCTCAGAAGTCTTTTGTCCACATTTCCTTCTTCTGCTCACATATCTTTAGCCCCTGAGAGGAGCCATGCCACTTCCCACACATCAGCCCCCTCTCATGTTGGGACTTTTTTGGGAAAGGAGAGGAAGCAAGAACACTACCCAAGCACATTGCCACGAGGAAACAGGAGAATCAGAGGAGGGTGCCTCAATGGCTGGAGTTTCTTTCTTCTCTAGTAGTCAGGACAGGAGCTGGTCCTTTGGCTCCTACACATTCTCTCAGCAACTGCCAATGGCTAGGTAGAGGTAGAGATGAGGTGTTAGGTCAGATCAGCTAAACCTCGTTGGCTCCAGCCCTCTACTCTCTGCCTGAGCCAGCTCTGCTGAGGTCAGTGAAGGAGTGAAGAGCTATCTGTGTTACATGACTGCATGACTGCAGCATTAGATAGTTGGGTAGCTACTTGGTTTCCTCAAAAGCTCATTTTGCAAGACTTCATGGGGAGAAAAGAATCAGACCATGAATTTAATGGACCATACAAGTCACCAGCAAGCTGCCACAGATTAGACAACTGTGATGGCCTGTACCAGAAGCACAGTGGTTTGCCTCATCACATCATATTCATATAGCTCTCTAAAACATTTTGAAAATTATTTTAGGCAAATATATTATTTAAACTGAATCCATGACACCCAAAAGGAAAACAAGGTTGTTATGCTGATGAAAAGAAGCTTCATTTACTTCTTAAGATAAAGGTGACACTTCAAGTGCTGTGACTTTGCAGAGGTGCAATGCAACAATTATTCAGTGTTCATCAACAAATTTCAGGGTTTTTAAGATCAGTTGATGAAGTCCATCTGTCAGTGAGGATGCTCCTCCAGGATATTTTTAGGCAGACTCCAGAAGGAAGGCTAAATGCACTTACAGAGAAAGGAGTACCGGTGTTTTCACTTACCACAAGCAATAACCCCAGACTCCTGGATTTGACTTTTGTGACAATGCTGAATCTGGATCTGCAGCTGAATATTATTTGATACTTTATATTTTGATAGTGGTATCCTGATTTTCCCTTTTTAGAGCAGTTTTAGTGGAGACCTTCAAACTTACTCCCAACCTTGAAAGAACTGGCTACAAATTCAGATTCTAAAGATAAATAATGAAAGAAGTCTGGGAGCCTAATAGACATTGGCTTGGACATGATGAGGGAGTGCTTGAAAACAGAGAAGACAGCATTTGATAGAATGGCTTTCATCCTCAGCTGCAGTCACCAGAGGGCACATTCTTGTCCCTGCATAAAACAGAGAGGAAAACAGATGAGTAGCCTTTGAGAGCCAATTTGTGCTTTAAAGGTATTGTGTACTTCCAGGTAAACTAACATAGCACAGCGAATGTAGCTAGCATAAGCTTTTGAAGTGCACACCTGCTGAATATTTCATACTAGCCATTCTTCCAGATTGAACATGGTGTATGCAAGTGGTTACCAAACTGGATTTTGACAGGAAGGGCAAAATCTCTGTCATGAGCAGTAATCACAAGGAAGCCTCCTACAGTATAAGATCCCACTGCTTTCCCAACAACTCTTCTATTTTCTCTCCAGATTTTATCAGCAGTGTGACAGACAAACAGGCTGCTAATAATTTGTTCTTCCACCCCCTCCTCCTCCTCTCATCTATTTTTAAATGGAGTGTGTAATTCTGCAGTATTGGATGCTTAATATTATCTATGCACAACATGAATTGTATCTTCAACCTGCTGGAAGACATTAATTTAACTGGCAGCTGTTGTAAAGGAGAGGCAGAGGAAAGAAACAATTGAAGTTATGTACCATAAAGGAAGTAAACAAATTAACTTTTGATTGATGGACATAAATATGCTGATTATATGATAGAAATTAAACATTTTCTTCCCCTAATATTTTGCTACATCCCTACTTTGACTTTAAAATTCAATACAAATAAGCAGGATGTAACCACAAAGCATTCACAAAAGCTATTTTCTGGGTCAAGATGGTACTAATAAATACTTTTGAATGGAGAATCTGGAGAAAGCATTGGAAAGCGATACCTTCTGTAAGGTAATGTAATGTTTTAAGAGAAGTTTCATGGTGATATACACTACTAATGGATGCACAAGCATAAAGCTGCAGTGCCTGTGTGGGCACAAGCAAGAAGGAGAGTATTAGAGCCCCAACACAGAACGCTGTTCTAACCTTGCTGCATCTGTAGAGTAAGGAAGATTTGTAAGTCCACTTTTGTCCTGTGTGATCAAGAAGCACACAGGAAAAGGCCAAAATACTCAGCTGCCAGAGCAGGCATTTGCTGACATGAAAGATTTTTTTGGGTGCAAAAAGATGAAGTTACACTTGTAACTTGTATCTACATATTAGGAACAAGTGCAGGGGAGTGGCAACACGGATTTGTTTGAATGCTTTCTCTGTATATACAAGAAAAATGCAAAGCTAAATATTTAGAAAGTCTTTGTAAAACCTGAAATAATCTTGAAATTACTAAATATTCAGAGCAGCAGAATCTGAAGTTGTACAAAACACCACTAATAAGAACAATCAATTCTAAATTAGTCTCAGCATAAGACCAGAAGCTGAGCAAGGAAAGCCTTAATACAAAGGTGTATAAATTACAAAGAGTTGTTTAAAAGGTCTCAGCCGCAAAACAAAAAACGACAACAAAATGTTTATTGCTGAGTTTGCTATAAAGAGATAAACTTTCCAGATATTTGTAAAGAAAGAGAACAGTATCCACATGTCTTTTCCAATATAAAGCCAGGTTTAATTTTCATATGGAAAAACCCCACAGATGAGACTGACAAACTTGATTTACCTGGTGGTTTTTAAGAGCAGTGCATGCTGAGACATAAAGATGAGACACTGCAAGAGCCTTTGGCAATGCCAAGTAGAGAGCTCAGCAAAGAGCTGGCAGAGACCTCAGAAGGTGGCCGTCAAAGGGTTCAGAATACTGATGCTTTTCTTATAGCAGTTCCAGAGACAAAGTTGTATTACACAAGCAAGCTTCAAAGTACTAGGTTTACACTGAGATTTTTTTCTGTACTTGGTTGTTGTCTGGCAAAGCACGAAGAAGGTAAGAACGAGATCGCTCTTCCCCAGTTTCCCTGGAAGGAAACAGGCTACTGGAGACTCAGGAGATGGTTTGTGAGCTGGAACTTTGTATTGGTTTTGCATGGCCTGGTTTTGGTAGCAGTGGGGCCACAGAGGTGGCTTCTGTGATGGAAGCTTCCACCATATCCAGCAGAGCCAACAGTCCCTGATAGCTCCAGGGATGGATGTGCCACTGGCCAAGGCTGGAACAATTAGAAATGGTGGTAAAACCTCTGTGATAACACGTTTAAGAAGAAATCAGAACAAAGGTTGTGGTGTAGTTTTAATTCCAGCCAAAGAGCAGGGTGAGAACACGGGAGAAGAACAACTCTGCAGACACCAAGAAGTGTGGAGAAAGAGGGACAGGAGGAGCTCCAGGCACAGGCGCTGGGGTTCCCCTGCAGTCCAGGGCACAGTGAAGCAGCTGTGCCCCTGCAGCTCCTAGAGCACAGCTCCATCTGCAGAGATCCACCTGCAGCCCATGGAAGAGTCCCATGCCAGAGCCAGTAATGCCTGAGAGGAGGCTGTGAGCCTGTGGGAGACTCATGGAGAGAGATTCCCAGGCTGGAGCAGCCTATCCTTGAAGGACTGCACCTCATGGAAGAGTGACCCCTGCTGCAGCAGTCTGGGGAGGACTGTTGCCTGTAGGACAGACCTACACTGCAGCAGTTCACAGGCAGCTGTGCTCATGAGATGGATTCACATTGGAGAAGTTCATGGAGAACTGCCACCCATGGCAGACATTATCCTGCTCTGATTTTGTTAGTAGTAAATTCACTTCATCTCCTTAAGCTGAACCTGTTTTGTCCTTGGTAGTATTTGGTAAGCAATCTCTCCTGGTCCTTATCTCAGCCAATGAACCCTTTGTTAAATTTTCTCTCCTCTCTCCAGTTGCAGAGGGGATCGAGAGAGTGGCTTTTGTGGGTGCCTGACATCCAGCTTGGGTCAGCTGACATCACACTTGCAAGATCATTCTCTTAGTCTGAATTTTGGCTAGTACTTGTAATCCAGGATCAGGACTCAAAGGAAGTGGGAATGGAGGGACAGGTGATCAGTCACAACACTCAAGGAAATGGCATGAAAACAAGTTGGAAAAAGTTTCAATTAGATATCAAGAAAAAGTTTTTCTCCCAGAGGGTGGTTGAGCACTGGGACAGGCTATGTGGGGAAGTGGTTACAGCATCAAGGCTGACAAAACTCAAGCATTTGGACAGTACTCTCAGGCACATGATGCGACTCTTGGGGTGTTCTGCACAGGACCAGGAATTGGACTTATCTGGATGGGCGTCTCCCAACTCAGCATGTTCTATGATCCTATGACTTGGTTAAATTTGGAGGCCATATTTTTGGACTTGGGTTTTTATCCACTGATGCTTATAGCCAGCTCATGATCGTGAACTTCAATACAGATATGTGATTTAAATACTGATATACAACTGAGAAGTGGTAATATTTTACTTACACTTTACCCTGGCAAAAACTCTGCTTATTCAACATGAAAATATGCTTTTATTACCATCTCCTCATATTGTCTTAATTAGAATAAACAACATCCAGAAATATAAATGACTGTTGAAGATACAGTATATGATGCATAGAAGTAAGGGATTATAAAAAAATTATCCATGTATTACACCAGCTATGATACCTAATGGTACACAAGAGTTAAGCCAGAAGTTAAACTTATGGCAAATAGTGGCCCAAAGCAGTAAATCAATATTTTGACCGCCTCTGTCCAGGAGCCATAGATTGTTATCTAGTGAAATGATGAAGTTTTTCCAAAAAGTCTGTTGTTTGGTTACAGTAGAAAGGAATGCATTAAATGCAGTGCATTTAAATAAATCTACATAATTTTTTTACATAAATTTTGATGTGAAAAAAAAAAGCCACTTGATTTCTAAAATACACAGTGCTCCAGACTCAAACCATGCAAAATGGAAAGCCTGTCCAAATGAGTCACAGTAATGACTTCAGTTAAGATTAACTTCTGATGATATGTGTGTAATATGGGAAGGCAAACAGCGGACATCATTCCCACAACACAGTACATGAATCCCAGAAATGTTGTACTCTTTCTCCTGGTTGCAGATTAGCAGACCACAGCAAACCATCTGCCAATTTCTACAGCCACAAGAAGTCCTTTTTTTTTTTTGGCACATTAGAGAATGGGTGAGAGTATTATGTGAGAAAGGGAGCGTTGATAGCTGTTTACATTGTCTGGACCTTTGTGTCAGGTTTGTGGGAGTGTAAAGATTTAAGCTCATAAGCCTATTTAGGAGAGGTGGGCTGCTAGAGAGGATAGAGGGGATTTCAATTTGTCTATTTTTAAATACCTTTTGGGACGCATAAACCACTAAATGCTATAATTGTCAGTGCGTGAATTGTCAATGCCTGCAAGGGCTGTTAATAATACATTAATAGAATTAAAGGTCAGAAGGTAGCATTATTGTGCTACCTTCCCAAGATGAGACAAACTTTCCCCTGTATTGACACAGAATTTGTGCTGGTAGATGCAGAATTTTCAAGATGGCTTTTAAACTCATAATTTGCAAATTGAGATGGAGCTAAAACTCCAGTTTTCTCAGTGCTTTCTACAAGTTTTTAATGAACTTTCAGTGAGTAGCTAAGAAGCCAGAACAGGTAATGGAAACAATTGTGAGATTGAACTGGGAAGACTCAGGTTTATCCATGAGTGGCACCAGAGAGATCACAAGTGTGTTTGGGTCCACAGCAGTATGTGAAGCTCCATGCAGAAGTCTGGTAAGTGAGAACACTGGAGCTTCACAAGAGAGGATATGAATAGTGACAGACTTGGCAATGGGGTACTGCAATTCCCTTCAAGGTACTATCTTCACTTCAGATAGTCTGTCTAGATAGAGAAATTGAATAACTCTAGATATAATAATTGAATAACTTTCACAGGCAGGAAATGTATAAATATAAATCATCAGAAACAGAACTAAAAAGGCTGGGTTACAAAACTTGAAAGAGCAATCTGCATTACTGATAATTGGTTATTGGTTTGGTTTTGAAGCTAAACTTTGACCTCTCAGGAAGAAAACTTGAGAAGAAAATACAGCTAATGAGGACATAGTAGGACAAAAGAAGAATACAAAAACCAGTGCTATGCTACCCCTTGAGACGGACTGCATGGAGATAAATGTGATAGTTCAACCAAGTTATTTACCAAATGCAAATAAAATGCTGTGTGCAGTTAAGTGACAAGAAATAATCAAAGATACAGAAAGCACTCCTCTGGGAAACTGAGAGGATTAGATTTGTTTGCCTTGCAGAGGAGATTAATTACTGTTACTGAATATAATAAATGCAAAAGAGGAAGTAGATGAGAAAAGTATGTTTGCCAACTCTTACAGCGAAAGAATAAAATGACATTTAGTAAAAAAAATAAAGGCAAGAAGTGTAAGACTAATTGCAGGATATCTTTAATGATAACATGAAATTAGCCTCTTGAATTGATTGCCACAATATGTGAGCTCAGTAAGGTTTGGAAAGGAGAATGTATATGGCTAATGAGGCTCTTTGCAGTCACAATAGTGCAAACTGAGAATAACTGGAGATCTAAACCAAGGACATAATGGATAACTAGGACATTACACATAAAGTCAATCATGACTAGCATTCCTGAATAGACAGACAGTGCTTCCAGTTCTTCAAGTAGCCAGTAAAGTGCAAATCACAGTGCTCTGTTCTATAAGAAGAGGCAATCTCTGTCCTGGAGCCTGTATAAAGGATATACAAACACTGGTGCACTGGAGAGTCCAAGGCACTTTGAAAGCTAAAAGAAATTTTCCTAGTGAATGCTAGATGTCAGGCAGCTGTCACAAATTAAGTTTGAACCCCTAGACTAAAACTGTGACAGCAAGCAATATTTGTCAGGTGGCTTTATCTCAGCCTTTCTTCTTGTCTGTTACTCACTTGAAAGGTAGACTCCCCTGTGTTATCCAGGCAGCTGGTGTTGACAAGACATAAATCAGACATGTACTAAAATCTCCACTAAGTACCTCTCTTATTTAGGAACAAACATTCTGAAACCAGTCATATACGCAAAATGTAAGAGTAGTGATGAAATTGTATCTTGTTTTTGAAAAACAAACAAACAACCCCCCAACTTCTTAACTGTGAAGTATAATTTGTTTTAAAAAATCTTCTTGCTAAGGATTTCAATTCTCTTTGACAAAAAGTCAGATTTTGATCTCAGTCAAAAACACATGCAAAGCATCTCAATGGAGAAAACACTAAGTTCGTTGCTGAATTTTAAAATATATTTTATATCAAATTGTTTAAGAGGATAGAATAAAAGGAGCAAATGTTATTTTAGTACACAGAAACAAACACCAGGTGCTCTCTAATTTCCGTTGCTGTGGTATATAAGAACCGCACAATTCACTAATAATTGTTCCTCATGACGATTGATATAGTAGAAGTAAGAAGGATTAATTGAAATTCAGTACCTAATTTTAAGGGTAGAATTTAATGAAGAGTGTAAAACTATCATTAGTTGACATTATTGATAGAAATGGGTCAAATTCGGTGCTATTGGAGATACAAAAAAGTCTGAAATTTGCTGATTCATTTATCTCAAAATTCTTTGTATTTCTAAGATGTCTGATAGTGTTCCCCAAATTCTATCTAAATTATTGAACCATATTGTGTATTTTGTGTACTCTTTTACTTGTGAATCAAATGAAACCAAATGCCTGGGATCTATGACAGCAGGTGAAAGACATTTCCTAGCATCAGGGCAAGAAATTAAAAATGAAATGTCAAGAAGTTTTGAGAATTATTACAATTTTTTCGGCATAGCTGGAAGCCCTGTGAAAATGACTACTCGTTTTGTGCAGGCTGATCTCTCCAGATTGCATGTGGTAGTCACCTGTGAAATTCACTCCATTCAGCATATTAGTCTCAGACTTGCATTGGATTTGGAGTGCGTATGTCTGTGCTTCCATCCAAACTTTCTCAAAACAATGGGAACACCAACATAAGAATTATTTTTTATGTTTGAGCACATTGAATTATTATTATTGCAGCTCTCAGGGGTTTTTATTTACTAGTTTGGTTGGTTGTTTTTTTTATAGAAAATTTAACATGGCAAGAGCCAGGACAACAAAAAGATTGTTATTGAGATAGGGAAAGAAATAATCTTGCTTTGCTTCATTTAAGGAAATGCTCATAGAGAGAGTCAAATTAATGTACTGTAGGTTTCCATAATTCTCTGTTAACATTTTTAACCTCACTGGCTGCATTTTTTCATTTTAGAGAATATGTATTTTTTCCTCACCTGCCATATGGAGGATCTACACATGAATAGTAGACCTGCTACCAAAAATATATATCCACAAAGTCTGGCATATAGTATAAAACAAATAAACTAAAAAAAGACTTTTAAAAAGAAATAATTAATCTTTAATAATATTCTAGCATAAGTTGATGAAATGTCTCTTTCTTTTTTTGCATATTAATACACAAGCTTACATGAAAATTAAATCACCACCTAGAACATATAATGAAGATTTTTTTTTGTAAACATTGCAATAATTTTTTTTTCCAGAATATACATTTTTTGGGCAGAAATTAGTGATGTAATTCCATAGTATTAAGAAAAAAGACTGCCAGTCATAAGCAAAATATAGTAAGAAAAGGTTTTCAGAAAGAAACATAATGGTATTTTTTGAAAAGTGATTTTAGATGGGTAACTAAATAGGAATTTTTTAGAAGCATTGTTCACACTGCTGTTCACACTGTAGATGCATCGTTATTCCACACGACTAGGAGTGGTTTTGCATTTGCTGTGTCAGGCGGAAAATGTCCTGGACAGATCACATGGGAATGTCTTTTCTGGTTAGCTTGGGAGAGGGAGAAGATCTTAGCTGGTTTTAGCCTGGCATATGAGAGCACATCATATCTCTTGCCTCCTGCCTGAAAAGGCTCAGCTGGTGATAGAACACCATGTTCTAAATCTCAAAGAATTATGCACTAATAGTGGAGTTTAATATTGCATACAACAGTCCTAAAGATGAACTACTTCCCAACAAATTGGATAAGTTGTTCTACTTCCTTAGTTTTCCATGTAAGGTGTTGGGATGGTTCTGGCCACTACTTCTTTAACTGCTGGACATTAAGGCACAGGAGAAATTACTGGTACATGCTTCGCAGACATCAGGCTTTTCCAGCACATTAATGCTGTAGTTGGCCTCCTTGGGAAATCAGGGAGCCTGAGGCTGTCCATGTGAAACAGAAGTATGAAAGATATTTGACAAAAGACATAGAAAACAACATCAGTTTCAGAAATAAAAAGGGATTTCTCTTGGATGTGCTGAAAATCAGAAATGTCCAGGAGACAGATGTCTATTGCCAGTCCTTCGCAGCATATGGCCACCACTGGCATGATTAGGTAAGTAAGATACAGTGGAATGAACCTCTCCAGACTTTTGCAGACAGAGGTTTATCAAGCATTTTTAAGAGGTCCTAAGGACATGATATATGACAGAAATCAAATCCAGAATGCCTGCAACAAACTGGCCCAGGACTGAGTTTTGTGCGTATTTGGCCATTAGACTCAGAAACGTCAAAATCCTTCAAATGGTATGAAGAGCTCCTTGAAGACTGGTTATGTCAAGTTCTTCACAAAAGAGAAGGGAAAGCACTCCACCTTAGAAGTAGCAACCATCACAAAGTCCTTTTTGAAGAGCCTGAAGGCCATGCAGTACCTGAATAAGAAAGCTTTGTACTAGTAATGATCAGGCTTGTAATGAACTAAGGTTATTGCCTGTGTAATGGCTGAATCAACAAGCCAAAAATAAACATCTTGAAGTTTGAGTCTATAACCAGTTTTGTTTTCAGAAGCAATGCTATGATTTCAGAAATGGTCATGGCCCTGAACTTGAAAAGATTCAGTCTGTAGGACCAAGATGAGTCTGGGATGAGTATTTTCCTGAAAAGATTTTAGAAACAGGTAAATGTACATGGGGAAAATCCATGTCTCTTAGAATGCTTACAGTGACAGAATTTAAAAAGCACAGCAATGAGCAGCATTTGGTCCTTTGCTTCATTTGGTCCCTATCCTTCAAATGGGGAGTATTGTTACAAGGCTGCTTTTTAACATGGAGGATGAGGATCTCAGTGCCAAGGTGAAGCATCTGCATGCAGGTCTCCTGTAACTGAATCTGCAAGGTTCTGCAAGGTGCTCTCAGATTGGACAAAGAGGCAAGTGCTTCATTTGAACATGTTCCCCAAAGCTCTGTGCCCCTCAAAAAACAGGCCTTCCACGGTACCAGGTAAGACTTCAGACTACTACCAAGTCTGGAATGTCTCTCCCCTAGAGTGACTGAGGAGTTTGTACACACCATGGGAATACAGATAGGGAAGAGACAAAATTTGTGGTGCCTCTCCCAGTTTGCTTTTCATGAGATGAGCCTGAACCTTCATGTACCATAGAGGTGCCATCTAATTTTGAGTGATTTAAAACTATTAATTATGTTTTACAGTTTCATAAATACTTTTCCCTTCAGTTTCCAAAAACAACAGGAAAATGGCTGTGATTTTTTATAATTTAACCTCTGTATGGTCCTTTTCTAGGGAATCATTGAGTTTAAGCTAGAACTCATTCTGTCATCTCTTGAAAACAAAACAAGAAACTACTATAAATATTTTGCCGAAGTCACGCATTTGCATAGCATGGCAAAACATTGTCAGCAAGACAAAAATTATTTCAAATTAAATGTCATGATTCAAAGATCTCCCTAGCTTATTACTAAGTTGTGAAATTGGAAAGAAGCAATGTCTTAGGTAACAACCCAGTTGATAAAACACTTGATTATTGATGCTAATTGATGACAAACATTCCATGGCACCCATAATACTTCTACTGCAGCTGGTTCCAGAAATAATTCCAGCATTGCTAGCACTGTCATATTTCTCCTTCTGTACAAAATTCATTAAAAAGGCTCCCAAGCCTTATGGCTGAAAAGATCTTCACAGGGATTTCATTTGCTGTTGGTATATGTACCAGAACTTTATCCCTAGAAACTTCTGTGATTTAGCAGTGGTGTAGTGTAGTCACACATGAGGGCAAAACAGGCTGCCTGGAGCCTTATTTAATGTGTCTCAGAAGTCTTCAGTGTTTGGCTGTGCAACCAAAATGGTATTTTAAAGAAGGGTTTTGTATGTTTGGCAATGCGTATAGGCATGTTTGTACCTATGTGAGTAAATTATTTTAAAATCTGGTTTAAAATATTGTAAAATAAAAAAGTCATTAAAATTTTGGAAGTCAGTGCTTGAGCATTGTGATATGCCAGTATGTCTGTGCAGTGTTTTGTAATTTGTCTTGTAACAGGATATATCCTCTAATTGCCTAATTGTCTTGGTTTAGTGCAAATTTTTGGAGGAAACTTCTGAAGTGGTCGTTTTGAGAAAACAATTCAAAAGCTCTCTCCACCAGCCAGTTCAGGAGGTAAATCTTTGAGAAAAGTGGACAAAACCTGTTTATTTAACAAGGAAATTATTCACAAGTATGAAAAAATTAATAGTATTAAACAATGGAACCTCTAATTGTTCTGAAGGGATGGCAGATTCAGAGAGAGAGAGAGAGAGTTTATTTCATGGGGTGTAGCTTGGCTCTCTCAGTCTCTTATCTGTCCCTCCTGCACTGGAAAATGCCGTGTCTGGGCACCAGTGGGCCACAGTCATGAGCTCCTGGTGTTTTTTCTGGGTTTTCAGTCCAGAGCAGGCTTGAGCCTGGAAAAAAACCACAGTCTTGGGAAAACCTTCCTCACCATAGCTAATGAGGAAAACTGGGGAAAAAGCAAAGGAAAAAACTCCCCATCTCTCTCTCTTGCTGTCCATGCTGCAGACAGCACACACTGAGAGAGAGACGAAGCTCTTATTCCTATGTTTTTGTGTATAGCCACAAAAAAATTCCACTGCTTTTCCTCCTCCCCCACTTCACTCTCATATCTAGTTTTAAAACTGCAGAACTTATTTCTGGACTAAAGAGATGAATGGGGATACAATTCAGCATCATAAAGTCACCTCAGGAAAATAATATGTATAAATTTTGGTGCCTGCTGGCCTGTATTCTCTTATCTCCCCATGAGTTCCTTGTGAAATTTCCTTGCTTTTCTCCTCTTCTGAATCTTTATTTTTTTCAGATAACCATATGTTGCCAAATAAATGCCAGTTCCAGTGTGGGTTTTGGAAATATTGAGACAAGAGGAGTGATTTCATTTGGGGAATTTAGAAAGCATAAACTAAACATTAGCTCATATATTCTGGGACTTTATTTAATCTAACAGCAGGGAGAATGGGAGAAGACCCACAAGTCTGCTCTTTGTTCGTATGACACATCTCTGAATTCTGCATTTTCAGATGTATTCCGGTATGGTACCCTCTTTTTCCATAGCATAATGTTCTTAGCAAATAAAATTCCTTTGCAAATAGCTGCAAATAACGAAACTTCTGCTAGTTTATTTGTCTATATAGACTAATTATCCTATTATTTCTGACTAATGTCAGAAAAATATTCATAGTAATAGAAAGCCGTATCTCAATTGACACCTTTTTGAAGTTAGAAAAGCTTAGAAGAGAAAAAATGTAGGTCTAATCCTGTCCCACTTGAAAGCTCAAGAAAGCTTAAGAATGCTATGTGCTTGCTTGCTCCCTCCTGGGGGTTTCTGTTTATTCTTATTTATATTTTGATATCAAAATGAGGTTGCATGAGAGATTTTTACAAGTGTTTAACCAAGAAACAGTTTCTTTAAAAATCCCACCAAAGTGAGGGACGCTGTAATTATATGTTAAACTTTGTGGTTTAGCTTGCAAGTTTTGAATTTCATATCTCAGACGTGAGTAGAATGAGCAGGAATGAGATCCAAATGGGTCCATTCATGAGGTACTGAAATACAGCTGAAGAAAAATATATATCAGCTTGAGGGGGTAGGGTACAGGGAAAAGCAAAGAAGACAGTTTATAAAGATGGTTTGCATTTACATGAATGAGGTATAGTCATATTAACTGCAAACTCTTCATTGTCTTATAAAAATGCCACAGAGTCTCTATGTAAATTTATTCCATGATTGGAAAAAGCGTAATTTCAGATAATTTGGTCTAAGCAGCATGGATCTAGTGAGCAAAGCCAGGACAGTATGGAGATCAGTCACTTGTGTACCACAGCAGTTTGGTGATGTTGGTACTTGACCTAAATAAACTAGATTTTGTGTCCTCCCTTCTCAGTTACAATATGGTCATTTTAAACTCTGTAAGTAGCTTTTGATCTCAGTTCTTCATCTCAGTCAAAGACTAGCTCCAGTGCTTCAGTACCTGTTCTCTTCCCTTCAGAAGCACAATGATGGGCACTCATTTATATCAGTGCAGAAGGAAAAAAGCCACCGAATCTTCCCTTCAGAAGCACAATGATGGGGCACTCATTTATATCAGTGCAGAAGGAAAAAAGCCACCCACCGAGTTATACTAAGGTTTTTTTCAGCAATCTGAAGGTTAAAACTGATATTTCCATTTCAACAGTAAACATGTACTATTCTACAGATCTTGAAAACTGGGGAAAGCACAAAACTCAGCCAAATATTTGCTATTCCCCCCAGCTGGACCTTGAATTTAAAAGATGAGAAGCAAGCTATAAACTTTGCAATGGTTGATTTAAAACAGAGGACAACAATGAGTCATGAATCAGGGACTGTTTTAATTGATTTTGCATACATCATAAACTACAGAAAAGCTGATTAAATGGCTTGTAGAAAGCCTTATGAGTGATTTCCTTTCCAGAATTGTTCAAGTTTTTATTCAGGGGCACAAAAATATACAAAAGTGCACGGGAGATTGTTTTTTAAATTAAAAAATAAAACCAGTATTGGATATTTACAGGTAGCAGGTATCTTAAAAGTCATCCTGGGTGCAATATAAGGGAATGTGAAAACTAGAGAAACCCATTAATTCTGGCACAGAGAATTCTGGCAGAGGAAATCTTAGATAGTATTGAAATTCATTTCAGTTGCTTGTTATTAAGATATCCAAGCACACTTGAATATGTCATTTTTATGACTTTCCCTTCAATCATTTTGATTTCTCCTTGCTATTTCCTGTTTCATCTCTCCTTTGACCTCAGGACAGGTGTATGAGCCCAATGCAATTAAAGAAGAGTAAAGGTACACCTCTGAACTCAGTTGGGGCTTTAATAGCAGCTGGAAGTTAGTGGCAGCTGAGGCCTCTACCACTTACAGGGTGCAACAATCCTGAAAACTAGTCTGATTCAAGGGAAAATTAAAGTTTCACACAAAACTACAAAATATTCTTTGAAAAGAATGTTCTGCTGCATCTTTGTCTTCCTAGCAAGAAGTGCAGAGTTTCTACCTCATTCCCAGCTGAAGGTCTGGATGCATGGATTTATCAGTTTTGAGTACATCTGCTCCTGGTAATTACTATTTCATTATTTAACTTTGTGAGAGAATAATCATTTGCTTCAGCTGTATTTTAATTGTGCTGTATGATGCTGCTTAAAAACATGTTAAATCACAGAGCACAAGGCACAGGATTGTGAAACTGGAAGGAATATCTGAGATATCACAGTCTATCTTCTGCCTGCACTATGTGCAAAGCTTGCTATTTAGAAATGTTATCAGCTGTACCTTAAAAACATATTTCTTGTACTGTGTGACTTGTGTCAGAAGACTGCTTTCAAATCACAACCTGAAAAATTTCAAACTCTCTTGTAGTTCCCGGTGTAAAATATATTTTTGATTATTTTATTTCCAAAAGTTGTTGTAACATTATAATTTGTTTTTTTCTCTTAAGGATGTTTTCCAGAGAGATGGTGGTTATGCAACTGGGTTTTATGTTTTGAATTGCTGGAGTCTTTCAGGAAAGTACGATGGTGGGCAGGAGCCTGTGTCAGAGACAGCAGGCACTTTTGAGTCCTGCAAAAAGGTGAACAGCTTGCAGAGGTGAGAGGCTCCTGCCACCACAGCAGGACAGAGGATGCTAACCCCTTTTCACTGTGTTTGGCAGAAGCCTGTCAGCATATCTTCATTAAACCCAAGATGCTGCTTTTTGTCCTCATGCCAGCAAGAAGGTATATAAAGCATGTACAGGGGACTGCAAGGTACTAGTGGGAGAGGTGGGCCATGGGAGCGGAAAGAAGGGATGACGAGGGAGGGAAAGGTAGACATCGTAGAAGGAGCCTTATCACATGCAATAGGAGGGAACATTGAGGGAGTATAGCAAGTGTGATAGTGGGTACTGTGAAAAGGTAATGGGAGAAAACAAACTTACAGGAGAGGCATCCTTTCAATAGGTCCTTTAATCTTGGGGAAAGTGTGCATCTTGAGCAGTTTTCCAAGATTACCTAACCAGTACAAGCAATCATGTCTATTCCTAGATTTCATCCCTCTAGGCTCAATACAGAATGCCTTTTTCTTATTTTATAATTGTCTTTTGGCAATTATGAGACTTTCTTATTTATGGTACACTTCCATATGTTTTATGGTGCAGCAGGGGAGGTGGCAAATTGCCCTCCTTTGGAGGAAGCATTATAATGGTATCTTGGGCTGGAAAGAGCAGCCTCAAATCAAGCAGGCATATCTCAATAGCAGGGATATATTTGAGATATATAGTTGACACAAAAAAAAAAAACCAAGGGAAAATTATGTGTAACAAATGCTGACCCATAATATCTTTATATTATTAATTAGTATGTGCACAAAACAAAATACCTGTGGCAGAATTCTTATGCTCAGATGAGGTCCCTGTGTCCTGGGTATGTCCAAACATTCCCTTGCAGACCACTTTGAGGTCTAATTAACATTCCTGTTTTCTGCTATGAAGTAGAGCATTTTTGCCTACTTCTTCCTCATGCTTCCTGTCAATCTCAAAAGAGTTCCTCAGCTGCTCAGGCTGGAACTGCCTATGGAAATTACCAAAACATGTTACTGTTTCAACCTTGTTTCAATCTTGTGGATCTGGTGGAAATGGTATCCTCAATAGAACAGTTTTGGGCTAAAACTGTACAGTCACAAGCATGATTACCTTTCTGATATTATGTATTTAATTCTTATTCTAGGCATAAAATTTTATTCAGGGTTATAACAGCTTTTCAGAGTGAAATCTTATAGTAAATATTCAGCACAAAGCAAGGTGCCTCAGCTGAATCTATCTATTTGTTTATCTAAATTTCATGTCACTCCTCTTAACTGATAGGTGAAAATCATATTTAGTGTCATTGAAATGAAAACTACAACAGATCAAAGTGGGTTAATTTAAAGTTTTCTTTCCTACAGTGAAAGATATTAACATTAGTTTGCATTAATTTAAAATCATTGTCAAATATTTTTTCCTACAAAGATGACATAATCAAAGCTAGCATTTAATCTCATTCTTCATTGAATGAAACAGTGTTCTAAGGGCCAAGTTTGTGTTGAAATCTATTAAGTAACTAAAAATAAAAAAAAAAAAACCGCACAAAAATAAAACAAAACAAAACAAAACAAAGCCCTAACAAAAAGAGGAGGAAGCAATGAAGTCAGCCTTGGAAAATGTGAACCCAAATATTTAATCTGCTCTAGCAATTTGAAATTCACTCAGTAGGTTTGCCAGAGGTGACTATTAGAACAAATGAAGGGACCATGTTTGCAAGAGGACAGGTACCCTTTCTCTTGGGCTAAATACCAGATCTGGCCATTTAATTAAATAATTCTTCTCCTGAACTCAAAACCCCTGGTTTAGTTTGATTACACATATGAGACCAGTTATCCAAGGACTTTGAACTCAGACCTGAAAATGAAATTTAGCCAGTTAGAGAGATTCTCACTGAAATAGATATGCATGTCTCTGGCACTGCAGGCCTCTTCTCAGTCCAGCAACAAAAGGGCACTTAAGGGAATATGGAACGTTCTGCACAGCGTGATTCAACAACACATTCCCTATTAACTTTAATGAGAGTTGCACAATTAAATCTTCGCACAATGTGCTAAAAATTACTCTTTCAATTTAATGCATAAACTAATAGGTCCATATTAAAATGTGAAAGGATAAGGCAGGTGAATTATTTTTGGAAAAAAAATCAAGGCTTAGGTTGATTAGACATGTAAGAAGAAGGGACGAGTTAACTATATAGTATGAATCTTGAACTAGGCATTAGAATTAGAATTGTGTTGTATATATAATGTGAGCCTTGCAACAGATAAACAGAAGTATGAAAGGTTTGTATTCATCACTGTGAACCAGGTAAATAACTAGAATGTCTCAATTTCAACAGCTTGTATAAAAGGATATCTAATGAGGGCTTTAAGCATGCTTCCACCAATTAAAAATACAATACACGAACTCTAAGAAACTTAGAAGTCCTCTTTATGTACAGTCAACAAGCTTCACACTATAGCAAAAAAAAAAAAGGAACTTCTCTTCCTCCTTGTTTTTTTGGACAAGTTGTGGAGCAGGAATGAATTTTCATAGTGATAAATCTTCATTAAGAATTTTGTGTACTGCTCTCAAATATAGTGGAAAGCCGAAACAGGCTGTGGATCACTAGTAATTTTGACTCAAAAGACAATATTCTGTCTTACCAATAAATGACTACATTCTGTGAAAACCTTTAACTCCCAACAGGGCTTCAAGTACAAGGACTAATTACACACTCTGATTTTTTTTTTTTAACGTAGGTATATACTATATGTATTTATATATCAGGCTCTGAGTGTGTATTGAAAGGAAAAATATATTGTATTTATAGACAAGCTGTATTTTTACATATACAATATCCCTGTACAACAAAGAGGCTTTACTGGTGGATTTATTCATGGTCAAACTTAACATCCAAATACTTTTCTCCTGAAGCTGTGTTTGGAGAACAATGACCAAAACATACAAACTGCCTATATAATTGAAGGTCTAACACATTTTTTTCCCCACAAAGTTTGAGCTCATTCACTCTCAAGAAATTTGTGAAAGAAAATTTAACACCCCTCCAGTTCTTCAGTGTCCTTAAAATTTGGCCACACTTCATGTGATTATATGAAGGTATGAAGTCTTGCCTATTCCTCTCAAAATTAGAGCTGAGTAGGGAAGAAGAAAAATCCTAGAAGTGCTTAGACATGAACTTCATAATGAGATCATCATGATGGAAGTACCTGCACTTTCACACCTAGAATTCTAAAGGCAAGATACATTTGTTCTCTGTTTTCTCTCTTGACTCTCACTCCTAATAGTCTTTCTGTTTCATAACTATCCTTCCCAGAAACAGACATCTTGTGGACTTGTGAGAAAATAATGTTAATTTTTCACAGATGGAATATGTTCAAAGTAGCATTATTGTATGGAGTGTACAGTTATCTGTCTTGGTAAGCTGAAAGTCAGCAGATAAATACTCCTCCCTGGTGTATGAAGTGGAGTGGAACCTGAATGTCACCTATTGCAATGAAATTTTCTGGATGCCTATATCAAGACAACCCTTTCCAAAAGCATCAGTTGTCATTTAAACACTTGCAAATGGTTAAATGAGGCTGAGAAGTGATTAACAGGCATCATATATAGATGGTTTTACTGAATTCTTGATCTCCTGTTAACTTCTCGAGCTGGCATACAGCACGTAAAAACTGCCACTATATGCTTTCAAAGTGAGTCTCTCACAGTAGGATAGAGGAAATAGTGCCCAATTTTTTCAGTCCTGATTTTCCCCTAAGTACTCCAATTTTTGCAATAGAGAACATTATTATGAATTGAGTCTAAGTGGGGGGAGGTGGCCAAGAATCAGACAGCAGAGGTGATATCCAAGAAACAGAATAAAGTAATAATAACAAATTACTTTAAAATAAAAAATGGGGCCACTGCAGATGTCTGATGAGAACTGCAGACAGAATCAGTACAAAGGATTTTTTCAGAACATTTTCTAATGCCAAATATAGATAAGTAACAGACAAACTGAATGCCAAAAATGCATAATTGATTTATTTCAGAAGGGGATTTGGGATTCTGAGATGTCTGTATATTTATCTGTGATGGGAAAATTGATATATGAATTGGAATGGAAAGCAAGAATTTTAAGTGACATTTAAAATTTAAATTACAGAAAAGCTTTTTATTAACTTTGTCTGATACCTTTTGTACTACAAATATGAGTTTTGAAATGGATTGATATAATCCTCTTGTGCTCTGAAGCTCTTGCTGCTAGTCTAAATCATCATCCTTTGGGAATGAAGTCAAAGCTCAGGTGAAAATTCAGGTGCAGAACCTGAGCTGCCAGCTGACAAGCCACAAGTCTTGTCAGATACTGGAAATGACATCTCTAGCTGGAAAGTTCTGGAAGCCCAATTTAAAAAATGCCTATTCAGAAGAAAACTGTGACCGTGAATATTGCTTATCCTGAGTGGATCAGGATAAAATCCTGACTCAGGACAAAATTCAGTGAAATAGTTGTGACAGAAAACTATACCCTTTAAAAAGTATCTGTAGGGCATTAGTCATGTCTTCCAGCCTTTACCATCAACATTCATAAATGACACAAAGGCCAATTAGAAACTGAAGATAAATTATGGTATAGGCCATATTAAAAAAAGAACAACTTTAATTTGGGAATTATTTGGTTGATTCTTTGGTTGGGCTTTGTCATTACATGAGAACTGGTATGAGGAACCATTTTAAATTAAGAACTGTTTGGATTTTCTTGTGGCTGACGGTACAACTTCAACAAAGCTGCAGAGTAGAAGTTATATTTAGTGTTTTGTGTCTCCTCAGGCTCATGGTTTTAGATAATCCTTCAAACCTGGTGATTTTGTGATTATGTTAATTCTGAAAGACACTGAGATTTGACTAGCTCTGGCACTATAAACTATATGAGCTGTATTACCTATCAATATTCTAAATTGATGTAGAAAATATAGCTAAAGAACTCATCTTTAATCTAATGGCTACTGAACTATTTGAATCAATCTTCCTAAATGCAACAATATAGATATAATTGCCTTTTGTGCTGCATGGCACTTCTGCCTCTTTCACCCGTGACATAGAGAAGAAGATACAGTGGTCACAGGTATATCACAGTCCTTGCAACAGTTGCTGATATAGGGTTAAGACTAATTATGAGATTTGGAACAGGTTTGTGTCCTGATATCCTCTCCAAGCCTGTTAGAATTTGGAACAGAAGCAACAACACAGAACCAAAAAACTAATGGTATTTTACTGGCAGACTATTGCCGCTTATGTATTTGGAATAAACAATCATGTTCTGCAGCAGTGCTTTCCCAGATAATTCATCATCTGTGCCAAGATAGTGTGGTGCTTGGAGGATGGTTCCCTGTGCCTGGCCATGCATGCACACGCATGCCCACACTCATATATTCTCTCCTGAAATGCTGTGTTCTGTTGCTCTCCTCCACTACATGGAGCAAACGTCATTGTGATCTAGCAATGCAGACACTTGCACCAGAGCTAGAATCACCAAAACTGGTCATTCAGGTGAACTCTGTAGTGGAGATGCAGAGTGAACTGCCTATTGCAATCCTGCCTTGGGCTATGAATGCCCCTCCTGACAGCCCAGAAGGCTTTTCTAAAAAAACCAAAACATTACTGATTTTTTTTTTTAAATTTCAGAAAGTCTTTCTATTTCCAGTTCCATGCTATGGCCCTCATAACAGATTTGTGTAAAAGCTTACTTATGAGGATACATATTACGTGAAGAAAACTCAAGTCAGTAATCCATTTTCCCACTGAAGCCATCTTTACTGAAATACCTCTGAGATGGCCACAAATCTGTTACAAAACAGTGCAAGTTATCTATTTCTTTAATAAATGAAGCATTTATAGAGATTTCCATAGAACACTTTTCTTAATCTTTTATCATATTCTCCTTAGCAAGTAACTCACTGGGGCTATTTCTCAGCTATAGAATGGATCTATCTCACATTTCATGTAGGGTTATTAAGACCATTACTTTTCTTAGACATTGGTTTATTGATGTCCTAAAGGCTCCTTCTCAGCACATCTTCTAGATACTCATTCAAGTAGATCCATCTTTTGCACAGCCTAAAAATGTTTTAGGACTTAATTTTATGTTGTCTGCTGCTTCTGCTGCAATATTTCGGATCCAGTCACCTATTTATTTTTCCAGTGGTGAAGAAGTATTTTGAAAATCTCTGGGGTTGAAGAACTAAATCTTTACCAATGTTCATATTTTTTAATATAAAATTTCACTGTGTTTTTCAAAATTTTCTTCATGTTTTTCAGGTTAGGCTAAGTAAAGTTGATACTTGTTACCATGACAGGGTTGACAACAGTATGTAGAGAAAAAACCGTTGTAAATCAGATCCTGTACAATTTTCTATTCAGACCCTTAATCTTGAATAGCAGTAACTGCTTTTTGTCTTGCTGTCCTGGTTTCTCCTGAGGAGACATTTGCAATCACACTGAAATTGAGCTGAGCTATCTATACCCATTAATGATTAAGGGAAATAAACCTGCACTGAATTCAATCTAAATTTAGCCTAACTGAGTACTAGGGAAGTCTCCTGCTGCAAGGCAGCTGATGATTGCATCACCTTTCCTGAACTACCTTTGCTGGGTGAACTAATCTGATAATTTAGATGGCAAATAATTGGAATAAAATAGTTGAAAGAGAAATAGCCCAAAGTTAATGAGAAACATAAGGTACTACAAACTTATTTTTTTACAGAAAAGCTTTAAAATAAATATGCCACTGCTGTCAAACTAAATAGCTATACACAACAATTAGGGGAAAAAAAGAATATACTAAAAGTAGTTCTGGAATGAAATACATTGAAATATCTATTTGCATGCTGTTGTTGACAAATCTATTGCTGACAGTCCTACAGCTTTTCCTCTGAAATGATAATATGCTGGTATAGCAACCACAAATATTATTGGCAATAAAAATTTGTTTGTAGATTGATATGCTGCATTGAAGAAGTCTACTGATAATAAAGGTTTATCCAATTGCAGAAGGGAATATTTTCCACTAACAATATTATATATTTTTGAAAAGTTATCAGTTTAAGAAAGGATTTAAGAGAACATGGTCTTCTTGTTTTATATGTAATAAAATATCTGTTATCTATATTCTATAACCAGCCAGTTTTACAGACAAGGGAACTCCATCATTATGATCATCTTTCAAGAAAAAATATTTCAGCTTCCTGGCTTTCAACAGGTCCCCTCTCTAAATTCTCTAATCATTCTTGCCAGTTGTACTAACTAACCTCTTGTCTTTATGCTGGTAATGAAATCTCTGAATATCTGGGATGCTGGATTCAGCTTCCAGAAAGTAGAAAGGTCTCATAGGAAGAAGAAAAATCATAGTAAGGTCAAAACAAAGTAACCAAAGATGCAGATGGCAGAATTCAACTGGCCAACAAATGAAGCCATTTTTTAAGAACAAGACATGCAGGAGCAAAGTGACACCGGCCCAACAGGAAGTTGAGGCTGATGCTGAGAAGGAAATGAAAACAAGTAGCAAAGGTTGTATTGACCTCTGAGGTAAAAAAGCTAACAATATGGAGGATTGTAGCTACAAGGATGGTGGGGTACACATTAAAAAGAATATATATATGGTCCCAAGATCAAGTATATATTTTGCACCAGTTTTTTGCACTTGTGATGACGAAGTAGGCTGGTAAATGTAAATTTACATTTTATCTTAGCTTAGAGAAGGAACGCTAAGGAGATGATGCACTTGAGAGTTTTGGATTTCAAAAAGGCTCATGCTTGAATCACAGGCACAGAAAAAGGTGTTTACAAGAGCCTACTGACAAGAGTGGAGCAATATTTGATTGCAAAATGGCAAAATGGCAATGTTCCTGGCTGTATTACAGGAGAGAAAAAATATTAAGAAAAGTGATCCAAATAACTGCTATCCTTTTAGCCTGATCTGAATAACATGTAAAGCATTATCATATGCTGAGAAGAATAATGGTTAAAGATACATAAAATAACATAAAATACATATGAGTTATCAAAGACAGACTGTGTCAACATTCATCTTTCATAAGGAAATGAAAGATTTTTCAGAGAAAAGCAACCTCACTCTGAATTTCAGTAAGATTCTGATATGAAATCACATAGAAATTATTAGTCAAACTAGAGGAAACAGGGGTGAGAACTCAGTAACTAGAAAAGGGTCTTGTTGTGACGTAAGGCAAATTATCCTAAATTAGGCTCTAAGCTGCTTTGGTTTGGCTGTTCCTTGTACCAGAGCTAATTCACAATTTGAATTTACACACTTGTCTGCAGGATGCAGTTAGCTAAAATGTTCCCAAAGATGGCAGCCAATTTGGTTTAGTGAGGCAAAATCTAGAAGCATACCGGTAAATACACCAGGGTAGCAAGGGTGGATAGGGAAAATAATTATTTAGTCTCAATGAAAATATAAGCTAAGAACACATGAGAATGAATTGTCCATGGCTAGATATCAACTGGTCTGTAAATATTTCTAACTGGAATACTAGTCAAATGCCCATGACAAAATGCCAGCTAATTTTAGAATAGGATAAGGGTGTGTGTGGGAGGGTATCTCATTGCTTTTATCTGCTACTATATATGCCAAACAGTTTCTTACACCATCAAGCCACAGCCTTTAAATCATGTCACAACAGACTCCTTCAATCTAGCCTTTTCTTGCAGTAACACCAACGTAGAATCAAAGCCGCAGAAAGGTTTGGATTGGAAGAGATCTTTAAAGGTCACCCAGTCCAACCCACCTTCAATAAACAGGGACACCTTAGATTAGATAAGATTGCTCAGAGCCCTGTCTAATCAGATGTTAAATGTTTCCATGCACCACCTCCCTGGGCAACCTGTTCAAATGGGGTACCACTCTCACTATGAACAGATTTATTCCTTATATCTAGAACAACATGCAGTCATTCTTTTGATATGAAGTTCTGTCTTGTGCAGGCACACCATGCCAGGACATTAGCTACACTAACCACTCCACTACACTAGTGAGATATGCCAGAGTATTTCTGCCCTGCAAGTGACCATCTGTGGGTTATAAAGGCAAGCACAACGCTGTCTTCGGCTGTGTGTGACACATGTAACTCCCACTGACTTCTGGTTGAATGATAGCAGTGGGAGTGTTGCATAGCAAGCAAACGCTGATAAACAAAGTACAAGTTTGGGCCTACTATGGAACACAGGGATGTATATTTAAATGAGAATTTCAGCTTTTTATCTGAATTTGCCTCTGCCTTGACTGCGAGTGTTTCAATGTGTTCTCTGCCATGATGTGTTCATACAAAAGTCACAGAAATCAAGTGGAAAATTAGTAGGTGATATTTTATCATATAAGACTGACCAGATGTGGCTTTAGGTTAAAGCTGAATTATTTACACTACAACTGTGGCAAATTAGTGTTTGCCATAGATAGTCTTCAGATGTGGTAATAATGGCAAGAGTAAATAGCTATATATCATTCTTTCCATGATAATATTATCTAATTACATTGTTGTCAAACTAAAATAACTGAGACGAGTAAGACTCTATACAGGTTACAAAGCGTCCCTTTTAAAAAAAAAATCTTTGTCTCCCTAGAATATGTACAGCACATGATACACATGCTCACAAGTTCTTCTGGAACTGGGCTATTTCATCAAGTACCCGTGCTTAGGAGCAATTACCATGTTCCTAGTGAGATTGTTCCAATGAAAGATTGTTCTTCCTGTAAAAATATCTTATATCCAGATGAAACCTCACTCAGACAATCCAGGAAATTTAATTTTTGTTGTAGACTACAGTACAAGAATTGGTGAAAGAAAATGAGATGGCTCAGAGGTTTCTGTTTTATGATGCAGGCATCAAAGCTTATTTAAGATATTTTGCTTTGAAATGTGAGTTTTATTTCATAGGTCAACAAATTTTCCCTTAAAACATGCAATAATTCCTGATTTAGGTCAAGTTAAGTTTAGTAAAAGAGAGGTTTTAGTATGGTTTAGCATATTTTAAATGTGTAATATGCAAAATACTTATTAATGAAAACTTAGAAATGGTGAAATTTACAAGTACTTTTTAATTCCTCAAAAATTATGGAAAAATGAAAATATATTTCTTCTGACTGACATTAAAATACAACAGTAAAGTTTGTTAAACTTAGCTGGGTTTTTGGGGTTGTTTTGTCCTCTTGAATGCTCTTCCCAATTGACCAGTCGAAGTACCTCTGATGAGTATTAGGAACAACTGTATCTTTTCAGAAAGATCTTTCATCAATTCCACTGTCTAAATTAATCTTTCTGATTAGCCAGCTCTTCTTTTCAGACGCATAATCAAAACCCTTTGATTTTTTTTTTAGTGTTAAAATTCCTAGCTATGCTGTAGTTCCTATCAAGACAAGAGCCTTATTCACAGCAAGACAAGAGCCTGTCTTGCTCAGTTTTCTGTCTCCAACATTAGAGGGGATGCCCATGTGACTGACATCAATGTTATTTTCCATTAGATTTTTCCAGTCTTTCAATTTTCAATATAATGCATTTTCTTAACCTATTTTTCTTTGCCTCTTCATTAAATCCTAGTAGCTCTGTCTTGTAGTACTTTCTCTGTCCTCATTTCTACTGAGATGGCATCCTCAACATCCTGCTGCAGGGAGTCATCAATCTGCCACCTATTCTTTGAAAAGCCATCTCCTCATGCTGGTTTCACGTCCAGCTTTGTATGACAGCTACCATTTCTTTCCTTGGCAGAGACTGGTTTTGTTTTTCCCTCTGTGCTTTAGTTTATTTCTGTTGGTTCAGTTTAGTATCTCACTTACCTATGCTATTCTTTTTTTCCCTCTTCATCTGAGAGCCTGAATCACATTTCTGCCCAGTCTTGATTGCACAATGAGGATTCCCAGCCTATCCAACTGGGTGTTGCATGGCAGCTATCCTGTGCCTTTTGCTGCCCTACTTTTTCTTCCCAGATTTATTTTCCAGATATGCCCACTCTGCTTCAGACAGTGATGAACCTCAAAGTTATACAGCAGTATGCTGACTTCTGTTTTGTTTCCTATGTTTTCTAGTTATAATTCATAGCATTTTGTTTGTTCTATGACTGCTTTCAGCTACTGAGATTATGTTTTCCTGGAGTTATCATAACCCCAAGTTCATTTTTCCTGAAATGACACATGAAAAACTGTTATTAAAAAAAAATAATTATTGTTCCACTTCAGAAAATGGTTTTATTTGGAAATATCCTCATTTTTTCCATCATGAAAAAACACATTTCTTCCACTGGAAAAAAAAAAAAAGACCTGGTCTGTTTTTCGGCAGAGGTCTCACTTTTGCTGGGTGCCCTCAAGGTTGCACTTGCTGGGTGCTCCTGAGGTACTCAGGTCATACAGTGCTTTAGAACTCTCAAGTGCACCTCTTTGCAGATATTTTAATACCTCTGAAGTTTGGAATAGTAGGTTTGTTTCCCTTAGATACTTGAATATTGAAGACTTTTAATACGTTTGTGTTCCTGCTCCTAAAGCTTCCCCAGATCTCTCTTAGTGCATCTCAGGCAGTGCTGTGACCCTGCCCAACACAGTAACACAGACTCAGTACTGTGTGCCTTCCATTTAGGCTTGCAATTTTCATGTAAGGCATATGCTTTTTAATGTAGATGCCATGTTTCACAGCATTATGGTCAGTTCTTTTATTTGTTTTGATGCTAAGGTTTCTAACATACTATATTGCTTGATCTCTAGCATGACCTGAGTAATATTTTCTGTATTTTTCACATTGTGATGTTGCATGACATTGACTGCCTTCTTCCCCCCACCTTGTTTCTGAGGTTCCTACTATGCCAGTATCTTGACCTAAAGGCTAGGCATTCTAATTTCACGACGCAGTTTCTTACACTGTGAATGAAAATCCATGTTTTCTATTTCCATTTCAGTTATTTCTATCAGGGATAAATGTAATGACATCTACAAAAGTTGTAGAAAACCAGCTTGCTTTGGCTGAATTATTCATTAACTTGAACATTCAAAAATATTAAAAAATTCTTGGTGTCTTGGAAAGTGAATAAGTGATTGGTTTTATTGTTTGCAAAGAGTAAAAAGGATTTTTTTCAGGAAAGGAAAGAACATTTGTGTTCCTGCTCCTAAAGCTTCCCCAGATCTCTCTTAGTGCATCTCAGGCAGTGCTGTGACCCTGCCCAACACAGTAACACAGACTCAGTACTGCGTGCCTTCCATTTAGGCTTGCAATTTTCATGTAAGGCATGTGTTTTTAATGTAGATGCCATGTTTCACAGCATTATGGTCAGTTCTTTTATTTGTTTTGATGCTAAGGTTTCTAACATACTATATTGCTTGATCTCTAGCATGACCTGAGTAATATTTTCTGTATTTTTCACATTGTGATGTTGTTGCATGAAATTGACTGCCTTCCCCCCACCTTGTTTCTGAGGTTCCTACTATGCCAGTATCTTGACCTAAAGGCTAGGCATTCTAATTTCACGACGCAGTTTCTTACACTGTGAATGAAAATCCATGTTTTCTATTTCCATTTCAGTTATTTCTATCAGGGATAAATGTAATGACATCTACAAAAGTTGTAGAAAACCAGCTTGCTTTGGCTGAATTATTCATTAACTTGAACATTCAAAAATATTAAAAAATTCTTGGTGTCTTGGAAAGTGAATAAGTGATTGGTTTTATTGTTTGCAAAGAGTAAAAAGGATTTTTTTCAGGAAAGGAAAGAACAGAGAATATAAAAATCTGGGAAAAAAAAGAGCCTGAAATTATTGTTTATAACATTTCTCAACAGTTTTCCTCTTATTTATGGTCATATGTGTTCCAAAAGTTATTGTTACAGTGGAATTCTACTCCAACCTTAGAAAATGTGTAGGAGTTATACTCCACAGTCCTACCTGGCCAACACTGTGTCACCTCCAAGTATCAACTCTCTCTGAAAGACATGACAGAGAGGGGAAGGCATCATTCCCATTTTCCTGGCCCTGCTGTCTCTGTTAGCCAGTTCAAGCCATTATTTCACACAGCAGCAATTCCTAGAGCCGTCTCTGTGCATCACTGCCCAGCACTTCTCAAGTAGCACTACTTGCAGATTAGTGAAAGCACAGAGCTCTAACCACTCAAATCTAGTCTATTCTGCAGAAACTCACTTTCACTGCCATATCTATTATTTTTAGAGAATGATTTTTAATGGTTTTCATATTGTGTTTTATTTTTTAGAATTCATGGTTGTCAAAACAAGGCTTTCCTAGTGCAGCTTAATAATTTTAATTATAGCCTTTATTTTGTATGTTAGTAGACACTACATATGAAGATAATTAGAAATTACTTAAAAGATCTGGGTTCTAGAGGCAGTAGAGGCCTTGCTGCAAGGTCACAATCGGCTCATCTTCTTTTTTATTTGATGATAATACATATTTACAGATGTAAAGTGCTGTAACATCTGGCATTAAAAAGCACTGCTCTTTGGCAGAAGATCTCTGGCCACAGAAAGAAGCACACAACTTTCCCAGGCATCTCCCAAGAAAGGCTGTGAGAAGATCAGAGAAAAGAATGAGAAACAATTCTTATCTTAATTTGCTGCGGCTGTTGTTATGAACATGTGGAATGTGTTATGGGGATTTGTTTACCAAAGGGTGGTTTCCTAATTAGCCAGTGATGATGGGTTTTGATTGGAGGACCAATTAGGTCTATCTGTGACATAACTGTCTATAAAAGCAATGGGTTTCTTAATAAAGAGATTGATCAGCCTTCTGTGAACCATTTAATCAACTATTACAAGTTCAGGGACAGCTTGGGAGGACACCATTCCTTCTCTTTAAAATTCTATTTCAACCATGCTCTTTAAGTTGTAACAATGGAGCCATATATAGGGAACAGTAAGATTTTTCTGCCTGTTCTAATTAGTGATGGTCCACATTGAGCTTTTAAAAGCATCCAACCAGCAAGTGAATACACCCTGGTGAATAAGGAGAAGGAAGGACTCATCTCTAAAACAAATTTCCAAATATGAAGTGAGTTTCTAGGGGGGAAAGTACGTTGATTTTGTATATTTGTGACTAATCCATGTCTTGTTATGTCAAGAGAAAATTGAAAATGCTCAAAGCTGTAAAAGGTGCTGGACTGGATTAAGCTTACAGAGTAACAAATGCTATGGATTTAGATAGTGCCCCATGTAATAAGTAATTTTTGCTGATTTAGAGCAGAGACTCTTACCTGTGGAAATAGATCTCTAATGGGTGATGAATAGTTGAATAGAAAACCCTCATATGACCCACTTTTTTTTCATCCATTTTCTATCTGCAAACACTTTGTTTCTTCATGCAGAGGAGAAGAATGTGGCAAAAAGTTTTCTGCTGCATACACTGACCACTGTTTCAGCTGAGGGAACTTTCACAAAGCAATGCTCTAGTCTACTTAAAACTACATGTTCCACTATAAACATAAACAGGAATAGTATACACACACCAGCATGAGATTCTTCTACATATTTAATCATGCTTGCATTACTAATATTCTGACAGCAAATGTTAGTTATTTACACATAAAGAAGATTTTCTGAGAGGAGACAATTTAAATCTATTTTACAGGAGAAAAACATATTCCATATACCATTCAGATTTCTGAGGAGTCTTGCCTACTTACAGATCTACTGAGAATATAAAAGGGCCATGTCTATTTAGTGTGGTTTTACTCTTTAATTACAAAGAAGAAAAAAATGTCCACTTGAACTCTGTGTATCTTTTTCTAGTTACTTTTCTATCTAAAAATGTCTGGTATTAACAACAATATACTAGGAATTCCTTGACTCTGATGTTAAAAATAGCTGATATCTTTAGGAATAATGCATATATAAGCAATTGTAAATTATGTGAATCTTGAAGAAATGCACATAAGCATACTGCGGCTTTGTTTTCTTTCTGAGCATGAAAATTATGAACACCCAGAGGACCAAAAATAGCCATGACCACCTGTGGCATGCTTCATGGCTTTGCTTACTAATAATTAATGACACATTTTGCTTCATGTCAGCCTGGTAATGCAAACCAAAGAAATGTCCCAAAGGTGGCAGAGTAAGTGGGATGCACCACTGCTAGGACCAAGTATTTTTCATATCAAAGCTCAAGATTGTCTAGACTTGTGAAAGAATGTAAAGAGGTGGAATGGGGAGTCTGTTAACTTCTCCTTCTAGACATGAAAGGACTCACACATCTAGTCTAAAAGATGCAAAAACAGTTGGGAGGGCTATTAGCAAAGATAGCCATCGAGAATCTGGAAAACATGGGGAGAAATTAATCTCAAGCAATAATTTTGAAAGTGGGATTTAGTTCTGAAACATCCATTACATTTTTCCTTAGGTAGGCAGAGATTTTCCACTTCTAGGAATTGCCATCATGCCCATGGCTATTAACATAGGAGTAGCTTGGTTTCAGGGTTCAAAATCTTTGTGGAGTGCTTTGGAGAGACAGTGTTACTCTGCCTGATGGAATGCTTCTGTGTTTTACATATGTTTCAAGTGTCTTCTCCAGAGGCTTCAGCTTTACCGTTCTGGTCTGGGGACTGCATTTTTAAACACCAGACAGGCGGGGAAGGCCACGCAATGGTGTAATTTTCTCTGCCAATGAAGCTGGTTCCCAGCTGACCTGTGTTGACAGATGGCTGTCTTGTTGCACTGAGCCAGAAAGAAACTCATACCAAGCAGATACATGTGAGAGGTTCAGCCTTTCCTCTATCTCAAGGAAATTAAAAGATGTGATTTTTTTAAACTTTAGGCACTGATTTAAATACAAAAAACCCTACTTTGCATCTTGTTTAATTTGAAATGTATGCAGAAGCACCTCTTGAAATTCTAATAACTGTAATAACCCATTATATACTTTCAATTTATTTATTATTCACTATATGCATTGTAATGCTACTGAAATAAAACTATCCTGAAATGGGGTACAGAAGAGTGTGAAGCACAAACATGCAAACTTCACTACATAATTTATGGGATGAACAAAGCCAGTCACTTTCCTGCTAGGAAGAAGTGACTTTTTAGGTGCTTATCTAGATACTGTAGTAAAAGGTTCAAAAATTTGATCTCCACTTTGTCATATACCCATGCTTTTCACATTTTGCCCCTTTACCTGTTGTTCATGGATTGCTAGGTCAGAAACTTCCAGAATCTGGCTAGTGGAACTCACATAAGGACTTCAGCAATGTACTACCCGTAAGAAAAATGAAGTTGCCCTTCCTCAACTTCTAGCAATTGCCATGATCCATTATTTTTCTCACTTGTGGTCCAGAGCTGCTACTGTCTGATGGCTCCTGTGGCATCACTTGTGCCTGCCCATCACACTTTTACTGTGGTACTCCATGCAACTCACCAGGTGACAAACCCTTCTTTCATTCAAATTAAGTGGTTATGAATGGAAGCTTCTGGAAGGGAATAGATGAAAGTCAGTTTGGCACCTTGGTGACTTGCTGTTGTCCGTAAGGACAGTCCGTGTTGGTCTGAGGACAAATTACTGTAGGGGTTAATTCAGTACGTAGGCATATATTGCACTTTTTTTTTTTTTTTTTTAACATACTCATACTTCAGTTCTGTCACCTAACTCCATTTTGGTTTATGAGGTGGACCAACAGTTGAGAAAGATTGTTAAAAGGCAACAGAAGCAGGAGACAAAAACAAGATAGCATATCCAAGAAGTCCAGAGATATAATGGATTAAACAAATATGAGGGAAAAGGTAGTCTGAGCTATGGCTTCAGAGTCCTG
Source organism: Passer montanus (assembly GCF_014805655.1). Classification (NCBI taxonomy): domain Eukaryota; kingdom Metazoa; phylum Chordata; class Aves; order Passeriformes; family Passeridae; genus Passer; species Passer montanus. The sequence goes on along the minus strand of NW_024366815.1, from coordinate 10,462,611 downwards.
GCTTTACTGATGATGGGACAAGTTAGTGCCTCTAATCTTTATTTCCATGAAACACTCATGCATTCTGATGCAAAGTAACTCTAATGAAATACTAATTTTACTCTACATTGATATCTTGGTTCTCTTCACAGGCTCACAGATATGACAGATATATGAGAGTTTTGCACCATCCTAGAGAAGTAGTCAGAGGTTAGGCAGTATGTCCTGAAGATCCTAAAAATCTGCAATGAAAACATTTTTATGTGCAATGAAAACAAATCTGTGGCTGACTGATGTGAAAACAAATATTGAGGAGCAGCTGTGTGAGCTGAGGGGTTGTTTGGAGGAGGCTCAGGGGGACCTCATGTCTCCTCTACAACTAGCTGGAAGGAGATGATAGGTGGGGGTTGTCCTCTTCTGCCATATCTCAAGTGAAAGTGTGGAAATGGCCTTAATTTGCACGAGGTGAGGTTCATGTTACATGTTAGGAAAAAAAAACCAAGACATTGAAAGAGTAGTTAGGTATTGAAATATGTTCGCAGGGAGGTGGAGAGTCACCATCTTTGAAAGTGTTCAAGAAGCATATGCATGTGGCACTCAGGCATATGGATTAGATGTTTTACCAAACAGCTCCCTAAATAAAAACAGCTCCTGAGTCATCATGTCTAGTGACTATCTTTCAGAATCATCACATTACATAAACTGATTAAATGCTAATGTGAATGCAATATGAAATGCTGATACACAGACTGAAGAGCTGGTGGTGTCTAATTGCTTATTAATTAAGCTACAAAAACACATTCAACTGCATTGATAGAACAATTTTGCTGTAATTGAAAAACCATCTATGTCATAAGGATATAAACACTAGAAAAAAAATGGGCACATGTGCTGGTTTTTGCTGGGGTGGAGATAATTTTCTTCATAGTATTAATCATGGACTACATTTTGGATTTGTGCTGAAACCAGTAGTATTGATAACACAGGCACGTTTTAGCAGTTTTTAAGCAGGGTTTACATATCGTCAAGGCCTTTTCTGCTTCTTACCCAACTCCATCAGCCAGAAGGCTGGGCGGGCACAAGGAGTTGGGAGTGGACACAGCCAGAGCAGCTGGCCCCAGCTGAGTACAGGAATATCCTATCCTATATGATCTTGTGTTTAGCATATAAGCCTGGAAGGAGAAAGAGGAAGGGGATCATTCCAAGTGACAGAATTTGTCTTCCTAAGTTACCATTACATGTGATGGAACCTTGCTCTCATCAGGTTAGATGGATGAACATCTAACCTGCCTGCCCATGGGAAGTGGTGAGTGAATTCCTTGTTTCACTTTTCTTCTGTGTGCAGCTTTGCTTTACCTATTAAATTGTCTGTATCTCAATACACACATTTTCTCATGTTTACTCTCCACATTCTCTTCTGATCCTACCAGGAAGTCAGTGAGTGAATGAGTGAGTGGTTGTGGAGGGGTCCAGTGGCTCTCTGGCATAAACCACAACAGCAGCCTAGCCCCTGAAATGACTATGGTAGTTGCTGTATGCAACTTAGAGTACAGATTAGTGGCAATCAATTTATAAAGGCCAGGTAAAATTGAGAGGTTCTTTATTTTCAGTTTGAGAGCAGATTAAATACAGGACCAAAACATCAAGGTTGACTGAGCATGTAGTGGAATAATAGAAGAAACAGAGTTTCTAGAGTTCAAGATTTTTTGAGTTTTAAACAAATAAACTTTTCTTTAGACCCTTTCTGAAAACTAGCTCACTAAGAGCTCACTGTTTCCAGTGATTTCTTTAGCAGACAGAAAACATTTCTGTCTATTATTATTCTCTTCCTTGGTCTCGTAATGCTTCCAAATCAAAGAAGGTCTTACTTTACTTTAACTTTGGCTTCTGTATGGCATTTCCTTGTGTGTGAGCTGGTAGCTGTGAGTCCCTCTCACTCTCACTAGGTAGAGGTCACTGAGTAATTGCACCAGGGCATGTAACACCACCATTATCCCATGAACAGAAAGCTTCTTTAAGGAGAGAACTAGGCTCTATCTATAAAATTTGAAAACCTAGTCTTGAGAAGTGAAGCCTGGAATTTTGCTGTCACAGTTCAGTTATGGACTTCTGCAAACAGAAATCTTTAGCAGACACAACGAGTGGAGGCTTTCCTCAGCTAATATACAAAGTCCAGTGGGAGAAGGTTTCTTTGCTGCAAAACTGATTTATAGGTGAGAGAGGTGTTTTCCTCATGCATCTAAATTGTACTTGGCAGCAGATATGGAGTAAGAAATAATATTTGCTGGAAGGCATGTTGGCAACTTTAGAACTGCTTTCCCTTTTTCTCTCTGGTGTTTTCTGCTTTCCTTTATGATAGCTGGTAGGGGTAATCCCAAGTTATTTGCTGTTGTGCAGAGTTACAATAAAAGCAAGTCCTGTGATGCATAGCTATGATTCTGGCTTTTGATGTTTCACTTCAGCCTTTGGACTGCTACGAAGTGCTGGGAAGCTTGATAGCCTTTGAGGCACAGGAGCGTCTGTATTGTTTCTCCAGAAATAAGTATGTCTTCCATCATTGCTTCCAGTCACAGAATATGGAGCTTATTGAACACTATAGATTTCTCCAGTTTCATGCACTAATTGTTAGCAATCACCTTACATATAGCTATGGACCGCAGCCCAACTTGAAATGAGGAACTTTGGAGGCCCTGACCTTGCACTAAAGTTTTAGGAGATGTGATCCCTAACATTCTTTAGCTCATGCCTGAAAGGCAAATGCTGCTTCCACGAAAGTTAGAGTATTGTTCCAACAGCAGCACACTGCATGAAGAAAAATGACAAATACATTAATCAAGGCCTACAAGAGAAACAGATTGTACCTGCGTGAATGCAGCCTCCTTGTGCCATGTATGAAAATTAGTCATTTCTCTCCAGTCATAAGGGAAGGTATAAATCTTACCCAAAATAACTTTCCCAGCACTATTAAATTTACCTAAAACTGAGCTGTGAGTAATTACCGCTGTTACAATCAGCCACAAATCACCAAGCACAACCTCCTTCTATAATGTGACCAGCTCCTTCTTTGGGATTAATGCTATCTGATGGTCATTGTACCTCACCTTCCAAGTCAGTCGTTCCACCTAGATATGATTGCTTCTACCTATGGTATGAACGGAGGAGAATATTCTCCCTGCAGGAAGAGAAAGAGTAAAATTAAAAAGAGATTTTAAGGCAAAGAACTTGCAAGAATCCATTAAGGAAATGTTAGATATGACTTTTCCAGTTTGTGGAACTTTCAAAAAACCATAAAAGATTATACCACCTGAAGTTTCACAGCAGAGCACATACTCTTTCAGAGGCTGTGTATCACAACATTACATGCTCATTTTCAGAATATAGTATATTAGTCACTGCAAACTCAGCAGTTTTGGTAATGGATTTTTTTCAATATCTGACTTTTTCTCATTACAAAGCTTTTAGTTTAAATACATTACTTTGTCCTATTAAAGCACTGCCCTGGCTATGTCTGAACACATGTCTGATCAAGTGCAAGGGCACACACCCTTGGAAAGTTGATCTGTGTAGTAGTGCAGAGAAACTTGGGAGAGTTTTGAAAACTTTAGAAGCCTCTCTTGAGAGATCTTATTCAGTCCAATGTTCTATGTCTCTCTTAGGACCACTTTCACATTAGCTGAGTATGTTTGTTTTGGACAGCAGCCAGGATTCATGGGTTACTAGGAGAGTGTCTTCTACTCAAATGAGGTTTACAGGGTTCCATCTCAATTCTACTGAATATTAGAATTTGAACAATGTGTTACTGACAACCAACTTTAATGAAATCACACATGAAACAACATCAAATGACTTAAGGAACAAGATATGTATTGTAAAAATTAATCAGCTTAAATGCGCACATTCTGCATTAAAATGTCATTATTAGCTATATTTTACAGAACAGATATAATAAACAAAAAGGTGGTGAATAATAGAACAATGATGTGCATTTAGTATAGCAGTAAGTAAAGAGCTTTAGCTGTATTAAGTCTTTAGTGCTGTCATCTGTAACAACTTGTTGCTTGCATTGAAATATAAAGGTCATAATATACTTTTAAAATATTCCACTAAAAATGGAATCTATTGATTTGATATGGTTTAAAATAACATTATCACTGACAGTGATTCTTAGTCTTTAAGGTTACTTTTAAGTCATGGGTTATTTGAAAACTTTTTTGGTTGATTTCCTATTGGTTGAGATATTTTAAATGAGTTATGGTCGTTTGAAAACCTGATGCATCAGTTATATGGTTTCATATTGAACATATCATTAACCTCACATTTGGGAGGTTACCTCTAGGTCAGTTTGGTGTACTTAAAATAGGAAAAGACCATCATCAGACTCCTGGTTGTAAACCTTGTATATATCTCCTACATTTGTACCTAAAACAAAAACCAGATTATGTCAAACAGATACTAATTAAGCTCAAGTAGTAAACTGATGATTTAACTTGTGTCCCTTGGTCTTTTCTCAAGCACAGATTAGTTATAAACCTGGCTAACTTGTCATTTAAACTGAGTTTATGAGTGGTCGCATAAATGAAATAGCAGTGAATATACAGGCTATATTGATGAATAGTCACTAAAAGTTTGCAGAGGTTTAATCTTTTCTTTTTTATACCAAGTTTTCTTCATTAATTTAACGCTACTACCTTTGGCAGAATTGTCCTTTACTGGCTTAAATCAAGAAGAGTACTGGGTGTCTGACAGGAAGAGTTATGATTGAGGAACCACAGGCTTTTACACCCTTCTGGCTGTATGACTACTACAGTGAAGGGGATTGATGAAGGAGAGAAGACAAAGGCAGAAAAGAGAAAAGCAGAGCTAGGAAATTGATTGGTTTGAATAGGTACTGAGACCCTGCAGTAATGCCCACCACTTAGGGGTTAAATTACAATACTATCCATCCCACAAACTCATTGTCATACAATTTCCTAGCACATGGTTTTGTTCTGACAACAAACTAGCTAGTAAGTGAACTGTGGCTGTATACAGAATTTAGTAGGTATGTCAAGACCTGAGGTGTTTTCATAATCTCTGCATCTTGTCTCAGATGACCTGTGCTGCATCCATCTCTCGGCATAGGCCCCGTATGATTGGAAGGGTAGAGACAACTGAACAAAGCCACTTCCTTTTTTGTTCTTTTTAAACCTCTGTAGGCTGCTACAAAGAAAATCATCACAGGATCCTACAAAGTGCCAACAATATAGGGCAAAATAACTCCTGAACAGTTTGTGGTATACAAAAAAATCTTGAGCTAAGTTTCCAGAAATGGGAGTTCCTGACACTAGAAATTTTGCACTGCAATTTACCTCAACTGAGATTAAGACTATCTGATATTCTATTTCTACTGCTTTATCTTGGAGTTAGAGTGGGCACTGGAGCTAGAATGGGCAATGGGAACCATGAAAATACATTTCTAACAAACCCAGCTCTCTGAGGAGTTTTATTCCCACTTCAAATAACCCAACTACAGAATGGACCTAACAGTAAATACTTCCTGGTCTTGTGTGGATATGAGTTATGAGGCTTTGCTCCATAGTATTTCAAACATGCAAATTTATATAGTTTTTTACAATAAAAGTTAGGCATTCAATGCTGAGTAGAGGAAAGGCATTACATTATTATTTCCAGTTTTAAACATATTTGTTGAAGTTATGTTTCCCCACTGTGGAGATTTCTTAAAAATAGTAGGACTCAGGTTTACTCCAATAAAGTTATTACAGAGGTGTCCATTTTTATCAGTGAGCATTTGTTAAATATAGAAAATTTGGGTTTTTTCCTTAACTCGTGCACGTACGTGATTTCTGTGTACACTGTCATCTTCTGCTTTACCATGGGTAGTTAAAACACATGAATTCAGTTTTCACCGTCTTCTTGGGCTAAGAAACTCTCAGTCTGCTTTGAGGCTTGTAGTGGGAATCTTGCAAATTTTTTCTCATTTATTTTTTCTTAAAACAGCTTATTCCCAGGGAAAAATGACCTTTTTAGAAGAGAAGTACTGATTAAATCTCAAAAAATTACTCAAGGAAATCCTGGTGGCTCAAAAATGGAAGGTGATGAAAATACACTTTCTGTAAGTTTTCTTTACAGAACTCCATGAGGTGACTGCACAGTGCTGGAAGGTTTCTCCTGTTCTGTGAGCCTTACCTATTATGTTTTCCAGACAAATCTGCTGTATGATATCCCAAATCACAACAGAAATTTTACCACTGCATGTGGTAGACACATGCATTAAGATGTTGATATCTTTGATAATTGAAACTTATAGGATCCATTTGGAGTCTCCTTGCTGAGACTATGTTTAACCTAGTGGGTCTGAAAGCATGCCCAGGCTTCTTGACCCAAGGATGTGCCTTCTCACATCTGTGCTATGATGACATGAGATACAGGAATTTCTCTGGAACTGTTTCTTGAGAAGAAACTTGGGTATCCAAGTCAGAAGGAAGCCATACTATCTTTCTAATAGATTCCTCACTTTTAACAGTCAGATGACCCTGGTATACATTACTGGCTACAGTTATTCCACAGCATATTTGAAGATTAATCAGAAATGTATTTTTAAAAAATTTTACTCTGACATCTCATTCAGATGCCATGTATTTTTTCCTCCTTTTGAACAGACCTGTCGTTAACTGAGCTGGGAACAGTATTTTCCCTAACCCTTCTCTCTTTATCACAGACCTTAGAAAATTTGCTGTTGTTTTGAAAATAATGGATGGACACTTAAAAACATATACCAATGGCCGATTGCAAGAAGATATCAAACCAAATTTGAGGATTAAAAATCTTCTTAGCAAAAGAGCAAATAGTTGCCATAATGACAGTCTTCATAACCATTCTTTTTGTGATCCTTGGATTCTGAGGCCTGAGTAATTTTCTACCTTGTAATTTTGAGAAGATGAAAACTTCAGTACTGCAGCTGTTTTCTTCAAGAAAATCTATGGCTGTGGAATTATAATACATATGGTAATGCTACATTAGTGTAGTATTATTCACATCACTATAGTTAAACTTGGGTCAGCACTTCCTTTTAGACTCTGTGAAGTTAGGGTTTGTCCATGCACATTTCCTTTTAGCTGACTTGGAACATCATGGCTCAGCCTTATAACTATATTTGCTTATTTTTTTGCAAAGCTGTTTAAAAAAGCTCTGATCAAAAGCTCTTAATCTTATGGCTAAGTGTTACTAGCTCTCATTTCAAAATATGTGGCATATTTAATTGTCACTGAAACCCTTTTCTGATTTGTAACTTCAGAGACAATATGTTTTTGGAATTAAAGTCCTAATATAAAGAATTTTTCACTTAAATTACTCTCCATTGGTTTAGCTGCCCATATAAATGCATCTTATTAACACTCAAAGTGGTGAGAAAAGGTGAGATACTCCGGTTTTCCTCTTAATCAGCTTTATTCTATTTAGAAGCCTTCAAATCCTGTTGAACTGGGAAAATGCAAATATTCAGTTGTTGAATCCCTTAAATTAGTCGATTGGAGGCTATCACACTTCTCATGGTTTAACCCCAGCCAGACACCAAGTCCCACACAACTGCTCACTCACTGCCCCACCAGCAGGATCAGGGAGGTAATCAGAAAGGTAAAAACCGGAAAACTCACAGGTTGAGATACACACAGTTTAATAAGGAAAGCAAAAGCCCCACACAAAAGCAAAATGAAACAAGGAATTAATTCACTGCTTCCCATGGGCAGGCAGGTGCAGCTGATGTCTAGAGAAGCTACCTGGAAGAGAGGTTAGACAGAGTTAAAGGAATAAAGTAGGTATTTATTGAAAGGCCTTTAAAGGATACACCTTGGGCAGCACAAGAGCCTGGCTGGGGCTCTGCCCAAGGTAGACCCCAGATGGACCCAAGGTGGACAGTGGTCACGAGTTTTCACACTTTTATAAGTTTTGGTCCATTTACATATTGGGGTTAATTGTCCAATTACAGCTTCAGGTTTGAAGTCCCATCCTCACAGACTGCTCTCCTCAATTTGCTGTTGTTTGTACTTTTTGGGCCTGAAACTGCAGTGGTGTCCTTGGTTCTCAGCTAAAAAGATTGTTTTGTCTAATTAAACTGTGAAGAGAACTGGCTCACACTTTATATGAAGTTCAGAGTTACATACTAAAGCAGTACAGAATCTGGAAAAGATGACAGCTAAAACTTAAGGCATCACAGCCATCTCCAGGAGAGCAGGGTCTCTCACATAATGGTGACTTAGGAAAACAAACACCCAAATGTTCCTCCCCTTCCTCTTTCTTCTCTCACTTTGCATGATGCCACAAGGTCTGGAATATCCCTTTGGCCATCTGGGGTCACCTGTCCTGGCTGTGCCTCCTCCCAGCCTCCCAGGCACTCCCATCTCCCCTGCCAGTGTGGCAGAACAAAAAGCAGAAAATGCCCTGTCTCTGTGTAAGTCTTCAGCAATAACAAAACTATCTCACATTATCAACCCTGTGTTCAACATAAATCTCAAAAGCATCCTCATGTCATTCACTGTGAAAAAATTAGCACTACCTCTGCCAAGGCCGTCACAATACTTCATGATGCTTCTGAAATTCCAGAGAGTAGAAACATAAGACAGTCTTTATAAATATTCTTTTCTCCAAACACTTCCAGCTTCATTCAGTAAAATCATTATTTGTTTAGATAGCACTCCTTGGTTTCACACCTTTCTACTTTTGAACCCACTGATATATTTTTCTGTTGTAATCAGATGTTGATATTTTCCTAAGCATTACTTCAGGGACCAGGAAGGTGAGCCAGAGAAATATGATGAATGACAGAAAGGAGAAAACATGCCTTTCACAAGCCCTGGCTTATTTGGGCCCATAGCCATTGTCTATGCTTCCTCCTCAATAGAAAATGTCTGCTCGTCTCTATTTATCACTGCTAGCTGTAATTAATTTAATAACCTGGTTTGGCAATGCACAATATTCCAATGACCCCAAAGTATGCCCTACAATTGGGCTTAATAGAAAAGGACCTTGGAGATGACATATGAACAATTTTCTATAATAGTTTTCTTGAGAAATATGATTAATTTGACCTACTTCTTAGATTCTGGGTAATTTTAATCTAGCCAGTAAAAAAAAAAAAGTTGTATAACATGCACAGCTCCCTTTTTTCTCTCTTATGTCTAGTCTGTATTCCCTCTTCTTTTCCTACAAGCAGTAGAATAGTAAGGGCTTTTCTAAACACCTAAAATGTCAAGTATGGTGACTCATATGGTCAGTTTACAGTAACTAACTCTGAGCTTGTAAATAACTTCCTTTGGGCAATCTGCATCTTCCTGTGATGATGACCCTCTCTGCTTACCTTTATTAGTGCCAGGTAGTTACAAAATCTGCCAAAATTTTTCCAGTCACATAAATGTTGTACATAGAGTATGGGGATGTCCATTTCTACCTGTTAAAAGTTCAGCATACACACTAGTCACACCGAGGGATTCAGATTTCTGGTTTTTTGATAAAATGTGTTTTTGAATTCCATTTTACCTAATGTGGAAAGATACTTTACTCTCAGGTGTTTAAGCATACTTTTATTCCTAGTTAAAATGAAGTTGAGCTCTCTTTCCTGCCTTGTCATTTAAGACAAGTGATTGCTGGCAGTGTTTCCACTTTGCAATCTGCAGCCACTCAGAAGATGTCGCACTATTTCTTAGGCTTGGCTGCATCTGACTATTGGTCCAGCTAATCCCTAAATAAAGAAAAAACTGTGCAGAAAATGCAATAGCTGCAGAGCAGCAGAACTGGGAGAGCTTGGCATAAAAAAGGCTTGCCAAGCAAGGATCCTTTGTTCTTTATTTTTCTGAGGGATGAAACCCTAGGGTTTTTTTTACCAATCTCAGGAGCTTCCCATAAATTTTATACTTCTGACCAGCAGTTGCTTGCAGATTCCATCAGCATAATCTAGAGATTGGTTGTAGGTTTTCTTGAGTATAGCTTTATTCAGGTCTGATATCAGGAGAGCTATGGATAAATATATTGTGTTTGGTTCAAGCAGAGCTCTACTATTGTCCATGTAAGATACAGATGAACTTTGTGTGTGTTTTTGTGTGTGTGTAATCCTTAATATTTCCTAATGTCCCTTATGCACTCTTTTTTTCACATCCTTTTCAACTTGTTCAGGTTTTTTTCCCAAACCTGACATCATTGAAATTGCTTATGTAGTTGAAAAGTGGGTATATCATATATTGTAATAATTCTATATAACATGTAGTAGGATTTTCTTTGTACTTAAGTACACAGGGTTTAATTTTACACCCATTCTCTGCAGCTGTAAAGGCTACAGCAAGTTTAGGCTTTCAGTGTCTATACTTCTGTCCCTTTATCTTGGACATCAACTTGTCAAACGTGTCTGTCTTCACATGAATTACTGTGATATGCTGCCCACACTGGGTTCTTACTCCCTTTCTTGCCTTCTATTTATGACTTTTATTCAATAAGTGATGTCTATCTTATACAGTCTGGCCTGCAAGGATTTATATCTGCTAGGACTTGCAGTGGCTTCCATAACAAAATCCACAGTCTGAATTTTGCGGTTAGGGTCTATAGTGTGTGGGTGGAGAACTGAGTGAGAGCTACAGATGAGGAAAGTTGCTGATGGAACACCCAAGCCTTCATCTAAAACTCTGCCTTTTCACAGCTTTGATACCCTACTCATCTGGGAAGCACCTACTTCTGCTCAATACTTAGAGCTCTCAATCCCCTCCTGATGTGATGCATCTATATGTTGTTGCAAACAAAGTCTATGTCATGCTTTCCTTCAAAAACCTACCTGGAAGTGACATTATTCTTATTTAGATAAAATACCTCATTGGAGACATTTTACACTGGATTGTTTAGAGTTGACCATATTTTTCACATGGATTAAATGTGATTTGACCAAATATATAAATAAACATCAGAAAACAAATTATCTCCCTGTTTTCTATGTGTAGACGAGTCCTTTTTGTACCAAGACACGCAACAGCATTCACACTTTGTTCCTTTCTAGATTCCAAATAATCTTGTTCTTTTGAGCACAAGGAAACACACTCCAGAGAAATCTCAGAGGTGACAGTACCTTGGGTCTTTATTGATAATGGTTAGAGCAGCGTCCAGAAGCTGATCTGGAACGCAGAGCAACTGGCCCTTCAGTTCAATTATTGTGATCTTTTTCGCTGAGGTGATGCTTTATTTTCTTGCCTTTGCTGGGGTCAAATATAGGAAGGGAGAAAATATAGAAGTGTCCAGCCTTGGTTTTTTCTCATTGGTGTCTTCCAGTGCAGTGTTTTGTGTGTACAGCTGCATTAACAGTAAAGCCTTCTAAACAGAGGACTCTGCCCAGTCCTCAGCCCCCCAAAACAAGCTTTAATGGGATATTTGTTCACAACTCATTTGCAGAACATCCACAGGGGTTCCCTCCTATTGCTAGGAAATGTTATATGAGGCACACAGGACATGTTCATCAGTTGAAGTTATTTTAGTTTAGGTTTGTTTCAAAATATTCTTATATAGCTTTTGTAAGCTTAACAATCCATATTACAGCCATGTATGCTGAAGCTAAACATAGTAGCCATTTGAAATTCTAATCTTCTCTTGTGTAGGAGGATTCAGTACTAATAATAGTAGCTCCCACATGATATAGATGTATTTCTGTAATTTCTGAAATAGAGATATGCTAGTAATGTTTGCAAATTTCTGTTAACTGTTTAGGAGAGAAAAAAAAAGGCTTTGCATTTGACATAGCATCAATCTTGCCACTGCTCCCAAAGAAAAAGTTGTTTTTCACTTTGCTACTTAGGACATCTTTTCAAAGGGAGCAGAACATTACCTTCCTGTGATAGTTCCCCAGAGGTGACAACAGCATGTTTTCAAAGGAATAATATTTGGGGAGGGGCTTATAGCAACCTCAGTGGCTAATTACGTCTTAATATAACTTTTTTCCTTACCCTTTCTCTGCAGGTCAGAGCAAAGGTGCAAGGACGTCCCAGTGCCTTGAGGGCCACTCTCTTACCTGGAGATCTCACAAACTTGAATGGGTTCAGGTCTCCATTGCTCTGTGCTTCATGGGTTCAGTACTCCTTTGTGAATTTGTATATTGCACTGCTACCTTCCAGAAACCAACACTTCACTCTCATGTTGCAGAACTAGAAGATGCTGAATGAAATCAGAGACTCCTGCAAGCAGGAGGGGAAGGCCGTGCAGTGGATTGTGTTCATTTAGTACTTCAGCATAAAGACTGATACGTACTCAGTACACAATGTGTATAGATATATGTACACGGATAGATATATAGGTAGGTAGGTAGGTATGTCATAATACTAAATAAAACAGGACTGAGGCAAAGGCCGAATCACCTATATATCATTTGTCCATAGCGAAGTCACCAAGGCTGCTGCAGTTTTCTCAGACATTGTCTAAGCCCAGTCTGAAAACAATGTGTGCCAGGGATTCTTTCTAGCAGACAGTTTGGCTGCTGTCCTTTGGAGAACATGCAGCTGTCCAAGACTAGACTGGTCATGCCATTTGGCCTCAGAACTACAAAATAAATATTATAACCCTTACTCTGCTACAGACTCTTTCTGGGATATTCAAGTTTGAAGCCTGAAAGTTAGAAGACCCTAAAGAGTTTCATCCACCAAGACAAGATATAGAATTTGGTATGAAAATATAAAAATTAACTAACTGCTTTTTTTGTTATTTTTTCAGGTAATTGAAATGGCTTAAGTTCAGATTGTTCATAAATGGACCATAGTCAAGTAGAAGATGTTTAATGCTCATTATGCTGTGTGCCTCCAGTCTTCACTACCATCTTTCTCCTATTCCAACTCCTAGCACCAGGCTTAACATTTCACCTGGAAAATCTCACTTAATGAGGATTCATTATCAATAGAATGTCAGCACTTTGATTTTCAAAACATTTGGCATCCCCATTTATGATCCCATCAGGATTCCCTGGGTGTTGAGCTGGGGTGCTGTTTCAGAAGGACTGTCTATGTGGAAGAACAGAGGTACAGGCCTTTAGGGCAGCCAGAAACAGGTCAGCTTCTAAATAAGAAGAACATCAAATAAGCAGGAAACAGACTTGTTAGTAAGTATCTTCAAATGGCTATGGAAGAAATGAAAAATTTCAAAGGCTTTTTCCACATGGGAATAAATACAATGTGTACAAAAAATTTCCTTGCTGGCCTACATGACATTGATTCCACAGGGGAAAACGAGTAAAAAATAAAGCTATAACCATGGTTAAAAAATACAATTTACCATCATTACTCTTGCCTTAATTCTCTACTTTCATTACACTAAGGTACTTACCTGATTAAAATGAAAAAAAGAAAGCAAAACTCATCCTTTTTCTGATTTAAATCACTGTGTTTTATAAACCTTTGATATACAAAATCAGCAAATTTCACACCTTCATAATATATTGATTGCCTCAGAAAGAACATTTTAACAAGAAACATTTAGAGATGTCCTTGAAGGGGCAGAACAGAACCAGTGCTAAAGTGCAGTAATTTGGTAGCTCACATCCAGTGGGTGACAGGCAGAACCTGCTGCTTTCAGCCTTCAGGCATCACATCAAGCTGGACAAACCACAGGGAAAGTTATTACCCAGACTTGATGCAGTACTTAATCCCTTTTCTGAATGTGGAGATAACAGTTGATGTAATCTCTCATGAAATAAGCTAAATTACTGTTCTGTGAGCAGGGTATGCTACAAACAATTCTATCTATTTTGTCTTTAAATGATGAAGCAAGGAAACAGTGTTGTACAAGAGTTAATACTTATTATCTTCTGCAACAGGACTTAATAACTATGAAAATATGATCTACTACTGAACTCAACCTCCATTTTATTCGTTCTACTCTTCATTAAAAAGACATGATTTTCATTTTGCAACACCAAATTTCTTTGACACTAAATTCTCTCTAAACTGGTATTTTGATACCACCCAATCTGAGTTTAAAGCATAGATACGTTAGTGCATATATAAATATTTACCAGAATAGAATCTGTTTATGTTGACCTGTCTTGTGAGGGAAGCCCACTTGTAACTGTAAAAAACCATTTTGTTGTTCCAGCACTTAATACAGAGCTGCCTGACACTCTGATAGTAAAAGCTGTAGAACTTCATGCTGTTGCAAGGTTAGGATGTTTTTTTAATATTCTGCTTATTATCAATGGAACCAAATGTTTTTCATTCTCTGTGAATTGAAGATATGAGATATCCTAATACAAGACATTTCTATTCCAAATGCTCCTTACATTTTTTTCCCAGTTCTTTAAGATGCTGCGGACCATTTCCTGCCTGCATGTTAGGCTCATGGCTTCTGTGCATCTTTCCCCTGTGCAGTGCTGTAGAAATGTCACAGTTTGGGGCTAATTGCTCCAAAAGAATTCTAGAAGCCATCTGCTTGGCATGGTGCAAATGTTTGAGTCCTTGGCCCTTGGGTAGTCCATGTGGAGGCATTCACCTAAAACCACAAAGCACCTGAATCCCATCAGAGGCCAGAAGCCTTCTCTCCTCTTCACTGCAGGGTTTCAGGTCTATTTTCTAGGCATCTGATCTAGGCAAGACTACCAGTTTCTCAGGCCTGTTGTAAGATATCATCCAGAAAGAACAGAGCAAGCTCACTCTCACCAAACACGTGTCTCTAATCTGTGCCTTAGTATCACCTGAAGTGCTCAGGTTTCAACCCTTTCTGATGAAAATTTGACCTGCCAGGTGCTTCAGACTCTTAACGTTATGACAAAAACTCTGTCTCTCTTATTTGCCTTAGAAAATTCAGTATAACAGAGCTTTAGAATAACTTTCAAGGTTCCTAGAATATTCTGGTCTTAGCAAGATTTTGTGTAGCTGAAATTTTGTGACTAATCTTTACAATCTTTCATTTTTAATGAGGCAATTTTAAGCAGGCATCTCTCGTATTTTATCTTCTCAGCAGAAGGCTGAGTGAAGGCTGGAGAAGCAGAGGTTGTCAGTGGTATCTGAGTGAAGGCTGGAGAAGCAGAGGTTCTGGTGAGCATGGCCCTGGGGTTGGTCTCAGTATGTCACAATGTGAGGTTACCTGCAGCAGTACTGCTTCTTCTAAGACTGTCACTGCCTCCTTGGTCTTCCAGAGGACAGACTTTGACCTGTTTAGGAACCTTGTTAACAGAGTCTCTTGGAGGGCAGAGCTGAAGGGCAAGTGAGTCCAGGAAGTTTGGACATTCTTCAAGAGGGAAATCCTGAAAGCACAGTAGCAGACTGTCCTCATGACTGCCAAAAGATGTAACACTGGGGAAGAAGGCTGGCCTGGCTGAACAGAGAGCCTTGGTTGGAACTCTGGGCAGGGGGAAAGAAATAGAGCTTATGACCTTTAGGAGAAGGGTAGACAACTCCAAAGGACTACAAGGATATTATGAGGTTATTCAGAGAGAGGATGAAGGGCCAAAGGCCAGCTAGAACTGGCTACTACTGTAAAGAACAACAAATGTTTCTGTAAATACATAAACAACAAATCAAGGCCTAAGGAGAATCTTCATTATTTACTGATGCAAAGGGAAACATAGTGAGAAAGAATGAAGAAAAAGTTGAGGTACTTAATGCTTTCTTTGCCTCAATCTTTAATAATAAGACCAGTTGTCCTCAAGGTATCCAGTCCTCTGAGCTGGAAGACAGGAAAGAGGAGCAGAAACAAACCCCTAAAATCCAAGGTAAAAAGGTCAGTGATCTGCTAGACCTCACACAAAGACAAGTTTATGGACCTGGATGGGATCCACCTGAGGGTACTGAAGGAGATGATGAAAGTGCTCATTAAGGTGCATTTTATCAGTACTGGAGGCCTCAGTTGGATGGACGTTCATAAATGTGATGCCAATCTGCAACAAGGGCTGGATGGTAAGTCTGGGAAACTGCAGGCTGTCAGCCTGACCTCAGTGCTGGGAAAGATTATGGGACAGATTATCTTGAGGGTGATGGCATGATTCATGCAGGAAACCCAGGTGATCAGGCCAGCCAGCACTGAGCAGGCCCTGCCTGACCAGCCTGATCTCTTTCTATAACAAAGTAACCCACTTTGTGGATAAAGGAGAGGCTGTTGATGTTGTTCTACCTGGACATCAGTAGACCTTGACAGCATTTCCCACAGCCTTCACCTGGAGAAACCAGCTACTCGTGACTTGATGGATGTACAATTCACTGGGTTAAAAACTGTCTGGATGACCTGCCATGGGTTGGGGGATAGAGTGGAAAAGCTGGAAAGCTGCCCAGCAGAAAAGGACCTGGGGGTGCTGCTGACAGCAGCTGAACATGAGCCAGCAGTGCCCAGGTGGCCAAGAAGGCCAATGGCATCCTGGCCTGGATCAGCCATGGTGTGGCCAGCAGGGCCAGGACAGGGATTGTCCCCCTGTACTGGGCACTGCTGAGGCCACAGCTCCAGTGCTGTGTGCAGTGCTGGGCCCTCAGTGCAAGAAAGACACTGAGGAGCTGATGTTCGTCCACAACAGGGCAACTGAGCTGTTGAGGGGTGGAGCACAAGTCCCATCACTGGAAGGAGTATGCACTGGTTTAAATTGGTAGCAGATTATTAATCCCCTGTCTGCTTTTTTGGGCCAAGAGTGCCTCAGGTTCCATGTATCTTAGTGACAGTAGCAGGACAGTGTATGTGTCAAATTCAAACTTGTTTGACGTGTTATTAAGAAAGGTTAAAGCCACAAATACATTCTGCTTTTTGATTCTTCAGGAAACTGAGAAAAAATTCCCTGCAGCAGCAATAAATGTTTCTATTTGAGCTGTAAACTAAAACGAGGACACTTTCCTTTTAATGTCCACTTCCAGAGTATGTATTCAGACTTTGGCCTATTTACCCAAAAACTTGTTAAAAATCTCCAATACCATGAGCTTTATAAAATGCTATCAGGGCATTCCCTCATTCCCACTCCCCAAAGAGCAAAATTCAAAGACCAGAACAAAATACCTGAAGGAGAAGAATGCAGACTCAGCTGTTTTGTTTGTCTGCTCTGACAGGCCCTACACTAGAAAGCTGTTTTGTTTTCTAAATTTCCTTTGATTCAGATATTCATGCACAGGTATCTTCAGTGGGAGAGGAAGGTAGCTTGTGATGATATCCTCTAGTCTATACATTGACTGAGATGGTGTACTTCATCTGCCCCTAGTCAGGAGGTAGAGATCACAATGCAGGCTCATTTTTATTTGATAGCATTTCCAGCTATTTCTTTCACCACTGATTTTCCTCAGCCAAAAAAAGACCTGGTAACATGATAAGCATCTGAAGAACAAGAGGTAGAAAACTCATGTGTTGAGGTGAAGACAGTTTGATAGGAAAAAAGAAAGCTGTGAATGCAAGCAAAGCAAAACCAAGAACAAGGCATTTGTTCACCACTTCCCATAAGCATGTAGGTGTTCAGCCACCCCCAGAAAAGCACAGCTCTATCCCATGTAACAGTGACTTGTGAACACAAATGCCATCACTCCAAAGGTTCTTCCTTCTTTCCTCAGCTTTATTGTGGAGCACGATGCTGTGTGGAAAGGGATCTCTCTGTGGTCAGCCAGGGTCATCTGCCCCTGGATGTGTCTTCTGCCAGCTTCCTGTGCCCCTCCTCACTGGAAGGTGGAGTGAGGAGCAGAAAAGGCCTTGGTGCTGTGTAAGCCCTGCTTGACAATGGCTAAAACACTTTTCATAAAAAATTCAAAACATAGTCCCATGATAGCTACTATGAAGAAAACTATCTCAGCCAAACCCAGCACACTTAGCCTGGGTTGTGGCAGTGGAGCATGTTTAAAGGGTGATGACAGAGTATTGTTAGAAAGAAGTGGAATTTTCCTAGCTTATCAAATATTCAGTTGGGTCCAAGCACATAGGCAAGTGATGGCATTCTGTTGCTGAATAGCAATGTCAGTGGGAGTGGTGGAATGCCTCCCAGGAAGAGCTGCTGCTTAGCTGTAGTCCTAGCTTGTACTCTCAATATACCGTGTTTTACTATGTTCACACACTTAGAGCAGACTCAAACCTGTAAGAAACCTGTTGCCAAAACCACCATGTAAACAGTTCCACAGTCTGCTCTGTAGTTATTACTGGTATTTAAGTCCTGGAAAGTTTCCATTTTCTTACCTGCACTAACAATTGTAAAACTCTTCACCAGCATAGCACTGGTGAAACAAATGTGTGTTTTACTAAACAGACAAGTATTCAGGGTAAAATGTATGATGGAACAAGGGGTCATGTTAATGAAAGAGAAGACATACCAGCTTTCATTAAAGAATTAACTTCATAACACTTTTCAGATTGAAAAGGATTTATTTTATCACAAGCATTATGCTTATGTTTGTTTGGTAATTTTGCTTCAGAAAAATTATTTTTTTCAGTAGAGATCACATGAAAGGTCTGATGCATTTTCCAACATGTGTTTGAGACAAAACTGAGCTACTTAATAAGAGATAATTATATACATCAATCCAGATTAATATAATTTGATTACTTCATCCAGAGAAATAATACAAAAATTAAAACAGTTCATTTCAATTCTCTCTATAATTGGTAACAACATCTTGCTTACTTATATGATCCAGCAACTATTTTCTTCAATAACTCAGATTTATTGAAACTGAGACTTACTGAAAATATCTACACTTGCAGCAAACTTAGGAGGACTGATTCTTCACTGACTCAAACAAGCATAAATCAGAAGTAACTGTGTTGAGATCAATGGATCAATGGACTTTACATAATAGTAGGCCAGTATAAAGACTTCCTGCCTGTCAGGTCACGTATTGTCTCATATAGGTCTCAGAACAACCCTAGTGCTCAAATAATGTAGAACTCCGGCTGTGTCATGTGTATGTCCTTTATCTCAGTTCAGCCATCAGAGAGAGTGTTATGTTTTTCAGAGACTGAAAGGGCAGTTGAACTGTCTGGGTTTTAACAAATCAAAACCATACACAGATTTAAAAGATATTTTTATTTAATAAAATTCAATCACAGTTATCACCTGGACCTGTTTAAATGGAAATGCTCCTATAATACCTATTTGTATTCTGTTTGCCCAATCCTCTGAATCCAAGGTATTCCTGAACATCTAAATGAAGGAACAAAAGGCTAAATCCCACACTAAACAAGAGTATACCATGTGTTCTAACTTTTTACGGCTTTCTGGCACATGCCTTCTAGTATCAACCCAATCCTTTTAAGTTCAGTTTTAAGCAACTGCTCTTCTCTCCTCGTCTGACCTTCCACAGAATCCCCAAAGTCTAGCTGTTTTTTATGATTGCATACGACTCTTCTTAACCTACTTGCTTTGCTTTTGCCTTCTCTGTAAAAAGCAAAAATACTTGCTTATTTTATAAAGCACTAAAAAGTCTGTGAATTGTTTTTCTATATGCTACAGCTGGGAGCAAGAGGATGAGATTAGATACGTGTCCACATTTGCAGGGGTGTTAAATCAAATTCCATCCCCATCTGGTCTGATGCAGACTATGGATTTATTAATTTGGTGATTTTATTTCCTTCTTTAAAACAAAACAAAGAGCTTGTGTTCAGACCCTGGATTATCTTTCTCTGTTTACTGGTAATGTTTCTCTTTCTCTCTCGTCTTAAAGTTCAGATGCTAGGTCTTTTGGAGTGATCCCTTTATTAGGTATGTCTTAGTTTTTCTTTATATATCATTAAAAATAAATACTTCCAAATATAAAAATGTCTGGAAACATGAACAATGAAAGAAGTGTTTTGACTGAATCAGCTGACAACCAGAATGAAGTATTTACGGTGTCAGTTGTCACTGGTACTGCAATCAGCCTATTCTTGACTATGTTGGAATGATGTCAGAAAGATTAAAGGTTTAAGTCTTGGTAGGAGATAGTTCCATTGCAGCAGAATTGCAATCTTGCAATGTAAAGAGATTATTTTCTACTTCTCAGGTAGTGTTTACTGCATTTCTTGATTATTTCTTCTGTTACTTCTAAGGAACCATATGAAAAATTCTGACCTTTTTAGCACATGGCTTCAGTTTTCCTTATCACCTTCAGACTAAGTGGTGATCTGCACTTTTCTGAATGTAACCACTGAAGTTTAGAGCAGATATGATTTCTGAGAATTAACGATAGTATTAAATCCTTGTTGATACATGATACCTTCATACCTTGTTGACACACTTATAATCAGTTGCAGATATAGTAATACAAATTAGATATCCTATATGACTTTGCATACCAATCACAGGTGATTCAATTCTTAAAAAATTAATACATTTGTAGTTTTTTGTCTCACATCAAAAAATTATGTTGCAAGATGACCACCTAAACTCTAAGAAAATTGTCCTTCTTGTAAAAGAATTAATGAAATTTTTAAAAAAAATCAGCTAAAATTTTAGAGACAACTCAGTATAATCAAGGTACAATTCAGTATAGTTCAATATAATCTAGTACCATCAGTACTAGACAAACAAGGATTTTTAACAAACAAACTGCAGTTTTGGCTATGGTTAGAGAGAAAGCTGCCTTTTGGGTAGACAAGTTAATCGCAATCACGGGAAACCATACCGGGAATAAAGTGGTCACTCTCTATTCTGCTGCTCAGAAGGTAAGTTATCAGGATGAAAATAGATATGAAATAGGAGTAGAGTACTGTGGAATGAATGAAAGGAATCCAAAATAGCATTGATAGAAAGCAGCTTGGGAGCTACTTTCTCAGAGCTTGCCAGAGTCTCCCATGATAATGATAATGTCCCATTTAACCTGTTTCTCTAGAGTGTCGCAGGACCTAAAGTTAAGCATGCTACATTTTTTCTCAGAAGAAGAAAAGAAACTTTAGTACTTGCAAATGGTGCCTTTTTTGGAACACCAAAATGTCTAGTCAAAGCATATAGTTTGCACTTTGTGAGCTGGTTATATTAATTCCCTCCTCTCTGTTCCCCTCACCTTCCCCAGCCCTGAATTTTAGTAAAATTTCCTCACAAGAAAGAAAATTCTCCTAGAACTGCATACAGTATTAATAAAGACAGCTTATCTAGTTACTTGAGGACTGTTTGAAGCAGGATTCTGATTTGTAAAGCATTAACTTTATTTGCTGATGTTGGTAGGTTATAATCTCTGTCATTCTTTATAAAATTGTCTGCAATTCTAATTCTAGTGCTGCAAAGGATGGTAAACTATAGTTTGTAATAATTTTTTTGCAGTTAAATGATGTAAATCCTTAAACAGATTAATTAAAAAAGAATAAATTCTGGCATTATTCCAATTCCAGGAAGTTTCCTTTATCGATCTGAAGACTTGATGGAGTGTATGAATACAAGATACAACCCCATCTTTTGCATGATGTGCATTAGTATCTGGACATATAGCTGACCATCAGCATTGGGACAGGTTTTCAATGCTAGAATAAACAACTGGGGGGAGGGTTGGTTTGTTTTCAGATTTGGTTTCTTTTCCCTAGTTGGAACCAGAGCTCATATTATAGACCTTCTACTGCATTAGAAACCTAGAATAGCCTTTCTTCAGGCTGGCTATAGGCTTTAACTTAATATTTATTTCCCTCATCAAAGAGAGAAGAGATTGCCTCTTCCCTCAGGAAAAGAAAAAATCATGAGTTTAAATCCTAAATCTCTTTATTCTTGGGTAGTTTATTGAATACTCTCTGCAAGTTCTGGGAAGTCAGAGATTACACCCTGGGGTGATGATGCTGAACTTTGGGTACAGCTTGTAGAAGTCAAGAGGCTGCAGCACATGTCAAATCTCCAGAATAACATGATATCTCTCAATTGAGCTGACCTGAAGCCTGGTGTAAACAAGGTGACAAGGTAATAGCCTGCAGCTTCCAGTCCAGCAGTTAGAAGCCTGATCCTGTTCTGTTGAATAACTCTTACATTGTGTTTACTCATGATCCCAGTCAAATCTTGGAGTAGCCTGCTTGCATCTGTACAAATTTACTCATGCTGGTCCTCCTGTCTTCACTACTGTCCCAAATTTTAAAGTCATATTTTTGTCTTGGTCTGCAGTGCAGGTTTCAAACAGCAGAATCTGTCTTCTTGACTTCCCTCCAGGGCCCATGTTTAAACCTGACTATTAAGTTTTGTTTTGTTGGGCCAGGGTTTTTTTTGAGTTTTTAGAAGAGAACTTAATACATCTAGTTCTGGGAAGTCAGAGATTACACCCTGGGGTGATGATGCTGAACTTTGGGTACAGCTTGTAGAAGTCAAGAGGCTGCAGCACGTGTCACATCTCCAGAGCAACATGATATCTCTCAATTGAGCTGACCTGAAGCCTGGTGTAAACAAGGTGACAAGGTAATAGCCTGCAGCTTCCAGTCCAGCAGTTAGAAGCCTGATCCTGTTCTGTTGAATAACTCTTACATTGTGTTTACTCATGATCCCAGTCAAATCTTGGAGTAGCCTGCTTGCATCTGTACAAATTTACTCATGCTGGTCCTCCTGTCTTCACTACTGTCCCAAATTTTAAAGTCATATTTTTGTCTTGGTCTGCAGTGCAGGTTTCAAACAGCAGAATCTGTCTTCTTGACTTCCCTCCAGGGCCCATGTTTAAACCTGACTGCCTTTGTTTTCTACATTTTTTTATCTAATCTGCTAGACTATAGCATGCTGAAACATTGACTTTTAGTTTTTGAAGTACATCAGTGATAATTTTTAATCATGATGTTTCTAATATTGGTGTTGATAATTTAACTTCACAAGCTTTACGGTGTTTTCTGTGTATGAAACAAGCTAACCACACATAGAATCTGTTCCTCCTCAGGTAGTTGTGTCAGTATAGTGATCAATTCAGGGAACTCTGTCACTTTATTTCATATAGGAGGTTAAGGAAACAACATAAGCTTAACTTGAGCAAACGTTATGGTATGTATGTTGTCAGAAAAATGTGCATGTTATATCAGAAAAACTCTTAATATTTTTATAAAATTAAACTTTTAAATTTAAGATTTTAAATTTAAAAATGTATCATTTAAATGTTTGCCAAGGCTCCGAAAAGTATACTTTCTCTGAATATCAGTAAAATTGAAAGACTATTTCCTTGTTTTGATTCTAAGTGCTGTTGGACATGAAGTAGGAGGAGAAATTAGGGATATCCTATGTTGTGGCTGAAACTGCACAATTGACCCTTCCTAGTTGTTTTATCTTAAATTCATCCCTCTGAATGTAGTACTCTGTTTCAAGTTCCTTTATTGCTGTTGGAGGACAGAAAATTATTGACACATATTTGGAAAATACAATTTTATTATTTTTTTAAATAATTTAAATCACAAACCTGTTCATAGTTACTAAAAAGCAAACAGATATTTTAAAGTCAGTGTCTTAAAACTGAAATACATACTTGCCCAAATTCCTTTCCATTGTATAGCTGTTTCTGATAGAAACTAGGTTTCATGCAAGTGGATTTTTCAGTATCAGCACTCAGCAGTAGATAATATATGTTTCAATGGTAAATCAATGATAATGTCAATGCTTTGTTCATAGTTCTCTAGATTCATGCGTGAAGAAGAAAGATAATGACTTGGGAAATGTTTCTAACATGAGTTCACCATTTCTTGTTCATTCATATTAATTTGGAATCTGCTTTAATGATACAGTCAGTTACAGTGCAGGTTAATATACTTAACCTGAAAAGATCTCTTGAGATGCTTGAGAAAGTAAAGAAGCAGTTATTTTCTATCTGCTATAACATCATTCAAACTAATTTCAGACTGCAGATGATCTTCACCTCTATCTTTTTTTACTGAATGGTGCATGCTTATTTTGATCTGAATTTCTGCAGCAAGTTTGTCTTTAAAAGAAAAAAAACCAAAACAAACTCCTCAAAAGATAACACCCTATTCTCTCTCCTTTTGTGAATGGCCTCCATTTGAAATTTACTAAACATAGCAGTTCATGGGATTCCTTCTGTTATACCTTTTTGTTAACAATTTTGGTGCAGTTTTCAAAATTACCAATGTTTTATTCCTATTCCATGGATCCTTCCATTGGCTTTAGACATCAGGTGTGAACGTGAAGAATTTCTGATGTCCCACTTTTTGGTCCTCTTCCTGAAACAAGTTCCCAAGAGTTTTGAGATTAAAGCCTTGCGTGGGAACCACTAATTTAAATGGAAAATATCACTGTGGTTTTAATGGGCTAATCCTCTAAAATCAAAGAATAGGTATTCAGGTACTTTTGTGTAAAATTTAGATCTTCACAACTTTTGCCTTCTTCTAGAGTAAATCCCTTTCTTACATCTGTTTCTGTCCATCCCCCTGTCCCAGTCCTTCCAAGGGGCCCAAATGTCTTCAGCTTTTTAACTACCCAATGTCTTCATTATTATCTCACCCAATATCCACCCTTCTCAACTAATTACAGTATGGCTGAAATCTGCTGTCTATAGATCACTGGGTGTACTTCTGAATAGGATCCTTAAAGTTCCTGAGCTCAAAAGAATTAGGGGTAAACCCAATCTCCCTGCATTCAGTTCCACTTTATTAATCTGATTCTGCTTGGAGAAAGCACCTGACATGGGATGATCATAGTTCAAATCCTCTCTCTCCTTCTGAAAGAGCAAACTTTTAATTACAGATTTCTTATTTTGGAGCCATTCCATACAATCAATAGTGATTGAATCAGAAGGATCATATTTATCTGCTATGGAACCTGCTCAATTTTGCCCAAACCAAATCTCATGGGAATTCTGCTAGCCTTCACACTCATTCAGCTTTTTTTTTCTTGCTCTAAAGATCAGTTTTTACTCAACCTTGATAAGAATTGGCCTCCCTGGAATAAGAAAGGGAAATGGAAAATTGCATGATTTATGCTTGGGTTGAAAAGGTTTTTGTACAATGGGAGGGTTTGAAACCTTCATCTTTCATCCTTTTCTTCCAAGGGTTCTCATGTTTAAGTCATTCCCCAAGCAAAGGAATCTGCTTTTCCTGCCTGGATTCTATCATTGGTCTAAGAAATGGGTGGCAGGGTTAAAATACTTTTAGAATTGTTAACACGCTGTATAGTTAAATTACTGTAACTAAATGCCAGACACCACCCAGATTTATCTTTAGGGCTATTGTAACTGCTATCTGACTCCTCCCTAAACAAAAAAAAAAAACCCAAACAAACGTTAATATAGGTTTAAAAATAGACACTGAACTTCACATCTGACACATGGGAGAAAATCAGTAATAAACTACTAAAAGCTCAATTACTCTTACTGAATTGTGATTATTATATCTTTTTGTCTTTCAGTTTTCTGGCCAAGAATACCACAAACATCAAATTAGCTTTTCAGATTACCCCTCTGTAACTACATTATGTACTAAAAAAATGACTGACCAGAATGCCATCTGAATCAGTATGTGTTAAGAATACAAATCATAGGAGAATATATTTACTGTATCAGAATATATGAAGTTCTTAATTTGAAATTGTCACAGCTGTATCTATGAAGTTTCAATATCAAGAAAATTAGAAGACATAAAGCAGTTAACTATACAGAAGTCTGGCAGCTGGAAAAACATATTAATGCATTGTTTAGCAAAAAAAGAGTACAATTCCAGTGGTTCCTTTTCCTCCATACAGGTCATTATCTTTAAAGCTTGTCCCTCAGACCTCAGAGACCTCAGAGAATATTTTACAGGGAAGCTGAAAAAAAATTAAAAGGTTTTGTTGTTGTTGTTGGTTTTCTTTTCTGAGATTTTTTCTTTTGTGTGTGGTTTTTGGGTGAAGTTTTGTATTTTGTTTTGGTTTGGTTTTTTTGTTTTATTTTATTTTTTTGTTTGTTTTGTTTTTTCCTGCAGAGTGCTTGCAAATCCTTAGATCTTATTTTTGCAGAATTTTGGCCAGACATAGCAGTCCTATTAAACATGAACTACAGATTAGGTAAACCAAGGCAACTAATAGCTATTTGCTCCTCTGCTTGTGTGAGTTGTTCCTAGTCTTTCAGAAGATCTCCATCTTTAATCAATGTTGACGTAGCAGAAATATAAACATTAATGGACTATTTTTCATCAGATTAATGAGCAATGAGGTCTAGACTTCTTGTACTTATTTTCTTCTTTGCACTCATAGTGGATGGCATAATGGTGTTGAATGACTGCATTTTTCTTAATAGAAAAAGGATGTTAATAGAACAGGTATTATGCATGTTCTTTCTCTCTCTTATTTTTCTTTCTTTTTTTTTAAGTACTTTAGCCTAAAGCATAACCTTTCCTTCTGCCTAAAGCATAACCATGGTCTGTCTGTGTTAGTGACATGATATTAATTTTTTGTTCTAGTATAGTCTTTGTTTTAACAAAAATGCAAATTGTTCCTTTTACATCTAGTCTCCACTCTTTGACAGTAATATTTCTGTCAGGCTAAAGAGCAAATTCCCTTTCTCTCACCTGTGAGCTGACATCTGACATTTTGGCAGTAACAGAAGATATCTATTTTACCATTATATTTGCATCTGAAAATAGGAGACTTAGGCGCATGCTGGGACACAAACACAACATACAAGAGGATCCCGTGACTTTATGGATTCAGTTATTGATTCTTAGGTAGTAATGATGTGATTGTGTATACTGTCATCTGCCAGCTCTTCTGGTACCCCTATTTTAAAATTATAACAATTTTCTAAAAGGAACTGTGAAAAAACTTTTCAAAGATCAAAGTTTACTTTTATAGCGATTATGATGCATGTTCCCTACAAATGTAGTCTCTGCAGAAATGTGATGGTCACCCCACATATCAAGAATGTCCTATCTCAGTGTGAAGTTTCTATGTCATAGCAGAAGAAAATACATTCCAGCAATGTGTTAACACTGGGAACTAGTATCTCTCATGCAAAACAATTGTTATATCTACATCTGAAAATAATGAAATATTGAATTAAAAAATGAAATCTGAAAATAAAAAAAAATAATTCTTCAATAAAGCTGCTGAGAAACTAGGGAAAACCGGCTGTCTTATGTCTGTGTTTTTATTCTGGATTTGTCTGGCTCAAGAAGTGAACAGAACTAGAATTTCCTCCAATATTTCAATAGTCCTGGAGATATTTGGGATTTCAACTTATTCTATCTTTCTATGAATTGCACATCAAGGACATGTGACATGTGAATGACTCCATGTTGACAGTACATGTAACACACTAATGGGTTATACACGTCAACAGCAAACTTCATTTCAAAAAGTGTGAGTCATCAAAAGGGGTTATTTGTTCACAGTGTTAAAAGCAAAATTAAAATTAGAAATACAAATAGCATGTAAAAAAACACAAATAGCATGTAAGAAAATCAGTAAGAAAATCTGTACTTTGGTTTTTCATGCTATTATAAATTTGCCATGTGATTTAATGCACTTAAGCTTAAACACTACAGCCATCTTTCTTTTTTTTTTTTTTTTTTTTTTTTTTTTTTTTTTGTTAATTCTGGTGATTATGCTGTCATTTGATTTATCTCAGGTATTAAACCATAACAGAGATGCTAGATTATTAACAGGTATTGGAGAGGGTACAATCTGGCTGTATGAGTGATTGAACATACCTTCAAACTATGTGAAAAAAGCTACTTTCTTGATTACTTTATTTAGATCAGGATGAATTTTTCCACTTGTGCCCTGAATTATCATATCTAAAAAAAAATTCTAAAAAAATAATCTTCCAAATGAAGCAGGAGCATGCAATTTTCTTTTGCAGTTACTTTTATATTAAAGTAACTCCTGATTAGAGAAACACCGATAAAAACATAAACTGTCTGTGAGAGGAGATTTAAAAAGTTGTTGAAACAGAATGAAATAAGATAGAGTTGGGTTGGTTATGCTGAACACTCAGTACAGGAGGTGAATCAGTAAAGAATAAAAAGTTATTAACACATGTTAATATGATTTAAATGGAAGTATCCTTTGAAATGGAAATACAAAGCAAAAGAAAAAATGGTAAAATATTCAGTAAGAAGTAGTTTGTTCTAATGCTATGTTCAGATAATGATCCTTAATCAGATGCTGTATGTTTTTTAATATTCTTTGTACCTACCAAAATATACAAAATCATCATAATAAAAAGAAAGTAAGATTCTAGTTAAAAGAAGCTTATCTATCTTGCAGTACTTATATTTCTGTTCCCTTTCTCAAAGTGAAATTGAATTTATTAAATTTCAAAGACTGCCTTAAGGTTTGATAAAAACTAGCAAGAGACCAAGCTTTCAATCTCATCAAAAATATTACTTTGGCATTTAGCATGTAATTCTAATGCAGAGTGCAAAGAATGAAAGCTAGAAAAATGGTCAGCAACAACAACAAAATATATAAAAATGTCTTAACGATGAAATATTCTGGATCTGAGTTTTGTTGAAGCAAATATGTTCCAATAAAGGATCTAGACTGAGCAACCTGAATTTTCCCATGGTAAAAAAAAACTTCACTGAAAAGTTTCCGACTCCTTCAATTTCTCATTAAGGAATATACTTGTTTTAGTGAGTCTTGTGCATCTAATTTACAACTAGAGGGAAAATTACATTTAGTTCTGAGCAATTGGTACAATTTTTGACAACAGTATTGCAAAGCACAGAGTTGATTTTTAGTTAACAAACATTCTACCAGCAGTCTTTCTTGAATAGGTAACATTCCTATAAGCACTGATAGCAGTAGTTTGAAATGTGGCAGAAGAAACAGAGTTTTGTCAGTAGCTGGGACACTATGAAATACTCAGCCCTGTTTATATTCTTCCTGTCATAGGCACTTGAGTGAAAAATGGAGAACAACCACTTTTTTATAGGTGCTTTGAGGAAAGGCAGAGTAGAGGGTCTGTAGTCCCAGTGTAGTCTGGTAACAGCCCGAAGGCTGTTTCAGGAAGAAGGTGGGATCCTGCCTTCTGAAATCTGTTAAAAACTTCCTTTTCTCCTACTCTCAGTCTCTCTCACTGTAATGTATTCTATTTCCATTACTTCCTCTTCAATGTCCTTCAAAGAAAGGTAGAGGCCATGCTGGGTTATTTTCCATTATGAAGAATATTCTAACCTAGTATGAGACAAGACAGTGAAATATCTCCCTAGTGCAGGAGGCCAAGTAGCACAGCAAGGATGGCTAGATTTTTACTACAAACATAAAGTGTCTGGACAGAGAAGCAGATCTGACTTGGGATCAAGACCACTTAGGGAAAGAAGGACTTTGCTGACATGAAATAAACAGTCATCTGTATGAACTTATCTGGAAGATGAGATGGGAAGGAATGGCACATATGAACCTTAATCTTGAATCCCAGATTTTTGTTGTAGGAATAAAAGGACCAATTCCTTTGATAGCTCATTAAACAGTTGTCCAAATATGAAAAAAAAGCTTCCCATTTTACCTTTTATGATCAGTCCTTAGCTTTCTGCTGAAGCCATGTCAGGTGGAGAAAAATCTGAAAGACAAAATAGTGATCCGCTAATGGTACTGATCCAGACTGTAGTGGCAAGATAATGTCAGTTCCTTTTCAGCTTTAAATTTCCTCTCAACCTCTGTGCTGTGTAGTGCCACATCTCCCAATATCATAGATTATACATTTTGTGCTTGAAAATACTCTTGTGAAAGAGCTATCCATAAAGGATGGTTAATCCCAGGCAAAAGCTATGTAAATTGGAATATATGAGTTTTGATTACCATGTGCCTACCATTTTAGTATCTCATGTTATCTGATAACCAGCATATCAGCCTTGCTGGACAGTCAGAAAGATGATGTAATTGAAAAGAATAAAAACCTATTCCTCTGAAGAGGTCAGAGATGCAATGCAAGAAGTCCTGCTGTATCCATTCTCTGCATGGTCATGGGTACAGCCCACAAAACCTGAAGCCCATAACTGTTTCTAGAGGCTTTTATTTTGTATGGCCCTGAAAGAGTCCAATATTTCAAAATGATGGCAGTGAAAATTTATCTTCTTTTTGTCTATCTTCTTTTGTAGACTCCAAAGAAAATGCATACAACACCCTCTCTTATGTAACATCTTCTAGGGCATGAAGAGAAATTATTATCTAGACATTATACAATGATCATGAAAAGATAAAGAACCATAGAAAATCAATACCCTAAATGTGTCTTGCAAATAAAGAATCATCACAGGGACAAATAAACACAAATCAGGACAAGAAAGGGAGTTGGAAAAACATCCAATGCTAAGAAATTTTTCATAATTATGTTAATGTCTAATCATGGTGTCATGATTCTAAACCTTTCCTTGTTTGAGCAATTTAGCATGAAACACCTTCAACAAACAAGTGGTAGAAATGCCAAAAGGCACCTTCCTCCGCTGAACCCAGAAACTCACTCAAGTTTGGGGCAACAAGATGTTCAACTGGAGGAGACAAATTCTAGTGCCAGGTTTGATGTTGCCTGGGGAATCTGTGAATTCTGCTTTTTTATAGTCTGATCTCAGGTCCTGAGGAACTTGATCTACCTTGCTTTGACCACATAGCAGGAACAGAGAAAACCCCATGTAGACAGTTTATTACTCTACAGAAAGATTAGGAAATATTGTTTCAGATAAATGTTATAATACAAGCCAGATCATAAAAGCTGATCATAATGTGTTGAGGTTTTATTCTTTAACTCTGTGGCACATGTAAAATAAGTTACAAAATTTATTCATATGAAATTTTTAATAAATTGTTTTATGTTTATTATACATAAAATATTTTAAATAGAGAAATATATAGCAAATATGATGATCAAACTTTTTCATTTAAAATGAGAGTTTGGCAAGCAACACAAGTCTTAGAAAATGTTCTTTGCATTGTTTCAGGGAAAAGGTAGCACTGCAAGGAAGAATAATTCTGAAGCCTGCAAAGTATTAACATTTTCCAGTTGAAGCTGTTCATTTTACTAATCTGAGGAAATATTTTTACCCTTTCTAATGTGATTTAACATGAAATTTAAAAGACATGGGTATCATGTTATGCAAAACGCCATGTTTCTTTCTTCTTAAAATAATTTTCAACTTTATTTTGAATGTTGAATATTTTTGATTGACCTGAAATGTTTCTTTTGAAACTGCAAGAAAAATCAATCAGTCCAAGAGGAGAAACTTAAACATACAAAACTGCATTGATCTTGCTCTGAGACCAAGAAAAAACAAGCTGTGAAATGCTCTTTGATTTTCAGACTGAACAGTTAGAAATGTACATTCTGTATCTAGCAGGTTCATACTAAATAGTTGAATTAACCATGAATAATTCAGTCAAATATAGAACTTTCAGGAGCTGTAATCTCAGAATCACCTCTCAAAATTTAAGGTTTCTGCTTTCTCTTGATTCCAGTAGTTCAAGAGGATAATAATTCTGAGCCTTGCTTGAACACATCCAACTCTCTCAAAAACAAACATTCTAGCTGTAGAACGTTCAAATAAAATTTCCCTTTTATTCATATTTGAGACTCATGAGCAAAGAAAAATGGTCAGAGAACTATATACAAATGAAAAACTAATGCAACTGGGAGAAATTAATATTTCTATCAAGGAACAAAAACAAGCTGGCTGTCTTTTCCACTTGATTATTCTTTACCAGTGAGCTTCCTTTTTTAAACTTTCCCAAATATCTTTTTTTCTCAATATACAAAAGTTTTTTTAGTAGAAACAACACCGAAGAATCATAAACATGGGTTTCACAGATCAATGCAACTGCTAAATGAATGAATGAATGAGGAATGAAACAGCAGTTAAAAAAAAAAAAAAAAGAGAGAAGATCACAGTCCCAAAAAAAGATTGAAAATGCCACAGTACAGTCCAAGAGAGCCTTGTTTTCAGGTCTTGATGATGAACTTTCAATGGCTGCAGTGATATGTTTGAAGCCCACTACTTTCATATGGAAAAAGCCAACATCTGTCTCTGCCAGTTTATTTAACTCTGTGAAGAAGCATATACTTCTTGAATGCTAAGCAGGACATAGCTGAGTGACTTGCTGCTGGTTCTGAGTAAATACCTGTAAAACACATTTCTGAGTCTTTAGCATTACTCAGATAGTCAGCTAAGCTGAGAGAGATGTGGTTGTTCAGAAAGGAGAGGAGAAGTCTTCAGGGACAAACTCATTGTAGCTTTTCAGTACTTTAAGGAAATTTATACAAATTAGGGAGAGGGACTATTTATATGAGACATTTTATAGTGGCAAAACAAGGGAAAATGGTTTTAAACTGAAAAAAGGAAGGTTTAGAATAGGTACTGTGAAGAACTTCTTTGCTCAGAGGGTGACAAAGCACTTGAACAAAAGCCTGAGAGGTTTTGGTTGCCCCATCCCTGGGAGTGACTAAGACCAGGCTAGATGGGACCATGAGCAATCTGGTCTACCAACTGGCATCCCTGTGCATGGTGGAGGTGTTGGAACTAGATTTTCTTTAAGGTCCCTTCAAATCCTAATTATTCTACTATTGTATTCTATGGTTCTATGAATGGTCAGCCAGTTCTACCTTTACCTTTTATTCTTTTTTTCACCACAGGAAAAAGGCCTCTCCAAGGCCAAAAGAGCTGCGACTCACCCATTCAAAGGAGAGTTGAAGTGAAGCTCCAGACAGAGTGCTACCAAACAGATTGATATGAGAAGGCTGCACACTGAAAATAGCAAAAAAATCTAACTAAATGCCTTTAAAGTACTTTTATTTTAGTGGCATATTGTGTAAGTGTTTTCTGAGCAGC
This sequence comes from Passer montanus, assembly GCF_014805655.1. Lineage (NCBI taxonomy): Eukaryota > Metazoa > Chordata > Aves > Passeriformes > Passeridae > Passer > Passer montanus. Next base: position 10,430,010 of record NW_024366815.1, on the reverse strand, counting down.
AAGAAGAACCAGGTTGGAGCACTGATGGTAGGTAAATGTATGATGGCCAAAACAGGAGTTCTCAGGTTATGGTGGTTCCACAGCCAGGTTCAGGGTCCAGTAATACAAGCAGCTGAACTTGCTCAGCTGAGGGCTTAGCAAGGAGGTGGAAAGTGCAATAGCAAAACAGGATTAAATGTCTAACTGCAGATTAATGGCTCTCAATAGTAAGTATTGATAGGAAAAGTATGATGAAAATCAAGACAAGTGGTTTTTTTCTTGTCGCATCTCAATTCTCTCACAGAAGATATAGAAATAATGAACTGAAACAAGGGTTTCTGCTCTGTACACTCCAAAATTTATGGCTGATTAAGCAAACAAAATGTGATTATCATGGAATGTCAAATCATATCTCCCAGGGAAATGTTAAGTGACACAGAACTGGGTCCAATGACACAAAAAGAGAAATGCTACACAGCAGAGTAATGTATCAACAGTAGAATGACAGTACTAAAATTGAAAGTAAAATAGCTACTTCATAAAAGATAATCAAAATTTTAAGATAAAAGACAGCTTGTGAAATACTACAGTACAGTAATGATATCACAGAGTTGATATCGATGACTTCCAATTCATCAAGAAATCTTTCCGTATTTCATAATTTTGAAATGAAAACAAAATTTCTCAAATATGATTGTGCATTTGCATTCATTTTACTGGATTTGCTTGATAGGAAAAAGCATGCCTTTCAATGACAGAAAGAACATACAAGTTTTCAAAATGTTATCTGACAGTTAAGGTTATAAATTTTGGTTTCCTGTCAGCTTTAAAGACTAAAAATTGTAAGCACCAGATGAAAAAAGCACATGTGTCAGATGGTAAATTTATTTCCATTTCCATTTCCATTTTATCTTTAGAGCCCACAGAAGAACAGAGGTAAAAAGAGTAAGCAGTATAAAGATGAGAAATTAACATTGCCAAAAAATAATGGCAATGTAACTCCTGCTACCCCTTTCCAGATGAAAAATTTTCTTTTTGTGTTTTATATAGGTTCTCTGTATCAATTTGTCAATGTTCAACCATCAGTCTTGCCCCATACACTACATATAATTTTTTGACTTGTCAAGGCAAAGTTTATGTCAAAGGCAATTTATTTTTTCCCATTAAAATCTCAGCTACTTGGACTTTTACCAAAAAAGTTTTCTGTCAGGGATTTCTAAAATGGCTGGGCAGTGGTATGAAGATGCAAATGTTCTTCTACAGGTAACCTAAGAAAATTAGTCACAGATTCAATTCCTCTCTTACTCTCTATTTAAAACTCTAACAATAATATTTTTTTTAAAAAAAAGCATGTTTTGAGTGCTGAGAAATAATTTATCTAGAATTATGAAACAAGAATCCTCTGTGCAGTACATGCCAATTATCTTACTTTTAATATATTATCTTTCATCCTAAATCAAACAGATATGACTTTTTGGAAATTCTAATAACGATAATTCAATTCTAACTATTAAAATGATTTCAAATGCTGTCAAACAACTGTTTTACATGTCTCCTTATTATGTCATGGTCTGATAGGACAGTCCAGATTTAAGCTCCAAGCACAAAAATCTCATGGAGCCCCACAGTTTTCTCTCTGTAGGAGACAGAATATATAAGAGTGGTTGGAACTGCAGCATGAGGAGAATTCTGTATGTCAGTATTTTGGACCAGGTTGCAAAGTCAAGATTTCATCAAAGAGAATATCTTGTTGTTAGATCCCTTTTAATTTCTCAGGTTCCTCCCTTTGAACATATCATCCAACATCAAAATGGAATTATACTATACAAAGAAATGCAATTTTCCCAATAAATTATTTTTAAGCAATTTAGGTAGGTTAGAAACTATACTTCCAGCTGTCTGCAAAAGTCAGTGGAAACAAAAGCCCACTTTATTTTTCCAATACTGTATATAAACTCTTTGAAGTAGGCATAATTTTTAGTACATTTATGTTTCCAATGCCTTCTAGGACAAAGTAGTATTTTAGAAGAACTCAGTCACACAGATATCACTAGGATACAAAACAGACTGTCAGAGTGCTGTTAGAATGCTTATACAGAAACAACCATTCATTTGTTAAAATGCTGGTATACCACACCCATCAGAATTCTTTTTCCATCAGCTGCATGCTTTCTTTTCCCAGAGTCCCACACATCTACTGTGCAAGTATATTTTATTAAGTACCTAATACATAAAGATGCAAATAGTCCTTTGTTTTTAACATACAGTAACTAATAGTGTGTTAGGAGTAAACTTTACAGAATAGTGGTTCATATTAAAGTATCATCTTTCTTCTTGTAAAACATTTTTACTCTAGTTAAAGCAGAAAGTCTGTACAATGTATGTGTGAGGAAACCTTCAGTTTTCAGCTCTGATGAAGTCCACTGCTACACCAACAGCTTTCATAACCCTGAACAAACTGTCCTACTGTAAGCCTGTCTGGGATGGCTCCTTGCTCTGATACAGACATATTAGCTAAAGTAAATTGTTATCTTGGGCTGCACTTGAAATTGTAAAGCATCCTGAGAACAACTGCTGTAAAGCAAGTTCCTATTCTCTAAAGTCATTAGAACAATTGTGTCTAAGTAAAGGAATTACTAGGATAACCAGTGATTTTTCCAAGCTCACACCTGGTTTACAAACAAGGTAATAGGAATGAAATATTCCTCTGCCTGCTCCTATTCTCAGTTTGTCCACCAAACATTTGTCAAGGTAATAATTCCATTGATTTGAAATATCAGATTGATGTATTGGATGCTAAAATTTGCACAGAGAAACTTGTTGCTTTTGTGTCAGCATGCTGTGAAATTTTATTTTGTAAGAAGCAAGTTGGCTGCTTTGCTTGCAGAACTCACTTTCAATGCAGATGAGATGATGTCTCAAATAGGCTTGTCAGTATTAAGGACAATTTCTTCCTGCAACTGTTCCAAATTTTTCAGAGTGGGCATGCAGGGCCTTCAAAGACATTTTCTATGCAATATGTTCCTTTTCTTATCCTCTACACAAAAAATATCTCCACAATAAAATTCCTACTTTTGGCTTTTAAGTTTGTTTGCTTGTATTACTTCATAAGAAAGCATTTTAAAATAGACACATGGGTATAGCAGACAGCAGCATTTTCCATGAATAAGAAAATAAATATTCAGAAGTGGGAAAAAATATTGGCTTGCTTTCACTCAAGTCACAGTTAAGGTAAATACTAAACATGCATCAGGCTTCTGGGAACCTGTTGGAGTCTGGCTGTTCAGTGCTGATGTAATCCTTTTTCAAGCAGTAGAACCTATTAACATGAGCTCTGCCCTGCATCAACCATGCCTGCATGAATTCCAGTCATTTAGAAAAACAATTAGAGTTGGTCTGTCTGTCTGCAATAGAGGTAAATGTACTTTCAGTATATGCATATTCATCAGATCTCGTACAGAACGATATACAAAAATCTCTTTATGGCCACTGCAAGTAAAGGAGTTGCATGATAGGGCCACTTCAATTTCAAACACCAAACCTGCCTCTCAGCCTATTAAATGCAAGTACCCATATAGCTCAGAAAAGGCATACATCTCAGAATGAAAGTTTTGTGCTGGGCAATCATCACAGCCTCCTCACAATTCAGAAGCTGACTGGAGGCTGCTGCTTGGTGCAACACTCAGCCGGGAGCCACTTCACTGAGCAGGAGTGCTGGAACTCTTTCCTGCTTCTTTTTCTTTGTGCCCACAGGAAGACTTTCTGCATCATATTCAGAATCTCTTGTTCCTATTAATGCATATGCCTTGTCAAATTAATTTAGTGACTCCAAATCAAATTTATTTAATCTGAAGCAGCTGATCACAAATGAGTTTTTGATTTAGTATCAACAGAGGCAGTATCAAATCCCTCTTTGAACACAGCATTTGAACAGGCACATAGAAAGACAAAACCACTATTCAGATAGAATTCTGCTGTACATCTACAACAGTACAGTGCAACTCCTAGCTCACCATAGCAGGATGTGTTCTTCCTTAATGGTTTTCACCAATGATGAAAATAGATGTCTGCATATGGCATTATGAACTCTAGAACACAAACACTGACAGTTTCTTTATTAGAAAGTTTAACCCTCTTCATCTCTCTTGTAGAGATGTCTTCTTTCTCTTGTAGACAAAGGACATCCCACTTTAATCTAGTAGTTCTACAGATCAGGACTCTAAGAAGCCTTGTTGCTAATGCAAAGGCCTGCTCCTCATGTCTGCAGGTATCGACTTTGTGCTGCTGAGACTCCTCTTGGAGACAGGCTTGTAGATCCAGCCTGCAGAATCAGTTCACAGTAGGCATTTACAATCTGTGCCTTTCCTGTGTTAGGAGTTTTCTGCTGCTTCAGAGAAGATAACCTGTACTCCGACACTTACAGATACCAAGATCAATAGTGGGACAAATAATGAAAATGCATTTGAGCTCAGAATGAGTTATACACAAAACAAAAACATTGAGGCATAGGTCAATTCATCCAAACAGGCTAAGTATTACTATCCTTAGAACATACATCAGACATGCTGGGGAGGAGAGAGTACTCTAGCTGAAAATTCAGATTTTTTTCAGAAAAAACTCTAAAATTTAATATTGCAGAAATATGTGAGAATAAAAAATGAAAGTGTAGTTCAGGGAGTTCAATCCGTAAACAACTCAAATGTTTAATTGTTAAAATTACCCTGTGTCACTTGAATGCTACTTGCCAAAGACATTACCTAAGCACAGCCACTCAACAGGCAGTGAAGCTCTTTGTTCTCCAGAAGGTTCTTTTGCACCAGAACTTTTCTCTGCAGAAGCAACTATATCTGTCATACCTTAGCAATCTGTCACACCTTAGATCTGTCATACCTTAGCAATATAGGTCAAATTTTGAAACACCTTTGCATGTACAACAGACAGTAGGAAAATAACATAAATTATTGGATTATATTCAATTTTTTAATTCTGGATTAAATGACAGCATTAGACAAGCCCTGCCTTAGCTTCAGATTTTTGGCAGCAATTTAAATTCATGTGACGTGCACCTAAACTTCCCTCTCTAGCAAGTTCAGTTTTTTTATAAAATGAGATTTATTGAATAGACAGAAGACTAACAGACAACAGACCTTAAACATGTTTACTTCCAACACACGTTAAAACAAAGAACTACTTGTAGATTAACATGAAACAGTGGACAACATATATAAAGGTATCTATATTATAACTAGCAAAGAAATAGTGTAGATTAGGAGTCAATGTAATTTACCCCTGAATTGATGATGGGGTACACACAGAGTCTTTTCACTCAACCTCCAGAAGAGTAACCACAAAGTTTGCATCCCAGCTTCAGGGACAAGCCCTACACATTTCCAGGGAATGTGCAGAAGACTTCTGCTTGTGAGTTTTGTGTAGCTTTTATTATTTGTAAAGTGCAGTGTCTGTCAGTCAGAAATTCAAGGCTAATCATTCTTCAGTCTTGTTCTCAAGTCAAGGTGTTTATTGTCAGCTGGAAATGCCACCTCCCTAGTGCCAGAGATAACTCACTACTGGACAGCTGTCTGGGTAGTCTCACCACTTAGAGGGGGAACATGCCCTGAGCTATCACACCATCTGATAGACAGAATGGATAAGCTATTCTGTGGCAGAGGGGAATGTCCTGCCACATCAGGCGACAAAGGAATCTCCTTATATTTTTAATTGATTAAACTCCTGAGGAAGTGGAAGGAAAACAGAGAGAAATTATGGAAAACCTGAACAGCTGGAGCCTTGGTGTGTTGATACCCTGGTTTCCTCTCTGGTCTGTGCAGATGCATAAGATGACCTCCTTGCTCTCACACTTCCAGCAGAAGCCTGGTGAATGTTCTGGAGCATAACAATGCCTGAAGAAGCCCAACACAGCTGTCAGACTTTAAGTCAAGCTGCTGGTGTGCTGCAGAACTTCTCGTTTGTCTGTGGGGCAAGCAACCAACCTGAGGCCCAGCAGATGATCAGAAGGTCTGGTCCAAGCCCCTGCTTTGTTCACCTCTCTGTTTCAAAACATGCACATTCCTTTTATCTTCAGATGCCCATTCTAATAAGATGACAAGGCTTCATGTGCAGGAACTCAGCATGAAGATTATTCAACAACCAAGTCCTACTGAGCCCTACCTGCAATCCTTTTGCTTAAACCTTGAGAGCTGGTGTTGGAACGCTGTTGCTGAGAATTTTAGACTTTCTGTGTTGACAGGCATTGACCCCCAAGAGAACACTGCATTTGACCTGAGGCCATTCCACCTGAGGCCATTCCAAAATTGAATGATGGAACTGGGATTATGGGTGTGTAGTTTGAATAGAAATGTGTAATATCACATGGTGGAAAACTTAGAGTTTAAGGTTTTAGAATACAGTAATATATATAAAGCAAGGTATTCCATATAAAACAAGAAAGGTTTTAGGGTGGAGGTTAGTTCTTCTTCTTCACCTTCTTCTTCATGGGTTTGCGTGGTATTGTGTAATTGGATAAAAAAGTCCACATTGCGGGCCATGGGTGGTTGGTTATTATGTCAAAAGTAAAAATAATTTAGGTGTCATTTCTTAATTGGACAGTTCGTCCTTATGTGTTGACAGGCATTGACCCCCAAGAGAACACTGCATTTGACCTGAGGCCATTCCACCTGAGGCCATTCCAAAATTGAATGATGGAACTGGGATTATGGGTGTGTAGTTTGAATAGAAATGTGTAATATCACATGGTGGAAAACTTAGAGTTTAAGGTTTTAGAATATAGTAATATATATAAAGCAAGGTATTCCATATAAAGAAAGAAAGGTTTTAGGGTGGAGGTTAGTTCTTCTTCTTCACCTTCTTCTTCATGGGTTTGCGTGGTATTGTGTAATTGGATAAAAAAGTCCACATTGCGGGCCATGGGTGGTTGGTTATTATGTCAAAAGTAAAAATAATTTAGGTGTCATTTCTTAATTGGACAGTTCGTCCTTAAAAGACCTTGTAGAGAGAGAGATATGGCTCCATTTTTAGTTTGTTAGAGTGAGGTGCTGTAGAACTCACAGTTTGTGAGAATGTATTATAGATAAGAACTAATAAACATCTGAGTCTGAACAAGAAATACTGTTTCAAGCATTTAATCCCGACCTCGACAAAAAGAAGTTAAGACTTCCACAAGCTGGGACACTCTGCCAGGGTGATCTGTGAATGCAGTGTCGCAGGGGACACACTGGGAGACAGGCCAGACAATAACATTGATATTTATCCAGCTGCAGGCAGCAATCAGTAGAGTTGATTGTTTCTTTTAAACAAAAATAAAAGACTTCTGTGGTAAAACCATGAGTCCCCCTCAATTGTTTCTATGGGAACCAGCTTCAAATAAGTTCTGTAGCCAGCCATCTATTTAGACAAAAATATTTCATAGCTGAGACACAGAATTGCACATTATAAATGGTAAGCAGTTTTGAAGTGAAAATAGAAATTATACTTCAGAGTCATAACCTGAGGTTTCAATTAAATAAAGCTATACTCTTTAGCCCACTTAAAATTAGAGAGAAAATGTGTTTTGATCCTGCAGAAGTGTGGCCATTTACATATTTTTTCAGTGTATTAGAATTCAAAAACTTGGTGTTAGATGAACTATTAGATAACCCAGTATTAATAAATTTGTATGAAAATAATCAGTAGTAATCACTAAATTAAAACCAGACAGAAGCCACTCAGTATTACTGTGAACAGTGGGGAATATGAGGCCTAGTGCACAATTACTTCCTTTGGTATTCTTCTGTAAGTAAAAGACCCTCTGAAACTAACCCTTATCTTTAGATAACTCTAAATTCTTTATTAGTAGGAAAAGTACTATGTGTCTCTCTAACAATTAAATTGTACTCCAGAGCATAGAAAAACACAAAGATATCCTGGATTTTTTCAGCATCCTGAGAGAATTCTGAAAATAAAAAAATATATTTTTATGTTATTGTATAGCAAAATAAATAATCCAGACTGTATAATGTCACTTGTTGTTATGCTATTTAAATTTAACTGTCACTGTCACCAGTTTGATTTTCAGTGAAATGATGTTTCAGAATCTGACAACTTACTGGAAAACTGTAATTAAGACTGGAGAGTTCTATCTTCCTTCCAGAATATAGATTTAAGCATAGTTCAAGATCTGAAAAGAAAGAAAGAAAAACTGAAGAACATATATGTTCCCTCAACCTTGACCCTGCTGAAGTGTGAATTGCAAGTAGGAGAGCCTCATCTGTAAGTAATTCAGCTGTGTCCATGTGCTTCTGACATGAAAATCTTTGGAGTTCTATGTGATGAAAGGCTGGTGCTGGCAAGGTCGTGAATGAGAACTTGGTTTAGTTTAACAACACAGTTGTAAATCCCCTGCAAATTGTACAAGTACACATAGGCATACAGTAGTTTTGGTGAATTTGATCATAGGTAAGAAGTAGAAATTAATATTAGCCACTTGAAGTGCATCTTACTTCAGCAGGATCTCACCTCTCTACATTGGAAAGAAACCAGTGTTAGGCTGGTTTAAACCATTTACGAAGTTAGGGTTTCCAGGAAACTAGTATTAAGTCTGATGTTTGTACCTTGACATATTTTGTCAAGTTTAAATCTTCTGCAGTCTGTTTATTCTCTTGCCAATTTTCTCTGTGGGCAAATATTTTTAATTGATATGGTAGGTGAAGAGAGGATAATCACTTTTATAGGCTCAGACAGTAATATTTAAGATTTACAAATGTTTAAAACAGTGCTTGTACACAAAATTGTCCACACAGACAAGCATGCATGGATACAGCCTGAGTAAGAGTGAGCCATGATTTCTCCCTCACCCACTGCACAAATTGATGACCATCCATTGTATGAGACCACATAAAATTAGGGTTGATGCCACACCAGTACTAGTTGATACAAACTAATAAATTCTTGTTCCAGTTGACAAGCTTGTACAAACTTTAGGAAGTATTCAGCATACTCAGAGTAAAACAGTCACAATTCTCAGAAAACGTCTACAATTTTTTTTTACCTGACTTTTCAAGACATTCTAATTAAAAACAAGCACATTTTTTATGGAGGTCAGGGAGATGAGACATATAGAAATTTGAAAGAAATGAGGATTGAAAGGGAAAGGGTGAAGTTAGTGATCTGAAATATAACTGAGTTTTATTTGAGGAACTTAAACAGCAAATTGATGAATCTAGACCATGAACTGAATTAACATGTATTCCAAGTATTAAGTACTTGTTCTTATTTTTCTGTGGTTTAACTTTGAAAATGTTCTCACAATATCTGACACAAAGCATAAACACAAAATGTTAAGATGTTTCAACACCCAGCACTTGCAACTAGACCCTTATGTGTTTGAAAAATTAATCCTTCTGAACTCTTCCTACACATTTTACTGTTGCAGGTAAGGAATTTAGTGTTTAATCCTGACTTTCTGTGTTAATAAAGCTATTTAACTCTGCTCTAAATCTAATAAGCTTTAAACACTTCATATTGCTTTCAAATTGCTTCACAGTACATCTAAAATAAACTCTTATGTCTAAAGGAATAAACATTCTAATGACTTTCACTGCTTTTGCTTAATCAGAATTTAGCAACAGGTTGTTCAGTCATCACCAACCAAGGATTTAAAAATTTGCTACTAAATTACAATATTATCAGTTACTTTGATTAGTAGACTCAACAGCATAATTACTGCTCTGTGGATGAGAAAGAGGAAAAAGCTGTTTGGGGGTGTGGAGGAAGTTAGACAATGGCAGAGGGAAGAAAGACAGTAACCCAGCAGGTAACCAGGCTTTCTTAACCCTGCCTTTCATTGACTGTCACTTGCCAAAATGACCATTCTGTGTGCCCTCTAAGACTTGTCCCCAGGAAGGAGCCACTGCCACCTGCAAGAGACAGGAGGGTGAACTTTTCATTTCTGGGTCAACCTGAATGAAGCACGGAAACAGAGGCACTCTGTAGAGTAGGCAGTGGGATACAGAAGGAAGCAAAAATAGTTCCAGTCCAAGTTGCGTGTTTGCTATCTGCCCTTTCACTATAGCACTATGCACTGAATGGGCAATATTTGAACTTTAGTGAATAAGTTTCCCAGTCTCTTGTTGCCCCTCAGAAGGAAGTGAAAGCAGCATGACCATCTAAAATAAAAAGAAGCTGACCCTTTGAATTAACTGAACATCTTCTGATATAAAATCCAAGGAAGTCAGCAGAGACAAGTCTGCTTACTGGTTGTGTAAATTTTTTGTGGCTTCAAATAATGAAAAAAACCCTCAAAATAAATCAAAATGATTTAATGAAACATTTGCTTATAAGCTTGCTAAAGCCACCGTTAAAAATATCTGTGTTTCCAAGCTTTGGTGAAATTTAAACAGATTTTTTTTTCCCATTAATATAAACTGAAGTTCAAGCCTAGCAACACCTGGCCATTTCCCACACAGAGAAGTCCCAGGTTCCACTTGCCTTGGCCAGAATCTGCTGTGGGTTTGGTGGCTGGACCCCAGGGCAGGTCAGAGCTCCCAGCCTGCTGCAGACATTGGCCAGGAGCCATCCCGGAGGACAGAAGCACAGGGTGGGTGGCTCTCCACCACAGCACTACACCAGAATGCTGATACATTAAATGCAAGGACTGAAGATATACTTAATCTTTATTATTTATATCTTATGTTTTATATAACAAAAATAATATATAAAACTTCTAGTTCAGTGCTAAACGTAAATGCAACAGTACAACTAATCTTAATTTTTGCCTAGCTTATCTACAATAGGAGCAAAGTATTTGATTCTCCAAGACGTTTTCTGAACAAAATATTTTGAAAAGACATGTAGCTGTCTTTTTTTTTTAATTAAAAAGCACCCCTGCTTGTACACCCACACAACTGTATATATACAGAAAGGGAAATTCATCATATGGACATATTTTCTCAATTATTGACCTGAATGTCCTTAGCACTTGTGCTGTTTGAAAAAGCATGATCCTTTTGTTATTTGCACTTTGTGATGCTGAATTATGTGAGCTCATTATTTTTAAGTGAACATTGGCAAGGATAATGGTGGCAGCTAAAAGATAAAACATTAATGATCAGTAAGCATTTACACAAATGCCTAGTAATCACTCTCTTCAACAGGCAGTAATGAAATGACCTGATAATTACAATAAATACTGGCCTGCTTTATGCAAAAGTATTACATGTTTTCTCATATTTTTGTTTTCTCAGCATAAGGGCTGCTGTTAATGAAAGTTTGTATGTGCAGCTGTTGCACAGGAAGAGAGACTAGAAATTATGGGGGCGAGAATAAAAAAGGCAAAATACAGTTCAGAACATAAACACACCAGAGGAGTTGATTAATTAATGGGGGGATGATTATTTAAATGTTTTTTTTTATTTTATTCTGAATTCATTTATGCTAATTAAAGATTAAAAGTACTATGAAAAACTCTGTTACAATATGCAATCTAAAGATTCATAATCTTGATAACTACAATTATTTCCAGGGTTTAAAATTTATCTAATAGATAAGTTTATGAGTACACACATACACGCATACACACACTCATTTACTTGCAGTCACTTTCTGTATTCAAAGGCTTTTGAGGGAAGCTACCACTTACTCCTAAGCATCGGATGTTTTTCCCAATGTGGCCTGTTTTGGAAATGTCACTAAGCAAACCTGGAAGTCAAAAGCAGGATTAGTTTATCTTTTAAGACTATATGAGCAGCCCCACTAAGACTAAGTATGATTTAGTACACCAAACTGTATATGGTCCAAATGCTGATATAGCAGATGCTGTATACTAAAATATACAACATTGTGAAGAGTAACTTCTGGTCAGTAAAGTTGGGCAGGTTATATTACAAGTGTTCATTGACATGACCTTTTGCCATAGTTTGCTTTGTGTTTCATATTTGAAACTGCATAAAAGTTTCTGGGAAAAGGACTGTCCTTGTAAAGCATCTGTAACCAGTCAAAACACCCTGAACTTGCTAATAGGTCAGTCATTAATAATAGAGACATTATCTTAACAGATACATAATATTATATCCAATAGCTAGATGAACTTAGAGCTGAGATCCATCAGTGCTCTTAGCTTTATATTGCTGCATGGATAGAAAAGGCACTACTGCCTCACTTAAAGAGAAACTAATCTGTAGCTGATGTGATGCCAGTGGAGTAACATTGTCCAGATAACCCACTATATGTCCCACCCAGCACCACTTTCGCTTAGTAAGTCTGACCAAAACACTTTCTTAAAGACTTCTTTAAACTGTACATAATCTGGGAAAAACCCTCAACCCTTTTTGTGCTGAAATAGGACTTTATCTGCTGTAGTACTATCTTATACTCAGGGAAAACTACACCATAAAGCACTGATGAAGAGAAGCTGAGATCCTTTTTCTGTGGAAATACTAGTGGTTGGCCAATAAGAGATCACTGACACTGCAAAATGGAGCTGGGATTCTGGAGAAGGCTCCAGAATGCTGGGAGCTAACATGGGAAGAATCATGGAGTAGAATCCCCAAATCATTTAGGTTGGAGAAGACTCTTAAGACCATCTCCTCCAGCCATGAACACAACACTGCCAGGTCCTCAGCAAAATGGTGTTCCCAAGAGCCAAGGAGGGTGACTTGCTAAGGGCTGTCCCCAAGGGCAGGGAAGGCAGTAGAATACTGAAAGAAAGGAGTTGAGGTAAGCAGTGCAAAAAGGGACAAGGTATTAAAAGGACCAGAATAAGATAGAAAAGAAACAGGCTGAGGACAAGAGTAGGGACAGCACAAGAAAGGAATCCCAGGTTCCTTCAGCGAAAACTGAGAGAGAAGAGCTCACTTTTAAGTGGTAGAGAATAACTACCACTGACTTCAGTTATGGTGGTAACTCAGCTGGCAGGCATCTACAGATAACAGATGGCTTTCAATATGAGCATGAAATTTGCATAAAATTTCTAGCATTTTTTTCAGCTTTCTTTTTAAGAAAGAAACAGGAAGTGACACACAAAACACTGTTAAGAAGAGCACAGTATTGCAAATTCAAAAGCTCAGAATCATAAAAATTTAAAAAGTGAGGATTTTGGCATAAGTTTAGTATGCCTCTTCTATATAAACACATTATTTTACCCTCCCCATGCACCTGATAACAAAACTCACAGACTGATCCCACCAACATTCAAAATGGAGCAACTTTACAAGCAGATGTTTTCTTCCTCTTGATAAAGGTAATTTATAGAACCTTATCTTCCTTATTAAGGAATCTGGAAAGTCAAGAAATACAAAGAACACCTGTGCTGAATTGTCTCTTTTCTGCAATGCCTGTAAATACTCTACCTTCTACTACAGAGTACATAAGACCATTGAGAAGTTTCTCTTTACTAATTATTAATGAATTTATATTCCAGAATAAAAACAATATCTGGCATTACTGAATGCCAAACCTTGTCAAAACTTCTAAGTTTTACTAATCAAAATAAGGGGAAATACGTGTCTTGTTTTGTTTTGTTTCAGCTTAAATTTTTACCTTGCCCATTCATATCTGCATTAAATTTCACATGAGTTTAGTGCAAGGCATTCACACAATTTAATCACAGTAATAATAATTTCAAATACAATAATAATTTCAGTATATTTGTATACAAATTACTCAGAAAGGGTTTGTCTCAAAGAAGAAAGCCAAATTTCTAGGACTAGGACATTTTTTATGCGAGCTCTAGAAAAATACATGATTTTTACATGTTCACATGTAAAACAGAGCTGCATTGGGTTAATTAAAAATGCATCATGCCACACTCAGACTGTATATTTTTTAGCAGGAGTGGGTGAACAAATAGCATGGAGTAAAGATTCACAAAGACAAAAACAGTGAGCTGCAAACCAAATGTTTGATGTTGCCAGATTTAGTGGAACAAGAACACTGAGAAAAAAAAAAAAGCAGACAAATCCACAGTGAGTAAGGATAATAATATGAGTTGTCAGAAGCTATGTTCCTGAGAAGAAGAGCTGCTAAAGTGCTGAACAATCTGCCACTCCATCACCTCTCCTTACCCATCCTCTGAGCTTTTTGACTTCAAAGCCAGTATCCAGTACAAGCAGGAGTATGAAGAGTAAGACAGAGTGATGCACAATCAAATATTTCTGTTGATAAAGTTCTTATTTTCTACTTTACCTTCAAAGTAGGCTCAGAAATTGATCAAAAGGTTAGTCTAGTACCTGTCACCACTGTGATAGCGAGAACAAACTTGAAACAGAACGTATTAGAGCAACATCTGAGAGTTAATCATAGTACTATAAATAATTCAGAACTAGAAATTAATTTCTACCAGTGTTCACGTTGTCTTTTAAAACTTTGGTTGAGTTTGCACCATAACAAAAGTGTAAATTTTTACAAGTGTCACCATCATTTCATTATTCCTCACTATCATAACAGTAAATAAAATCAGTGAATGTTCTTGAAAATGCTTTTTTATATAGAAAGAAAGCAAACATAGATAAATAATAATCTCTTGTTGAATACACTAATAATTACCGAGAGCCTGAAATTGTTACTGTCTCTAATGTTGTTAAAAATCACCAAAAGACTTTCCTCACTGTAGCAAACTGTGCAAACAGAAGGAACAGCTCATCTGCAAACACCAAAGGCCCCCTCAAAAATGCCTCCTGAACACAATATAAGAAAAAGGTTACGTTATTGTCCAGTTATCTCTAGTCTAAGGAGAAGTAAAAAAGGCAGCAGCAGAAGAATGTATCCACAAGAAAGCCAAACCCTGCAGATGTCCTGAAAGCCATCTCTGTGTGCGTGCATTGGGCAGGGGATGCCATAAGGCACAGACCCATTTACTGAGGCCAGGTTTGTACACTCTTGCGTTCCCTGCAAAATGAGTAGGAGGAGAGTTCTTGGGCGTGTGATGGTGAACCTCTGGTAGAGAGGGGGTGAACACCCACCACCAGAGGCTAGAAGCCAGACAAGCAGGAGACCCTGCCGAGAGTGCTCCCTTACACAGACTGGCTCAGCTGTAAAACTCCCCCCACCCCTCCCCCAGGAAGGTCACATTCACAGGAACACTGGCATGAGAGGCATCTGTCATGTCCATGGAGGTGTCACAAGCCATCAGAGAGCCCAGAAGTGCCCCACAGCCATTCCTGAGGCCCTACACCAGAGGACTGCCCGTGATTCAGTGCTGCAATAGATCCAGAGTCTGTTGCCAAACCCAGTGTAAAACTTCCCCCCAGAGGAGGTACCACAGATACCCAAATGTATATTAACCCACTGAAATCTCTGTTTGGTGGCACCCCTGCCACAGAGATCACCAGAAGAAGAGGATCTATAGGACACTGCTGGATCCACAGGGGAAGTAATTATTTGTCTCTATCTTTTTCTCTCCCCCAGCCCCCAGCCCCTCTCTATTCTATTTCTTTCTATCTTTTTCTCTCGCTCACATTTACTGTTAAATAAAATACTTCCTATTAGCTTTGGCATATGGTCTCAGTTGCATCTTAATTTTGGTAGAGGCATTTCTAATTATCAGACCATAGCCCAAATGTATATGAATGTGATATTAAATCAACTATTTAGTTAGAATATACAAATGAGCTTAGAGTTTTATTGCAGTTTTTATTTCCACTTATGGGTTACCACATAAATATCTACAAAATGAATTTCTGCCAACATGAGATGAAGCTATATCTCACTAAATAAAATCAGAGCTAAAATATTCTTCTGGATTCATTGCAGTCTCTCAGCATAGAGCAACAGAGATGCCTTCTACTTAACCACATTACAGAAAACTTATGAAGCCATATCAACAATGTCAAATGCATTAGGCATTTTACTAGAAATGTTATACTTAGGGATGTTGAAAATAAATAGATTTACTACAGTAGCAAAGTGTATCAGGAAATACATTATATATGAATGTGTATAATATGTTCTTGTTAGTCCTGGCTAAGAATATTCTGTGTCACTTAATAGTCTATCATACTAACATGTTTTAAAATAAGTGAGTAATATTATCTAACGTTATTTAAGGTAGGAGGAGTTGGAGTGTTTGCTAACAAGAGCTTTGAAACAATAAAAAAAGCATTATGACCTAATGTTTGACAAACAGGCCATCACAGAGAGATAAAAAGTGCTATGTTCCTGATTCACACCTCCTCAATAAATATTTTGACTTCTAAGCCCAACTCACTATTAAATAATGGTTTGAAATACTTAAATTTTCAAGATAAACAGGCAGTAAATCCAGCTTATTGCAAAAGTTGGATCAGTTTGTCTGCCTGAATCAACTTCCAAACTGAATAGCTATCTGACAAGCAATGACTTTACCAGATTCAAAAAGAGAAAAATTCATTTCTTATGCTTTATGTCATGACTAATATTGTTGTGACCAGAGGCAAAGTAAAAAATTCTCCTAGCATTTAATAAAAATGTGTTAGTATTGAGGGTGACAGGCATTTTATTGCTTACAAGGCTGTGAACTCTTGGGCTATGTAAACTAGTAAATTAGTTTAGAATTTGATTCTTACATCATTTTAACTGAATCCTGAAGTTGCTCATAAAACAGTGTGACTTCACTGTAACATGTGTTTGTACTAAATCACTGCATGATGTTGTTGGCACCAGTTCTTAGATGTTAGTACTGGTCAATACTTTTGTCATACTCTAGCCTATATGTATCTGGGTATGTCTAATTTAAGTTTTCCCAAGGAAATGAGGTTTTAGCCTACATACAAATCTAAATGCAGCTTTCAGGTTTACTTCTGGGTGCCTAGAAAAGAGTATGCTATAATAATTCTTTTCATTGTAAAAGAAAAGTTAAGCTATGGCAGCAGTGAAATGAAACTGTTGCAAGATGCTGGCCTTTCTCTCCAGGCAGCTTACCAGCAAAATGAATGATTTAAGACAATGAAGAAGATTGATGATCTAGCATTTCATCATTGTAGGCTCTCTTTATACTGTGAGAAGTCTGTAAAAGTTTGACTTTTAATCTGGGCTGTGACTTAGGACTATTAAAGTTTAATTTATATTGCAAGCTAAGATCCTGAGTCTTAGTCTTCCTCCTTCTACAAGAGTTTTAACAAACCCCGCAACTCACCTGGATCAGCAGAGAGCATTAGTCCTCCACAAGCCCACACATGATATGACTGTCTTTCTTGTAAGAGGGACAAGATGAAATATCCTTATCACTGTATATGCCTCTTCTGAAAATTTCCCCACTTTGGAGTTCCAGTTCCTATATATCCAAGGTTACAGAAAGTCACATGAATTTGGTCCTTGCTTTATGAAATTCCCAAGTTATTATTGGAGAAATTAAAAATAATTTCTCTAACACTTTCTCTTCTGTACTGCCTTGTGGGTATCTGAGAACACAGGTGCAACCTTACCCCAGCTGAGTTTCCAAATGGGCTAAAACTCTCAGGAATAAGCAGATTCTTGCAGATTACTTCATTGTTATCTGCCCCAGATCTTGCTATGCCCCTTCTCTTTGAATGCCACGTCTGCAGTGCCATTTTGGACGGAGAGAAGTAACTAGATAAGGTTTTGAGCTCTGACCTGGCTCTTGTTTTGACACTAGCAGGCTCCAAGAACATACAGTAATAAATAGAGACTATATTCTACTGGCACAGAAGCTAGATGGAGAAAAACATATGTGAAAATTATGATATGATATGATATATGATATGATATGATATGATATCAGTGAAACACAGAGATCACAGAGGCCATTAAAACACTTGAGCAAAATCCAAAACCTCTCTTTGCATTCAAGGCATTAATTTTAGCTTTCCTAAAGCAAACAAGACATTTAGGACATGTGGTACCTATTGAACCACGTGTATAACCTTATTTACCTCAGTGGTATAAAATCCTACAACAGAACATTTGTGTATCTTTAAAGAACCACAGAGCAGACCTGTATGTCTAATAACGCATTTCTTGCTTGAGTATCTCTGAGAAACAAAACATTTAGAGTAGGGATGTTTTGCTCCTACTCTTACATTGCAAGATGAAAAGCACAGGTATAAATAATACAATGCCCTCATTTCGCATAACCTATTTATAATTGCTGTAACCACAAGTTACTTGCAGTACAGCAACATCCTATGCTCCCTATGTGAACTGCTGCACAGTGCAGTCAGAATCACAGTGCTTTGTGGAAAGTCACTCATTGAAATGCAAATCACGTCTCAAGCCAACTTCTTTGGATCCTGTATGTCACCTCATCTCCGGTGTGACTCCTTGAAAACACAACGCCAGGACAGAAGGATGACTTGTTTCACTCCTGCAGGAAGGATGCCACAAATGCAGAGTGTAGTTTCACAGCTTCCTGCTTTGCTATCCTCTAAAAACACATTCTGAAACAGAAGTCAATAAAATATTTTTAAATAATTCTAGTAAGTTGATTTAATTTTCTGTGCCAGTTGAATAAAGTACCTGTCTCAAATGAAATAACTATTTATAGACTGGTACAGTTCAAATAATATTGTAACAACTTTTAGTTAGAATTGCAAAGAAAGGCACATTCTGTGCACTATTCTGAATATGAAATATTACACATTTGGAATGTTCAGCTAGATCAAAACATGCTATTCTCTATATCAAAGTCAATATTTAAATAAAATTTCCAATATTGTAGGTCCTGTTCATTACTACAAATATAATGAAGATGCTTACTCAGATGGTTAGCCTGTACAAAAATCCATTTTATCCAAGGACTACATGAGAAGCCATAGTAAGCCAGAGAGACACAAACTTCAGGTAACTGAGTTATTTTCAACACATTTTAAATAAAAATTTGTGACATGTAACTGAATTCACTGTACTTGTTTGCCTAGAAAAAATTATGCTTTTTTTTGATTGTACATCTTTTTAGCACACACTTATTTTTGACACAGAAGGAATTAGCATGACTGCATAGAATACACTTCCAGAATGATACACAAATTGCACAGAGAACTAGCATATGGTATTTGCATGATAGCAGAGAATTAGAGTGAAGGCAAATACTGTGCCAGTTTCAATAAAGAGAAGGATTCTGCTGTAAACTGTATTGTGTCTAAGTCTAATATTTGTACCAGAGAATGTTTTAGCATCTTTTTTCAAAGAGATGAACTGCTTAGCTTTTAAAGCACACACATTGCGGGACCGTGATAACCCAAAGGAGTTTGAGGGCAGTGCATCTGATCAGACAAATTCTTTGACTGGATAAATCAAAATTGCAGGCAATTTAATAGATTCTGTTTGTACAATTTAATGGTTATTGTTGCTGTGGAACAGGGGTAGAAGCTCTTCACTCCAGAAGCTCTCTGTGTGTGCCGCTCAGGGACTGCCATTAGTAGGAATGCTACAGTTGCCTGGCTTTCAAAGCAGACTCTTAAAGTGCACCACACAACTTTGCTGTGGTGCACTTGTATTGCTTTGTATTGTGTTGATTTAGGTGTGTGAAAAAATCTGAAAAAAATGTGCTGTGTATGAAAAAATTGAGATAGAATTACAAGATATAATTCCCAGGTGGCAGTGATTGGTGGTTGACTTGACAAGGCATGAATATAACCAGAAGAAACTTTCTATGTCCATTTTAGTTGTCCTTACATTGCTCATGATTCTGCAGTAACTTATATTTCCTTCAATAATCCTCCAGTTAAACATAAGCATTTTGAACAAGGCTAATTCCTTAATTTTTTTTTCTGCGCCAAGATCCTTGTTTCTTCTCTCTGCACCTCACTTGTTGGCCAGAATTATTGGCTTGGTAGAGTGATCTTGGACTAACAGTTGATTCTTCTCAACAGGAAAAAAATTCAGTCCAACAGTCTCTCTGCACCTCACTTGTTGGCCAGAATTATTGGCTTGATAGAGTGATCTTGGACTAACAGTTGATTCCTCTCAACAGGAAAAAAATTCAGTCTAACAAGGAGATTAATCAAAATGTCCAAACTGTGATATGCAGTGGTGATGTTCCTGCTCTGCTTGTGTTGGAATCAAGTCCATAAACATCTCCACTGAAATCACTACTGAAGGGTTTGCAGAACTATGGCTTTTGGTTAGGGGTGAGACAAAGAGAATGGCAGGAATTTTGCTTTTAGATGTTCTCTGTGGACAGCAAAGATAAAGACAGGTATTCCTGACAGCAGGATAGAAGCTTTCCTATGAACCAGTCACTGTTCTGTTCAGTCTTTCCATGTACAACATTGCCTGATCTCACAGGAAATATCCCCAAGAGAATTTTAGCTTCAACATAGGATTAAGAGCACTGAATATGTATACCTCCCTAAAGGAAGCCTGCAGCAATCCTGTCAGTTCTCGGGTTTGAGAAGTGGAAGCATTGATCTTACGTTTAGTTTTCTGTTTGCCACAGCTGCTTGACAACCAGAGTTGTGGTTGTCTAGATGCAGAGTTGTGGTTGTCTACTTGTCTATGTCTACAGAGAAAACATTTTTGTCCCTTATTTCTTCTTGGTATTCTCTTTTGGTATATTGAAATTGATGGTGGCATAAAAGACAGCATTAACTGTCATGTTTAAATCCTTATATTGTTGTTCTTGTGTCCTTACTACATGCTTTCTATCTAGCAATTTTTTCTTAATAAAGGCTGCTTCTGCAAAAGAATGTTGAATGAAAACAAGACATTCATTAAACACCCAGAGTGGCTACATTTCAAGGACAAGGATAACAAGTATTTCTTCAAAAAGATCATCAAGGTTCTTCAATACCCTAGTGTAGCAGGTGAATCTTTCTCATGACATATGTTAGCTTCAAAAGAATGTGTTTTTCTGAACTTGAGCTGAAAAGCAATTTTTCTGCCATATTGCTTAATAATACATCAATAGTACTTAAGTTTTCACTCAGTTTACTCATTCATTACTGTTAATTGTATTGAATACACTAAGTCACAAGCTAAATTCTAAATTTAAATTTAAATACTAAATAGTAAATTTCCATCATTTTCCTGTAACAGTTAAGAGAATTACAGTAGCTAACTGAGTCAGAACATTGACAAACAATATGCAAAATTAACTAGTCAGACTAAACTTAATCAAATTGCTGGATAAGAACCTTCCTAAAATTGCTAGATTTTTGGCAAATCCAAGCTCTCAGTAGTCTGTGTGTTTTTCTGTGTTGGCCTTTCTGCAATGAGCACAAAAAGTCTCTGCTTCATAGCCACACTGATGCTGCAGCTTTCTGCAGTTCCACATTTCTCTACACAGTAGCTTTCACTCATGAGTAGCCCAACAAAACACTGAAGCAAAATGTGGTTCCTTAGTATTTTTATTGAACTTTGCAAAGGTTGAAATAATTTTCATTTGCCATTGTAAGGAAAAATGATATTTTTTTTGGGAAAAATAAAGGAAATATATATACCTGTTTCTCCTGCTTTTCTCCACCACTAAAAGAATTAATGTCCAATATTTCCCACAAGCTACTGGATTGGGTGTATTTAAGTGTTTGTCAAAGAGGGAAAGTTTTTCCATGCCCACCCTTTTTTGACAGCACAGGGTAACACAAAAGTAAAGCACTGAAGAATGTGCTGGAAAACTGTGTAAATAACTATGCTGCATGTTCTCACAGCACACTGGCAGCAGTTGATCAGGTTGCTTACCAATTCCATAGGATTGTTGCTTTTCCCTCTCAGCTGTAATAAAGGGGGATGCAGACATTCAGCTGGAAGAAATTTTCTGAATTACAACAAAAGAAAGTACTTATGCTTGTAATGCAATTTAAAAATATTATGAAATAAAAGATGAAGTGATATATATTTTTAGTTTCTTCCCAACATTTTCAGATGGGATTGTGAAAGACAAAAGCCCATAATCTAATGACCCAATTCAATTATTCTAATGTATGATGTCCTAAGAAGGCCCACTTTGTAAATTAGCAAACATCTGATTTAAATTTCATTATCCAGGATATTCTTCATAGTCAAAACTTATAATTTGATGTATAAAGGAAAATAGAAAAAAATTCTTAAGCATTTTATTCAGGGGGGAAAATGGAGGCATTTCTTTGATGATGGATATTTTGGAGGTGTGTTTTAATGGAGAGCGAATTATAACACAGATCAGCCTATGAAATTTATGAATAATGCAGCTACTCAGTCCCCAGCTCTCAGCTATCTGATACCTGAGGAGAGAAAGGCCTCCTTGGTGTCACAAATATATCTGGAATTTGTTGTTAAGTCTAGATCCATTCACAGGTGAAACAGCAAGTTCACAATGTTGCAGTAAGACAGGATTCCACATGCAGTGAGAAGAGAGAAATGCTATGGGAAACTAGAAGTTTAAGACCAAGACAAGTCAGAGTGAGATGCAGATATTCAGGAAAAAGAGATGCTGTTTTGATGTGGAGAGATTTTACTATAGTGGCCATTCAGGATCCTTGTATTTTCACTTTTTCAGTATCATCAGAGAGTACTTACTTTAATAAAGTGTATTCTGCACTTTCTTAATGTGATGCATAAAGGTGTCTCTAATCTGTGTCTGTTTTAAGGAGGGAAGACTAAAACACAGTCAATTGCTCATTGTGCTTCTTAATTAATTACCTTTTTTCTGCTCCAAAGGTTTTTATGGGCCACTGCTAAGGGCAGACAAATTCTCTATACAGGACAAGATCTTTCACCTCCTGTCCTTACCCAACTGACCTGTTCTATTGTTCAAGCCCATTAAAACTGCTTGACTGCTCCCATTAAGCAACAAAATGGGATTTGGAGTTGGCTTTTGCTCAAGTACTTCAAATTAACTTTTTTTCCCCTCAGTTTTCATGTAGAGACAAGTATCTAAATAATTAAATTTTTTGGTACTATATGATTACTGTAAAATCAGCTTCTGATGCTGCTTCAGAATTTGAGAAAGTATCTATTTTGACTGTTCAATTAGCTTAAAAGGTATCTGAACAAAGAGCTGTCCTTATGTAAAGGAAAGCAGCACCTTATTTTTTCTGGTTATTGTAACTAGTTTAACTGTAATTGCACTAGAAGCTACGAATTCAAGTAATTTTTTGTTGGATTCTAAGACCCGTATTTGTTTTGAATAAAAAGTCAAGCAACAAAATAAATTAACATTGCCAGTTCACTGCCTGGATCCACAGCTACATACCATGTACAATGTTTTTCTGCACATATCAAAGGGTTCTGGAGGTTTTTTTGATTTTTCAGGAAAATCTCCATTTTGGATATGCTTTATACTCCAAAGCATTCAATATGCTGATAGAACACACAGCTTGATAATATAAAATAATTTTAAAAACCCCAAACAGTTGAGATTTTGAAGTGTAGAATACCTAAGGGGTAGCACCCAAAATTTTCATGAATCATTAATTCAAGGGTGGATTTTTGTAGTAGAAGAATCTCTTTCAGCAAGGAGGGACACAGTTTCTGGTGTTTATACTTTGTAGTATTTTTCAGTTGCCTACTGTGTTATCTAAATACAGAAAACTCCTGAACACTTTTTCTTGGCTATATTTCTTTATCTAACAGAAGTCCACATTCTGAGCTATGTTCTACCATGAACACATTAAAAATAGAGGCATAGACATCCCACACTTTGTAGCACTGTCCTGTGTTCCTTTAGATTGTCTTGATTGACAACACCTCGATGTTTCTGAACCTCTTTTTGTAATGTTCAAGCTGGAAACTGTCATTAAACTGTGACCAATTAAAATTCCCTTGGAGAAAAAGTAGCACCTTGGGATGAAAGAGATGATAAAACTCTCTGAACTCCTTCCAAATTGTCTAAGGCCATGCATACATATATTGGAAAGGGTGTGTCCTCCTTATTTTATATTCATTTTTACTCAGAAGACTGACTTCACAGGAATAAATGAAATTAAGTCGGATATTTGAAAGCAACTTTAAAGGAGTTCAGAAAGTTATTCTACTGATGGCTCTTTTGAAGATGCAGACCTTCACCTCTTGAATAATCTACATGTTTTAGAATGCCCTATTATTGCACAGATACTGAAAGCTTAAAATTAAAAAGCTTTTCTGTGGAATGGTAAGAATTATTCTTCTTTCTCAAAATTTGTGATTATTCAGAATGCTGTGAATTGACAGAATCTCTATTTGAGTATACTGTTTTATAACTAGTGGCACAAAACAAAGTGTTTCACTATGTCAACATAAGAGTCTAAGGTTACTAAAGGACAGAAAGCACAGAAACCTGGTTAGTAGGAGTGAAGCTAAAAGATACTAGTAAAAATTTAGATTTCATACCTAATTAAAAAATAGAACTTTTTGACTTAGTTTCTAAACCCAGATATATATCCCAGGAAGAGCTCAAATAAACAAAGCAGCTGAACACATTAAGGGAGGTCTGAGGGGGTTTATGGTTTAATTTGCAGGAAGGTGAGTGAATATTTTCTCATGCTGGAGACCAACATTTATATTTCTCTTTTGCTGTGTTCTTCTCACTGACTTTTTTTTATTTTCCCATCTTGTATACCCAAACATAGTGTAACTATACCAACATATTGAGCTCTGATGGTCTGAAGGTCCATTAGATATGTTTTAATGATGATTCAAGCCATACCTACATCAAAATCTTGGTTAGGAGCTGAAGGAGTTCCTCAAATACAAGCAGTCCAAATTCCTCTGTTTCTTTTTGGATGTTCTTCAGAAACTAAGGATTGTTATGAATTCATATACTGCTTACAAGAATAGTGAAACATACACTATTTTCACATTCTTTGGGCATAAGTGTCCAGAAGGGTGCCTCTGATGGATTCTATGGCACTGGACCAGGAGGGTACAGTTGTGATAATGTCTCAAGGTTTTCAGAAACCCAACAAGATTCTCAGGATCTGCATGCAGGTTTCTGTCAAAATGTGCATATATGCCCTGCATTGTGACACTAGATCAGATGAGAGTGATCACTAAAGTCTCTTCTGAACTGCATTTCATGCACTCTAGGTGCAAAAGGTGTAAAAACTCAGGACATTGGTGAATCTGTCTGAGTCACCAGCAATTTCCTAGCCTTTGCTTCTCAGAAATGAGCCAGCATCACCTGTGCAGCAGATTGCTTCTGCAAAATGTGTTTCCCTCTCTTAGTTAAGTCTTTATACAGAATGTGAAGATCAAATTGCCCTCAGCAACCTGATGTGTCCTGCCTGTGTTTCTTTCTCCATAAGATTTTTATCAACTTCAAATACCCCATAGTTTTGGCATCTTGACAACATTGATATTTATTTTTCTGTGCATCACATACTGCCAACCTTCTTCCAATCAGACTCTCACTCTTCATATTGCTATCTTTTATGTTTCTGCTAGACCCAAATTATTCCAGTTTGCCATGATAGATAGGACAGGCACAGTATTTTGAAAAAGATCTGTGTATTGAGATTTCAGTGCCACACCAGTGCCTGGCAGACTCCAGGGCTGTTCCTGCTTCCTCTCTCTGAGTGCTAGTGGGAAACTGGGAATGCTTGCATCACTGCTCATTATATAAAGAGAAGAAACAATCCTCCTTTCCCATAAAGTAATCTGTCAGTTCTGACCTTACCTAACAATCTATGGCAGTTATTTGTTTCGCAAAGCACCAGGTGATCACTTTCTAGGACATCAACCTGAACCACTATTAAGGCCAAGATCTTTTCAGCAAGTCAGAAAAAATGCCAGATATTCTTACTGTGATATGTGCAGAAAAGAAAATGTGGCCATGTTTGTTCTTCAGTTGGGTGATTTACAGTCTAAAAGGTAGATGGACAATAATATAACAAGAAGATATTTTAGGACCTATTCAGGTTACACGGAAAAGCACTTCTAAACACAGAATCTCAAGCCCATTCAGAAAGGAGGGGCTTCTTTTTTGGTTCCTTTATTCTTTTTCTTCTCTGAAATAAAAATACTTCACCCAAAATCTGCGTAATGCTCCAGATTTTCCATAGGAATTGCAGAAAACACAATTAAAAATCTGGTGTTTTCAGCAGATTATTTCCATTAAGTTTTCCAGTGTCAGAATGGTTTTAGTATTATCACCGGTGTTAAAAATAGGTTAAAAACTGTTGTAAAATAGTTGCTAGATTGTTAAGCATGTACTGTTAGTTTGGTTATTATATTGTAAAAGGGGTTAAAAGGGTAGAAATAGGGTACTCAATGTACCAAAACACACCTAAGCAAAGTGCAGCACCCCCCAGCGAAACGAGCCAGCCTGGACAGAACTGTCATGGGCCAACGAAGCGCCTTAAACCTTCGTGCAAATGAAGGATCCAAAAAATAAACCAATACAAAGCGACAAAAGACAAGATAAAAAGGGGCTTCTGACCCATTGAATCTGTGCCGCTGCACCTGGGACCTCGGGGACATGGCTGCTGAGAAGCCCCAGCGCCCGCACGGCAGCGTCATAGACAGAACGCTCCTGCTCGTCCACGGGCCCCGCGCTGCATGCCTTTCCTTTTTCTTATAATAAATGCTGAAATCACTTTAGCACCGGGAGCCTGCTCTCGTTTTTAACAATCAGTAGTCACTTTAACTTATGTCATTAACCGCTTTGATTTGTTTAAGGATTTTTCTGGCCTATCTGATTGCAACTGTTCATCAAAAATGCGAGAAAAGGCTTTGAATGATAACCATGTCTGAAATTAATTTTTTCTCATATACTTAAGTGATACTAAAAAGTATTCAAAAGAACCTCACTTCAAAAAATGTTAGCTTTTTTGTGAAAGCTCTTCTTTTCCCTGTTATTTGTCATATCCTCAGAAATTATCCACAATATCTTCTGACATAAGTTACAGATACCCATGCCAAATTAAATTGACACTTTAAATGGGATTTAATAATTATGGAATGACTTTGGAATATTACTTGGTAAACACAAATATGCCAAACCAAAGGTCTGTGTGGATTTACTCAAAGCTCCCCATTAATATAGAGGGCAAAATAATAATTGAACCAAGAACTTGATTATTAGGCTGCAGTACACCTACTAAGTGTTTGAAATACCAATCAGCTACTGCAATTTATTATGTATAAATATTGGAAGCTTACTGCCTGTATGTAAAATTTTGTAATGTTTTTAAGAGTAATTTAAATATCTCCAAATTATAATTTCTCCCAGCATGGCATTTTTGAGCTCCTACTAAAAGGAGTATTTACATTCCCTTCAATCCATTAAAGCATTAAAGTATTTCCTGAGATAGAAACAATAGGAAAATTCTCGTTCTCATATGTGCTTCTGTCTACAAATATAGTTAGCCAAGACTCAAAGAGGTTTAGATCCTGACCTTGCACTGTGATCTGTTAACAGGAATACTTGGATCATCACAAAGTTCTCCTGAAGAATTCACAGCAATGGGTTACAATGAAAGACATGAATCCTGCTTTGTCAGTCACAATGTATATGTTTTATGAAAGAACTGCAGAATACAAAATCTGAAGGCTAACCAGTTATAAGTTAGATTTAAGGCCATTTTGTGCATTTGGAAAAAATTTATCCTCTTCTCTGTCTCTCTTCCGTCTCTTACCCCCTCTGCCAACATAAGAGAGTTCTGAAAATATTACAAAATAAAAGAAAATTTTAAATCTTAGTTTTATCAATACTGGCAAAACCTGAATTTTAGATGGGAAAAATCATTGAATGTATACTTTTATTTTTGGTCACACATTCCAGATTTCAATTAAGATGAAAAATTTCACAGAACTGAATTTCACTACTGTAGAAGGGGTATATGAAAATAATAGACTCTGGAAAAGTAGAGCAAAAGAGATTTGTAAGAATCCATATGATATATTTTTAACTGGAGATTTGTGGTGACACATAATAAAAAAAATGCTTAGTAAATCAGAAGACAATTTAGCTTTTTTAAAAGTAACATTGCTATCTACTCTTGAAAATCCTCTCTTTAAGCAAGAGTATCTCAATCAGATATTGACTTGAAAACCTCTTCAAATAGTGGTTTTCTGCTTGAACTTGATTTCTAAATAGCCTGATTCTCTTTGGAGAAATTTGTATATATTATAGCTAAGACATTTGTGCTCTGGAAAAAATGACTGGTGTGTCTCCCTTGTTCCTCAAAATTCAACACTTCTTCTGGGGTAAAAAAAAAAAGACACAATCAAATTTGTTTATAAATCCATTTCTAGCTGACTACTACCTTCTTCCTTTTTATTCATGTCATAAGTGGCTTACTGTCACCATCCAGACAATATTTTAACTTGCTGCCTTAGTTATAATGTGAGCTATTCTTTGAACCATCCAGCTAGTACATTCCCTTTCATGTCTCAGATGGTGTGGCAGAGCCCAAAGCAGGTTTTGGCTGTGTTTCTGAAGGTTAAAAGTGGACTTGCTTTGCTGGCTAACTATCTGAAATTCACTCTGGCATGTGCATGCTAAAGAGTTTATCTCCATGTCCCCAAGGCCAGCAAGCAAAGTGTTAAGAGTAGAGCACAGCAACTCCTGGATCCAGGAAGATGTCTGATCATTTCAGACTCCGCATGAAATTATCCACTTGCCTCTGCTGAAGTGGTGGAGCAGAAGCAGCCAGCCAGCTGAAGCGGAGTGACAGGTAAGACAGCTCCTCCCTGCACTGCGTGGCTGCACCGGGCAGGGAAGGCATTCAGAGCAAGTTTGCAGGTACCCCTCTACATCTACCTTGATGGAGAGAAGAAATGGGAATGGGGCTCTGAGGACAGCCTCAGCACTGCAGGAGAGAGAAGAGGGCCTGAGAGGGCAGGACTGTTGAAAAGGAGGAATAGATGAGGTGGTTGTGGTGATAAGCAGATCTGGGAGTGCAGCAGTACCAAAATCTCTGTGCTTTCTTACTTGAGATGATTGTACAAACAAAATATCTTTTCCCATATCTACCAGGTATTAGGCTGGATATAACAAAGTTAGTTAAAAAAAAACTTTAACAGCAATCAGTAATGTGGCTGATGACAGATTTTCTGAGTACTGAAGTTGACAATACTCAGCTACTTCAACTGGTGTCAGGAATAATGGGATTCTTGAAGCTCTCTCTGTATAGAGATAGATTGCTGTACCCAGAGGTAACCAGGCTAGACCAAAACTACATATTACATACTTAAATAATTACATAAACTATAATTTGTACATAGGTTTTTGTAGGATGAAGGTCATAGTTAAAAAATATATTGATACAAATCTGTACACACAGTAAGCAAGAGTAAAATACCAAAGAGTAATTAGAAAATTAAAATACTCTGACAAAATGCATTCCATAATCTTTCCATTTATCTTTCTCTTTCAGAACAGTGCTCCTATGCTCAATCTTTTATTTGTCTATGAAAGCTAGAAACTTTTTCCACTGAAAGCTGACTCATGTTGAAGAGCAGAACTGAGGAACCTGAGGTTTAAAGTGAGAGGTTCAGTCTTCACAAGGCACAGGATAACACCAAGCAGTTAAGAGAGTTCAAGATGGCTCAGACTTAATGATACAAACATGTAACAAGCACGATATTTTACTAGCATATCTGTCTTGCTTTTCAAGTTTAGGTATTTTCTTTCTGTATAAAATTTCAAGACATTTTAATATTTTCCAACACATATTTTATTCTACTACATTAACAACACAGCTCAGGTTGTGATTCTGCCAACATCCTGTCATGTTCCGACATCAATTCAGAAATAACCCTAACTGTTCTTAACCTGAGTTGTCTTCTTTAATGATTCTTGGTCAGACAAATGGCAGGAACAGCTCTTGAAATCTGTCCTGTGATAAAGCTCAGACAACATTAACAAAGTATTAAATTTAAGCCATACAAATATCCATTTAAGAATTAGGAATGTTTCATCTTTCTCAACATTTATGAAGTATGAATCACCATGGCATTCAAGTACATTTCATTACGTCTGGAAGGATTTTGCACAAATTCCCGTGAGATTTGGCAAAGTGCTAGCATATTTAGAACTCCTTGATATGTTGAATATTAATTATATTAATTATGGTACATTTCTCTTGATGATGTATAGCCATATATTTTTATTCAAATAATACAGGGCCCTTCAAATGCAATAGCTCAGTTGGTTAGAGCATGGTGGTAATAATGTCATAGTGATGGGTTTGAGCCATGGATGTGCCAGTCACTTCAGAATTGGACTTTATGATCCTTATGGATCCCTTCCAACTCACAAGATTCTGTGATTCTGTGATTAAATAGAAGAGAAGTTTACTAGTCCTTGTACAAAAAATCATATTAAAAACCAACATTTGAAATAATTTCTTGTATTTCTGGGTAAGATCTGATTTAGAAAAATGTGTTTTCCAAAAAGTTAGTATTCTTGTTGAAAGAGTTTCTCAATACTAATTGCACAAGGAAAGAAATGTCTGGAGAGGCGTTGTTGCTTCTCATTTTGACTGTAAAATGATCTCTGATTTTCTATTATCAAACGCATATAAGGAAAGCTGGGAATGGACTTTAATAGTTGCAAACCTCTTATATTATTTATTCATATTTATTCATGATTATAATATATATATTATTCATGGAGTTTCCAGTTTCTCCCTACCATTACCATCCTAGATATTTTTAATGCAAAAGAAAAAAAACTATTGTAAGATGGAGACTACTTAGAAAAATTAGGAAAACCTGAAAAGAACTGACTAAGGAATTAAATCTTTTTTTAAAAAGTGATTTTTGCAGGTGCCCCACCTCTAGTGGAATAAAGCTTGGATGTTAATGAATGCAAATAGCTTAGCAGGTGTTTGAATTTGTCTTTTAAACTCCATCACTGATGAGGATTTATTTTGTTCTTAATGACATATTTATATGCTTTCAGAGGCAAAAAGTATTTGAAAATACACCTGCTGATGCTGGTGCCACTTTGAGCTGATTTGATTGCTGTGTACGTGGGTTAGCTTTGATAGTACATTACGTGGCTCCACCTCACTTTCACAGGCTTAATAGAACTCTCAGTGCTTTTGTTGGAGTCCATGAAATGCACGAGTAATCCACAGTTCTTGAAATAAGAGCCTTTCCATCAGTATCTGTAGGCTTTGAATCAGATTCAAAGATTGGCATTTGCTATCCAGAAGCAGCAGCAAAAGTTTGCATACTAGGGAGGATTTCCACACTATCTACACGAGGTCAGTTCTGCAAGACAAAGAAGCTCTAATGAGAACTCCTCATTGTCCCTACACAGATGGGACAGTGATGCAAGTCACAAAGGTTAATTTTGATCGAAGTGTTACTCTTTGTATGAGAGTTACAGAAATGGAAAATGTTGCTTAGGATGATTGCTATTTTATGGTTACAGGTGGTTTGAAGACTGATCACAGTTTTCTGACATTAGTGTTCCCGGTGGGATAACCCATGGTAAATATCTAGAAACGTGGAATACACTGAGGGAATATTAACTATGGAATGTGCGTATAGGAATGCAGCACAGACACTGAACAACTGAACCAGCAATCCTACAAATGGGCAGAAACAATGCACTGAGGGAAACCAAGGAGGTGGGAAAAGCTAGGGTAGAAAGGCTACAAAGGGGAAAGGACTCTTTAAAGTTAGTATTCCCAAAAGAAATGAAAATGCAGCTAAAGAGATCCTCTTTAATTTTTTCATTAGGAATCCCTGCATCTTGCAAGCCAGATCCGTCACCTGGTCTAAGAGGAAAACCAAGAGTCTCTCAGAATGAGAACATACCCAAAAGAGATGTTTTGACCCAATGTACAAAAAGTTACATGCTACTTCCTTCTACTGGGAATCTTAGTCAAAATGTGATACTTAGGGCAAGTGTTCTTCAGAAATTTTGTTCCTTTAGGGATAGAAATTCTTAGAAAACTGTTCAGAACTACTTTTCATTATCATGGTTGTAAAAATACTTATAGTATATTTATAATTTATTTGGCTATATATCTTCACCCTTATTTTGTCCTGAGTACTAATTAATAAAGCTTGTTGACTGACAATGAGAATCAATAACTCAAGGGCTGACTCTGAAATAAAACAGCTCTAAATGTGATAAATAATGATAAACGTGAAAGAGTAATAAAACGTAATAAAATGTGAAAGAGTCTGTTAAGATATCATTTCACCATAATCCATATTACATGGAAAGCATGAAAAGTCTAGAAATCTTTGTTTGCATTGTTTATACTGCTATAATGGACAACTGTTTTCCTAAAGTATGTAATGTATATGAACTAACATTTTCTGTTTAATTTTCCTACTTACTGAAAATTTTTCTGCTAAAATTATACCTTATGTTATTCATGAATATTTTCTTAAAAAGAAGAGCTCTTTGAACTCTCTCACAGAACTGCAATGTCCCTGCAACAGAGAACACAGTAATTGGATACTTTTATTAGCAGAATACAGAACAATTATTTTTGTTATACAACCTAGCTAGTCACAGTGGAGACAATGACGACAACACTGAGACTATGATTATCAAGTTACAGCTCAGAGGTGATTCCTAACAAAGACATTTGGAGATTTAAAAAGAACATCTTGAGCTGCAGAAAAGAGGAGAAACAGTAGGGAAGAGAAGGACTGAGAAGAAGGTATCTGGAGATAAAATGCACAGTTTTTCTGGTCAGTAAATAGTCTTCAGGTTGTGTGGAATAAAAACTGTATCATACATCCTTGTGAAACTGCTCTGCCTTCCTACACTGTCTCTTGCACCTTCCTCTGCAGAAGCTGGTGCTGTTCATGTGCTCTCAGGAGTCACTGTACTCCATTGGCTGAGACAGCACAGCACCTCCCTTCTCTGCTCTGAAGTGTTTCAAGTTTGACTTCCCACTAAATATTTTTCTAGTATACAAACATGGGTAATGAATTTCATTTGAAATGAAGGTCATCCAATTTATTTCCAGTTTATCCCTTTATTTGTTCTGATTTTTACAAGAGAAAGTCATGGGACAATAGCTATTGATCTGTGTCGGTGTTCTTGGTAACTGGAATGAGACAGCTGGTTACTCACAGCTGCTACAGCCCACTCTGATGACAGGCTCCGTTTTCTCCCCAGAGTGTATGCATGCAAAAATTCTTTATCTGCTAGATTAATTTTACATTAAATTTATAGCTTCAGTCCCCATGAAGACAGTGAGTTTAATAATTCAGCAACACACTCAGAATGCATCTGATGAAAACATGCCAAAGGAGAGATGTTTAACCCAATACACTGCTAACCTGGAATGGTAAAGATTAAGATATTCAGCATGTAATTACCAATGTTAAATCCTCTTGACCCCATCCTTTTCACTCTGCTGTCATGCACCTTATTCAAAGAGACATGTATAACCATCTTCAGTAAGAAACTCTGGAGTGACCTGAAGGATCTGTATCTATACGAGAAACTTAATGAAACTTTAAAAGTTTCAAAACTCTATTATTCAAGCTATCACACAGCTTGATTGTCTCTGACCCACTTAACCTGTGCCTAATGGCATTTTCCCAAACAATCCCCAAGTCTCAGTTTAGGAATTAGGAGGACCTACAGGAATTTGCACAGAACTATTCCTCTCTGGCAGAAAAGAGGAATAAAAAACGCGGGCATGGGCTTTTTGTGGCATATGGCCAGAGATTGGTTTCAGACATACATTAATTCACAGATATTGTTACAGCCAAAGAGAATATGTTATGTTTTTCTGATACAGATACAGGGGATGGGCTGGTTCTATGGCAGACTCACACTCCTGCTGATGAGTTTTTCTGAGGTCTACAAAATAGTTTCTCTTTTTTGTACTTTCTGTCTTACTTTGTTGCTTACCATTGACCTCTGTGTCAGGTGATAAATTCTATTTGTTCCTCTTACTTCTGCGGTCCTGTTCAAATTTTTCCATATATTTTTTGAACTCTTATCTCAAAGTTCCATGTTTCTCAAAAAATCAGCCCAAATTTTTCTTGCCCATTTCTATCTTTTACCCATTTTTCTCCCTTCCATTCTTTCTAAGCTCCTTCAGTATACTGCAAAATACAACAATTTACTCCCTTTCATCTGCTTTGGATGTCTTCCAATCTGACTTTCTCTGTTTTCACACTGACACCATTCTTACTAGTCTTGCTAATGACAAATACATTTCCAAAAACCTGCCACTTCTTTGTCTTCAACGTCTTCAAAGAACAATCCTTATAATCTCCATCATTATGGCCAAACATTTCATTCATGCACTCATGCATGCTGCCTTGATTAGTAAAGGATTCTCCAAAGCTCAGTCATTGCCCTCATCAGTCCACATAAATCACTGTTTTGGATTTCATCCTCATTGTCTAAATCTTTGAATGTTAACTCCTCTCATCAGCTATGTTCACTGGCTTCCTGTCCAAAATTTTTTTGACCTTGAGAATATTCTCAGACTCAAGGGGCTCTTTTTGTCTTCTTCAGGCAGCCACCCTTTGTCTGTCTTACATGTCTGCTTCCTTCTTCTGTTGTGTCTCTATTCCTTGTCTCATTGGCTTCCTCTACAAATTATGACTGTTTTGATTTTATTGACAAAATCATTATCTCTCCCACACAAACTGCATTCTAAAGACTTGCTTGTGGCCTGTAGTAAATTAAGATGAATATTTTCTTTTCTCCTTGTCTTCAGTGGTTTTTTCTTTTCTAACCTTAAGCAAATTCTAATTACAGATTTTTATACATAAATTTACTGAGTGCTCTGCTGAGTGGTTCGGCATTGATCACCACACCAGTTTTTTACACCACCTCTGGAAAAATGCCACTCTTCGGTATCCAAATTAAAGTACTCGTATATTTTTTAAGTAGTCAAAGAGTTTCTTTTAATTTAAATAGAAACAATATATCAATTTTCAGTATAGTACTTGGAAATTACATGCACAAAGCAGGCCTCTCCAATACTTCATGAGTAAGTGAACTATGCTCAGTAAGTGAGTAAGCAAGCTATGAAGTGAATAAGAAAAACAAGCAAAAATACTATGTTGAATAAGCAAACTCCATCTTCCTTAGAGGGCCTATTTTTACTTTCTTGTTTTTTTGTTTCCATGCCAGTGGTAAAAAAACTTCCTTTGCATAGAAGATGAAGCAATACTGGAAATTACATGGAGAAAGCCTAGAACATTTCTAGCTGAAATTAGTAAGTTGTCTGAACTAGTTGTGGGAAACTAGTAATTTATTTTTTTTTTTGTATCATGAATACATATAAACAATCTTTAATTTTGATAGATCTCAGAAAGTTTTATGTGGTACTAAGCAGACATGGTTGTATGAAATAGCTCTTTACTACTGATGAAGCATAAAGACCTTTTCTCCTTAAGCAGTAAGGGAACACTGGAAAACATGCAGACCTTTTAAAATCAGCTCAAACATCATTATGTTTATGATCTAGACTTAACTGCAATCTGAAATTACCAGTAACAAAATAGATAATTATTGATTTAGAAGAGCAACAAAGCACGTGAAGGGTCTAGAGAACAAGTCCTGTGATGAGCTTCTGAGGGAGCTGGCATTGTGCATCCTTGAGAAAAGGAGGCTAAAGAATGACCTCATCACTCTCTACCACTGCCTGAAAGGAGGCTGTAGACAGGTGAGGGTCAGTGTCTTCTCCCAGGAAATGCATGACAAGATGAGAGAAAATGGCCTCAAGCTGCATCAGGTGGAGCACAGGTTGAAGATCAGAAAGAATATCTTCACTGAAAGAGTTGTTAAGCACTGGAGTGGGCTGCCCAAGGTGGTGTATTTGGGTTTTTCTCCCTTTGTTCTCCTTCACTCTTCTTTTTCCTCTCTCTTTCCAGCTGCTATATATTTAAAGAAGTCAAGATCCCTGTGGATACAAAGCAGTAGATTTTTTCCTCTATCCACAAATTGTTTTTACAGGTTTAGAACTAAGAACATGAATAGACAAAACCAGTATTTACAGCAGATTTAGATGCTTGGATCAGTGACCAAGCCAAGTTTTACACTACCAGAGCAAATTATCTTTGACTGCAATCACATGCAACAGCCGGATTTTCTGTGAAACCAGAATAAAAATACTCGTTGTCTATTTCACAGGGCCACTAGACAGCCTCCTTTCCTCCTCCTCAGGCAGCCTTATAATGCCATCATTTTCAGGATAGCAAGGCAGGATATAAAAGCCATTCTCAATTCAGATACAGTCTTGGGATCTTTATAAGGGAGTCTGCCTTTATTTGAGCCTTGGTGGGATAGCCCTCCCACTGAAGATACTCCTGGAGAGTCAAAGACCTTTACTGAGCTAGGAAATGGACTGCACAGCATTCTTGAAACCCTGCTATGGATCAGCTTTGCCTAAACCATTTATTTTGTCTGAATACTTTCAAGTATCCTAAGCATGTAATTTCTGCACTTAACTAGCCTTGTAGTTAGAAAGATCGTGATGCGATTTCCCTTGCAGTTCTTTTTTTCTCTGATTCAATCTCAAATATTTCTTGTTTTAAATACTGTCCCTTTTTTGTTGAATGATCCTTATATACACAGTCTCCTAAGCTGCCCTATGCTTCTATTAATGTTAAGCACCTTTCTTCTTCAAAAACCTGTGGGTGCATGGGTCTGAGGTACTCCAGACTAATTCTGTGCACAGTCCTACAGTTTGGCCAGTGCCCATGGGCCTGTCATGTCCCTCATGAGCTGGCAGGCTTTTGCTGGGAACCTAGTGCCAAAGCACCTTCAATCTTTGTGCTGCCAAGTGCCTGCCATTCCCAGTGCTGCAGTCAGCTTGCTCTCCTTCATCCTGGGGCCACAGAGCCATGTCACATGCTGAAATCCTCACAAGGCAAGGCAAGGATGAAGACAAGTAGCAGAGTACAGCACTACTGACTGCCCACATGCCCTGGACTCTACTTCTTAATAAAGTAAAGTTATTTAAAGAAATGGAAAATATCTTAACTTTGCCAGGGAGAGAGTGTGTATGCCAAGCAGTGCAGAGCCAAACCCTGGATTCTGACACTTCCACAGTATCTCCAGCTACCCTGCATGCACTCTTCTCAGGCTCATGACTCACTGTGGCGTGGCCTCCTACAAAATTATTGTCCCTGTCCTTTAGATTTCTGTATGTTAGAGAGAGATTTCAAAAGTCTTTCCCTAATACTTTAGTGCAAATATTTAGTTCTGCCTACACTGTTTAAGAAAGCAACACTGATAATTAATAAGCAGGAAAGTAAATAACAAAGTCATTTAAACCTATAGTTTGGGCCTGTTGGAATGGATAACACATAAAACTGTCAGGAGGAGGAGAAGATAGCTTTACTTTTCTGTGAGATGTCTGAAGAACTAGGAAAAGACTGCTGGATTTAGCTTTGTAGTGGAGAGAAGAGGGGAAAAGATTCAAATTTCCAAGGCTCAGATGACACGTGTACAGTAGACAAGCAGCTAAAGATGCCTTATAAGAAAATCTATGAGCTCACATTTTTAGGGAGGACTTATACCTGTGAGTATGTGCACCCAGGCTCTTCTGCATGTGCCTAACTAACCTCTATTCTTAGAAGTCCCTTTGCATTTACAAAGATGCCATTTTTACCCAGAATGGGAATATATTTTTTCTTTGGCTTTCACAGTTGAACTATCACCTTTGCCTTTGTCTGTATATGCAAGTCTCTGCTTGCATATCCAGTTATAAATGAGTCCAGTACTGGAGACATCGCTAGGCAATATACTTTATGTCAGAGTAAACTAAGAGTGACAAATGAGGCTTCTTGTTGATCTTCTTACAATTAGTAAAGTTCCATGACAAAAAAACTGGTTTCCTATCCATGCTAGAAATACACTGGATCCAAGTAGTCAGAATTTTATGAGAGAGTGTGAAAAACAGCAGTTCAAGTAGTCCCCATTCCCGGAGAGATCCTGCATTACAGCTTTTGCAGTGCAATACAAAGTAGGGTTTTGTCATTCATCATTCACAGCTCTATTCCTGTACAAAGCAACAGACTGTTTCTCTCAGCTTGCTGAGTCACCTCTGAAAACACAGTGAAGTTCTCAGAGCATATCTGATATAGTGACATCAGATATGGCAACAACCAGAACCTTAATTCATTGCTTCGAGAAAAGCATTCATGTTTGAGTCTGTGATGTTGCATAAAGGTAGAATCACAGTAATCCCCACACCTGAATAGCAGAACACTATAGCATCCAATATATTAATATCCATAATGTTTAATCCAAAAATTCAGGGGAAGAGTTTGTAGTCCTTTAGGAATTAACTGCAGACTCTTTGCATGTAATGTGCTGCAGATGGCAGATGGCAGATCACAAGCAGATGGCTTGGGGCCTGCTCCAGGTCTTTTCACTTTTGCATAAATATGCTTCTTTTTAATTTCCACATTAAGGTGTAATAATGGTTTAAATCTTTCCAAACTAGTGGTCACCCTGACATACACAGCTCTCACTCCCATAAGCAAATTGTTACTTTGAAAAAGGTATCTTTGAAAGATACTATAATTTTTTAATTCTCTGAACTATTGGGTTTTATCTGGTTAATCTGCTGGCTTCAGGTTAACTACATTTTCTTTTTCAAAGACTATTTATGTGTCTTGAATAATTTAATATGTAGACATTTAAGCCAGAATACCTTTTCTGTTTTTAGCTTTGCTTAAGAGGAAAGGGTGTTTTTTTGACACAGTTAAAAAAATAAATAATGGAAAGATAATATAATATTTCAACTCTATTATTTTTAAACTACTTTACTATTAAAAATGTATTGATGAAATGTTAGCTTTAGCATACTGTATCCACTGTGGATGTTGTTTTCAAGGAGCTTTGCTTTATGGGATTTACTCTGTCAGTTGTGTTTACTTATTAATTCAACTGCTATGTGCATCCAGCTGATTAGTAATTATTAATTATTTTCTAGAATTGATTTGGATTTCATCTGCTTCTTTAGTCCTCAGAGTATTTAATATACTTTAGTTGACGGTAAACTTACCAGTTAGTCTATTAATAGATTAAAAATACTATCCTGTTGGCACCTAATGATGTGAAATATTGTCTTAGTTTGCAAATGTAAGATATGGGAGGGGTGTCTATTGCCATCTGTTAGAGGTGGGGCAGTTATCCTCTGCTAATTGGGCAGTTTTCTTTATCACTCCCACAACCAACCCTCCCTCGGGGGAGACATCTTCTGTTCATGGGCCATTGAGTGTCACTGCATGACTGATAAAATTACATCACCCCACTGTGAGATGCTCGGCCCAGGGGGAGAAGCCAAGCATTCCTACCTGGATATAATCTGAGATTTGGAACACCAGAGCAGCCTTTTCCCACAGGATTCCCGGAGGAGCAGCTGTCTTCTCCACTGGATTCCCAGAGGAAAACCAGGCCCATCTACACCACCACAGGACCTTCAGAGGAAAACTCCACCCTTCTACAGGATCGCTGCTCCAACAGAACCACACCTGTCACTGCAGGAAGACTGCAGCCTCTATTTAATGGGAGTGCTACCAACACCCTGACCCACAGGTGAAGATGTTTAATCCATCCTGTTGCAGTGGGTTTGAATATCTTTAGTCTCTCCCTGCCTGTTGCAGTGGCAGTTTGAAGAAGTTTTGTCTATGTCTGAAGTTGTTTACCTCAAGTCTAGCTGTGGCAGTTAGAATAATTCCAGCTTTTTCTCTGTCTGTCCCCAAAAATCCTGCTCCTTTGTCTAGAGAGTTCCCTATCAGTTGTGGTTTCTCCTCTCTGCCATTGGTCTATATCCAGGTTATGTTTACAGTAAGTTTCCTGCTCCCTCCTACATAAAAGCCGCTCTTTTCTCTGCTTCCCTGCTCTTTTGCCGCTGTTCCACCTTCGAGTTCCACTGCTCCCACTTCCCACCCGCCACCAGCCAAAACCAGCCACTTCAACCAAATTCTCCGCTGTGAGAGAGAAGAGCATCTGCTCGGTGCAGCAACAGCTGCCATCTCATTCCAGCGACGGGAAAGCCCCGCTGCCGCCTGCACTGCTGCCCTGCACTGCTGCTTTTGCCACGTGGGTAACAGCAGCCCGAGCAGCTCTGCTCACAAGAAGGACTGCTGCTGCTGCTTCTGCTGCTGCCTGCGAGATTGCGTCACCTGTCTGGCCTTGGCACTGCTCCTGCCGAGGGAAACAATAACTGATCCCACGTGGCACCGCTTTTGGATGGGAGAGAAATAAAGGCAACTCTGAAATAACCAGTATAGAGTCCTTGCTTCTTCCTTCACCTCTATCTTAGGCATAGGGTCTACGTTTTTTGGCTGCTCCCGGTAGTTTGGATCCATACCAGTGGCTGACCCACAATTCCTGCTTGCCCACGGTGGAGCTGGAACACGGCAATCCCTGGCACATGCGCGCTGAAAGCAAAAGGAGCTCAGAGCGCGTGGGTGACCAGTGCCACTGCTCCTCCCACGATCACAGCATGGGCCTTACACAGGGTGTAAGGTCGTATTCTGACTCTGTCA
Organism: Passer montanus; assembly: GCF_014805655.1. Classification (NCBI taxonomy): domain Eukaryota; kingdom Metazoa; phylum Chordata; class Aves; order Passeriformes; family Passeridae; genus Passer; species Passer montanus. Next base: position 10,389,756 of record NW_024366815.1, on the reverse strand, counting down.
CTGTTGGTTAGCATTACTGGTTTTTTATTTTTTTTATTTTTTTTATTTTTATTTTTATTTTATTTTTCTTAATAAAGAACCGCTATTCCTATTCCCATATTATACGGACATGAAAGCCCCTTAATATTTCACAGGGAGAGGGTTTACATTTTCCATTTCAAGAGAGGCTCCTGCCTTCCTTAGCAGAGACCTGTCTTTTCAAACCAAAGACAAATATTTAAGAGTTTTTTCAAATGTTGCCAGATGGATGACTCCAATTAGGAGCTATGAACCAGATTTGCAACAGTGTTAGGTATCAAAGGTAGATTCCCTATAGTATTTACAAAATTGTATGATGCTCGCCAATTTTTAATCAGAAAACACCAACCTGCTTAGAATTTTGTTACTTGCCTGAATAAATTTTGAAAATATATTCATATACCCCACAAGAGTTTATATCTGTCCTTCCATACTATACTAAGATATCATCTGGTCCTGAATATGACATGACAACCCAAAGAAGGTGCATTTGTGTATTTTTGACACTATTGGATCTATTATTTCCTCCATTGCTAAATATCTCAATTCACCTTATTTCACTTGGCAGCATCTCACATTGGCATTTGAATTAAGATGGAAATACAGGGAAATCCCACTTTTTAAACCCCCAAAATATGAAATCTGTGCTTAAAAGAAAAAGTAAATCACTCCCAGGATGAGGCTAATTTCTCATAATTTTGGGGTACTTATATCTTCTTAGGTATTTATGATCTTTCCATTGTCAATAGAGTCTGGGAGATGATGTATCTGGCTATATGAAGATGTTTGCAAGATGATGAGAAAAATGATACGTTATACTGTACTGAATGTTTAGACAAAATTCCCATCAACCATGATGTGATTTTAATACTTGTCTAACATGGTGACACCTAGTGTTAAGAGAAATTGATCCCACCAAAAAGAAGATTTTCTTTTAGAAAATCTTAAGAAAAAAAACCTTCAAAGTTTTGGCTGGCACCTGTTAGACAATTCATGGTGTTTCTGCTGTTCTCTGGCCTATTCAAGAAACCAACCTTCAAGACTTATCTGGTTTAGAAATATGATGTTATATTGATAATGAGACAGATTTTCCTTATTGTACCTTTAGGGTTAGTTTCTGTTTGAAGATTTTATACCATTCCATTTAAAATTCTTCTGGAGAGACAAATACTACATGCCAACTCTATCAATCATACCTGCATATCCAATTTCACCTATAAAGAACTTCAGTAGTTACGTTGATTCTTCCCATTACATAGGACTTAGCTCTGTATCTGCGGATTCTATTTATTAAAGTGTCTAGGACTTGACCAGACAAGTAGTTTTCTACAGTTTTTAAAACTTCGCTAAAGCTATTTCTAAAAATTCTTTTCAAATTTGCCCCTTTCCATTCCTCTGCTGTGAAATAGTTGAGCTGTCATTCAATATCTTAGTGCAATCACATTACAACACCTCCTGAGTGACTAAATGGTTCTTCAGTCCTGCTAGTGATAACTACATGTTTTATGAGTAGGTAATGATAAATGATTAAAAAAATTGTTTGAAGAATGTGTTTCAGACTCTCACTCATAGAGAGTGGTTCAGATACAGAACTTGCCCAGTGTCCTTCCACAGTGTCACTAACATAAATAATTTATTTTATTTTCTGCTACTGCTTTTCCTTTTCACACATTTAACTGAATGACGCTTTCAGACTTGATCTGAGTCTCACTCTCTGATTAAATTTTACCTCAAAGTATATCCATACTCTATACTGTTATCCTTTTTTCAGAATCAAATGTATTACACTGCTTCTAATATTAGAGAGTTTCTGTATTTCCGGTTTCTGTCAGTCTGTTGTACCTCCTAGCCACTATGGCTGAGTGGTTTTCTTTATAATTACATCCTGGTCCAGATTCTGTTTATTGATGACGATTAATTTTTTTTTTTCTTATGTAAAATCGGTCTTTCTAACTAGATGGGTTTCCAAAAGGTAAAAACTTCTACTGTCAAAGCACAGAATATTTTTCTTGCCATAAAAGCAACCAAGTTCATGAAGATCAAAATCTCCATCCTGTTACATTTTTGGCTCTCTTTCAGCATGTAAATCAACATGTGGGCCAATATTTCTAGTAGACCATTACTACTCTTCCATTTAAAAATGGTGGAGTTTTTTATATATATTCTGTAATTCTTGTTCATATTTTTAACAATTTGCCTTCTTTGGCTCTAAACCCTTCTGATCCAGAATATGTCAGAAAGCAATACAAGAAGTGTTGTTCCATGGTTAATATTCTCTCTCATTCCCATTAATCTGATTTTATTTTTTGATTCCTCAAGTAATGATTCCATCAGTAGCCCATTAAAAACTAAACATTGTTAACCATCTTCTTAGGTTCCTAATATTGTCACAGAACTTTTATATTTACTTTTAAGTTTGATGCTTAATTTTTGATATGTGGTAGAAGAGGACTTGTAGAAACAACTCTTCACAACCTTCCAACTATTTTGTTTTCAGATCTGTTCTACATTTTTTGAACAATTCAGAACACTTATATTTTTCTTCCTACAGAAAGTGTCATACCAAACTTTTTGCTCTTCTTTCCTGTTTAATCATTCCATAGTCTCCAATGCAAATAGCTCTCTAGTTGATATTTCAGTGTCACAACCTGATTCTGTTTTGGTTTAGATAGAAATAGGAAGAAATGTCTTTCCTTAAGTGTCCAGTTATACCCATGCCTCATGAGCAGTGCATTATCCATGGACTGTTTCCTCAACCATTCAACAATGCCACTCTGGTCTTAGAGGTCATAGTCAAACTATCCTTTTATTAAGTTCAACAGTCTATTATTCTTATTTCATTAGCCACACAGAGACCACAAGAATGGTTGAGACCACCATTAGCCACAAGAATGGTTCCTACACAATGCTATTCTTGATATTTTGTGCAGATTGACACCTCTGCCTCAGCAGGCATGTACCAAATAATGTGTACAATGTCACATACTACCATGCATCCCTGGTTTAACAGGCCCAGGTGTGCTTGTGTCTGGCCAGAGAAGCCTTCCCTCTCCTCATCTCAACAATCACTCTAGAAAATATTCTCCCTCTGGAGAGATGGCAATGAAATGGTATTTTGGGCTCAGAAAGGTGAAAAGCTGCTGCTTGGTGTGTGGAACTCTCACTAGCTTTTATAATCATAAAATCCCTGAGTTTTATCTATAAAAGCTACTTGCCAGTGAGCATCACTTGATAAGACCAAAGCAGACAAAAATTACCAGCTTCTTCACATTTCTGCTAGGAAGTGGATAAATGCAATACCAGTATTAAAAGACCAAGTTGACAAATATAATACCTTTGAGAAACTTTTGCAAAAAACATAAGATGATATTATGATATAGTAGGTAAAAGTACTTGCAGATTTCCCATAGAACCCTCATTGTCCATCTTTCTGGTGCAGAGCTAAATCTCATTCCATAACTTATTTTCAATGGCTTTTGTATTGTCTGTGTTTTTAAGAATTTCATTCACAAAATAAATGCTGGAAAAGATGCTTCCATAAAAAAAAAAAAAAAAATTATGTCCAAAGTCTTTGGACTTAAACATACCAAAATGAAAAGTTTTTACAGTTGATGGTGGGTTTTTGGTTAGAGATCATTCACAAAATAAATGCTGGAAAAGATGCTTCCATAAAAAAAAAAAAATTATGTCCAAAATCTTTGGACTTAAACATAGCAAAATGAAAAGTTTTTACAATTGATGGTGGGTTTTTGGTTAGAGATATTTTCCTTCTTTCATTTCTTTCATAAAGGAAATTACCAAGTTTTGTTACCTAAACAACTGTTTCTCAAAAATGGCATTAAAATATGGGAACTTAAGTTTGTAATTCTTTAAAATTGTCTTTGTAGGAATCTATCAAACTCTCTCGGTGAAAAAAGCACCTTGAATTGTAATTCAGCTAAAGAAATTTGCGACTGCTTTAAAACAGATATAATTTGCAGTTAAAAGAAAAATTAAGAAAATTTCCTTTTCCTTATGAGCAGTTATTTTATTGTCAGTCATTCTTGTGATGTCTAGTGATGAAATAAATTACTCACTAGATCAAGTAGCTTCATACACAGATTCAGACAAGAAAACAGTAATAAAAGCTTGTGAAAATACAGCTTTTTGAATTGTTATAAGATGAAAAATTCAAGTACTGTGTGAAAATGAAATCTACCTATAAAGGTTTTTTCCCCTTAAGTATCTAATCACAGTATCTAGGCACACATGCACATAGGAGAAACAATCTGAAAACAAATTACACTCAAATATCTCTGGAACAATCTCATTGTAACAACACATATACTGATTAATATTCTAGCCAGAAGGAAGCTGACTGGAAGTCTTTGCCACTCATTTTCCAGGACTAATTTTGTTTATTTGTTAGAAGATACGGTCAAAGAACTGCACATTTTGTACAGTGTTTGTCCAAGGAGTTAGTCACAGACTGCAGCAAGTGTGCCACAGCACAGACCAAGTTTCTGTGAGACTGTGGTGAACAGCTCATCACAGCTGGTGTGTGAAGGGGGAGCTGTTCACTTCATTGCCTGGGAAGAAGAAAATGAGGAGAAGCCATTCCTTTCAGAAAACTGTGGCTCAGATCCAGTGGAGTTGTAGTGTTTCAGTTCTTTGCAATCTTGAGAAAAAACGTTTACTGTCTGAGAAATGACAAAGTTATTTTTAAGCTCTATTCCTGTACTTTTAGGAAACTGTATTATACTTTTTTATGAATGTGTGTATATATACAAAATACATACATACAACATACACAAAACCCAACATTGTTTATAAATTATCAGGTAAAATCCTCTTAGAAAGAAGAGAGAGTCAAAGATTTGAAGTCATTAACACAGTATTAAAGTTGCTTCTGATAGAAAAAACCTAATAGCTCCATATAAATACAAGAGATACATACAGTTTGGGAGAAGGCCTACCCTTAATGTTTCTGGCTGTTCCTTTACTGCATTATTGTACCAGGAAGGCTGCCCCTACCCTGGTCAGATTAGTTATATCTGGGGGACTCAAGTGACATATGTCTGCTCCATATACAAAATTTTACATTACATTTTTATTTCATTTATTGCATTTTGTGATACTGTTAATTCATAACAGACCTAACCTCCAATATTGTGTACTTAACTGGGCAATCACTTTGGCTCTTATTTTCATGAACGATTGGGCAGCACTTTTTCTAAGTCCATCTTGCTTGAAATTACACAAGCACAGGAGTTTTATGGGAGTGAATATTGCTGTTCTATATGTAGCTATCCAACCTGCTACACTTAAATTTATGACAGCACTTTCTGGGACAGAAAGTCTTAAGACTCTTATCCTCAACAGGCAGACTCTATAAAGCAAACCATTCCTTACCTAGAAATTTCAGTATGCTGAGAAAAATTATTCAGCTGGACAATGAAGCTCTATGACCCCACCTTACAATACCATATTAAATAAAACAAGAAGGCAGGAGAAAACTTTATAGGTTTGTTCTTTTCAGAATTATCTGTTAGGAAGACATTTTATGGATTTTTTTATTATTTTAGTAAATCAAAATGGAATGCTGGGAAAGTGTTTTCATAGTCAGGGATAACTACAATGTGTGTTGCAAAATTTCACATGGTCATGTTTGCAGGTCTGAGGCAAGTAGGAGCATAAATAATTCCATCTCTTTCCAGTTAATGAGTACAGATTCCGAGAACATTTGACTTGGTGGAAAAAATAGCATACACAGTGAGTCACATTCAGCAAAACAAACAGTACTTTGCTTTCCTTGTTTGATGCTTGAATTTTTATATTTGAGGAACAAAACCTGCCGCAGTCCTACTGAGGTCCTACCAGTCATTCCATTACACCTGAGTAGCTCCATCTCTTGCTTCTCACTTTATATGAAAGAAGAAAGCTGCAGTTAGAAGACATGGTTCCTCTCAATAGGAGAAACACACAATTTTGCTATTCAGAAAACAGTAATGTGAGCTTTCCTGTGGGCCTTGATCACACTGAAACCAGCTCCACCTCCCTGTATAGAAAAGTCAATACTCCTTGCTTAGCAGTCTCTCAGAAACCATAAAATATTCCAAGTTCCTGCTTGCCAAGAAAGCACACATACTCAGGACTCGACTGAAGTATGTGTTAGTATTCTCTAAAAAACACAGTAATGCAATGTAAAATATTAGTACCCAAGACATTATAATCAAAATAATCTTCATTTAACAGTCTATAAATAGTTTAAATAGTTTAAAATAGGAAAAAATAGTTTAACTCCATAATCTATCATCCTTCCCTATCATTCCTTCTTTTTATAAACAGGTATAACTAAATAATATGAATTGCTGATATAAGATAAAATTCTATATATGTGTCTTGTTAGGTGAGTTTAGGCTTTTAGGCTTTAACCACTTCTTCTATAAATTATCACAAGTTGTTTCCCTTGCCAGTTCAGAGCAGCTGTACCCTTTTGGGTCTGTAGAAAGGTGGATGGCATAAAATGAAAGGAAACTGGAAAGTTATATCCACATCCTAACAGAAGCTATAACAGTATAGAAATTAGAGGACAAAATGCTGTTAGTTCTTTCCCTATGGGGTGTGGTGAGCATGACTGAAACTTATTCCATGATGATACTCCATACACACAGCCTGTGGCCTTGAGCACCTGCTGAGGATGGAACAGAGCAAAGCACTGTTGAAATCCATGTAAGGAATCGATGGTACCATGTGGCTGATAAACTGCATAGCACCTGTCAGCCATGAAGGATAGCAGATGTCTCACTGTTGAACCAGCAACTGTGGCAAAATAACTTTCCTTGATAAATTATAACTTTCCTTGTTCTTTATAATCTATTGCTATACTAATCCCCCTCCATCCCAAACTTACCCACCTCCAAGGTAAGATCATGCCTCACCAAGCATGTGCTATGAATGTTATTGCCTGTATCTTTAAGAGTGAAGCAACAGAATTTCATGCCAATCAGTAACAAAGGAATGACTAGAATCATTCAAGCTCCACCTAAATATAAAGAAGTAGTATAGAATTAAATTAAGAATGGGCACAAGTTAGGTAAGACTCCAACTTAACTAGGGTTAGTCACTGGGCTGAACCTACCTTTTCCCCCATAGAGGTTTAGAGTGGAAAAATGCCTTATGCTTTCCATTCTCAATTATTATCTTGAGCTAACTTTTCCTGAATGGTTATCTTGAACTAACTTTTCCTGGGGATTAAATCTTGTCTGTATATTGGTCTGAATGTGCTTTTGCAGTCAGAAACCATCACTCTGGTGGTCTTTAACCTTAACCTGTCACAATTTTCTCTTATTAATAAAGAATGTTATTCCATAGTTAGAGTGAGTCCTTCATGGACACTGGCACTCACTGGCAGTGGGTAATATACCTGAATAAAGTAGAAAACCACACTGAGGGGTCTCTCTTCTGCAGTTGGTGTGTGTCCCTGAACAAGTCAGTTGAACTCTGATCCAGCAGGTGTGTTTGTTGAAGAGTACCCATAATGGGACACTGGCAGACTGGTAGGCACAAGGCTCTTGGCTATCCAGGGTCTCTGACAGACTAATCCAACATGTTTGAGGAGATCTTTGTTTTTTAGGTGGCAGGGTGTTCTGTCCTTGCCTGCAATGCACTTGCATGCTTCTGTAATGCACCTAGACCTCACCCACAAAAGTTCTTGACCATGGAAAATCCAGCAATAGGTCTGCAGCTCCCTGTTCCTAACTTAAGGTCCTTTAACACTACAGTTGCCCACTACTGTTTCTGCTACCTCATGAAGTTAAACCCAGTGAGAGAAGTGCCTGCTGTGGGATTAAGCCCTTGAAAGCTGTGCAATGAATACCAGAGAGAATCTTAACTCCGTGTCCATGGAATGGTTCTAGAGTGGTCTCTGAACTGTGATTTTGTTGAAAAATGTACTTAAACACCTGTCTGGAAAGGTCCTTAATGATCAAGCTTGCCCTGATTGTGGTCCAGAAAGCATCAGACCTGGCCATGCCACTGGCTTTTGTGGGAAAGAGCACCAAAGAAGGAAGAGCAGCAGGAACAGAGCATTCAGGATGGCAGTAGGAAATGTAAACCCAAGCTAATGGGTAACTCTGTCTGACTATTGACATTGCAACAGCAGAGTCTCTCCTAATGGGGTGACAATCAGAGGCAGTGATCAGAGGGACAATTTAGCAACAACAGCCAGTCAGATAGAGGCTCCTTCCTAGTTTATTCTGATTTCTTTCAACCCATAATGGGTAAATATAATCAGTCCTCCTATCTAGTAACAGGCATGAAATCATAACAGAATTTTAGAGTAAGATCCCATCTGTGTTTAGCATGATCCAGATCACATGAATTTGAAAATCTTAGCGGCAGTGCTAGATGTAAATGCAGGGAGTACCACCAAATTTGAAGAGTATTATAAATGTGTGCCAGGACACACATCAGAAATGGTCAGCTGCAAGGACAGAAATGGGAAGCAAAAAATGCAGTCCAAAATCTGCATTGTGTGATTTAGAACAAAGAGAGGGAAAGACCTAATTAAATCATTCAAGTATAAATTTTTTAATTTTACTGAAGTTAAATGGTGCCCATTTTTTCCTGCTAGGGACGTATCTCATTTTTAAATACTCAAATACTAGAGAAAGTTATAGGTTTTGCCATGCAGTAATCAAGAGGTAGAGCTTACCTTCTTTACCAGGAAAGCCAAAGTAATTTGTTTACTTCCATAGGCCACAGCAAAAGAGGATTGTGTGGATTACTAGGGAATAATTTAAACAACTCTTCCCCCAGGACAAGATACAAGAGGCATGTTTATCTACTTTTCATATTAATTTTTAAATCATTTATTATCCTTTGGAGTTAATGCACCATAGCAAAATTTTATTGAGTGCAGAAGTTATGTCAAAAATATAACTGGTTATAGAATAATGCATATTATAAAGAAAGTTGAAAATATCTTCCTGCTTATCTTCCTGTCTCCACCTGCAGTCCATTTAAAGATAGGTTGCATGTCTTCTGCAAAGGGCAATTCTCTCTTGATAATATTCTAGAGAGCTAAGAATTTGGCAATACGCGAAGGATAAGGAGCCCTGAAGGACATAATATTTTTTTCTGCACCAAAAATCACCAGGAAACTACACTGTCATCCAGCTTGGGAGAATGGGACTGAAATCCAGTCAAAAGATAAGGAGTGGAAGACAAAAATCAAAGTGTTACAGCTTTTAAGTTGGACATGAGCCAGCAGTATTGTCCCATGGGAATCAGAGCTGGAAGTGGTGCTTTTTCTGGAGACTGGAGTGAGTAGTAACATGAGTAATGAGTGAGTAGAAGTTTTTGCAAGAACTTCATGAACATTTGTTGGAGGATGTTCTGAGTCATCAGCCTGTAACATGTCTACTGCTGGTGCTCCTTGGCTCCTTAAAATGGTAGATAGCCCCAAGCTCCTGCCTTTCCTTCTGGAGGCAAAGAGCATCTGAGCACCTCTGCCTGTTAAAGGAGTTGCCTCCAGATCAGAAGGGATGAGGGAATGAAGGCAGGCTCACCCCCCTTCACACATGTCTGTGTGAAGGCCAGAATAGGACTGGGCAGTGCTGTATGACAGCTTTGTGGATAGTTTCAATGAGCAGTCACCTCATCAACAGTATGCTTAGCAAGCAGATTCTAGTAGTGCTTATAGAGCTCAGTCTGGATTTCTTCTATCAAAATTGTTAGTGAAGCACCCATAATCCTAATTTGATTCAATTGCAAGGAACAATTTCATTTTCAATTTACTGGTGTTTTTTCTTTTTTTATTCTGATACTGGAATACATCACCAGCAGCCTTGATATTTTCAATTAAAAAAAAAAAAGCATTAGGAATTTCTTTTTTGAGTTTTCATTACTGCCTAAAATTTTAATTAAAAAGTGAGATCACTGTATAAATCAAAGAAACATTTCTACATTTTTAGTAGAAATGCAACTCACTGTCAGATCTGGAATTGGGAATATGTGGTGGGATGGCTCCTATGACTGGAGCTTTGAAACAGAAAAATGCAGGCTCTTCAGGAAGGACTGAATACTAGAAGGGAGTGCTGTAGCATCACAGGACAAGATTTCGCTTGACAATTTTTTTTCCCTTCTATAATCAAATTACAGTTTTGACAAGGGAAGAGCAGCTGATGTCACCTACCTGGGTTTGTGCAAACCATTTGACAATGCTTCACATGGCATCCTTGTCTCTAAAGCAGAATGACAGGGATTTGATGGATAAACCACTCAGCGATTCAGGAATTAGCTGAATGGTTGCACTCAAAGGGTTGTGGTCAACCATTCTATGTAAGTGGATACCAGTGCAAGTGGCATTCCTCAGGAGTTGATACTGGGACCAGCACATTTTACCTTCTCTGTTGGTGACATGGGCAGTGGGATTGAGCACACCTCAGGTCACTGACAGCACCAGGCTGTGTGGGTAGCTGACACTCTGGAGGGAAGGGATGGCAACCAGAGGGACCTGGACAGGCTTGAGTGCTGGCCAGTGCAAACCTCGTGGGGGTCAACAAAACAAAGTGTAAGGCCCTGCACCTGGGTTAGGGCCATCCCAAACATGGATACAGGTTGAGGAGAGAATGGATTGAAAGCAGCCCTGAGGAGAAGGACTTGGGGGTGCTCATGGATGAAAAGCTGGATATGGCCTATCAACTTGTGCACACACTTCAGAAAGCTAATTTTATCCTGCACTGCATCAAAAGTACCATGGCCAGAAGGGCAAAGAAGGGCATTCTGTCCCTCTGCTCTGGTGAAAACCCACCTGCAGTGCTGCATCCAGCTCTGCAGTCCTCACCACAGAAAATACATGGACAGTCTCAAGATGATCAGAGGGGTGGAACACCCCTCCCATGAATGAACACAATCTCAGGTGGACCCATTACGCAGCTAGAAGGAGTGGGGACTTTTCAATCTGTATAAAATACTTTGGGGTGACCTCATAGCACCTTCCAGTACCAGAAGATGGAGAAGGCATGTAGCAACAGAACCAGGAGTAACAGCTTCAAGCTGAAAAAGGTCAGGTTTGGATCTGATATTAGAAATTCTTTACTGTGTGTGACGATGCACTGTACATGTTGCCCAGATGTTATGGATGACCTATCTCTGAAATTGTTGTGGTCCAGATTGGATGGAGCTTTGAGATACAAGGTTCAGAAGGTGTCCTTGCCTCTGACAGGCAGCTTGGAACAAGATGATTTTTAAAGATCCATCCTGACCCAAGCTGTTCTTTGATTCTATGGACAGATTTCAACACTGTCTGAAGTTCAGTGCTGTTCAATAATTCCTGAGGTTCTAATTTCACACAGTCATATTCTCTTCAGCATGACGTTATTAACTAACATTTCAGTAGTGTTTTTACATCCATTTGAAAAACAAGTTAAAGCCTGCCATCCTAACCACCGATCTCATCAATCTTAATCAACCCTGAAAGCAGTCTGGTACAGCCTCTTAGCCAATACCACTCTGGATTGACTTCTTGCAGGACTCAGCAAAACATGTGTTCCATCACAGCAACGTCAGCAGTATAGACCCATTTGTGCCGTCAGAGGGACCATGGGGCTACAATTAAGCTTTGGGTTTTTCTAATCCCTCGACAAATGATTTTTATGCACAACATGATTTCAGCCTGCCTGTGCTGTGGCCCGGCTAGCTATCACAAACAGGAGTTGTATAACCATACTAGATAAGGAAAGGCTGTTTTCTGCACAGGAAGGCTGACAGTTTTCAGGAATCTACTGATGAGGAAGTCCCAGGCTGCTCTGAGTTTGTACAGCTGCATCTGAGCAAACTAACACCAGCCCAAAAGCAACCAGCATAACTAAAAACATGTACTTACTTCTGCATGTGTCCTGCAATACTCAGTGCAGCCATCACCAAGACAGAGGGTGAAAAGGACTAAACACTTCTTCCCACCCAGCTCCTTATGCTTCCCTCTGATCTGCCCAGCACAAGCTTGTGGCCACTGCAGAGCACTCACTGCAGCTCTGGAGGCAGTGACAAATCGCAGGAGCTGGGAGCACACAGATGCCAACTCACAGCCTTATTTCTTTTCTTCCCTGCTGTTGCCACTCTGCTGCAGAGTAGGATGCACTGGTGCACTGGTCCTCAGTTAGGCACAGACCACAGACACTGGGAGCAGCTCTCCAGTGCCTGTTACAGATATTCACAGGGGCTCATGCTGAACAAGTTGCTTTTTCAGTGAGTGTCAAATACATGCACAGATACTTAGGCAGTGTCTCTCAGGGAGACTGTCTCAGAACCTACCTGGTGATTTCTTATAAACTCTGCACCATTACATTTCATTGTCACAGACAGAGCGTGTGCTGCACGTCATGTACATCAGACAGAGACAGCATTTTCTGCATTTGTGACTGCCACAATCAAGCAGATGTCAGACATCTGTTCACATTTGTATTTTGTTGGGTTTTTAAAATCTTTATTTCCCACTTCCTCACTCCTTTTTGCTACTTCCAATTATTCTTTTCTAAAAGCCTGAAACTTTTTACCCTTTATCACAACTTTCTCCTTTTCTTTGAGCTTCACTTGCCTCATTTCCTTATGAAAGACACTTTTGTGTAGCATGAAAAAAACTTCTATAACAATGATGCCCACTTCAGTCAACCAGCAGGTAAACTTTTGTCAGACAGATAATGTTCCTATTTCCAGAATATCCTATTCTGACAAATATAAATAATTTCAGCCACAGATGTGTTAACATAAGAATGTACATTAACAGATAAGAGTAGTGCTTTCAAACTTGGATACCACCCAGTATTCTGAGCTGTATCAGCTTTTCAGGACTTTGCACCACCTGGACCTGTGCAGTGGAAAGGAAAAAAAATAAACTTTGTGGTGTACCTGTAATCATCATAGCACAACCAGTCTGGGCCAAAACTCTGAGAAATCTTCCAATTTATAAACTCACTCCCACGACCTCCAGACAAGAGATGTTTGTTTATACATAGACACGCTCTGATTAATACTCCCCACTATATGATTTGTATAAAGCTGAGAAGCAGAATTAGAAGAAGAAAAAACATTTATTTTTCCTGAAGTTGAAACTCAAGATGTACAGTTCTCTGATTGAGAATGGCAGTTTTCTTTGAAGTACCCCTCAAAATCTGAGTATCTATTTATTCATGTCATATTTTAACTGAAGTAAAACTTTTCTTTTCTTAAATCACACATACTGTGGTTGATCTACCACTGCAAATCTAGAATGTCAGGAAGATGCATGTAGCACTTATGCAACCCAAATCATTAGAATGGCCTCTGGGATGCTTCTTCCATCTAGCAGGCTCCAGAGGCACAGCTTCTTGAGGCAGGGACCTGAACACATTTTAACACCCTATGATCATAAAGGATAAGACACATGGGAAAGGAAAAAGCCTTCTTTTAACAGGACTTGTGAACTAGACCAAATACTTCAGCTAGTTCTATGAAAAACAAATACAGATTCTGCAGAAATTCCAATATTTACAAAGCAATAAGCCCAGAGCAGAACTCTTGGCTTGCATACATTAAAAACATATAGCAAAGGTATGAATGAACCATTCCTGTTCACATCCTGCCTGTCTGTTCACAATATAGTTCAAAACCTTTCCACTGCTTTTGAAAGCTTTGGGAAACAAATCAACCAAGTAGGAATCAAGATATCAAGATGCAGAACCTGCGTGTTTCATAATGGTCAGGGACTGGAAGGACTGGATTGAATTTGCAGCTAGGTAGTAAATTGCCACTTGAGGGAGAGACATGGAAACAAAGGCCTTGGCAGGGATCCAAGCTCTCTCTCTTCCTGAGAGACCCTTATGTCCTTTCCAGACACGTGTCAAGCAGGCTGTCTGTAACAGGCTGCCTTTTCCTGGCATCCCACATGCCATCTTCTGAACATCTGTGTAAAGTACATACTCTGTGGCTGGGAGCTCCAGGATCTGCCACTTCTTGCAGGGTCCTCTCACTATGAGGAATGTGCCCCTGCTCCCCAGCCATCACTTTTGTCCCTCTCTTTGTGGCGCAGAAGCCTTTTCTTCATCATTCTACTGGCTATTTTGGGAGCAGCTAACATTCCTGACCATGGCATCTCACAAGTCTGTGGCATTTCATAATACCATAATACCATAATACCCTGAGTAGGTAGTTAAACCACAGCACCAACAGCAGGCTTTTCCTGCCCTCCTCTGCCTCTCTGCTGCTGCTGTTTCCCCACCAGCTCTCCCGGTTTTTGGCCCTGGTGCCCCACAGTGTCCCACTGCACCTTGCACAGTGCCCTCTATCAGCACAGCCCTGGCAGCTCCCTCCCAGACCTGCCACAGGACGATGGTCTGGTCTTGGGAATGCAGTTCCTGCAAAGGGTGAGAAACGGTGCTCTGAGGTATGTCATGGGAGATACAATAACTTTTATCCTCCTGGAGGCTGCAGCAGGAATTTCAAATCCCATATCTATGAACTCAGTATTGTTGTATGCCATTGGCTCCCTGCTCTAGGCTTAAAGCAGCTGCCAGGATCCTGCAAGGAGGCAGAGAAGATTCTACAGGCCTTCTGTGGAAAAGAAAGAGAGATATGACTCCCTAGTTTGGAAGTTATTGCTCCAAGGACTTGCCAAGGCCGTCACAGCAACCCTGGCTTCATCTGGCCTGGGGTCAGGAAGAGCAGACTTCAGCAGAACTGCTTTGGGATGGGGTGTTTCAGCCCTTCTCTCCTTGTATCTGCCCTCCCACAGGACCAGGAATGGGTATCCAGAACCCACATTTCTAGGGCTATTTAACTACTCGCCCCATCAGTCCTTCTATGCACAGCCCTCAAGACTGTGTCTCATGGCAGCATGAGGAGGTTAAAGGATAGGAAAGGAGCAGGAAGATAAACCACCCTGTGAAGCCTGAGCAGGGCAGGGAAGGAGGGAGGGAAGAACCAGTTCTCTGGGGTGGCTCTGTAACTTCCTCAAAATGCAGGAAACATCACTGGCTCTTCCAAAGGGACTGATGAGAGATTTTAGAAATTCATAGCCTCATGTCTCTGGGGATACAGAGATGCATGGCTGCTCCAATAAGGGGATAGGGAGAACAGAGATATGTTCCTCCAACAAAGCAGACACAAGTGACACAACAGAGTCACAGAAGTGAGTCTAAATTTTTTTTGCACTATTGCTCAGAAAGTGAGTTTAGTGAGGAAGTTGCATTTGCTCTTCATTTAGGGAAAAATTCTTTAACTCTGGCATGATGTACATTGACTCCTGCAAGTTCTCTCTGCTCCTCTGAGTTTATAAGTTCTAGGCCAATATAACCTAAAATAAGTTGTTCCCTGTACAATGCATGTACTGCTCCTTGATGTCTGTGCTGAAGAATTGTTCCAGCAGACTTTCTGTTCTGGAGCTTGGTGTTAGCACACTGCATTTTCCCTGAGCTCTCTGCCTCAACAACTTTATGCCATATCCAGCAATTGAAAGTATTAATAAGGAGTAGGCAGAGTGCTTCATCTCCCCTGGCAGCTTTTTCAACACCAAGCCAATATCAGCAGATGCACAACTAGCCACTGTAAAACAGATTTATTTTTTTTTTTTCTTCTCCTGATATGTAAAATGAGAAACCCACTGAGGTGTTTAAGAAGGAGCATTATGCTTTATGGCTACAAGCTCCATTGCTGAGGGGACTCAAAACCTGAGCCTTGTGGGTGTGGAGGGCTCTCCCATCACCTAGACACACAAGAGCTTCTCCTCTTCTCAAACATAGTTCTCATGGCACCAGCCTTTGCTTCTCCACCTTCACATGCCCTTCTGGGTCATGAGGACAGAGCTCTCCCTGCCCAAGGAAACCAACACACACAACTACTGATTAGGGTACCATGAAGGCAGAAACAGAAATTATGGCTGAATGCATTATGGCTGCTATTCCAATAATACCTTTCAATAATTTTAGTCCTAATGCAGGAAAGATTCCCTACTGACTTGTGACAAATACATACCACTGGTCCAAATTTCTTTAGAGAAATATAGTTAGAGTATGAATTTAAGATTTAAAAAAAATCTATACCTACTTCTCCCCCACTTTATTTAGTGTAAAATACTAATGTTGATTGGAAACAAGGATTTATTTTAGCATGTCTCTGTATATGTCAGAGTACCCACATCCTTATTGAATTGTTTACTCTTAGTAAATATAAGCTGTATTAAAAAAATAAGCTGTATTAAATTCGTAATGAATTTCATGATTATGACAAAGGTCTTTCAGAAAGAGTTTGCCTTGGCAAAGTTTTTTACACCCAGGCAAAACCACAGTAATATTCCGTTCTTCATTTTAAGACAATAAAATATCCATTTCTTGTTACAAAAAGATATGTATGTAATTACATGTTTTCATCTGAAGTTAAAAAGAAGGGGATCTCATTTCCATGTTGTCTGAAACCACCTTACACTTTCTGTGTACTTCTGTTCTGTAATTTCAGAAAGGATTAACTTTACACAACCTGTTTCACTAACATCAATATATTCACTTTCAAGTTGCTGTAGTATAAAACATGGATAATAGACCTTGAGATATTTGGGCTGTAAATGGAAGAACCAGGTCAACCAGAACTACAGCCAGCAATAAATACAGACTGTGCCTCCTTTCAGTTTTCTTTCCTCTGAGTCCACTTTCAGGAAATTTGTTGATCTAATAATTTAATTCAGTCAGTTATAGCTTTTTCAAAGTTTTGCCCATTTGTGTGCAATATCTTTGTGCCCATAAGAATCTGACTGGAGCAATTAATATGAATCCTTTTCATATTAATTTCTCCAGTCAGATTCTTATGGGCAAATGATCCTAAAATTCATGTCTATGACTGATATTCTTTATACACACTGTGTAGCAAAATCAAGGCTTAACAATCTCTGTTTTTTCTACATTCACATCCTCAAAATACAGCTGTTGTATAACTTTACTAAGATATTCTCTCTTGCTGTTTCATACATCATTTAATATCCCAGTGCACTAAGTGTGACCTTCACGGGGGTGGAACATCAATATTTAGTATAAATATTCCACTCTGAATATTTTTTTCTTTTCAATATTATTAATGTAAAAACTTATTCTTCTCCCAAAGCAAATAAACAGTTTGTTTGAGTCCTTCTTTTCTAATATATTTCATGAAGGAACTGATGTCTCCTCCAATCATCGTCACTTTCTTAAACAGGGTTCTTCTTTCCGAGTGTATATATGTAAGTACTAAACATTTCATATGGTAGCTGGTTGACTTAACAATGTAAGTTCACAACTTCTATTGAAAATACCTTATGATAGGTACTCTAAAACAGTTTCAGATTCATTTTATCCAATGAGACATTTTTAGCTAATTAGAAACACATATTACATGTTATGAGATATATATTGGTACAAAGGAAATTTAAAATCTAGGTCTTATTTCCTAGATTTTGGGCTTCAACTCATTCTTCCCTTCCCCAGCTTCAGTAAATCAAAGAGAAAATAAATGTGTGCATAAAATATGTGGGTGAAAAAGAAACATACAATACTAGGGCTTCAATATTTCCATTGATATTTACACAAAATTTGTCTAGTTGCTTAAATGGGAGCTTTTTTGTTTGTTTTTAATGCCACAATGCTGAGAAAATCTCTGTTTTGTGATGCCAAACAAGAAATGCATATTGAGCCAGCAGATTACTCGAGTAAGGGATGGGGAGAGAGCTGCCCATGGTCAGATGGGTCAAGGTGTGCCCAGCTGTTACCTGAGTAGTGCTGGTGGGATACAATCCACCTTCAGGTGATGTGGCAGCTTAGGTAAGTAGGAATAAATGATGTGCTGAGAGTGAGATGCACATAATGATTTTTGTGAATGTTACACACGTTTTAAAATAATAAATAAGTTTATTTAAGTAAAGTAAGAGGTAACAGAGGAGAAGGGAATTTTTGCTGTAGCTATAATTCTCAGATGTTTGATAAGCAATGTGTTAAACATCTAGAAGCCAAGAAAGCTGTACATTTTGTAACATAAAAAGGAGCTAATTACCAACAATTTCTAGTTGAAGAACAATTCTCTGAGTGTCCAAATGCAAATATTTTCATTATCAGATGCCAGTGACACCCCTTTTAAAAAAGATGTGATCTCTATGTTGAAGAAATGGAACTGACTGTAACTTTGCAGAGAACTTCAAAAATACACTACTCCTGGTCAAAAAATACCTTCACTTCTTGGTTGTTAAAGTAATATTGTAATTCAGATAGTTTGTTCTAAAAAGAGATAAATTTTAAAATAATAGCACATATAAATGTGGTCATACTAGAAAATCCAAATTATATGCTTGAATCTGTATCAGAGATACTCTGGAGTGGAATAGTACCTCTGGCAATACAGAAAGAGGTTGCTGCAGTACTTGTCATGAAGAACTACATGTGAAAACTAATGCATCCCAACAAGAACAAAAACCAGCAAAAAACACACCCCTTTACCAGCAGAGGAAAGCAGGTATGGACCTTCTCATCCATACACAAGGAAAGTGCTCTGCCTTCTTGAGCGCATCTGGGGACACGCTCATTATAAGTGGTTCCTAACCATCTGCTCTGTCTCCAAACTAAGTTAGTGACAAAGGGTAATATATACTGTCCCCAAAGGAAAAAAAAAATCTATTTTACCTATTTTAAAACCCTGAATTTCTTTATTTCAGTACCAGCTTTCTTTTTTCCCTTGCATTTATTCAAGTTAGAAGTTATGCCAACTATTGGATCCACACAAACAAAAAAACATTCAGAAAGTTCTGGGTAATTTCCAGGGGCCTTAGTTTTCCTTGTCCTGTCAGAAGCTCAGCCCTCATGATAATATCACAGTGTAGAAAAGCACAATATTAGAGACATTTTGTGATGAGAAATCAGCAGAATTACTAAAATCTCTCTGCCTGAAAGAAGAAAGTTTAAACATTTAAAATAATTATTCAGATAAAACCTACTAAAATGCAACACCACAAAAATCTACATTTCTTCATTGGTAAATGTTTAATTATTATGCACCAAATTATCTGGAAATTAATTGAACCAAAATCTGTTAACCTTTGTCACAAAAGCTGTGTAATCCTTCCTCTGAAATTATGTTTCTGAAAGCACAATGTCATGCTACCCTTTCTCTTCCCATTTAAGTTCTTCACTTGCTCTTTGAATCCTTACTTACATCCTTTCTTACTTAGTGACAGGTTCCGTGATCTAGCCTTATTCTCCAGACAGACAAAAAATCACTAATGGCTTTAAAGGTGATGCTTGTACAAAAAACCCCCACAAAACAGCCCAACCCAAACCAAAATAACAGAACACCCAACGAAACAAAAAACTGCAAATGACTAAAAATAAACATCTTCATTAATATTAATTAGTAAGTGAAATATTAGGGCAGATCATCAAGAGCATGAAGCAGACTATTCTGATTTCTGTTGATAATTTTTTTCGTTGCTTTAGTGCCTTCTATGTTATTTCTACTTTTAAAATCTCACTTTATCTGTATAACATTAACTTTTCCTGTCTAATTCTTATCTTCCTCTGAAGTATATAAACTCAATATACAAGCACAATAGAGCTCTTTTGTAATAGTTTTCTCTATTTTCCTAGCTCTAATACATTATTTCCTTATTAGGAATAATTGCTTTCTTCATTTGAGTAGAGCTATAGTTTACGCAGTACCATTCCTATCATCAATTTCCTTTTAATGAGCTGAAAATACTTTTGATAATATTTTTTTGAACCAGAAACTCACCAGATCCTATCTTGACAGAAATTTCCAGTGAAAAAGGAATGTCTTGCAGATATTTGGAAACTTAAGCTAACCACAGCTTTTTTCTTCTCCACTCTGCCCCTGTGAAGTCTAGGAAACTTCAGCTAATTATTTCATAACACAGCTTATACCATATTCATGTAATCAGAAGAGCACGTGTCTTGTTTCACTTTCAAAAAGGGCCAGCACTGGTGTTGCTCAAGACTCAGCCAACATTCTGAGAGGTTCTTGGATATTTTGGTAGGTATTACCTATATGTAAGTGGCAGTTGCTGTGTTTCCAGCCCAGGCTGGAAAAGCAGGGAGGGTCTCTGGTCTCCTAATGTTGAAAAAACATCTGCTGAGAAGGCATTAGGTAAGCGAGTACAAGCAGCTACACTCAGTAGTTACCTGAAGGAACTGTTATGGATAATGACTCCACTCACAGAGAAAAAGCATTTTTCTCATTTTTTACATTTTTTCAGCTGTTTCCATGGCACAGTCTCATCTGCCCCAAAGCATCCATTTTGGTAGTCCTCGTACTAAAAGCTTTAAGTTGTTTTAAGTTAAGAGCAGCAGTGGAGGAGCAGGATCAAGTGTTTTGACTTTGTGCTATTAGCTTTAGTGCTCAGGTTTTCCTGAAAGTTTCAGGTGAAGAAGACAGATCTTGTGTTCTTTGAAGCCTGTTGAAATCAGAGGAACTCTTTTTGTGGACTTCACTCAGCATAACATTGGCCAGGAAAGTTTTTTAAGTTTTATTTCCTTTTTTTTCCTCAGGCAGTCAGGCCAGGCCTCACAGACACTTCTGCTGTGAAAGGATGAAGTTTTTTGGTATTTTATCAACAGAAAGGTGCTCACAAAGGAGGAGTGTGACAATTCAATAAGCTCAACTGCAAACACTGCTAATGTAATAGTAAAGAGAAGCATTGATATATTTTCAGGGCAAGACAAAATATAAATAAATTCTCAAATATCTGGTTAAGAACTTATAGTTAACTTAGAAACTGAAAATTCTTATCCATAAAAGTCTAACAAATTATAGTTCTTTCAAGTGCTTTGGAGAATATAAAAAATAAATCTGTTAATTTTCTAAATGTGTTTGCTTATATGTAATTAACAATTACCATGAGCTTAATTCTGTAGATTCACAGAGCTTAAAGTAAAACATTATGATCAGCATTGTACCAGAATCTCAGCATCACATGGTCTTGATGTAAAGGGGCTAGTATACTGAGTTCATCATATCCCTCAGTGAAGCATTTCAATATTTAGCTATGTATTCCTTTACAAATATTAGCTTTTTCCCAGTGTGAATTTCTTTGCCTTCAGCCTCCAGCTAATAGATATGACTGCGCTTATTTTCTGCTCAATTAAGGAACCGTTAAACAACCATGTACTGTTATGTCAGCCCAGAGGGAGTCTGGCTACCAGAACATATGTTGAAATTTTGATGTGCCTTCAACCATGTTAATTTTTCCTATGGCATCTCTCCATGTAGTGAAATCAAACTTCACTTTTTGAATGTTTCTAAAGTACCAAGAACCAAGAGAATTCTCCTGGGAAGTGGAGGCCCAGCTGACCTCTGCTGACACAGCAAGCTGAGACAACAAACAGGTTATTGTTTCTGTATTTTGGGGGCACTGCAGCCTGGGCAAATTTAAAGTAGTGAAAAAGGCCACTGCTCTTGTTCCTGTTCTATTCATTGAATAAATGAAGGAAAAAAATGGTAAGAGGGTGAAATACATTTCTTTGCAATGCAAAGCCAAGTCAGCTTTCATTTATGAGTTCTTTCATACACTGAAATCATAGTTTTGATTTTGCTTACTAAGGAAAGTACAGACTGTCACTCTACCACAATCCTCATCTTCAAAGCCTAGTAAAATCACAGAGGATGAAAAATTATTCAGAAAGATCAGGCAATCAGAAAAGATAAGGAAAAAACACTGAATAAAATACACACAGAAAATTCTGCACAGTGTATTTTGTACTGTCTTAAACCCAGTATCTGTGGGATTAATTATTTCATGGGTATAGTATATATCCATGGGAAAATCAGACACAAGTATTTCTGTGTTTCTTTTGGCTTGAAATGCCAAAACAAGAATAGCTATAATACTTCTCCTCCTGTAAGTAATTCAGAGAAGCAGTTTTGTGAGTATTGAGTATTATGAGTATTGTGAGCATTGTGAGTAAAAATTTGAAATTTTCAAAATCAGCATGTTAGATTGCTATATAGGGCTTTCTCTTTTAGGACCTTTATTGCTGGTATTCAGCAAATGAAATATTTCCTCTGGTCATGTGTACTTTGCTTTTCCTTTTGCCCAAACAACATTATGCATATTCCTATTTCCTAATATTTTCATCATTAAATTCAGCTTTAGAAGATGGGTTTATAAAGTCTCAAAAGTCTTTATAAAAATCTTTATAATTTTTTTTTCATAAAAAGCAAGAGTAAAATATTGTGCTCATCTTCCAACAGCAAAGCACAGTCCCAGTGTGTACATTGACACTGTCTCTTATCTGTGTTTAAAATTATGTGACTGCTTAAACAGCCTTGAAACTCGCATGCAGCTACTACTTACTGCCATATTTTCACAGTATATTTTTTTCCAGTAATAGACATTCCTTTAACTCTCTTTGCCATTCATATAAATCAATGTTTTTCCAGTTGATCTGCAGCTAGTCATAAGAGGACATATTTCAGGGCTTCACAATAAACATGTAAATCTTCTGCATTGTTTTTAACAAGAAAGTAAAATGTTGCACTGTTTTGGGGTTTTTTAAACTACATAGACAACAGTGTCATTTCAAACCTTGATAATGATAAATAAGTGTGGTTACTGTTCCACTTGCTTTCCAAAGACAGTGCTTGAGTTGTCTTTTATTTTCTAATTATTCATTGAAAGTGAAAAGAAATGGCATGCTCTAGGGAGAGGAGAATAGAAACAGAAAAAACATGCTGGATGTTTTCTATTATTTTGAATTCCTGACATTGCTTGATGCTTTTCTCACCTCATTATCAGTTGTCAAGAAACAAAAAAAAAAAAAAAAAAAAAAAAAAAAACCCCAACAACATAAAAATAAAAGAGAAAACCCAAACAAACAAATAAACCACCCCTCCCAAAAAACCCAAACCCCAAGAGATTCAAAATAGCATTCTCTTTCAGGAAACAAAATCTCAACTAAAACATTGATTATGTTCTGCTTTCATGCTATAGCAACCTCATATGTTTTCCCTGTACATAGTTCCTATAGGAGGAGGCAGGATTAAAAAGGACTGCCTTCTATCTTTACTAATGGACTTAGTGTAACCTAAGCAAGAATTCTGGCCTTGATCTCTGAAAAACAAGTATGCAGCTCCATTTCAGAAGTTTTGAAATCAGGCAGGAAATTTCTTGGATTATTTCATTGAATGTCCTTTCCATTAAATACACAAACTATTAGGAATGATCACACCACAAAGTCCTTTCTCTCTTCCTCTGTCTCCTCCCCACCCTTCCTGGCTCGCCACTATTGTCCTTCACATACACAATTGCACATGTTTCACTGTTTGTTGCTTCCATTTTTTATACAATTCTACATAGTTAATTTCAGACCTAGTGAAATTACCAACTTCCCACCATTTCCCTGGGAAGATTGTTTCAATGGCCAGTTCTCCTTGCAAACTTTTTTCTCTTTTGTCCAATTGGAATCTCTGCAGAAGTAACTTGTACCCATTACCCCTTCTCTTCTCCATGTGCCTCCTTGTAAAATGTGAGTCTCCGTCTTCTCTTGTGGAAGGCCTTATCCTCATGTTACAGTATTTAAGGATAGCCACCCTTCAAATACTGTAACATGGGGATAAGACCTTCCCCAAGCCTTCCTTTCTCAAGGCTGAACAAACCCAGTTCCCTCAGCCACTCCTCACGTGCCAGGCTTCCCAGCCCTGTGATTGCCTTTGTGCCTCTCCTCCGTCCACACCTGTGCTGTGCACCAGGGACCAAAACTGGACACAGAATTGCAGGTGTGGCCTGACAAGCACTGTGTGGGGTGGGATAAGTACTTTATCTCTTCTGGTGTGGCTCTCATTGGAGCCACCCAGGATCTGCTCCCTTTCTGTGCTGCAGGAGCACTCTGGGCACTCGGAAGGAGCTGAGTCCACAGGAGTGCCAGCAGCTCCTTCCCACAGAGCTGCTCCCCAGCTGGATAGATCCCAGCCTGTGCTGCACTCCTGGACTGGCGTTCTGCTTTTCCAGGTGCAAAACCTTACACTTGTCCTCACTGACCTTCACAATGTTCTCATCAGCCCACAATTCCAGCTTATCCAGGTCTTTCTGCAGGTGGCTCTCCCTTCCCAAGTGTCTGCTTCCTCATACAGTTTGCTAATGTCATTGAACATTATAAGGGTACACTTGATTGCATCTTCAGATAAGTTTTCCAAGCAAAATTTGCCCTTGGGGAATCCATGCTGGCTCCTCTGAGTCATGTGCTTCACCTGACATATGATAGCTCCCAGGAGGATTCATTCCTTAATCTTCCCAGGGGCTGAAGTAAATGGATGTCTCCATATTTTCCTGGATCCTTTCTTTAAGCTCTTCTTGTAGGTGGAGGTGAATGAACCTTCTTCCAGTCTTCTGCAACATTCCCTGACCTACACAACTTCCCAAAGATTATGGAGAGTGGCCTCACAATGACACGATCCAGCTGTCTTGACCCCTTGGGGGGATATCATCAGAGCCCCTCGAGTCATATGGGTCAAGCTCCAGCAACAGCTCACACATCAATTCTGCCTTCACTGAAGCAGATCTGTGTTCACATCAGCCTGGGTTTTTGTTCCTGACACCTACCAGCACTGGGGACCAGCAGTGCTGGTAAAGACACATGAAGAACGTGTTGAGAATCTCTACCTTTTGAATCATGAGCTCAACTCCCCTGTTAACAGCATGCCAATATTTTGGAAGGGTTTTGTCCTTCTGTACAACAAGAGGTGCAATTCTTACCCAGGAAGGAACAGCAGACATAGCTTTCACTTCTTTAAGTTCATAAATATATCTGTTTAGCTTAATAAAATCAATAAAATTACAGTGTGAGAATTATGCTGATATACAACATGACCAAATGTCAGACAAGCAGTCTCAGACCAGAGGTCAACCTGCATCTGCCCTATCTGAGGTGCTGGTTCTCTTCCCATGAACTGAAGAAGCAGGAACATGAGAGGCAGGGAAAACATGCTCTGATGCATAGCCAGTGTCACTGATCTCACTGCTGCCATGTGAAATGCTGCTGGCAGTGATGCACACATTGATGCTACACCCTCCACCCTCTCCCTTGGCTTCCTCCATTCACCCTTCCTCCCATCAAGACTTACTTGGAATGATATTCTGCACGTGATTTCAAGACTGCAGAGATTTCCTGATGTATCCTTCCTCATCTGAAATGCCATCAGAAATCCCAGGGCAGACATCCGGAATCGTCCTTGGACCCACAGGCCCCCCCTCAGCTGTATGCTGAGAGCTTTCATTGTCACTGTTTAATAAGGGTCTCAAAAAATGTTTACCCCAAACAAGCTTGCTGTGTGTGCTACTCAGCAACACTAATCATGTGCCAACAACAGATTTTAGAAATTTTTATATAGCAGGGAAAGTGTCACTGCTAAACCGGTAGTGTCAATACAGTCCCATCTGATAAAAGTGGTATCCTTGTGCACTCTCTGCCCAAGAAATGAGACAAAATGAAGTGCCTATCTCTCTCCAGATATAAGGAACACAGAGTCCTAAATATTTTTGCTGTGTCACACATGCTAGATACTTAACGTAGACAAAAGTAAAAATATGAATATTTCTAAATGTACAGGGTAGATTTTGAAAAAATTATCCTCAGCTTTGGAAGTGGAAATGCTGATGCCTGATGAGTTATGTATCCTGAAAGGGAACTGATGCCTTTGAACATTTTACATTTTTGTGAGCTAAGTGGCAAAAGACAGCTCAGCAGCAAGCTGTCATTTGTAAGAACACTTGTTCCATTTTCTCATTCTTTGTATCCTAGTAATTTGCATTACTCTGGAGATGAAGGTAGACTTCATGGTGCTCTAGACTTCCAAGCCATACACTGCTTTACTAAGTGTCTATATTCCCATCTTCTGATGTAATTAAGAATGTTCCTGTCATGAGACTCCTGCTCAAATTGCTTCTAGAATTTAATCAAACTTCTGTAGTCCTTCCTGACATTTTTATGTCTCTGACAAGCCATTTCCCTCCCTTTAAATTAAGTGTAAGTCGTTCTTAAAGTCCTATCAAATGAAACAGTTCCTTGTTACCAAATGAGACTTTTATGCTGAGCAACATTGAGAAGTAAAGGTTGGTCTCAGAAATCATGTATGTTTGCAGCTATAAACATCCTAGGCATCTTGAAAGGGTGAAGCCAAATTGGATGGAAAGGATACCTTAGGCATAGAGAAAATCTTTAACACAGGTAACAGATGATGTAATTTTTTCTCAGTAAGGACAGTTCATGTTTGGCAATGTAGTTGATTTTCACCAGATCTTGTCTGGAGGAGCTCATTATATTGCTCATTTTGTTTGTATTGACTGATTTTTTTATCCATACTACATGAACCAAGATTCAAAATTATAAGCATGCTGAAGAGTAAAACAGTGATTGACACATCATTACCTTAATTTGCTTATACCAGTGGCATAAAGTCCTCAGAACCTGCAGACATCTTTAAGAGTTTTATTAAATGCCTTTCATGATTCTTCAGGAATTATATGTCAATAAATATCATACTAAACAATGCTCTTATAGAGTTCTAGAAGCCTTATCATTCTTGCTCTTGTCATAGTAAGATTTACTTATTTTACATAAAGATATTAATTTCATCAGAGAGAAATGGGCCAGGCCACTGACCACATTATAGTTACTCTTGGGAGACAAAGCATTTGTTGGAGAGCTGGAGGCTCATATAGGTTTTAGAAGAGTTTTAATCATCAATAATCATCATAGTCTTTATCCGTTATAAATTTTGGAAACAACTAAGATGAAAAGTCGTAGTGTCCTAAAAGGGGAAAAACAAAAGGTAAAAGGACTATTTTGAGCTTGTTCAGGCTGATAGACAGACAGCAAGATGCTTGAAATGCTTCATTATAACTTCAGCACTCCAGGACTGTAGGTAGGACAGAGAGCTTTCAGGATCTGCAGAGACACTCAGGGTGGCCATTGCAAAGCTTTGTTAAACTGCACCTTCAGGATTTCTCTGGTCTGTTGCACCAGAAGCGACCCCAGTATTCCTGATCCCTGTAGTCCATCTCAGAAGGAGACATAGCAGCACTTCAATCCCCTGTTCATCTAGGTTTGTCTCCTGGGAAAGATCTGTGCTCATGAACAGGGGGCTGGAATGAGCTGCTACGTGAGCTACCCACACAGGGCTGGTAGGTGTGCAGAGTGCACTTTGGGTCATGTGTTTCTCAAAGTGAATGTTTAGTTTGAGTGTGACCCTCTCACAAAGCAAACAAGTCTTCATTTCTTAGAGAAAATATGTCTCTTGATACAATCATTATTCGTGAGGAGATTGAAAATTACTTTCCCCATAATCTCCAACCTTTGCTCCTTGATGTCTGTAAACTGCTTCCTGAGCAGCCTATAGAGAGTACAGAGCAATGATTACACAGTGGATTGTAATTAAATTAAAACAGAGTGTGGTGGGGTTTTTTTTTCCAGAATTTACAGCATGCAGAAGAGAAATTTAATGTGAGAGAAGTTTATATACAAAGTGGTTTACCTCTGTGCCTCTAACTTGGCAACAGCTAGTTCTAGGCTCCAGGCTGCTCTTGGTCAGCAATTTGCCACCACTACTAGCACAACAGTATCTTCTTCATGCAAGGGTTATTTGTTTGTCCTCTTCCCTGTCTTGACAAAGCAGCCCTGTCAGAAGAGTCAGGTTTCAAGACATGTCCTCTCTGTGATGAAGCTGCTTTATCTATATAATTTTACATTTCCTAAGCATTCAGAAGAGCTGCTATCACATGAACATATGAAGGGAGTTCTTACATTTATATTTCTTATGTCTACTTGAACAAAGGGGAAAAGCTTTTGCAGCTCATCTGGGTACTGTTGTTTGGACTGAAGCTGATACAGCCCTAGACTTGGGCAGTAAAACAAGACAAATCTCATTATAATTAATAGCTCCATTATAGTATGGCCCTAGCTAACACTAATTCATTACACTTGTATTGATAGGAAATACTGCTCACAGTGCTGTGTATTTGAAAAGCACATGTACCTTTTAACCACTTCAAATGTTCCAAGCTGACCTTCATTTAAGTCCTAATTGTTGATACTATTTCCTATATTGCTGTGAATAGCAAAAGTGTATTTGAATGTCTCTTTTAACTTATCAGAGATGCAGACAAGCTGGACTGGATTTCACCAGCTGCTTTCCCCTAACCTTTGGCCAGGGGGCAGGATCAGCTGTACTTTAAACATCTCTGACAGTAAACCATTCAATCCTTTCTTAAAGACCCACAGAATGGGAGTTTAGTATGAGAATAAGAGAAGCACTAAAGATGTTAAAATTAAAATAACTGATATTTGTTAATTCCTATCTGACATTAAAGATTTATAGTTTGTCAAAGTAAGAAATTAGATTGGTTTGATACAGTTTGTTCTAGAAAAAGTTACCTCATGGAAGATGTTTGTTGTTAATTTTCCTAATAAATTTTAGCTACCTGCAAACAAGCAGTATGTTTGCTCTAGTACTTTTTCAGGAGCTGAAGCTGAACTTACCATTCATTATCTCTCAGGTCCTGATATTTTCACTCCAGGGAAAGGACTGCTATTGTCTTTTCTAGTGATGCACTATGCTCCCTGTACTCTGTAAGTTCTCAAAGATAAGCACAAAAAGGCTGAGACTACATTGATTAGTTCTTTAAGCATCTCAGTATTTCATCAAGCCCAGCCAATGAGTGAATGGTTCATTAACAGAGGGGGAGCTTTTACCTCATTCACTGGTTATCAGTGTCTGCTGCGCTGCAGCTAACCTTTTAACAGAAGTCACATGCAAGAGGTTTTTGAAAATTTTACCCTTCTCTGTCTTATCTGTCAAAATCCCACTGAATTTGATAGACAGCAGAATAATTCTTTGCTTGCACTGCCTTTTATTGGCAGCATCCCTTAGAGATGCTTTTTCCTACACAGCATTCCTTGCAAGTTTTATATCTTCACAGTCTTTCTGATTTAGCTTCTACAATTTCATCTTTATATTTTTTAAACATCCAGAAATCTTCGTTATGTCCCATTGTAGATTTCCCTTGGGTTTGAGGTCAATGAAAAGTGCAGGATTTAACTGTGTCAACCCATTTTTCCCATTTCAGCTGGGAAGTCAGCATGCATGACTCCTTGCTGGTCACTGGAGGAACTGCCAGTTCTTTTTTCCCCTCACACCATTTCCCAGAAAATCTAGGTGGCTTGGTTTGGGGAGATGCATTAAAGTAAATTAATACTTCAGAGGTGCCAAATTAAGGAAAGACCATCTCTTTTCTGTGGCTATACACTCTTGGCACGGATCTTGTGCCAGACCTGGCAGCTGTTCAACCCTGAAATACTGAGTAAGCTAGAAGGAAATTGGGTTAGTTTTCTGAGGTTTTGCTAAGTTGAAGTGACTTATGAAGGAATTTTACATTTGATTGAATGGGTAGATTGAGTGACTGGGGCTGGAGTTAAGGGGCTATGGGAAAGACTGAGATGACACCATATACTGGGGGGAGAAGTGTAAGAAGGCAACCATTAACTGAACAAAGGTATGACTTACTTAAGTCATCTTTGCAACATTCCTAGTCCTCTTCCTGAGAGTGGCAAAGTGCAGGTTAGGCAGAAGTGAGCTAATTTAACTTTTAAATGAGCCATGTTCTATAAGTAAGCATATCAGTGTGGGTAATTTGCAGGTCTTTCCTATTTTTACCTTATTTGACTAACTGAAAGCAGGCTTACAATTTTTAATTTATTTATATGCAATTACTCTTCTGTGAACCTCTAAAATTGCTGCCTGCTATTCTGCAGTGATGTTCATCAATAAGGCCAGTGTTGCATCCTCTGCTTTCCTCAATGATAGCAAGTATTACTGATAACAGCTGAGAGGAAATAATAATGAAGAAATAAGATAATTTTTTCTAATTGTTTCACCTGAAGGAAATTAATTACTTGTATTCATTCCAGGGCAATGGAAGTGACACCATACAACACTATGTCTTCCTTTGTATCAGAAAAAAAATTGCGGAATGGAAAAACTTAAGTATTAGTGAAGATACCTTCAAATGATTTTGTGCTAACAGACAATCCTGATTGGGCTATATGAAAAAAACTTCAACAAAATTAATCTCTTTTAGTATCGATCATATTTCCAACAGAATTTATGAATATTGAATCTATTGAACACTGTGAACACTCTGAACTAGTTCAGTGCACCACAACCAAAGACCAATATGTTAATATATTCACCTTAAGGTAACCACATCACTGAATGGTAAACAGACCTAGAAAAGAAAAGATGATTCCTTCTCATCCAGAACAAGATGAATAATATCAAGATAAAATATTATTTTTTATCTGGGACAACCCTTATTATCTCAGAAGAGTTTTTGATAAAAGCAGTGCTCAGACTGTCCTCTGGTGTATGTCAGGTTAGATGTATTGTGTTCACTGGAAATGTGACTCACTTCTGGTGTCATTTTCCTAAATTATTTTAAGGTGTCTGTTTAGCTCAGCCTCGTAAGAAGACTTTTGAGTACAAACATACTTGGCTATATCTTATGTACAATGGAAATAAAGGGAATTCTGTTTGTATATGAAAAGCAGAGAGATAAAAACATTCTTTATCCCTTTTTTACTCACATATGGAATTTAGGCCTCCTCTGTGATCATGGATGGATCATGAATGGAAAAATCAGTAACACTTGTAAAGCCCCAAAGAGCTATCTCAGACTAACTCGGTGTATAACATTAACAACAACACTTGCTTACAAGGCATTCTGTTAAGAATTGCACCACTGTGCTGGCTAATGTATTAATACATGAATAGAGCAAAGAGATTAAAAAATCCTTTTAAGCAGTGTTAGACTCAATAAAAAACTAGTTTGCTGATGTAGAACAGTATCAGTAGCCCATATTTTGTTAATTAATAAAAAATAGGGCTCTGGACTCTGTATTCAACTATTTAGTGTTCAACTATTCATGAAAATATTGGACGTTGTTCTGTAAATAAAATCCAAAGAAGAAAAACAGTGGGGGAACCCCAAACTCTGTCCCAGAGATGTGAAAGTGAGTTAAAAAAGCATTTTCCTGCAGCCACCAGAGACACATGTCTGGGTTCTTGTTCTGTGATGAAATTTAACATTATATTAATTGATTCTGAATGGTCCTTGGCCTGACTTGTTGCAGCCAAACTGTTTTAAAAAATAGAGCAGTTACTATGTAATACTAAGTCTGTAATATACAAGCAAAAGAAGACTTGAAATTAGGGATAAATTCCTCCAACATGACCTGCTCTCACACTCAGAGGAACTGATCAATAATTATGTTTGTGTATTCTGCATGCTATGACATCCTATCAGTATAATCTAATTAACATTGCCTCAAATTTCATAGGATTATTCTTTAAATTCAAATTTTAAAAAATTTAAGGTTAGACAAGTTGACAACATATTTATGAAAACATCAAAAGACTTTGTAACAAATTAAACATGGTAAGCTCATCCCTGGAATTATGTTTATAGTCTATTTACAGGGTCTTGCAAGATACAAATTTCACAAAGGTCTTTCTTGGGCCTCCTTTATTCTTCTGTACTTCTGTTTGTTTGTCATTGTTGTACTGTCAAAACAGTCAAGTGTTTATCATGAAACTAGTCATTCAAACAAAGTTTGCACAAGTGGGTGCAAGAGGCTCTCATCTGCTCAGTCTGAGGAAGAATATAAAAGAAAATAATTTGATGCAAATTTTTTTCTAGTGATCATAATGATATCTTGCATAGAAGTTTAGACAATTATTTGGTTTTCTTTTTGTTTTGATGACAATAAAATCTAGAGATAATACAGCCACAGCTTTTTTATTTAGAGAGTTTAGTAACAGGGAAAACAGCCAGAAGGATGAAGCACCATAGCCCCAACAATTTCAGCTTGTTGACACAAACATCAAAGAATGATTAAAGCCCAGTAAGAACTGCTGTCTATGAAAAAAAGTACAATAACTTACTTTTACATTTACATCACTAACACATCAATAAAATGATAAGACTAAGGAACATACTTTTTCCTTTGGTATTTTTTAGACTTTCTCTTATGACTATGGTGTTTTTATATAATTTGTTCACTTGGTCTACCTTAAAAGAAAATACTGTGAAGAATTCATCATTTACCAGTGAACCAAAAATTGTGATGTATTATTAAGGAAATATGTTTTTTGTCTCTCTTTGTGTGTTAACTCTTCTCCATACATCTCAGTGATTTTCTGATCACCAAAACATATCATTCTTGTTAATATATTTTCAAACACAAGGGAGTTTGTAAAACTTAACAGCCTCATTTGGAGGAAAATTCTTATTTTATTTATCCCAAAGACCCAGTAAAAATACTTTAGACCTCTAAAATCTTTAAAACGATGCTACATATGGTGTTGCCAGCAGCAATCAGCCATTAAGAAAATATATCTTCCAGCCATGGGAATATTTCAAGGTTCAGGGAAAGCTTGGTATCATAGGGTTGAAAGAGCTGAATAGAAGAGGTTGGTGATATTTGGTTTTGAACTTAAAAAACTACCTCAGTTATGTATCTCTTTACAGTTATCTATTTATACTATCAAAGTAAAATCAGCACTTCCTAAAAGGACCTTTGCAGTTAGACTGTCAGGGCAGCAGCACATGATGTGATACCCTGTACTTGCACTAACTCTTGTTTATGGAGGGGCTTCAGCCCTTCAGCCCCAGAAGCTCCCACCCATATTTAGCGCATCAGAAAACTTAATATCCTAATTAAATATGGGTGTAAATTATTTTTCAAATGCATAAAAAGGAGGTGGAATGTCGGAAAAGTAGGGCTGACTGATTGTTAGCTTTCAGCCTGAAAACACATGGATTTTGTACCTTAGGCAGGATACTACTAAAGTTTGTTGGGCACAAACACTGCAGATAGGCTAGTGTTGTTTCATGGAATATCATAACAATGATATTCTGATAGTCTTGAAATAGCAGAAGCTGTTTTGAGGACATTTAAATAGTCTCAATCACTTCTTAGATTCAATTCAGTGTGTTGTTAAAGGTGCTGATATTGTATGGGGTAGGACAACTCCACTTATTTCAGGTTAGAGTTACTCAGCAATTTTTGTGATACATATTTGAAAAATATTTGTCATCTATTGATCTCAGTTTCATAGGCGACTTCAATCTTGGTATGAGGTTGCCTGAATATATGAATCTGACTTCATATATTATTCATAAATAATGTATTGCACTTTATAATTTGTAATATAAATTAAAATCTAATGTGATGTGGCACCTAGTACAAAGAGATCAATCTAAGGATTCTGAAGACAGAAACTGAAACAAAGAGGAGGTGGTTGCCTCATATCTGAAGATTTGCTGAAGTGGGTCATGACAGCACAATTCTTGTCCCACATTGGCAGTGAGCTACTTGTCCTTGATCGTGAAGACTGATGCCTTTATTTCTTGAAATGTGTGATGTCTGGCCTCATTTGTCACCTGGTATCCAGAGGTAGGATTTAGGATAGGAACACTCTGCAGGAGGATCTGGACAGGCTGGAGCATAGGCCAAAGCCAGCGGTGTGAGGTTCAACAAGGACAAAAGTTGGGCCCTGCTCTTTGGTCACAACAACCCCAGGCAGCTCCACAGGCTGGGACAGAGTGGCTGGAAAGCTGCCCAGAGTGCTGGTGGTGATGGTGACTGATCATCAGCCAGGGTGTGCCCATATAGCCAAGACAGCCAAGGGCATCCAGGCCTGGATCAGAAGTGGTGTGGCCAGCAGGATCAGGGCAGTGCCCATCCCCCTGGGCTGGGCACTGTTGAGGCCTCATCTCAAATCCTGTGTCCAGTTCTGGGTCCCTCACCACTACAAGAAAGAAACTGAGATGCTGGAGTCAGTCCTGAGAAGAGCAATGGACTGGGGGAAGAGTCTATAGCACAAGTCTTGTGAGGAGCAGCTGAGGGAGCTGGAGAAAAGAAGGCTCAGGGATGACCTTATCAATCCCTACAACTGCCTCAAAGAGGCTGTAGCCAAGTGGGGGTCAGTCTCTTCTCCCAGGCAGCCAGAGACAGGACCTCAAGTTGTGCCTGGTGAGGTTCAGGTTGGACATGAGAAAAAAATTTCTTCATAGAAAGGTTTGTCCAGGTCTGGATCACCCCAGGCAGGTGATTAATTTATTAACACCTGCAGGTATTTAAAGAAAGACTGGACATGGCACTTAGCCCTATGGTCTAGTTGACACGGTGATGACTGGTCAAAGCAATGGACTCAATAACATTTGAGGTATTTTCCAACCTAAATGGTTTTGTTAATATGTGATCTCTCAGCAGAGACTAAACAGCAGGGCCATGTCTTCAGAACAGCAGGTTGCATCTTCCTGTTGGGAAAAAATAATCACAGTAGCAGAATCACAAGTTTAAGTATCAGGTTCTGCAGGATGGTAGGGTGGTTTACCAGCAATTTAAATATATCTCAGGATGTATTCACTTACATATCAAGATATATTCTGTTGTATCTTAAAAGTATGTACTGGAAACAAGCAAAAATTTTGCACTAACACAATGCAAAAATGCAATCCAAAGCCTGCACATGGCCCTCAACCTAGGAATTAACACCAGAGACATGAGAGAAACTGGTAAGCTGATGTGTTTTGTTCCCTGTGCTCTGAAGATCCTGGGCCTGACATCTGGGTACAAGCGACCAAGTGGGATTGGTGGAACACTCCAGCCTGGGCACCTACCAGAAGGGTTTACAGAAAAACCCTTTTCCCTTCTCTACAATCACACCTAAGTTAAAGAGCTCAGTTGGGGCACATATTGAGGTTTGAAAGAACAAAAGAGAAAAGCCCACACTAGGGATTAGAACCACAGTGTTTAAATGGACTTTTCACACAAGTTTACGGTAGAAGAGAAAAGCCTAAAAGGAATAGGCAAGGATGTTTTACTGTACTCCATTTGACCACTGCTATGCTATTACCTTGATAATTACTTCAGTAAATGTGTAAACAGCATTTACCTTTTCCTATTGTAATTATATTCCTGGCTACCATTTTCAGCAGAGAAAGAAAACATGTACTGCAGATGTAATTAATCTTAAAACCTGAAAATCTGTGAGAGAAAAAATCATCATCCAGAAAGAATCATGAAAGTACTGTCCTCACGACAATGAAGACACCAAGGGCTTCAACAGGTCATTCAACAAGATCTTACATTAGCAAAGCTAAAAATGATTGTCCAGGCTAAGGCTGAAGGAGACAAAAGGACAGAATTGTTGCCATTTTCTTCAAAGTGGAATTACTGAAAATGAAAATGATCCAAGGAAAGCTAACCATTTTGTTAATATAAATTCATCAAATATGGAAAAGAAAGGTGACAGAAAGTTGCCAGAACTTATGGCATAAGTGGAAATGTTCTGTTTCATTACTGTTCATGTAAAATTGATCCAAGTACTAAATTTAATTGAAAATAATAATAATAATTGTGAAATATGAAGTAGTATACCAGGTCAGCTCTAACACAATGGAAGTAGTAGTAGTCCTTCAAATCTAAGGAACTGAGCATACGAGAGAGAGCAACCTTTCTGTGACAGCACACAATGAAAGGAGATGGTGTCTTAAAAACATATATGTCACCTTGGTTCTACTCTGGTCCCTGACACTGCGGGCTTGCTTAGATCAGCATCTCTAAAATCATTGTAGCCATCTGCTGTACACCTGGAGGGTAAAAAGATCAGGTTTAAATGCACATCCCAATTCAGGTAGAACAGATTGAATCTCATCCTGCTGTCAGCCACCAAACAAGCAAGGAAAATATTTCTACACTGACAATTATAGATCAAAGGAAAACAAATGGTGAGCACTGGAGGTCTAAGTCAGGATTAGACTGATAGAATCATTGCAGTTCTTTGGTCAGTATAAATGCATCCTACAAAGCCTAGGAAAGGGAAGCCTGGGTAAGTGATATGTTCAGCCTGCATGGAACTGTGTGTCACTTCTGAGAGAAATGCAGCTGAGGGTCAAAGCATATTAAATCATTTGCCTCTGGAGTGTCTTTCAACAACAGGCCAATAATGCCATTTGTGATGATGTTTCTTGTGGAGAAGTTACAAATCAACATTAAAGGACTAAAATTTGCTCTTCAGTTTTACTGAGTACCCAGAAGATTGAGTGTTAATTGGGGCTCAGGAGTCCATAGAACTGTGTTTGGAATATCATGACAATGGATTTTAAACAGAAAATGTAAAATACTGAAATTTGGAAATTTTTTTTGGACAATGTAATTGAAAGCACCACAACGAAATTTCTGGTGACAGCAGTTGGTGACAATCAGAGTCGGTAATTCTAAAAAATTACTATAAGTAATTTTTTTGCATACCTACAAAGTAGTGTGGAAGTCAATATACAAGCATAATAAAAAGGGAATCATATATAATTTTAAAACATCATGTTTAATCTATTAGTTTCGTTTGGTTTGGTTTGGTTTCCTTGCTTTATTTTTTCTGATTTCAATGCCAAAATGATATACCACTATGGTATATAGTGCTCTTTTTGACTGTCTTTCTATGATGGGTGCATGAGAATGGAGACCTGTGAGAGAAATTTTGCCTCGTTAGCAAGTAATGGTACCTAAGTTTGGAAACTTGATGGTTGTTTTAAGAGCTACCCAGACAGAAAGAAAAACACAAAATAATGGTAAGCAAATAAAAAAATAAACAGATTTTGTATTCTTTCATAGAAAATAAATGTTTTTATATTAGAAGATGTCATAATGAAAGATATTTATAGCATAATATTAGTAGATCAAGACATCTGAGAAGCAAACATGTCAGACTGTGTATTAGCAAGATATATAATCTGTGAAAAATAGGGAACAATTTATCAGGTTGGTTGTACAGTGAATAATAACATATTTGTAATAAAGTAGGAATTAGAGATTATAATTGTTCATAAAATTTCTTCATGACAGAAAAATGTTATAATGATTCTGACTCATATTGCAGTAAAAAATAAAAAAAAGCATTCAGGCAAGATGTCTGAAGAGAGAAGATCCAAAGGCACTTCCTTTCAAGCACAGAAAGCACAATGCAAAGGCAAATACTTTGCTCATTTGTAAATGGGTTTGGTATGCCAAGAGAAACCTAAGGCATGTAAGGTACTCAGAGGTCTGCTCACTGACATCACTGAATCTAGATTAAACTATTCAGACACTTGGAAAAGATCATTGCAGACTGCAGGTAGTAGGCTGTGGTGAGACAAGGAAGACATCTTTAGAATCTCCCGACACAGCAATCAAGTGTAAGTTGTATGAGCAAGAGATAGAGACACCAATGCACTTTAAAGCTTTCTATCAGCTACCTCCTCAGCTGGCATATGAAAGTAGGGATAAAGTTTCACTGCCATAAAATGTGGCCTTGTGAAAAATCTATTTTACAAAGTGGTTCTTTCCTTTCTTTCTCAAAGAGACATAATTTTAGTTATCTTCACTTTTCAGTCCCTCCAATGACTTTTTCATTGTTTTTTTAAAGTTTAAAACAAGATCTGTCAAAACCAGCATGAGTTTTCAACTGCAGAAAATCCAGGATGCATTCTATTAATTTTTACATACTTATGTTGTAATTCTTTAAAAGTTCACCTGCATATCTAAATGGGCACAAATTCTGCATGTCATTGGCACTTGACTGCATTTGGATGAGTACCATTAAGACTGGAGAAGAGAGATATGTTCTGCTTCAGCTCCAGGCCTATCATCGTTCATGGTGGAATCTGGCTCTGGTCAGGTTGAGAGTATTGAGTTCTTCTCCATCTCTACATCATGAGGTAAAGAGAAGAACCTTTGCCAGACAGTCTGTTTCTGTTCTCCTAGGAGTCAAACCCATTGTGGTAATGAGAAATGCAGGGACCCCAGGCAGGTGCAAAGGAGTGCTCTTTATTGCCAAAATCCTGGCCTTTTTAAGCAGTTAGCTGGTTATCAGTTTACATAGTTTTAATGCAAAACAAACCCAAGTCAACCAGCCACCACACTCCATGGCATGTACATGCAGCAGTCATGCAGCCTGTCTCTCATGTCTCTCTAGTCCAGCTAAGTCACTCCCCCACAGCTGCCTTATAGAGGCTGGAGCCATGTTACAAGGCCTTCCCTTCATGAAGCCTTGCCTAACATAACCAACACAAATTTTTGAAGATAAAGAAACTGTATTGAATCCTTTATCTTGTTCTGGGTCTATATGGACTGGCTCTCACTTTCCCAAGGCAGCAGTTTGCAACAGTCAAAATAATATTAGTCACCAGACTCCTCCAGAACTTTTAATTATTTCTCCTCAGTTCAGCAGGTCTGCGCTGACCTCACTGATGGGTCTTCCTATTGCTTCTCTAAAATTTGTTAGTTACTTCATACTTTCCTTCATGCGAAAGGTACAGATTTTGTTGAGTTTCTTTAATAGAGAGGCCAAAGCTAAACCAAGTCCTACAGCAGACACTGCTGCATGATCATGGGAGTGCAGCCCTCCCTCCAGATACCATTCCCTGCTTTCCATCATACTATTTTTTTTTTTTCAAGTGAGCCTACAGTGATATTCATTGACTCTGATAGGCAATGTGTCTTCACTTGATTTAAGTCTTTGGGGAAATAAATTTGTACTGCTAGCATACACAGTGCCTCAAGCTGAGGAAGACACAGATGCCAGTCATCTACTTGGCTACATTCCCTCTGAGGGAGAGAGTCTTTTCCACTCTGGAAACTTACCAAGACTGTTTAGTGTATATTAATTTTTTATTGCACAATGTCTCTGTGCTTTACTGCACAGAAAGAGTCATATTCTTTTCTTGTCCTTCAGCTGCCTCCATCTGCCCTGGAAATTTTGCCAGCACAGGACAATAGTCAGTGGGATAAAGTGAGTAATGAAGTTAAAGTGCTTAAAACAGCTGGACAAATCTGCATGCTTGAACATTCACAGCCAATAGCCCTGAGGGATCCTGGCAGGTGGAAAAGGACCAGGAGAGCTTCCTGGAGAATCTTGCACTACAGATATGCTCCCATCTATTTATTTTAATTAAGTAAAGATATTCTATATTTTTGTAGTCTGCATAATGGCATTCTGGCATTCTTCTGAAACACTAACATGATTTAGACTCGATGTATGACTTAATAAATCAGTGGCAGACTATGGTGCAGAAATGATCAGTGAATGCCTGTGTAAATCCTGGGATAATTTGAGACAATTTTTAAAAATATCATCTATGCAGAGATTTTTTCGTGCATTTTTTTTCCATTAACCTCTAGTGAAATTTGACTAACTTGATGAAATCAGGGCAAAGATATTTTAATCCAGTCATCCAGTGTGCTGTGTCCCCCTCCCTATTGTAACACCTCTGTGCTGTGACAGAATAATCAGTATGTGCCTCATTACTTATACATTAACCAGTATGACCCCCAACACTAATGAGTGTGTTATGATATCTGTTATGGAGAATATATCAAAAAACATGTTCCCTTCAGGCTCTGTCAGATTCTGTACTCCAACTGTGTCAAATTGCCACTGTTTTAATTGACATTGAATATTGAAGTGGCTAATTGTGAAAAATAAGACTGGTCATTTCTCACTGACTGAGTAAACATATAGTCTTCTCTAGTTCTACTATATCTTAGAGGAAACATCATTCTATACCAGGAAATAATTTTATTGTTTTTATTTTTCCCTGTATTTCTCAAGGCTTAATATGTATTATTATGTTTTTAAAAATAATTACATTCTCTCAATATGCATTGTACATACTTCACTTTATGTACTTAAAGAAACAGCAGCAGAGAAAAAATGGGACTTTTTCAAGTTTCATTAGAGTTTTCAGTGAAAAATTCTTTCCATCTTTTTATTCCAGATAATTAAAAGGTAATTAATTTTTATCTTTTCTTCTGTGTTTTTGACATACATGTCATACATGTCCATAAATTTGTGGACAAAACTAGCTGTAAACACACTGAAGTGTATGAACTATAGAAGACTGAACCCTCAATTTAACAGGTGAAAAAGTACTCTGTTTAGTTACAGCTGTGAACAGAACTGATTAAAGGCTATCAGAAACATAGAAAAACAGGAAAGGAAATATATTGGTTCCTGCAATCTCAGGATGTTCATGACTTTGGGATCAAAGGCAAATTTCGATCATCAGTGGATTTCCTGCCTAACCTCACATTGTGCTTCTTCCCCTGTAGTGGGTTGACCCTGGCTGGCTGCCAGGCACCCACCAAAGCCTCTTGATCACTCCCCTCCACAAATGGACAGGAAAAGAAAATATAAAAAAGGGCTCATGGGTTGAGATAAGACCAGAAGAGATCACTCACCAAATAGTGTCAGGGGCAAAACAGACTCAAATTAGATATATTAATTGAATTTATTACTAATAAATGCAAAGCATGATAATGAGCAGTAAAATCAGACTTTAAAATGCCTTTCTCACACTCCTCTCTCCTTCCTAGCTCTGCTGCTTTCTCCCCAGCAGCACAGAGAGACAGGGAATGGAGGTTCATCATATTGTTTCTGCTGCTGATCAGGGACAGGGGTCCTTCCCCTGCTCCAGCCTGGGTTCTCTCCCATGGGAGACAGTTCTCCATGAGCTTCTCAGTGGGTCTATCCCATAAACAACACATCTCCATGAGCTGCTGCAATGCGGGTCACTCTTCCATGGAGTGTAGTCCTTCAGGCACAGCCTGCTTCAGTGTGGGTCACAAGCCCTACGAGGACCCTGCTCCAGCCCAGGCCTCCCAAAGGATCACAGGCTTTTCTCAGGCATCCACCTGCTCTGGCCTGGGTCTCCTCCAGGGGCTGCAGGTGGATCTCTGCATCCCCTGGGACCTCCATGGGCTGCAGGGCCACAGCTGCCTCACCATGGTCTCACCACAGGCTGCAGGGGAGCCTCAGCTCTGGTGCCTGGAGCACCTCCTGCCCCTCCTTCACCAACCTTGGTGTCAGCAGGGCTGCTCCTCTCACATATTGTCACTCTACTGTTCTCTGGTCACAATTACACATGCACAATAATTCTTTTTCTTAAATCTGTTATCTTAAAGCTGTTACCACCATTTCTGATGGGCTGAGATTGGATCTGTGGAACATGGAGGATGCCTCTGGCAGCTTCTCACAGAAGCCACTCCTATGGCAGTCCCACTAACAAAACTTGTCCATACAAAGCCACTACGTCCCCTTAAAAAATTTTATCTGTCTGATGTTTTCCTTTGCAGCACTGAAATTAAGTAAACATTAAAGGGAATTTCACTTTTTCAGGAAACATGAATTGGTAGGATGGAACAAAATTCCTAATAATATTACTATTATTATAAGCAATTCTGAAAAACACTTTATTGGAAATATAGAAATATAGAAAATATAGAAATATAGAAATGAGCTTATAGAAATGTTTCATAACAATAACAGTTTCTTGAAAAAATATAAATTATATTCCCTTATAAAAGACAAGATTGAAATAACAATGTTGTAAAGGTACAAAAGATATAGAAGATGAAAGATGATAGAATCAAATTACCCTGAGATATCTGATTTCAATTCAAAGTGGTTCAAAATCAAGACTTCCTTAGAAAAAGACTGAATTTGCCAACACATCATCAATCAGTTCTGATTTGAAATTTAATTAAATTTTGGCTTTACATTTTGGAATGCACTAAATATTACAAACTTTAATGCTGTTACAACACAACAGATTCAAAACCATGCCCAAAAGAGCAATACTCACAAGCCACATTATCAAGTAAAGGAAATATATAAGCCTGAAAACTACAAAAACATCAGGTTTTCAGAGATATAAGCCACTTTTCTATTCTATGGGCTATATCAAAGCAAAATTCTCCTGGCATTTTCACCATTAAATAGTTCATATAGTTAGTGCGTACAATAGTATGACATAAAAACATACAATTACTGGAAAATTAATTTTGATTCCAATGAGATACTGGGGTTTTTTTTAATTTCAATTTAAAAAGGCACATAGAAAGGCTTGTTAATCACAGCACAGATACATATTTTTAAGAACACACAGATAAATATTTTTAAGAACTGGAAGCTCTCCATTCTTTAACAATTCTGGATCAATTGCTATGGAAATCCATGAAAAGTGGTAGTTACTTTATCTGTTTAATTATTACTGTAGTGATAAGTTTTGGGATCCAGACACAGAAGCTTATTAAATAAGCT
Organism: Passer montanus; assembly: GCF_014805655.1. Lineage (NCBI taxonomy): Eukaryota > Metazoa > Chordata > Aves > Passeriformes > Passeridae > Passer > Passer montanus. The sequence goes on along the minus strand of NW_024366815.1, from coordinate 10,347,564 downwards.
TTCTTGCTGAAGATGTTTATAAATGCCACATTTCCCTGTTTGTCAACAGTGTATTGCGACACTTAATAAATTGAGGAAGGGTGTGCCAGCTTGATGTTTAGAAAAGGATTAACATGTATCTAAAGTGAAGTATCTTTTGAGACCTTGTCAAAACGAACAAAAAATTCTTATATTTTGAAGTGTCAGCAAAAAGGTGCCGTCACACATAAAGCAAAATTGATTGCCAAAGAAACGAAATATCTTAATTCACTAAAATCACAAATAGTTGTTAACATACACCTAAAAAATATGTGTATTAAGAAGACCAGTCAAATCAGTGCAAAGATTTATATGCTTGAGGTTAAGCAAGGAACAATGAGTGGAGTTTTTTCCCATCCATGGTGCAATCTTTGTACGACCTGGTGATTGAATGTATGACCTGGTCACTGAGTTGCTGTTTCAGGGAACATGTTACATTCAATAAGCATAGAATAATTAGTCTGACCAGCTAACATGCTTCACTAAATTAAAGATAAGTTACAGCAAGACTGTCCATGTCAGTCCTTGTCAAAAGGCAAGAGTGGCAGGCAAGTGGCCTCACCTCACTTTCCTTAAACCCATCCTCTTCTCTGTCCTGCCACACCAAACACTGACACCAGCTGAGCATTGTGTTGACCATTCTTACACCATGCAAGATGTCAGCATGGAGACTAAAACCCATCCTTCCAGACAGAAGATAGAGGAGTGAAATTCAGAAGCTCATACACTGATGTCACACTAGGAAAAAGCAGACTTACTGGAGGAATGCACACACCATCATGCCACCACTGTGTGCTCCTTTCCCTGGCCAAAAGCCAACTGTGCTCACTGCCAAAGGCAGGTGGGCATCTCTGGGCATCCAACAGGCTGCAACAGGGGCATACACACAAGGCACTTTGAGGGAAGATTCTCAGTTTTGCCCTTTTTTATTTCCAGAATTAATGTGAAGTGAAAATACTGAATCTTTTTCAACTTGTTTCTAAGGTGTCAATAAATAGATATTTCCTAAAATGTCTGTTTATTAAAATATTCCTGTGAATATGTGGGTTTTTGCTAGGTCTAATGGAAGGTGTCTGGATGCATTTCAAAACAGATTTCTGGGACATTTCTGAGCTGCTGGCTTCAAATACAGGACTTCACTTGAAGTCTAATGACTTCAACATTAAGCTTTTACTTTTTCTGTACCAAGCCTAACATACGTAACTGGAAAAGTTAATTGAAGTCACCTGACCTCCAGAAAACTGGTATTGTTATGACATTAATAAGAATTTTGTCATGGTGATTTTAAAATTTTTCTAAGTTTTGTGTCTTCACAGATACACAGAGGAGCAGGACAAACACAACCCTATTAATATTCCAGCTATTGTCTTCTAAATAGCAACACCTCAGTGAAATCAAGAAGTCCTCCAATGCTTGTAGTACTTTGTTTATTTAGAGTCTTAAATTGTCTCTGCACTTATAGTATAATTGAGAAAGAAATAAAGAGTCCATGTGTAATACAATTTTTTAAAATGAAACCTCTTGAAAGTAAACTATGCAAACTCCAATTTTTAATATTTTTTTGATACAACTGTGAGCATTAAGCTTTTATCACAAATACCTCCTGTTCCAAGCTTTATCAAGAAAGACAGCTGCAGGACACAGCTACTTTAAATAAAAATTGGTTTAGAAGTTAGCAGTTATTTAAAAGTTACCAATTGGCCTTTAAAACCACCTTAAGCATAATCATGTCTCTTAAGTTATAAATTTTTATTTCCTTCTTCATCAGAAAATATTAAAAGATAATATCACATACGTCAAACCCATAAATACTCTACACTCGCTTTCATGTGCTTTGCTATAAATGTATTTTAGATTAAATTTAAGCATAATCCCTAATTCCTCTTAGCAACATTAAAAGAAACCCAACAGTATTTCTCATCATATGAATGAAAGAAATTTCAGAGAAAAGGGTTTGAATCAAATCCCTATATAACCCCCAAGCTGCAAATGCAAAAGAGACAGATAATTTTTAGGACACTTACCCGGCATCATGTGCATATGAGACAATGCAAACCCTCACCCTCCCTGCCCTCCTCTCAGGTCTATTGCAACACCAGCAAAGTACTGCCTTGACATCCAGTGAGGTGCAGGGGCCACACAACTCTTGTACGTTACCTAGACAGTTGTCTCTTTTGGGATTGGAGTGCTCAGGCACCTACAGGATACATGCCTAAGTAGCCTGGCTGTGGAAGGATTTGAAGCTTTATTTTGGTTCTGCAACTTTCTGATTCCAAGTCACTAACTGGAAGCACAGAGCTACTCAAGTGCTTTAAGGTAAACAGTTTCTCCAGCAGAGTTGATGTGATTCTGCTGGTGTCCCAGTGCTTGGGAACATGGTCCTCATGCAGAGGGAGTCCCTGTGTGAGCCAGTTTAAGATTAATGTGGAGGTAGGGCTAATGAACATGGGTGTCTGGGTGGCAGAGAGCTGCTGCTTGTAACATGCTCCATTCTTTTTGTGCTTTTACTGTGCTGAGGAGTCACAGTTGTTTTACACCCTGAGGACTAAGCCCACACTGTGTAAGGAATTTAGACAATTTTTCATGGTGAAAAATCCACAGAGCAGATTACCAAGTTCAAGGTTCAAGCACCAAATCCCAGGATGAACTTGCTTTGCAAAGTACTGATAAACTCTCCCTGTATGTGTGTGTCAGGTCTGCACAATAGTTTTTCAAACAATGGGAACAGCCCAGCAAGGATCTCTTAATTATCCAAAATCAATTATCGTAACTTCAATTTTTTCATTTTATTAATAGTTGAGTCAGAAGTTATTACTATAACTGTACAGAAAAGTAGGAAATCAATAATACATGCTGAGCTGTGGAACTTAAAATAAAAAATAGAATCTTTGAAGCCATCAAACACTTAACTTGTACTTACAGTTCATCAGAGACACTCAAAAATTTATGTAAGAACTTTTCTTGCAGTGTTTACTTACTCGTGGCCCTCAGTGGTACCAGATCCCATTTCCTCAACAGGAGGAGATGACATTCAGTCTGCACCTTGGACAGTCTCAAGAGCAGTTTATCAAACAGTTACACTATGTATGGGTGACGAACAAAGCATGTGGTACCAACACTCACATCATTCTGCCTTTCTGATTAATCACTAGCCACAAAATCAAACAACTGAAGCAGTTTAAGCCACTAGAGGCTCTAGGACAGATTATCATCTACTGCAAAGTGGTAATAGTTGTGCTGATTTTGAAAACTTGGCCTTGGGAGGAATGCACTGCAGTTATGGACACCAGCATTCAGTGCTTGGGAGCAGGAACCTGCAGTGCTTTAAACAGCAGATCACACAGATGCCCAGCACAGCACAAACTGACGCGACTTTTACTAGTATTTTATGCAGTTCATCTTTTCCAAACTCACCATCCTCATTTTCCTTCCTTGGAGCTGAGACAAGCAGTGCCATCAGGAACACCTTGAATTTCAAATGGGAAACAGCACTATCTTAATATTTCACATCGCACTTAAGTGTGCCTTTGCACTGCTCTGATTTCAGCACCCTGGAAAGCCTAGGAGTTGTACAGCAAGGTCATCAAAAAGACATGAGCAGAAGTTGAATCCCAAAAACACCGTGGCACTGCTTGCCACTGACTACTAAATAAAGATTTTGTATATTACCACCTTTTTACTTTCTTATCTCCATGTCGACTCAGAGTTTTAGGTAGCACCAATCTCTAACATCAATGGAAAAGCAAAACAGTAGCAAATGTAGAAGGAGAGAATGCTAGGTAGTTGAAATTAGTATGAAGACAGATTTTTTAAAATATGCTGTCTAAACTATTTTTTTTAAATTCAAGCCTTTTAAATTGATTTCTTACATTGATTTCGAGGCAGGAAAAATTTCAGTAGCCCATCTGCCCTCCTTTTTGCTTCAGCTTATCAATTTTGGAGATCTTAAATCAGATTCAGTTCTAACTTGTCTTCCACTGATAAAAATGTTAAAACTTACTTGACTCATAAGGAGAAGAGTTTTTTGAAATACACAGACATGGTTGGTCAGCCTAGTGCTCTATCTATACAGTAGCTACCAGCTGAGTGTAATCCTTCAATAAAAAGTTGTCTACACTAATCATCCTTAACAAATTTTCCTGAATACATAGTCAGTATAATCCTGAGGTCACTTTTCTATCAATCTTATCATCTTTAACTTGGAAAAAAAGATCTACACATTGTCCTTCTGTGAATTTAATCTGGTAGTGTTCAAAAATGCAATAAAACAATGTCATTGTTAACACCGATAAAATAGATAGCAAGTATGATATATGAATCAGTAACAAAAAGTATGTCCTTCTTTCTTATTATTGCTATGAAAAATTGGTAATTCTTCTGACAACGTGCATGTTCACTTACTAGCTTATCTGAAGATGCAAAGGCATATTTTTAAGATTAGATTTAAATTATATTCTTGAAAATAAAGGATTTCCCTTTTTAATATTAGTCTATGAGAAAAACATTTCAAAGAAAAAGAAAGATCAGGCAAATGACCCCCATTAGTAATGGTATCACTCCTAAATAATAACATTTAAAAATTATTTTAGGAAAATTCTATCAATAAATGAAAATACTGTGATGTGGGAGGTAGCAATTTCCAGCACAGAGAGAGAAGCAACAGAGAAAAGAAAGACAAAAAGAGGGTGTGGATGTGATAGAGGAGAATATTTGCTAGGTAGAATCAACATTATAACAGAGCTTTTCTCCATTATAGGCTGTTCCACTTCTGGAAACTTGTGATCTATCACCATGATTTTCCCTTTTATTCTTTTGTCTTTTCTGATTTATCATCCAATACAATCCACTAGATCTGTCAGAGAAAATTAGCCACGACTGACTGGCTTGCATAATCTTTTCTTAATATTCCCAGAAGCTGAGTTCAGAGTAACTAGTTTAAATTCTGTATTTTTCTACTATTCCTTTTTTAAAAGGCTATGTTTAGTTTCTGTATATTCTCTGTAAATCCCCACAAAGAAGAAACATTACCAGAAATATGTCACCTTTTTAACATAGAACTTCACTTTACCTATCTCCATGATTTGAGCATACAAATTACTTTTCAAAAGCAATTACTTATGCCTTTTATTTCATACTCTTCTGTAACACTGGAATCTAGATGGTGTCAAATGGCACAGTTTCTTCTGGTATCAGCACCAATTTACATCAGCTGAGGTCTTGGACTTTTCAATTTCTCAGTTCTTATGTTTATTCACCCCCCTAACCCACAAGGGATAACTCTTAAATACCATGCAGTTCTTACTATCCCTTTTATCATCCTCACTGGATTCATGCAATACAAATGACATTCATATTTTTTTCAAGTGAAAATATAGAGAAAATTTGGCTTAAAATTGCAAACCTATTACAAAGGATATGTAGCTCCTGGAAATTGCAGTGTTTTTACAATGGAATCAGAATGAACATCAGCCAGCATATATGTTTGGACTTGGGGGTTTTTTTTATGTTGAAGACTTGAAGTTAGTTAAAAACTGTGTCTTTCACCTATAAGCAACCACCTTCACATGGTAGCTCAGTAGTAATTCTACCTCTGCAAGAATTACCCTGGAGATCCAAATTCTGATAAAGTGCAGCTAGTGATTAATGTGCTGGACTGGAGGAATACAGTTTGTTGAAAGAACCAATCAATGGAACATCTTTGCAGAACTTATAAATATCTCTTTCTGCAATACACACAATCTCAAAAGATTTTCTGAGAGAGGTCTTTTGGAACACAGAGAAAAACCAGAGGTGAACTTTATTCTCAAACTTGTTCAAAATAAGACAATCTGTAGAACCTTCTGCATTCTACCTGAAATCCTTACAGTAAGAGCAATCAAACCTGCTTTTTTAATATTGTTATGCACAGGTAGATACAGAAACACATCCCTCTGCAGCTGTTTCCCCACCAGTGTTCTGGCTGCAGTCTGTAACACATGATTGCACAAGTTCTTGTACTGTATGTGACATTTTGCTGGTCTGGGGGTGCAGCTGCCCTTCACCACTGTCCTCGTACAGTGAGAAGACAGCATTAAAGACAGGAAAAAGTCGAGTGTCAGTCTGTCTTCCAAAAAGGTTGATTCAATCCGAAACAAAAAAGAGGAGATTGACATCATATAAATAATGGGAAAAAATCACACATGGAGATCATGGAATATCTGTCCTCCAGGATTTTCACCATCTGAGTGGGCTAAGCCATGAACAACCTGACCATTAATGTTACCCCTGCTAAGAGCAGGAAGCAGGCCCAAATTACCTCAGAAATCCTTTTCTACTGAAATTATTGTACAAAAATAGAGAATGATGATTTTAATGGGATTTTTAATACGTTTAAGTTTTGTTCTATAAGCAAATACAGCCAGCAACCATCCTTCATTAACCAGTTTATCTGTTATTAAAAGCCTGCCAATATTCAAGATTTTCTCAGTATGATATCCTCTCTTTATTTCTTAAATATTTTGACCATAAAAACTAACAAAGCAGTGTTCTGTACTCCTGACCAAAACTTATGGCAACAGATAAGGCATCTCATTGCTTTCCTTTTACAGATTTTTGCAAGTTAGATTTTGCTGCATCAGTTATGGATTGGAGACCTCCCTTAGTGGTCATAATAGCTAATTTTGGTATTTATTTAAGTTTAATTATCATTGCTGCTGCCATTCCTAAGTCATTGGTGACATAAGATGAAATCTGGAACTCTTAAGAAAAACAGACTGTTTTCCACACACTTATAACAATTATTTTGTATCTCTCTGTAAATAATAGTATCTTTAAACAAAAGTATATAGTTAAAATAATATTACACGAAAGAACTTAAGATCGATCCATTTATTTTTCTACTCTGAACATACTTTAAAAATCCCCAAAGAGAGAAACATTTTGAGATAAAAAGGAGAAATATGTAAGAATGACAGATATACTTTAGGTGGTTGCAATACAGCAGTAAAACATCACTATATGCAAAAATCATCAAGAAATGTAACATCCATAAGCAAGACAGTAGGAAATAAACATATTAACTGCTAAGGGGAACACAGGCAACAGAAACAATGCTGAATGTCTTGAGTTATGTAGTACAGGAATAATTATGTTGTGATGGTGTTTATCGCACACACATAGATCTTCTGGAGATATTTTTTGTGTTTTACTCTTAATGATATTCCTATGCTGTACGCATGTCTCATTTCTGACATTTTGGGCCATGATGTCTCCTAAGCCCAGAGCACTAATAGGCATCCAGAGACACTCCAATGTGGAGGACAAAAGGAAAAAACAAATCACAACAGTGGCAGTTTAAAAAATTTGTAAAGTGACAGGGATGAAAACAATAATTTCTGCCAGAGGAAAAGACTTCCCAGAGGACAAACTGCTGCTCTGCAATGCAGCAGCTAGAAAGAAGCAAAAGATGTTGGTCTTGCTGTCTGTATTGTACTATGCAGAAGCACAAGAAAAAGCAATTGGCTGGAGGAAGGCAGAAAACATCTTTGGCTGTTTGTACTACTGGCATGTCATAATGTGCTTGTCATCACCACCACACCAACAACCACCATTACATCACAAAGTTACTACTGAGTTTCAGTAGGAATTACTATCTTGGGGATGGGGGTGGTTGGGGGGGCTGTTACCTTCTCAAAGTGCGAAAGTGGCTGTGGTGGTGTTTGGATTGGGTTTTTTTAATGGTGAAATGTGAATATTGCCCATAATTTCACTGAAAACAGTTTTATTTACCATATTAAAGATGTTAAAGCACAGGTAACACAGAAGTGGAGTCACTCTCTGATCAATGAACTCTCAATCAACCAAATATATATCAGTGCATTAGTAAACTGTCTCTGCCATTTTTTAAGGCGTTCTTATGTCTGGGTTTTTTTCAGCTATCCTTGCATATTCATGAACATTGCTTGGGTTAAATATAAAATTTTCTTTTACAAAGATCTAAAAAAAATTGAAAAAAGTTGACATACATTTTAGAAGTTCCAGAATGAAACTATTTTTTCTTCTTATAGGTAGTTTATAAGATAAAGGCAAATATGGAGTAAGAACAAAGTCAGAACAGAGATTTGCTATGCTATTCCAAGCAGTTGACTTTAAGTTATTCAGAATTTAAAAATAAAAATGCAAAGAGAAGATACAAGGCTTATTAATCATATTAAGTAATCTCATATTAATCACATTAAGGATTGTTCTCATAACTGTCATCTGTTTCCTCCTGCATGACTCTCAGAAATAAGTACTTAATGTCCATTTCCCCAGATGATGACAATGCTGCATGATTCCAAAGAGGCTGGAATGATCTGAGCACAGAGAAAGGATACAGGTGCTCCAGGTCTCTCCTCTGTGTTTGTGGTTCCTGCCTACTTGATCTTGCAATACTAGAGTGAACAAAAGTCCACTCAGGGAATTTCCTGGGTGCAAGATGAAGTCCCTGAGTGACTCCTAGCACATAATTTAATTCCATTCCTTCCCACAGTTATAAAATTCACATTAAAATTATATTTATTTGAAGCAGAAGTCATTGTAATGCCATAGCATATAATTAATTGGGGCTTAGCTGTGAACTGGATCAGCCTTCAAGAGTGTGCAGGTTGGGGGACTATCAGAAACTACTGATATTTCTTTCAACCCTACCATTTAAGAGTGAAGAGGAGCAACCCCAAAGTCTTAGTAATGAATAGTTGCTAACAGTTGGATGCTATGAATGTAAATTTACATCTTGGCTCAGAGCAACAGACAGCACACTCCTATAAAGATGGGGAGGTTCAACACTCAGGGCACAGTGGAGGTCAAAATATACACACTTCACTGAGAAATGGGGATTGCACAGCCTCAGGGAACCTACTTCTTTATTCGGTGTGGTTAAAAACACATGGTTCATACAATTCAAGTCCTAGACTTACAATTCATATAAATAATACATACATTTGGCCTCCCCTCCTTCAATTCTTTCATTAACACGGAAATTATGCACTTTTAAAATAGTTTTTCATAACGGAGGTTAAAAGACTAACCTTCAAAGTATGAAGCACTTCACCATCTCCATGTCATGGGTCATCACATCACAAGTTAGAACCCTTTCTCTCTGTGCTGATTTCCACTGGGGTAGAAATAATTTTATTTGCAGTGGCTGGTGTGAGGCTGTGTTTTGGATTTGTGCTGAACACTGAGTTCATACTATAGAGATTTTTTTTTTTTTTAATTACTGAGCAGGCTTGCACAGAGCCAAGGCCTTTCCGGCTTTTTGTATTGCCACAATGGCAGCAGAAATGGGAGTGCCTGGGAGGCTGGGAGGAGACACAGCCAGGACAGGTGACCCCAGCTGAGGAAAGGGATATTCTAGATCATATGTCATCATGCTCACAATATAAAGTGTGGGAAAGAAGGAGGAGGGGAGGAGGTATTTGGAGAGATGGAGTTTGTATTCCCAAGTCACCATTATGTGTGATGGGGCTCTGCTTTCCTGGACATGCTGAACACCAGCCAGCCCATGGCAAGCAGCAAATTCATTGCTTAATTCACCTTGCTTTTTTGTGGGACTTTTGCTTTCCCTATTAAACTGTGTGTACCTCAACCCACAAGGTTTTTACCCTTCTGATTCTCTTCCTGATCTTACTGATGGGGCAGTGAGGGAGCAGCTGCCTGGAGCTTGGTTGATGGCACTCTTCTGTGCAGAGACACATTGCTTCAGACGCAGTGGATACTCAGTGCTCTCTCTGCTCTTTGTAGATCCGTTGTCTAAAACTGGGAAAAAAAGCTTTCCAAACAATATTGAGATTGATAACACAAAGAGCAGTCTTTTAATGAAAGCTTCCATATGCACATATGTGCACACCCAGCATCAAAATTTCACAATATTTAGAAGTTTAACTAATTAGCATATCTAGCCAGTACGTTCAATAGGAGAACAGTTGCCCTGGTAACCCACTCTTGGATGTACCTATTGGAGTCCCTCTAAGGTTCTTAGTCCTATAACTCATTATGTCTTTGCAGGATCTTATTATTTCCCCCGGTATTGGTGCAAAACAGGATGTCCTTGTTAGAAATTCCTGTCCTTAAAAATGAGATCAAACAATTTTAAGAATATAGCATAATATGAGAAAGGGTAACTACTGTTCTCAAGCATGAGAAGGTGCTAGAAACTCTACAGATATATGTATTAAAAATCTAAAAAGCTACAAATACATAAAAAATCTAAAAATCTTTAGGCATCAGATCAGTCGTGACACTTCCTTCCTATCATCCTAATACTCAAATATTGTGACTGAATAGCTGGTGTGGGTAACCCAAAATGTCACAGTATTTCATATCTATCTGTGTCCCAAAGTTGTTACTGTCTCTTTATGTGCCAGAGCAGTTGGAGCTGGAATTGTGGGGCAGACAGGAGGTGCCAGTCCCTTTATAATGTTGGGGCACCCCAGCCCCTTCCCCCTTTTGCCTGGCAGCATTTGTGGGAAGCTTTCTGCGTCTGCAACCATAGCAACTCAGAAAAACTGCATTTCACAATTAACTAGAAACTGTTTTCCGAGTAAATTTGCAAACTCTATCGGCAGCGAAGATTGAGCCAGTGCCTGGGCTCATGTCACCCCACCCTGGTGTCCCCTGCCCCTGACATCAGCACCAACACCAGCAGAGTCCCGCGGGTGGCAGGAGGAAGGGACAGGCACCGCTTGTTGTCCTGGCAAATCTTTGTCCCTGGAACTGCTCTGTAAGCTCCTGCTTTCCTGGGAAGGTTCTTTATTTCTGCCACCTCTTTTTTCATACCCTTCACCTCCCAGGCCGTGTGGTCAACCAGGGAGCGCCATGGTGGGGTGGAGAGCTGACACATTTTCCCTTTGGCTTTCAAGCCACGCAGTGGCTCATGGTGGACTCCATCTGGGAAAGTGTCTGGTGCCATTTTTCCTTTCCCTACACACAGCCAGGGGGCCATCTCTGAAGGGGGCAGTACCTTGCAATTTTTGGTATATCTTTGTTCCCCTGGCATTTTGCAGTTTTGTATCTAGTGACTATTTACTGGTTTGGTTTTTTTTCCTGTCGCTGCTTCTGTTGTTAGTAAACTCCTATTTTTTCATGTATATCTACTCAAATTTGTCACTTACTGGTGGAAAGCAACTGGTTGAAACTAAGGGGAGGTAACTAATTTTAGAGTGTCCACTTTTTAAAATTGTCTTAGAATATATAGCCCATGGGATGTGCCCTGTCTCATGACAGGATGTCACACTACCTCAGAAAAATAGCTTTGCCATAGACCAAAATTATAAAAAAATATTTGAAAATAATAATTTTGGTGAGTATATTTCTCATAAGTGGCAATCTTGGGGAGAAATACAAAGCTGAAATTATTTGCAAGTACAAATTGTGCTGGGGCAGAGTTGGGGCAGACATATTTTCCTGAATAATAAGCAAAAAGTAAATAGTTCTTCCAATCTAGAAAGCTAGGAGAAAAATGACATTTGTATCCTTTGGGGTTTCTGCATGCTTACATTATTACATTCTCATTTTTTCGTAGCTAGGAAGTAATAAAACTTGAATGTGCCACATCAGGAAAAAAAGCATTGCAAAATTTTAGAATAATAAGAATGTCTTTGCTCCACATTGTTCAGGATTTCAGAAAATCTTTTTTAATGAAAGGAAAGTCATGGAAGACCTTGGTCATTTGGTTTTGGGTGGATGTATTTGCAGTTTCTGGGTCTCCCAGGGGTTCTGCCATGGTGTTTACCTGAAGAGGCAAACAATAGAACAATGTCTCTTCTTTTCTGTAGGACTTTTAGTTTACTGGATGCTAGTATATTAGCAATTAACTAACTAGAAATTATTAGCAATTAACTAATTTTAAAAAATCTAGTGAATGACTGTTATACTGTTTGAAAACAAACCCTGTGTAAAGGCATAGACTCACAGGACCAGAGACTCACAGAGTCATAGAATGGTTTGGCTTAGAACATCTAGTTCAAATTTCCCTGCCATGGACAGGGACACCTTTCACTAGTCCAGGTTTCTCAAAGCCCCATCCAGCCTGGCCTTAAACTCTGCCAGGAACAGAGCATCCTCAGCTTCCCTGAGTAACCTATTCCAGTGCCTTACCACTCTCACAGTAAGGAATTTTTTCCTGATGTCCAGTCAAAACCTTCTCTCAGTTTACTTTCTATGTTAATGCAAAAAGTTTGTCTATTCTTTCAAAGTGAAGGATGCTTATAGATGCTGGATGGATCTCTGTAAAGGCAGAGATCTGACAGAATACTAAAACTACAAAAACTGGAACAAGAAAAGAGTTTTTCTTTGAAGCAGCCCCTTTCAGAGCACATCACATATTTCTGGCATACATCAAGGTAAATAAGCAAGGAAAAGGAGAAACATAAAATCCTAACCACGTCTTGTACTGAAGTCATTAACATTTTAAATCTGATTTACTTTGCCTTTTTGCATCTCTTTTCTGTCTTTTTGCAGCACTGTATTATTGAAGACAACCAAGCAGCTTGTCTTCAGTGCTGAACCTCATTTCTTAACAACGGCTTTAGCACAGATTGGGGGTCCACAATGCTACAGAGAGATTAATCTGTCCTTCCAGGCAGCAGGATGGTCACTGATCTTCGCTATGATCTTCACACTATGATTGTCAGATTTCATCATCCTAGTTTCTGTCTGGTTTGAAATTGTTTTGAATTCCAGTTCTCTGAATTTCTCAGTCTTGTATGAACCTGCTTCAGTGTTGGAACTTAAAACATTTATCCCCTTTTCTGTTCATTTTATACCTTCTGTTTTGATTTCCTCCTTTGATTCTTGAATTTTTACATGTTAATGATTCTTGCATCATTTTACCTATTCAGATATTTATACAATAAGCTAATCTATGTGCTTCAGTCCTGCATGGCTCCTTCCACCTTTTGTGTCTGAGCCAGCAGGAGGGACAAGAAAGAGTCAGCTCTCTGTTCCTGGGTCAGCTGGTATCTGAGAGAGCCTCAGGAATAATTTGGAACAGATCAAAATCAAAACAAGATAATAAAAGAACCATGTGAGCACATAAATCAGTGCTCTAACGGGTCACTGAAGTCACAGCTTGATCACTGGCATGCAGCCTCTGTGTGTGAAATGAAATAGCTACAGGAGGAGGTGAAATTTTCAAATTAGCAGCACTAATGATGTGCAAATCTTGCTAATATTATAGCTTCTAAGCTGAGATATGCAGGAAAGAAAGTTATACACAACCAGTTCTTTAGAAGAATTTTGATCTATCTGCATCTGCTGTGGCCAGTAGGAGCATAAGTTTCAGACAACCATGACTATGTAACTGTATTTCTGATTTTAAAAAAGCATCTGAGCACATGCTTTTGTCCTGAGCAAATGAACAGGAAAGAGATGGACCTGTGTGTCAAAAGCTTAATCTTGTGAGTTTGCAAGCATAGCATGAGTAGCAGGTGTATGGATGTTTTCCTGAATTGAGATTCAAAACATTAATCTGGGCACCACACAGCCTTCATGTATCATCAATGCAAATGAAACAGCAGGATTAGACACAAAATATGTTCCAGTATGACTAATAATATATGCAGCTACAGCTAGTAAAGCAAAAAAAAAAAGAAAGGAAAAAATCTGAGAGAGCTGCTTCAGTTTGGAAAGAAACTTTTCTGATAAGCAAGATATTACATGACTATTTATATTTAATGTTCTACAGCTTCTTCTAGTACATCTGGTGGTGTTTATAGTAAGAAAAGCTTATTGGAAAACTCCTGTCTGTATTTCTATATAGATTTTCTTGTTTTGTCAGTGTTTGGACATGTGCCAATGTAAATATCTGCTGCTTGAAATTAAACAGATATGCAGAAGACTGGAAATACCATCATAAATCAGAATGAAGAAGGTGCTTCGATTTGAAGCACTTTCAGATTCACACTGACTATGTAGAAACTTTGGCTGAGAATACTTATGACTGAAAACAGACACAGATAAGCAACAGGCACCCAAAAAAGTGCTTCTAGAGACCTAGTGAAGAAATTACATTTCACAATTTTCATTTCACAAAAAGAAATTAACCTTACTGATTACTGGTATACCAGCATGATTGCAGGTCTAATTCAGGTGCAACGTCATTTAAATTTTTACATTAGCATCAAATCACTTATCAGCAGGAAATCTGAAAATCTGTGCAAAAAGGGAGTAAAATAGGTATGAAAAATACACAGACAAAATAGGTATGAAAAATCTGAAAGACAGATGCCATTACATATCTCCCTGTGTACCTATATACACACAGGTATTTTTTGTGTTTGTGTATACACAAACACCTGATGCCAAACACAGTGTGACAAATGCATGTATTGACCGACATTCTGCTAGCAAAAGAAAAGTCATGCCAGGACTACTAACGCATTACTTCTGCAATCTCTGTTCCTCGCCCGGGGAGCCCCTGGGTCCCCTGCCAGCCCAAGGGATCAGTGCAGCTGCTGGCAGGGGCTGCGTGCCTGGGCCACAGGGCAGGGCCTGCCCTGGCTGCGTGAGTGGGGAGCACAGAGAGATCCTCCTGGAGCACGACTGCCCACCGTGCAGGGAGCCACTGAGAAACTGCCTGAGTGGGGAGGACTTCCCTTGCGTGCTTTGATGTCATTTCTTTGGCTATGGGATTCCTCTTTTGAGAACGGCTGCTTTTTTTTTTTAGGCAAAATCTCCATACAAAATCTCAGACTACATATCGTTTGAACAACTGTTCCAAAATTCTGGCTATCTGCAGTTCCATTTGTAGTTGTGAAACTAAAATCACAAATTTTTTCAGCTTATATCAGCAGAAAAAACCCACATAAGAAGAAAATGCAGACTTTGAAGGATGTGTGGATTTGTCTCTTCTACAGTTAACTATTGCTTTGTCTTTGAGAAACCATATTTATTTTGTTCCAAGTCTCTCCAGCTAGCTAGGACCTACAGTGGCAGTTGAAGTTGGTACAAGTTTCCTTATCTTTCATGAAGAAATAACTGACAAAAATACTTCTGTAACCAAAAGAAAAAGTAAAAAAAAATACATTATTCATTATTCTTTGCAGAGATGCAGCTACTTCTCTCCACAATATTTTATATCACATTTCAGTTAAATTGAAAGAATGTTACCATAGTGCAACTTCATTTAATATGTTATGTTTTTGTTTACTTGTCAAAACTGAAGTTTGAAGAGAGACATTTTTCAAAGAGACATAAAAGCTAAGAATGACAGAGGCAGACTCATGGGCATGGAAAGAGTTAGACATGCAGCATGGGTAGATGCTAGCAACATGAGCTATATCTGTTGTCTTTTGTAGCAGAAGTCTGCCCTTGAAGTCATTTGGAAGTTCAATAACCATATGAGCATTACCTTAATCCCAAATTAATTTACTTTGCTTCTCACAGTAGTTATTATCTTGCATGCTGTGTAAGTTCTCATGGTATGCATGGCCCCAGTGTTTCTGATGAAACCACAATAAGCACTTTTGTTCACAAAACACATTTTGCTCATCCACAGATGGTTCCTGAAGGTACACAGATCTGTATGTTATCCTGTGGTAACACAAGTGCAAGTTTGTATGTTACCCTCCTGAGATTAAGCAATGTCTCATTCTGTGCCTTGCTCTGGGAATAGCCCACAGTCTACTTGTACTGGACTTCTCTTTATTTAATCAATATTTGGAATCAATTCAGCAAAGCAAAAGTTTTAATCTTTCTGACCATATTTTCTTATTCGTAGTTTTTTTTCTCACACATTCCATAGTTAGGAGCAGCATCATCCTTCAATGGTTGCTCTAAAGTCTCAAAAACCAATATGCCCAAAGTCTTAGACTAGATGGGAGTATTCTCATTTTCCTATTACAGCACAAAACAATATAATTCCAGTTAATTTACTACAAGTCTGGAAGCAGTCCTAATAAAACCCTAACAGCTGCAGAATTTAAAGTGAACTTTGATGCACTAGGATCTCTTCATTAACTCAGATTGTGATCAAACAGCATTGCTTTGAATTTTTAGTAATGGACAACAACATCAGGCAATTAAAATAGATTGGGATTGCTAAAAGGACCAAAATGGGGGATATTTGTGCTCATAATCCCACTGGTATGTTTGTCAGATGTGGACAGTTTTTGCACATTCTTCCAGTGTATTTGCCAGACTGAGGCTGAACCCAACACGCTCACCACATTGAGCAGTGATGTGAGGTATGGGATATCACAGTGTGTTCACAGGATATTTCACTGTGGGTCCCAAGGGGAAAATCAGAAAGCAGCAAGACTAGAAGGTTGCTGATGTTGGCAATTCTCCCCTCAGGATGCTGCTAGCTCTGGAACAGGCAGTAACTGCTCCTCTTAATGGGATGAGGGCAGCCAAGGAGTTTTCCACAGGCCAGGAAAGGAATAAACTGTACTAATGTTATGACAGACATCAGTTTTCCCATCAAATTAAACGAGTATACATTCAGGTTATGTCAATTTTTTATCCTTTGTTTTCAGTATTTTACCAAACCATCAGTGGCAGCTTATGGCAGGAGAAACAAGACACTGAGCTCCCTAAATATCATCTGCTAACTAAGCAGTGATGTGAAAAAGTGAAACCAGTTTTAGAGAAAAATATAGGTTTTGCACTTGCTGCATGACAACAGAAGTTATTAAAATAGTCCTGGTGGATGGTGGATGACTTCATACTAAACCAGTCTCTAATTAATATTTGAATGCAGAGTCTGCAAAACTGACACAAAATAGTCAAAATGCTGATGCAAAATTTTTATCACAACTTCATGCTAGTTAACTTAAAACATGTCTAGAATCTTTAGGTCTTCTAAATAAATGTGGTTTGAAGTTAATTTAAAGCAATATGTGGTTTTGCACTAGGGAAGTGGTGGTGCAAGCACAGTTTTGAACCAGTTCCAGTCTGGAGATCATACTGTCTCCAGACCATACTGAGTTTGTTCTCAAGCTGTTAGTTATGCTTCCCTGCTTCTTTTTCCCCTTCCACTAAATTACACAGCCATGCAGTTATTCTGACAATTGGCAAAGGTTGCCTTTGAAGGAAACCTGCCAGTGCATGCTAGCCAGCACTAAGCCACTCCCACTTACCTCCGTAGCAAAGAGGAAGAAGATTAAAGCAGAAGGGAGAGACGAGAAGAGAACTATAAAATTATATCTATTTAAAAACTACAATGAGTGAGTTGCTATTAACTGCTGTGAAGTTAAAGATCTGCTTATTTTTATATGGCTAGTCTAATTAATGACATCACCACATGTTCAAGAGTCATTTTTATTAAGCATAGTTCTCAACTTCCTTTGGTGTAGCATATCACTCCACCTATGCTGTCTCTGGTTTTGCTGTCCTGGGGCACCTCACAGCCCTGGTGTCCCCACTACTCAGAGCTGGGTTATTCATAGAATTACAGAACTATGGAATACAGAGTTGTAGAATTGTGGAATTATAGAATGTTAAGGAGTTAGAATGGACCTTAAAGATAATTTAATCCCACCTGTCTCTACCATGGGCAGAAACGCCTCCTGCTGTACCAAGCTGCTCAAGGTCCCATCCAGCCTGGCTGCAAACACTGCAAGGGTTGGGACATTCACAGCCTCCCTGGGCAACCTGTTTCAGTGTCTCACCACCCTTGCAGTAATGAATTTTTTCCTAATACGTAACCTAAATTTCCCCTCTTGTAGTTTGTACTCATTAGTCCTTGTTCTAACACTGCAATTCCTGATGAAGAGCCCCTTAGGCTTCCATGCAGCCTCCTTCAGAAACTGGAAGGTTGCTATGAGGTTCGCCCCGTGCTGTCAGTGACCTTGCTGAGGGTGCCCTTGATCCCACTATCCAAGTCACCAACAGAGATGTTGGTTTCCTCTGAAAATGTTGTGGCTTTCTCTAGACTTACATAACCATGTTTCTTTCCTATTTGAACCAGGGCAGAGAGGAACAGCAAATATATATTTATTATATCCAGAGCTGGAATGTAGCTGGAACTAGCAGAAGTCCTGGGTGTATTTTCAGGTGACCCTGCAAAATCACAGTCTTGTGTCATTGGACTCATCAGCCCACAACTGAACTTTAACAGTTCAGGTGTTCTGCCTCTACACAGCACCCCAGGGCTCTTCTTCCTATTTATATCCTAGCAGTATTTCTACTTGTCCAGAAACTGAACAGCTTGCATTCAGCTGGTCCCCTGCCACTATTCAGATCTTATCTTGACCTCTTCAGCTATCTTAAAGATTGTGTTCACTTTGACAGCTTGGATAATCTCCCTACTGATTTGAAAACCTCTGTAGCCTGAATCACTATAGCAACAGAAAGACCTACAGCACCTGATCCTTACAGTTTCACTGACTTGTGGATGAAGAAAACTCATCCATTTGCATGAAGACATCAATTATTTACTGAACATTAACAACATAGGTAAAGAACACAAAAGCCAAATCTTTAACTGCATTGAAACTTTTGCCCACTAGTACCATACTCTGCCCCACAGATCTAATAGCACAAAAAAGGAACCTATCCTACTTGCAGGATAGGTTCTACATAAATCTGTGTGGGGTCTTTGGATACTGCTTCCCAAAGAAGCCTCAGGCTGAGAGATGGGCTGACCCTCAGCCTTCCTTCGTGTCAATGGTAGGCAGATACTTCTCCTGGCTGAGAGGGCCAGGAGTCTCCAAATAAGACAATAAAGAAATCCACATGATTTTGAAACATTTGGAAGCACCATTTCTTGAATTAATCTGATTTTTTTTCTCCATTGTTTTCTTCGAATCCCAAAATTTATTCTATGGTACCCTTAAATTAATTGAAGGGCTTGGCTTCCAGCATTGATAAAAGTATCTTTCTTGCAAATAATCATGCTGGGAATCTCTAGTATAGTTCAAGAGAGATACAATATTTGTAGTAATTTCAACCCAGTTTGTAGCCTGCTCCCATTGTGAGTACTGTGGTTTTGATGCAACTCTTCTCACAGAAGAAAAAATATTTAGAAACATTAAGAGCTTTCCTGCCCTACAGTAAGGTTTCTTGATACATGCTTCTTAGAAAATATCTTGTTTAAAGCTTAAAAAAAAAATCTGGACCAGATATCTGAGAAAATCAAACTAATAAAGGACATTCATCCATCTGCCCGTATTTATAGTGCACACAACCTTACAGGACATTCACAAAATTGCTACTATTTCCAGCTTCTGCAGCTAACTACACACCTGATCTTTCCTTCATTCACGCTTAAAGAAAAAATAATAACTGTCCATACACTGCAAGTCAGACAATATTCTTTGGTACATGTTTTTTCAGCATAGTGTTATATCAGGAAATGATCAAATACATGCTCACTTTCAACATTTCATTCCTGGTGTGACAGCAAGGCTTTAAAGCATAGCTCGCTAAACCCAAATGCATCCCTTTAAATCTGTTTTCTCAGTTATTATGAAGACAGATATTTTGTTTGCCCTTTAGTTGTTTTTGTGCCTATTGCCTTCTCTCTCACATTGCTTCAACCTCCACACACCACATGTTGTCAGAGGCAGCACCAGGGCTGAAGGTGAGATGCAGGCTCTGAGCAGGCTCTGCAGGAGAGCCAGGGAAGAGTGCTAAGGAATCACGAGTTACCTGAGAGGCTGCAGGGCTCACAGGAGATTGGGAACAGCCAAAGCTGGGCTCAGAGCTGGCCAGAGAAGGACTAGCAATTCTTCCTCATGTCTGATCCTCCCTATTCCCCAGAAATGTTGAACTTACCTTTGCTGCTCCTTCACAAGAGAACAGCATTCCCTCTGCCCACCACCTCCACTTTGATACCTCTCCACTGGTCTGCAGGAGTGTGGGCAAGGGTTGATGAGAGCCAAGGTTTTCTTTCCACTATTCTCCTCCAACTTCTCTCTCCTTATCTAATATTTAGCAGGGGTTTATGTTTGCGAATAGAAAGACTGGGCAAGAAAGGAAAAGCCAGGAAGTTTGACTCCCTGAGTCTGATGAAAGGAGCTGGGGAGATAAGTCTGCATTTAAACTGAACTGAGACTGCAGGAGAGGATGATCATAATGACTGCAGAACAGCTTTTCTCTCAGCTGATTTTAATTTATTTTTTCTTAAATGTGCAAAACCATTACATGTGCTTACACAAAACCCATGGGCCATCTTACAAATGTGGTGGGGGCCTGGTGGCCACTACCCTGCTTCCACTGTACTGTAAGGTATTTATGTGGTGGCTGAGGTGAATGCAGTTGCTCTGCTGAGTGTGTTCTCACAGCCAGCTTGCTTTAGTGTTTTTGTGACATTTTGTCTGTTATTTATAATTCTTATTCTTCGGGGATGGATTAAAGTGATATGAAATATCCATTCTCAGAAGTAACCAAACCATCACAAATACAGAATAAACAGCAAAGATAGAATAAAAGCTATGGAATATCCATAGAATAGGTCAGGAAGCTATTAAACCTTTATCTGTTTTTAGCAGACCTGTGAGCATAGTATGTTATCTTCTCTTTCCATTTGCATTTCCATTTTTCCATTTGGTTAATGAACATGTAATCAATGTCTCTTTAGCACATAAAGTAGAACATTTAAAAGAGGGAGGTTAAAGGATTGTATTGAAACATTACTTAATATAGATTTTGAATAATAAAAGATCCAAGTCCTGTGGTAGAGGGGGTGCCCTACATGCCAGTTATAGTTGCAGGTCAACTTGATTGACAGCAGTTCATTTCCATGGAAAAGTTAATCTTTACTAATGCAGTTGTCTCAATTGATTTTAAATTCTAATGCATCTCTTAATGGCATATTTTCAGCTAACTGATTAACGTTTTGCTTACAACCCTTCCCATCTTTGCTATAAACACTGAGAGAAGATCCAGGGCCCCCACTTAAAGCAAATTTATGTTCCCATCATTTTTGGTACCTAGAGGCTTCATGTTAAATATCACTGAGGGCTTATTAATTTAAGGATTTAATTATTCTTTTAATGTAAATTTCATTATTAGAGACACCATAAGCCTTTCACTCACTTTGAAATTACAACATAGCTCAGACTTTTAATTACACTGGAATATCAGCAGTACTGCAACTGGTCAAGCCTAATGGGGAAATTAACATCAGACTGATGATGTCATGAATGTGGACATTCTAGCTGATCTTGAGGACAATAAAATTCAATAAAAATTGAATTCTCTTCCCACTGTAATTGTCAGTTGATGAAACACTGTGAAGGCATTCCTGTGCAAAGCAATCACATGGTCAAATTAGGCAAGAGTGCAGGATTTGTGATCATAGATAGAGCCTTATATAGTCATAAACACAGTATCACACAAAGCAATAGGGAACAACATTTGTCCATGGTTTGTCTGATCCTCAACTACTTAAAATGGCAATTTAGGACAGCTAATAAAATCAGCTTGTTAAATCCATGCTCATTGAAGTGGTGAATTTCATTAATGGATTATGCACAGGGTTATCAAATATGATGGTGGTTGTTTAATTACATTTATTTGTAGACATCACTAAAATTTTACATGTTACTATATTTTGAATATATTTTAATTTATAAAATAATTTTTGTTTTGTTTAAAAAATTAATATTCTGTTTTTAAAGTTACTATTTGCATATATGCATGAGACAGATTTTTGTGACTTTGATGTTGGAATCCTTATTGAAAACTATACAGGAATCACAGGTAATTTCTTTTCAATACTTTTATAATAAATATTCGGGTTCCTTCTATCACTTTTCCCTGTGCAAATCAGATACACAACTCATTTGATGTTACAGAAATATTTAGTCCCTTCAAGTTTCTTGGTGCATGTGATAGATATTTGAAATGGAAGTAGTGCAAAAATATTGCTCTAGTGTTTATAAATCCAGATAAAGTTTAAGATGAGAGGTATTTTGCAAAATTGTCTCATTGGGTTCTAACCAAATGTATTTCCAACAACCCCCACGAAACTAAAAACCTCCAGACTTTTTCTGTTTTTCCAAAACTTGTGATCCAACTGGCAACACCCCGGAAAGTGTTTTCCCATTAAAAATTCTCTTTCATTTTGTGAAAGAAAATGAAGTGAGATATGACAAAAACTGGGAGAGCAATTGATTTATTAGACTATCTATACCCTTCTGAGAAATGAATGAGCTGAAGACATTCAGACATTTAAGTGGTTATGGATAGAAAATAGAAGAGTAAAAAACACTGCTAAAACTCATCTATGAAGGGGACAAGCAAGGTCTCCAAGTAAATCCTTCCAATGCCCATCCATCTTGCCACGTGTGAAACCTGGTATTTTCATTTTTGTTCTAGCTGAGCCCTGCCTGTGGGCTGGCTCAGCCAGCTGTGGTGCTGATCTTGGGTGACTGCATCCGGCCTGACCAGATTTCCCTTCTGTCCAAGATCCCATCAAGAGCTGTCAACATTATGAATGGATAGAGGCATCAGGAGGGGATCTTTAAGCACAACATTAGAGCCACTGGAAAGCTGAAAATACACAGGTCTGCACACAGCCTGTCATACCATAAACTTATTATTTTTATCCATACATGAACTTTCCTCATAACCCTTTGTCTCCTAGTGGGTGGCCCAGGTTTTGCTGATTTTTCTTTCCATATTTGACTTTCCTCCATTGCCAGAGAGTGATTAACCTAACACCTGGCCTGGAAATCCGTATTAAGGTTGAAGAAAGTGTTAGTTTGAAGAGTTGCTGAGATCTGGGGAGCAGGATAACAGAAACCATCAACTTCAGATCTGTTAAAAGAAACCAGGACTGGACTCACCAACCACCCTCATAGCAGCAGTGTGAACTTAATTGCTCATTTGAGACAAAGTACACTATGTTGAAGTAAAACTGTTTGCAGGCATTTAATATTGTCTTCCCTGATCCCTCATCCTTTTGAGGGAAATCTGTTGCAAAAACAATGTGAAGAATCAAATTTGCAATGTCTAGTATTTTCAGCAGCATTTTTCTAGTCTTTTTTGGCTCTCAGAAAATTCTTACACATTTATAGCAAGGTAACTTACAAATCTATTGCAGTTGCTGCTGCCATCCTCAGCCAGCAAATACTTTTGCATTGTGACCCCAAATACCTCAGAGATGTCATATCTGGTCTCCAGAATTTCCAGCCGTGTGGTCTTCTCATGAATCATGACTACAAGTTCACTTTCGTGATAGCCTGTACTGCAAGACAGGCTGCTGCACCTTTCTTCCAACAAAGTGTTAACAGATGAATGCCCATGAGGAGTCTTGCTCCATAATCCATGTCACTTTGGTGCATACAGAATTAATATCAAGTTTGATTTCCCTTTTACACATACACTTGCTAAAACAGATGTCCATATCCCACCCCTATCAAAGCCCATAAGAGCAGCCTACATTAATTAAATTTAAATTCCTTACTTGATTTCCACAGGATTTTATATCTTATAGCATTCCCCCAACACCAGTAGAAATTCTTACATAGACTGTGTATTAGCAGTCATGACTTCTATGGAAGCTACCTTCATTAATGCTTCAGGAGGCTCTTAGATTATTAGATGTACCAATCAATGGTCCAGCAAATTGCACGGCACCACATGTGTGAAAGATGCATGGAGAGCTATAAAAAAAAGGAATTTTTGATAATGTTTAAATAAGACATGGAAATAGGCAAGGCTTCCTGTGCCCAGCTACTAACACAGCACTTTATTAAAACAGTGGATCATAGTCTCTGAACGCTGCTGAGCACTGTGTAGGATTCAGTCCCTTGCCTGCCTTGATGGTAATGTCAGGGAACTTCAGATCAGCTCCTTGTTGAGTACTAGACAAATGCAATGAGACTGATGCAAGTTGTTTATGTTTAGTGCCTGTCAAAACATGACCTAAAGAAAATAAAATGAGACAGAAAATGAGATGAGTGAATGAAACAAAGATATGAAGTGGCACAACCTATGACTAAAAAAAAATGTGAAGCAATGAAAATTAAGAAAAATGTTTTCCTAACTTCTGTTAAAACTGTTGCACTGAGTAAGGTGTTAGAAAGAGATTAGAAGCTAATACTCTCTTTCATGATCCATCTTGCCTTGCATTTTCCCTTTGCATACCTTACATCTGGTTCCACATTTATTTACTTTTTGATACTCACCAAATGAGTCTATGATTCCTTTTGGTCTTCATTCTGCATACTCCATAATTGATTTTCTGTCAACTTTACTTACTTTACTTCTCCTTGTGATTACCAGAAAGATCCTTCAAGACTGGCTCTGAGGCCAAAGTGATCACGTTGGAAACTCTCCCTGAGTTTTCCAAAATGTTGCTATTCTTCATTTGGTTCTAACCTAGTGCTGATCAACCTAACGACACAGTAAAATTAAAAAGGGATAAGTGAGTGTGACAATTTCAGCATGTGAGGCATTTAGTTTCACCCTTTCCAGATCCGCATATTTTAACTTCATTGCTTACTCATCCAATCCACCAAGCAGTATAGGGTCACAAAAAGCAGAGAGGGTGAGGGAAAAATGGTGAGACAGAGACCCAAGATGACAAGGCCTTAGTTAGCTTCTTGAGAAAAGAACTTTGCAACTCTCACCACCAAATCCACATTATTACCTCTCCATCTGACACTGGCTGAAAAAGAGCTGTTCTTTTATTTTCTGGCACAATAACAATAGTGGGAACTTTAAATTCCAAATAGAAGAGGGTGAAAATAAGAAAATGAGCAAAGTAGTTTAAGGTACATGCAGGCCATTGGCAACTGAAAAACTATGCTGGCAAGTGGCCTTGAAGTCTTCTGCTCAGCCTTGTTCATGTGAAATGAGGAGCTTCTGTCTGACTATAACTCAATTTAGTTCTGTAGGGAGTTCTGTAAGCTACTCTAATCCTTAGCAGATGTCAAGGCATGTCTCAGCATAAAAAGAAATGGAATTTACACCAGCCGATGGAGAGCCATCATGGAGGTTAAAGTATTCTCTTTCTAGAGCAGTGCTCATGTTGAAAACAGATGTTGAAACAGTTTACCCTTTTAGGCAGAAGTCTCATTTTTCTTACATGCACAAATTTGTCCCATATCACAAACTGCATGCAGATTAATGTGAGGGTATGTTAATTGGTCCTCATTAACTAAATGAAATACGTCTTCCACCATTTCCTCAGCCTTAATATTTTATGCAACGTCTATTTTGGTTTGTTTTTTCTCACAGTGTGTGGAAATATCAATCCTGCTTTTTTGTGCTTTCACAGTACTGCAGGTAATATCTGAAAACCAGAGTTTATGCTGGATACTAGATAATTGGGTAAGTATAGCAAAGATTACAGAAGGAATTCATGGTTATATTAAAAATTTGGCATAGATGGTAATAAGAATTAGGATCTTTTAATTTTGTAGTGTGCTGACCTTATAGTCACAACTGTTGATTTTTTGATAGAAATTTCAGAAAAGTGAGGTAATTATTTAGTCAGAGTTAATATTTGGTATCTACAAATGATAGATACTTTCAGCACTTTCAGTACAGTATTCCTACTGATTCTCAAGGAGGACACCATAACCTGTGCAGTGAATCCATCTGTAATAGACATTTTAAAGCAATTATCTGCAGTGCTTTTCTAGCAGAAAATACATTTAGAGATTAAACAAAAAATATGGTCAGATCATGTTCTAAAATTTAACCATGTAAAATACATGTGTATGTTTTAGACCAGCATTAGTTCACTTTATTGATGCTCTTCTGTAGCAATTGAAAAAACCAGAAAAATATATAAAATTAAGAACAGCTGCTGACTCCACAGGGCCAGATTTTACTTGCTCAGTAAAAGCTTAATTTAATTTCTAATAGATTATTTCAGTTGGAAAAGACCTACAACAATCATCTACTCAAACTGTGTGATCATTCTGTATTTATTATGGAAATATGTTAAGCACTCAGAAAGACAGAAACATCACGTAACACTGAAAGAATGCTTTAAACTGAAAAAATAAGTCCTTGCCACCCTGAACTCCATGAAAAGAAGCACAGATTAGACTTCTCGGAAAATCATTCTTTCCTGAAAATGAAAATTTTAGGATCATTTTCACCCTCTGAAATGTCTTGCAGGCCACCACACAGATTACACCTGTATCCTAGAAGGAAAGCTCAAGTGACGTTGTTTAGTTGGTCACTGGCTACCAGCAGGGAGCTTGGTCCTACAGCCCATCCAGCTCAGACCATGGCTGGAGAAGGGGAGCACTGTCACATCTTCAGCAGCCAGCCAAGAAGCAATACGCAGCATCTGACTGGCATTTGACCCTTTGGTTACTGCTGGTATCTATTTATGTGATAGCAACATTTTGGGGGTTTTAATTAATTAATCTGTGAGTAATAAAAATGAAAAAGAAAAGAAAACTCAGTTGCTCTGACTGTTTGTCCCAGCTATGAGTCATAGCAAGGTATTAATTATTTAAAGGAAAACTCTTTGCTGTTATTTGAAATGTCTCTCAGATTTTTTCCCACATCTTTATTTTTTGAAAAATTAATAAAAATAGACTGCTGATTATTTAATATATGGGCATGGAAGTGCTGCTGCTTTGGTGAGTCAGCTACACATAAAGAAGGTAATACCATTTTGGCTTGAAAATGAAGAGGTAAGATTAGAGATCAAAATAGTATCTTCAATCTCATTTTTCACTGCAAGAGTGTATGTATTTGAAGTCTTAGATATGATCTTTTCCCTTAATTACACATTGCTCTAAAACACTTTAAAAGCTGAAAGGGGCATATGACTCTCATAAATATGCAGAATTGCAAGCAAATGAAAGCTTAAAATCTGCAAGATTTGAAAGCCTTTTTCACAGATTGACAGAACAATACAAAGGATAAGTATACTTTTTAAAAGTTAAAGATCACTTAGATTTGTCTTCCCTTTGAATGCCTATCTTTGAAAAGGTTCAGCAATAATCTCTGATCTACAGGTGTATTTCTGGAAGGTGGCAACCAGGAGAAGCTTTTAGGGTCTATAGCACAGAAGTATATAGCAGAGAAGAAGACATGTTAACAAAATAAGAACATGACAGTGAAAAACAAAGCCAGTTAACATTTTGTTTTGTAAAATAGCAATGGATGTTATTAAAATTTAAGTATCAAGTTTTATTTTTCCATATTAGTATCTTTCCAAACCTATAAATACAGTGGACAATGTTTTGGCATTTAAATTTTATTCCACTATAATCTATAAAGAAAACACAAATAGAAGTTACAAGCATTTAGATTCAAATAATGTGTATTCTTTTTTTTTTTACTAAAACTGTGCAACCTACTTTGGAAAAAGTAGTCTGGATTCTGCATAACTCATCCAAAATGTTCTCCTTTTCCACTGTAAACCTCAACAATTCCCATTTGAGTAGGTAAACCTTCAGTACAAAATGTGAGGCAGATCAGTGGACTGCAAAATAGGTACAGAGTAATATACAAAGATGTACTTAGGTAAAGATTAAATTTCCTGGGCCTGATTTAGAGCACCTTAACTCTATCCCTTGGATTTGCAGAACATCTTAACAGATTTCCAACTTTATTTTTGCAGAGTTCAAGTTTCTCAACTCAATATCCTGCTATAATAAACACATATATAGCAGTGTCTTAGCTGCAAATATAATCTAAGCATGAAAAATTGCGTAACTGAGTGGCATATAACTCGGAGTGGTGTAAACTGCCTCTAAAACTTTATTACTAGGGCAATTTAAAGTAAAAATTACTGATTGAATGTTTCAGGCTTTTATGACCATTCAACATTTCTTTAATGACCTCTAATGTGCTTCAAAGTGAGCATCTTTAAACCCTGGCCTAGATCACTCTGCATCAGCTATAAGGAACATTTCCTGCCAAGGTGGTTTATGAGTTTGGTGACTGTTACAATAACATACATCTTCAGACTAGCCAGTAGTAATGTGAAAAAAATAATTGAGATGCACCATTAAAGCATGACCATGATGGACAATTTTCAGTGGCTATGCCAGACCAAAAATAGTGTTCCAAATTATTTTGAGTGTAAAAGCGCTGCTTTTGACTAAGCCTGCTTTAGGCAATGGTTAACACTATCTACACATTTACAGGGCTACCCCAGCTTTACACTACCTTCTTTTCCCCTGATGCAGCTATTGAGCCAGTGCAACCAACTTACTTGACAGCAAAGGTGAATCTCAGAATCAGGAATTCTCTCTTTCTCCATAGTCCATGACGGCAGTGGATTATTTTCTACTGCAGCTCCAGCACCTGTGTGTAAAGCCTAGATGCTGAAAACTGACCAAATAAAGTTGTTCTCATTTTTTCTTAGCTCTCTATTCACTGTTTGCTCAACTGCAATCGTTGAATACACCCCAAGGACAACCAACAATTGAATTTTTAATAGGCTTTGTCTTCAAAGAGAGATGTTTCTGAATATTAGTTATACCTCTTGTTGCAGTTCTTATACCTGGAGAATCACCTTCTCACATTCATACTGGATTTAAGGTAGATCTCAGTAAATTCTCCTCAGAACAAGAAATCAGACACCATTAAAATTATTCATTCCAACCCTAGTGTCTGGCTCTGATGATGCAAGTGTCCCTGTCATGCAAAAATGGTGCAGAAAGAATGCTAAAAGACAAGTTTATTTGTGCTATTGCGTTCTCTTCCTTTAAATGGGAATAACCCTGTTAAATTTTCAAGGGTAATACCAAGATTAAATTTATTTAGGTGGTTGACCAGGAGAATTTAATTAGAAGTCACATTACAATAAAGCAAAACAATAGTTACTTGGACTGGAGTTATGATTGCAATTAATCTCCAATGACTCTGCTCTCTAATAAGCACTGCATCCTACAGTTGTTCATAACAGAATACCTTTGCAACTGAAATGCATTTTTTTAAAAGCACAGACTCCTGTAAGGGTAGTTCAAAACTTCATTTTGCATAACATTTTAGCATATTATTAAGAAAAAGATAAAGCCAATGTTGTGTTCTGCACGTTTCTTAAGGACTTTGTTCTAGATGCAGTTAGATCTATGTCCAGTGTGTAGATTAATAAAACTAGGCAAGGTCAATTCTACTATTGAAGCTGGCACTGAACCTGGCAAGGGATGCAAAGTGTCACAGAAGGGACTTCCACAGGTGTGTTAATCAGAAAAGGAAGGTGAAAGAAAACATGCCACCTGATAAAAAATGCTGTTAAATTGGTAAAAGAAGAAGAAGACTGAGGTACTTAATAATTTTTTTTGCCTCAGTCTTCCCATAACTCATGAATGAATGGACAGGAGGATGGGGACTGGAGAACCAAGTCTTTTGTACTCTAAGTAAAGATCAGGTTCATGACTATCTGCGGAACTTGAGTATACATGAGTCTATGGAACCTGATGTAATACATCCAAGAGTCCTTGGGGAATTGGATGATATAGATCCTAAGCCACTCTCCATAGTATTCGAAAATTCATGGCAGTCAGGAGAACTCACAGGTGACTGGATAAAGGGGAACATTACACTCATCTTAAAAAGGGAAGAAAAGAAGATACTGTGAGCTACCAACCTGTCATCCTCCTGTCTGTGCTTTGGCAGATGATGGAACAGATCCTCCTAGAAGCAGTGCTAAGACACAAGGAGGACAGAGCAGCAACAGCCAGCATCAAGGACGAGTCTTGTCTGACCAGCCCAGTGGCCTTCTGTGTTTGAGGGAGTCATCAGTGGACAAGGGAAGGGTTGCAGATGTCATCTAACCAGATCCTGTAAATCCTTTGACACAGTGCCTCAAAACATCCTTCTCTCCAAATTGGAGAGATAGATTAATTGTGTGGGCTGTTAGGTGAATAAGAAAGTGGATGGTCACAACCAGAGGGTTGTGGTCAATGACTCAGGCTGGACATTAGTGGTAAGCGGTGTCCCTTGGGGGTTCATACAGGTAACAGAGTTATTTAATATCTTCAACAATGACATAGACAAAGGGATCGAGTGCACCCTCAGCAGATTTGAAGGTGACCCCAAGCTGAGAGGTGCTGTTCATACACCTGAAGGGTGGGATGTCATCCAGAGCAGGGTGGGCAGCAGGGCCAGGGAGGGGATTCTGCCCCTCTGCTCTGCTCTGCTGAGACCCCACCTGCAGGGCTGCAGCAGCTCTGGGGCCCCAGCACAGGAAGGACAAGGTTGAGTGGGTTGAGAGGAGGGACGGAAGAATAATCAGAGGGATGGAACATCTCTCCTGTGAGGAAAGGCTGAAAGAATTGGGATTGCTCAGCCTCGAAAAGAGAAGTGACCAAATTTGGAGTGAGCTAATTGTGGCCTGTTAGGTTACTTTTTCTCGGACCAGGTCTTATAAACCCCTTAAAAGGGAACCTAACACACACAAGGATAGCTTAGCTATTACCTTTTGGGGGCATATAATAAGCAGGATGACTTCTGCTGTAGCGTTAAAAACAAAAAGGGTTTAATGAAAAGCAAAATAACAAACAGAAAAACTTGAGCCAGATCCAGAGGTCTGCTCCTGGTATAAACATGTCACAAAAGCATTTTAGTTCTTGTGTTCTCTTCTGTTCTACCTGATGGGCCAGGTGGGACTTTTTGGCTTCTATCCAATTAGATGACCTCAAGTTTTTGGTGAAGTCTCTGAGGTCCTATGAGGTGGCTTTTAACCTAATCGTTGAGAGAAACTTCTGGGCTTCTTTCCTCTTTTGGGGGGACAAAGGCTAGCTTTGCCACTCTGTCATTAGGGGGCACACTCCTACAGTGGCCTTCCAGAAACTGAATAGAACCTACAATCAAGAGAGAGAGAGAGACTATTTAAAAGAGCATGTAGTGACAGAACAACAGGGAATCAGTTTAAACTGAAAGAGAGTAGGTTTAAAATAGGTTTTAGGAAAAAAATATTACTGTGACAGTGCTGAGGCACTGGAAAATGTTGCCCAGAGAAGCTGTGGATGCCCCTTCCCTTGAAGTGTTCAAGGCTAGGTTGGATGAGGCTCTGAGTGATCTGGTCTGGTGAAAGGTGTCCCTGCCCATGGCAGGAGGGTTGGAAGGAGATGGTCTTTAAGGTCTTTTCCAACCCAAGCCATTCTATGAATCTACATTTTTGTTTTCCTGGACATAGCAGAAATCTCATATGGGTCCTGAAAAACACTCTGTTGATTATCTCTTCTGATATGCCTTCCACAGCTTTTGCCACACACGTGGGCAATTTAGCTTTAGTTTACAATGTGAGAGCAAACAAATATTTCAGAATTGCAAAACTAGCTATAATCTGAAATTATCAGCTTTAAACAATATATACAGCAACAATTATATCGTGACTTTGATCTGATAATAATTATTGATATCACAAGAGGAAAATGTCAGCATTAAAAAGAAAAATAGCATGACTTTACAGGACTTGTAATTTTAGCAAGATTGCATGAGGTAGCAAACACTCCAGAGGCTGACCCTTAGCAACAGAGATGTGCTTATGTTCTTGAAGAGATACAGATTTTTGTTTAAAAAAAAAAAAAAGAAAAAAAGAAAAAAAGAAGAATCTCATCAGACAATCCTCAGAAAAAGAAGAACACTGAACTGGGCACAAAATGAATCAGCATTCTCCAATATTAAAATATCAATTAATGAATATCAAGATGTCAGTAAATCCATTTCTATGTTACAAATAGAGGTAGCTGAGCTTGCTCAAACCTGTCCTTCTTGAGAGAGAGATGAGACTCTGGTAATTAGTTTTTAAATAAAGCTTTATTTTTATTCACTGCATGTCAATAAGAATTCAAGTTAAGCCTCACACAATTAAAGCAATATAACACTGCACAAGTTATTGAATTTGTGCAGGGATACTTAATAGACTGTATATTGCAGTGCAGAAAGGACATAATGTATCATATCATTCCAAAGTACACACAAATCTTAGAGTGTATTGTTCTACAGATAGAAAGTACAGTAATTTTTTTTAACTACAGAAGGAGAAATAATTCTGTCTCTGTGTATATGTGCTATAAAGTATATTTCTATGCATATACAACTGTGAATATTTTTGAGCAAAATTTCTCCGAAATTAGATCCAGACACAGAATCCCATTCTAGGAAATCTCAGTGGATTCCTCTGAATAGGTCTTCTCTTTACATATGAAATTCTGCAGTACAGAAACTTTCCCTCCTCACTATAAAAGAGTAGGATCTAAAGCATTTACGTCAAGTTTAAAGACAAGATTCATGAATATGATACTGAAGTTTATTCAGGGTGGAGAGGGTGTGTAGATCAGTTAGAATGGATTTATGAAACTAATTAATGTTCAGCTCCACAGTTTAAATTGTATTGTGCTCTGGAAAAACACAAAATTTCTGATACACACTGAAATAAATTTCACAGATTAGAAAAAATTACAAGGCTGTTGCTGTGATGCAGAATTTTAAAAATAAAAATAATAACTCAAGAAACAGTATATATAAATATTTGACTAGAAAGTAAAATTGTAGGCAATAAAGATGTAGGGGTAATAAACACTTTGCCTTATTTTCAGTCTGCTATTCTCCACACAATGACAAATTGTACAAGGGCAAGTGCTGAAGGGCTACAGAGTACTGAGGCAGGAATAGTTAAGTATCATCCTGTAGTCACGTCAATCATAACAAAATTCCACAGACCAAGGAGAACTATTCAGAAGATGTGGTATATTTACTCTTCAAACCTAAACTAAATCAGTTTCCTGAATTGTAAGTGAAAATTTCAAATGATAGATTTTTGAAGTGCTCAACTTGACCTGACAAGAGCATAGAAATGTAGAAAAGTTTTAGAGATGTGTTATCAAGCCACTGGATGCTCAGGGTGTGATATCCTTTTACGCATGAGACAGAATATATGCTTATCCAGAGAGACCTCTTGTGCTAGCATTAATATCCCTCTGTCTCCTGGTACACAGGCTGGGGCCAAATCTTCACTTTGTATTCCTCTTCCTTGAGGACTCGAGAAGACAGTTTCTGCTTTCCTTGTGGAAGGAGGAGTGGGAGAGCTGAGATTACTTTATAGGTCATCTGTCCTACAGAGCCTCCAGATTAAGCTACGGAGAGAACAGTAGGTTTCCTTCTAAATATCTCACAAGAACTTGACACTCCCTTAGGAATCTCAGAATTGTGCCCACAACCCTCTTGAGTCCAGTCTAAAGCAAGATTTTTGCACAATGGCAGAGGTGGGGACAGCACTGACCTACATGAGGAAGGAGTAACATCATCACAGGAATTGATCCCACACTGATCAAGAAGTTTACACAAACAGAAATGGACTTTTGCTGGAAAGAGAGTAATTCTGCACCAAGCTGGATGTGAGGCTCATGTGTTCTGCAAATTGTACTTCCTGTACCTATTGAGCAAGGATGAGAACACACCCTCTCCAAGCAAAGTTTTTGCCTTTATCTGTACACATACTGCTTAGAATGCTTTTCCTGAAGTTCTTGCAGTGATTTTAAAAGTTTTAAATATGGGTATGTTGTTTTGTTTGTTCTAGCTTATGAGAGAATGAGAATATCAGAAAGCTACTGTCTCATTGTACTTTTGACTGCAAATGTAGAAAACAAAATAGTCATCACTCAAAAAGCATACCTAAAAAGTATGGTGACCACAGTCATTAATATGTTTTAATTAATTTATTTTTATAATTTAATGTGCCTGTTTTATATGCTATGTTCCTTTTCATAAATTTACATTTTTCTGCCTATGTCATATTTCAGATATTTTTCCTGAAGTTCTTGCAGTAATTTTAACAATTTTTAATGCATTTTAATGGATCTCCAACAAAACCCCAAATGTAAGCAGACAAATATTCATAAATATATTAATAAATAAACTACTAATAATCAAAAAAATAAATAGTCAGCTTATAATTTTAAACATAATTAAATTGTGAAATATTAAAGTGTTCATAAATATGTACTGAAGTAAATATACAATGATTAAATATAATGAATAACCTTATGCTTACCAAAAATTACTGCAGTTATTACAAAGAGTAAAATGATTCTGTATGAAATCATGGTTACCAGAAATTACTGTGGTTACTATAAAGGCAGTGTTTAACTTGAAATCAATACATCCTTATAGCTATCAATCAAGTTTTGTAAGCAAACACTTAAATGACAAAATGCAAAGCAAGATTGAAATTGATGTTGCTGATGTAAATCAGTCAAAGACTGACAAAATCCTTTTGGCAGTGTTACACAGCAATCACTTGTGTAACTCCCTCTGAGTCTTTTTGCAAGATGAAGCATTTGGTGCTGATTTTCGGTGCTCAGTCATCTCTCCAGAAGGCACTTAGGAGCAGCAATTGGCTTTACAGTTATTTCCATCACTGTCTTTCAAAGTGATCTTAATGGACCATGTGTTCTCAGTAAAGGGCTTATTTCTCTTCTGAATTCCTCCATACTGAGGAAGGATTATCCTGTCACATTACTGGGAATTATAACAGAGTCTCATAAGCAATCGAAACCCAGGTGTCTCCAACATTTTCATCCACACCAAAGAGACAAGGCCATATCTGCCAGATTACACTAAAGGGACTTGCAGTGGAGCATCGTTGCTCTCGGAGTCCCTTAGTCCCTGGTACAGAAATGTACCACAGTTGTAGCTGTACTACTTGCCACATGTCACCCTGAAGGATGTATTTGGGCAGTTCAATGACAGCTGTTCCCACTTGAATATGAGAAGTAGCCTGTTCCTCACCAGATACAAATTTATTTTTTCTTTGCAAAAAAGGCATTGATTTTTCACATAGTTTGCTGCAGCCTTTCTTGCTTGTCTTAGCCTTAGATGTGGCTTAACATCTTCCTCTTCTCCAAAACTTCCCAACAAGAAACAAGAACCTACCCTCACCAAAACAAGCCCTTTAGGAATCCAGCCACAGAGATCATGTCTGCAAAATGCCATAGCATTTCTGGTGGTTGTATAACTTCTCTGTAAGAAACAGTGTACGTGTGCAGAGGAAACCTTAATTACTGTCTTGTTTTCTAACAACTTCAACTTATCAGCATCTTAACTCTTTTCCAGAGTTTAGAGAGCAAATATGTATATATATATAAAATCACCATTTATGTATATTCAGTTGATAATTTCCTGGCATATGATAATTATGAATTTTGAATGTGTTAATGACAGCTGTAGCTGCCTAGCATGCCTGAATCAAGAAAATTTGTTTATATATATATATATGTGTACTTGCATAATTTACACTCCCCAAGAGTGGAAATACTGCTCTAATGCTCTAAAGCAAAAATATGTCACAGGGGAGTTACTTGCATGTTTGATTTTGCTCCCTTTTTTTTTTTTTTGGTTTTTGTTTTGTTTAGTTTTTTTGTTTTTTGGGGGTTTTTTTAAGAGACAGGCATTTTGCTCCTTTTTTTTTTGTTTTTGTTTTGTTTGGTTTTTTGTTTTTTGGGGATTTTTTTTAAGAGACAGGTTTTTCTTAGGCAATCTGCCTAAAACGTTACATTATTCTTAATGTGGTAAAAATTTGATTACAAAACTCCCATGAAATCTGTATCACTAGATGTGCTCACATTAGAGTCAGTGTCTTGACTGAAGTCTTTCAGAAACCCTGAGGACCAGATCCACGGAGATTTCCCCACTCAGCTCAGTGACATGTGAACTCCTGCCCCACTAACACCAAAGAGCAGTTTCCATTCCAGGGAGGCTCCAGTGTCTGCCACGCATTGGGAAGAGGGAAGCAGGAGCTGCAGCAAACCTGTTAGTTTGCAGTTGTGCAAAACCCAAAGGAAATCTTGAGAGAAGCACTCGGGCATGGGCAGGGTGCACTGGATTTCAGAGGAGGAAGATACCGCTGCAGGTGCTCCAGAGCATGCACATGGCCCAGGTTTCGATGCCTGCCTGCTGGGCACCCCAGCAGAACGCATCCTCTGGAGCAATCAGAACCTGGAGCCATGCAGGAATAGACAAATCACCCTCCTGACAGTAGTTTTGCAGCCCTTGATAATGTCCGAGTGACAGAAAAACACTTGGCTCTTTCCTGACAAATAAAAGACAACTCCTTCTGGGCTTGACCAAACCTTTGCTTCATTGATTTTAAATTAAATATTTTGTTACCTGTTTCAGGTTTTATAATCAAAATGGTTAATTTTTTCCTCTCTTTCGCCTTTTTTTTTTTTTTGTGTCTGTATGTAAAACCTCGTACCAGTTTTTTACACAAATTTGAAAACAATTGCAGTATCTCAGCATTTCCACAAAAAAATACATAAATGTACATAAAATGTTTGGAACCAATTGCCCAGCTGAAGTTGTAACAGGTTGGGAAAAAAAAATTCTTCAGCAATGGCAAGGATATTAACAGCAAGAGCCCACACAAAAGTTTTAAAATATAAAAATCATGATGGTATGCTCCTTTGTGAGGATTTGTGCACATAGCAAAAGGCAGGTAAGGCTGCAGCAGCGCCTGGCTTCAGTAAGCACAGGCACTGATGGCAGTGAAGATACTTGAAACAACTTTTGCTTCTAATGGCAGACATTCCTAACTTCTGTATGTTTGCTCTTCTGTCACATGTACTGTGTTAGTTATTATTCACCCTGAAATGCTGTTTCTTCAGAGGTGTTCTCTTACCTAAGCACAAGCTGGCTATCACGATACAGATAGTTTCATGTGCCATTGACCCATCTATCCTGCGTCACTACTGGAATCACTTATCTGACTTACTTCTCTCATTTCCCAAGGGTATTTTGACAATTAATTTCTTCAAATTTGAAAACATTTTCACGCCCATATTTTTATCATTTGTGATGGAATTGCATATAGATCTGAGAAGGGTGCAGTGCATGCAGGCCCATCAATACCCTGCTTTCTGTGAATTAGTCAATAACATGCTTGCACTACAGCTATCACGACCGTAATTTTCTGAAGCAGAAGAATTGCTGTTGTAAAGCTGAAATAGGAATTTGAAAAACGTTCACTGAAGTTGTCACAGCATTTAGACAGCCATTGATCAGGCTGTTCACTACATGCATTTTAACAGCAGTGTTCTTCAGCAAGCAAAATCAACAAGTCAGAGGCCTGTACGCTCCCCCCTTTGAGAAGCAGGAAACTATGCACTCTCATGTTGCAGTATCAGTAATCTCACTTTGCACCCCCTTACCAAAGTATAAGATCCAGATCCAATAGCACTTACTTCTTTGGAGTACTACGTTGCATTTCATTGAGTCTTTTGATTTCTAAATCCTTCAAATGCCCTGATGGGCAAGGCATGAGACGCAGAGCCCTTTTTCCAGCAGAGACTGTTGTCTGGAAGAACAAAATAGCATTTCTGAACACCAGCTTCCAGAAGAGGCAAAACTAATTATATTTACACTTAGAGAACTACTACAGCTCCCCTCTATTGCTTGCAAATAACCTTCATAGAAAAAGATAATAAGGGGATATTGAAGAAGAATGCAGAAAAACTGAACATTTTAGCTGCTTAACATATTATAATTAATCATTATTTAATATAGTTTTATATCATGTTATCAGTCTCCAGCCTTTCTCAGAAACAACATAAAAGCTGTTCATTATACTAATCACTGTACCCCCAAAGCAGGGGTAAAGGAGTTGCCATTTGAATGAGGTTTTGGGTGCTGATGGGGAAAAGGAGGCTATAGTGGAAAATGGTGGTACTATCAATGTTGGAAAAGTAACCACAGCCATTTGGTATCTGATATTTGAAAAAGGGAATTATATGGAATATGCAGCTGATACTATTCATCAAGAAATTATCCAAATTCACTAGAAGGCTGGTTTGCCCAGCAGCAGCTTTAATACGAAGTACTCTTTTCTTTTATAGACAGGTCTGACAGATTCTACTTGGTTGGCCAATTTACAAAAACATCTCTCTCACAAACAGTCCTTGAGAAGAACAGAAAAACAGAGTAGGAAAACACTACCTGCAGGTTGTTTATACTAACAAGTTATCAACATTTCTCTCCAAATCTCTAAAAAACTTACAAGTCCACTATGAGAAAACTAGTCCCATTTTCTTTCTCTCTGACCAGGCTGTCACATCCACATGCAGACATATGCAAACATGTTCTGTGTTGCAAACTGCATATCCCAGCACAGTTCTCCTGGAACATTTCTACAGCCTGCCTTTTACCTGAAGACACTGAATTCAGAGTTTGAAAAAGGCATTTTAGCTATTGTTCTTTCTTATTTGTTTAGTTATTTTTCATTTGTTTTGAGGAAATACCAACATGCTGTTATATTGGACAATGATATGTATTTCTTCCTAGAAAATAATAACATTTTTGGTATTTTCTACATGTTTTTTTAGCTTCAAAGCCCAGCTTTGAGATTCTCAGTTGTTTCAGCTTCAGTAACAACCTTTCTCATTTCTCTTAGCATGCTACCCTTTTCCCTTGTCAGGGAAATGCTTTGAAAGTAAGCAAAAATAAACAATTATTTTTTTATTCCCCCACTGAGTCATCTGAATGTACAGTGCCAAATCACAGCCTTTTGTCAACCCTACTGAATATTAGTCCTTCAGCATTTGCTGTCACTGGAGGCAAACATGATATTGCTGACTTCTTCTGGTAACAACAATGTTTGATGCTTCACATAAAGGCACAAAAAGGGACAGGTCCCCAGCCAAAACCACTGGCTGTTTTTCCCAGAACTAATGGCAAATACAAATACTAATACAAATAACTATAGAGAGCTGGTGTTTCCAACTTTATCCAACTTCCCTTAAGAGACTGTGATTTTGTAGAAGGTAAAATTACAAGTGCTAAGACAGTATCATTCACTTAGGCTTTCTCCAGCTACAAAGACTAATTTATGGACTATAGGTGGGCTACTACAACAGTGCAAGGAATATTTTTGGTGTCTGAATGCCTATCAAAGACACACCTCCCTGACTATAGGGCCACAGAAACACAGTTCTTATGATTCTGGTAGCTAGAAAAAGAAGTAGAATTTCAGTGTTCTGTATTTCTGCAATACAGAACTAAAAACAATAACTTCAAAGTGCTAATGTGTTTTCTCAGTGTCATGAATGTTATGATAATTATGTTAACCCAAAAAAAAATCACTTTGCCCAGCCCATAATTTTCTCTACAGTTTTGCATTTTATAGAGATTGATATATAATAGAGATTGATATTAACTGTAGGGAAATCTCGTGGCTTTCATTGCCACACTTCAATGATGTCAGAACTGAAAGCGAGAATAGCATTGTGACAGGGAATTTAAACATGCTGGATACCTGGTTCACAAATCTGAGGTATGTTTTGCTCAGTTTGTCAAATTATTTCAGCCCTAGCTCCTTGCTTCTTTTCATAATGTCCTATAAAATTCTAACCAATTTAAAAGTATGTAAATTATTCCTCCACAATGAGGTAAGAATAACTTCAGGAGGGTAAAAATTATTATTATGTACTTTGAGCTTAGATATGTGGCCGAGGAAATCTTCTGGATCAAGAGTCACCATTTAAAGTACTGTACAAAAGCAGCTGCCTTGCCTCCAGAGTAACCTGCTGAAATCCTAGAAGAAGAGGCACAATCAAGAAGGGGGTTCACAGGAAGGAATCAAGGAGGACAATAGGTGACCTTTGGTACAAGCCTGGTCAGACTCAGGTCCAAGGAGGGGCTTGGCTGCTAAGCAAGCAAAGGGAGAGATGATTGCCCACAGGCTGGTGGAGAGGATGGCAGAGATCATCAGACCCAGTGGGAAAAGGACACCAGAGAGGACATGAGGGGGGCACAGCACAACCCAAAACTTAACCCAGCTAAAGGTTTAGGCTTTATCCACATCTGTGGTATAGTGGCTGCTGTAATGAAGGGCTAGGCATGTCAGACCTTTTCCAGTATAATTCTACATGACTGTATCCAAGGAGGGTTTACATGACTTTTAAAAACAAAGTAGCCAGTGAAAAGTATTCCCTCATTAAGAGAACAGTAATAAACTGGAATCCCTGTAGAACACCTTGGTTAGATAAATGTAACAGTAATCAAACATCTTAAACCACCCACCTCAGTGTGCACAGCCTTTAATTTAACCCATTGAGACTGCGTGAATTTGTGCTTGTGCCCTTGCCGAGAGACTGGAACCTGACTGCTGCAAGAAAAGCAATTAGTAAGATGACATAAAACCCAGCCTTTCATTTCCTGGAGAGTAATGTAGACTAATGCAGAGTGGAAAAAATTTCACAAGTGGAATAATTATGTTGTCACTCACAGCAGAAGTAAAAAAGCAAAACAATAAAAAATTATATTTACAGGAAATTCAGAAAAAAATCCTGCACTCCCTCCCACACTCAAAGTTGTAAGCCAACAGCAATACAAATAATATTTAAAAACACTTTGTTGCATCTTTCAGATTCCACTCCTATCTCCTCTTTATCAATAGTTGGTTTGACACTGAAACTCAGATTTTTCCATGAACCTGTCTACAGACAGGCAATTCTTTTGTCCTCAACTCTGCAATCCTCCATGCTTGTTCATTTACGCTGAGAGAATCCTATAGCCTTTTTTTTCCATTCCTTCTGCAGTGATTTTTTTTTTTAATTTTGGAAAAAAGGACCTGTCAAAATCAGTACAAAATAGAGAGATATTAGATGGCAAAATCATAAGGAATACAGGGCAAGGTAAAGCTGAAGTATTTTAAAGTATGTTAAACAGTCAGCAGGCCATTGGTAGCCACTTAGAAATGAACAAACAAACAAACAAACACAAACAACAACAAAACAAAATCCAAAACCCAAAACAACAGCTTACTTTGTTGCTTAAAAGATGTTTTAAATTGTAACATGAATGGAATATAACTTTTTTTCACCTTATCCAGAGCAAACAAGTTTATGATCCCGAGGGTACATCTGTTGTAAATAAAGCAGATTCAACAGTTGTTCACCAAAAACTGCAGAGATCATAGTTTCTCAAGCAAAAAACCCAATAGGTATTATCAATTAAGCAATGAAGCTGAAGAGTAAAATCACTGGATCACAAAAGGAGTGGGGTTATTTTTGAAAAGCTGAGATTTCTCAAGGATGCGTCACATGATGATGTTTTTAGACTGAGAGGGAAGTAATGCCAGAAGAGCTAATCATTCAGCAGTGTAGGATTGCAGGTAAGTTGGCTCTTTCTGTACAGAAGAAAGCTGCCATTTACAGTCTGATGATGTGCCATAAAATGGTGTTCTTGTTTTTCAGCCAACCTTTCTCCTGAGATAAGTAGCCAGTTAGAGACACCATGTTAACTTTCCTGAGGCTACTGTTACTTTGAGATCAAGATCAGAGTGCTGCTTGAAAACATTTCTGAAGATTAAAGTGAAATTTAAAAATTCTGAGAGTGGTCAGAGAGTTCTAAACAATTGGAATTATTTTACTGAAGGAGAACCTGGAATTATCATACCCTGTGTGAACAGGACAAAAGGTGATTCCTTTCCTTCTATTTTAAAAATTGTGTTTAAGTGATCTCAGAGAAAACAATTGCGGAGAAATAGATATTTAACTTTAGAAATGTTCCACTTATATAATCTAAAAATTAATGATTATTTGGATGTTCCTAGGTATATTTGAGCTAAAGATCACAGCAAAGAGCACAGTGCTAAGTATTTTCAATAGAAAGAAAGGAAACCTTTTTTTTCATTTTATTTGTCATTTGCTTGCTTCAGAGATTCCACAAATAAATGTGTTCAAGCCATCCATGTTGATATTGAGAAGCATATCAGACTCTGTTACTGACTTTACAGCCAAGTATATCACAAGCTTCAATGACTTTTGGTCTTAGCAAAAAATAAGAAATGGAGTTTGGATTGATAGTTTCTCTCTACTCGCGAACTGTGTGTGTGTTTTATTCAACTTCACCCCTGATGCTGCCACAACATGCTTGTCCTTACTGTCATCACCCGTTGTGTGCACAAGACTGAACACCTCTGACACTGCTGCCCTGACCCAAACCCTAGCAAAGC
The DNA here is from genome assembly GCF_014805655.1 of Passer montanus. NCBI lineage: Eukaryota > Metazoa > Chordata > Aves > Passeriformes > Passeridae > Passer > Passer montanus. Next base: position 10,305,698 of record NW_024366815.1, on the reverse strand, counting down.
TCAACACGTCAGAACACAAAAGAAATAGTGCCAAGAAAATAAAGTGGTCTCCTCCAGAGCAAAAGAGGCAGGTCCAGATCTTTTCCACAGTGTCCAGCCGAGGGACTTGGAAGCTGCTCAGGGACACGGTGGTGGCAGAGCTGTGCACTCCCAGAAGCTGACGCTGAGAAACATTTTGTCACTCTAAGCAATGACAAACAGTCCCCTACCTACCTTTTTGTGACATTTCCTGTTGAGACAGCAGTCATGGGACTTCTATTGGCAGATTCTTCTTCTTTTTAGGTGTGAGTCTAGAAGCTGAGGGAGCAGGGCATAAGGAGCTCAACAGGCAGGCAGAACAGGTTTCCAAACCCTCATGTATTTCAGAGGAAAGTGTTTCCTGCTACTGGTGTTCATGTGTTGCTTTTTTCATGCCTCTTTTCAACAGTTTTTCACCAAACAAGCTTGGTAGACCTCTGGTTTCTAACTTGTCTCAGATAAGTCACATTTTGAAACAGGAAGTCAGAAAAATAATAAAAATGCAGAGCCAGAAGGGACTTTAAGTCTTATCCTGTCCATCCTTCTGTAAGAGTAAATTGCAACAAAGCCACCTCAGAGAAATGCTTCTTTTCTGTGATTTCTCTTCATGGCTTGTTCTAATGCACTGTTTCCTGGTAGCAGGAATCATTTTCTTAACAATTCTTATATTTCCCAGATAAGCTCAGCTTTGTCTTATACTATCCCTCCAGAATTAGTCATTCTTTTCTTCTATAATAAACTTTGATAAATCAGAAAAAAACCCAAGATCTTATAGGTATGTTCATTCAGCTTTTCTCCAGAGACAGATTTTCCTACCACATGTTGTTTTTTCTCAGATTGTTTCTATTTTACCACATTTTTCTTTGAGTGTACCCTTCAAATTTCAGGAAAGTTTTTGAAATAAGTGGTCTCTATTTCCAAGATGATGCTATGTGAGGTGCTCCATGCATAATTTCCTGCTGAACTCCTGCCAATAAGTCCAGTTATTCCCACTTCTATACCTGTAAAGTTAATTTTTTATCTTTCATTTCCACACTTTGAGTTGTCCTCTCTAAATTTTATCTTCCTCATGTCATCTCTCCAGTTTGTGAACTTATATGTCATGTAGCCCTGTTCCCTGTTCTTCAGAAAGACTCATTTTGTTGTCACCTTGAAAGTCAATCTCTGGAGATAAACCAGAACAGATAACCTGTGGTGTTCATTTGAACTCTCCTACAGACAGCTTTCTTTACGTATTTTCCCTTTTCACTTGTGAAGTTGCTCATCCTAAATGACCTTTTGCACCTATTTTTCAAGTGCCTCTTTGTTACAATGTCATATGGGACAGTAGGCAGAGCTTGTCTGGTGCACATTTTTGCCATCTAATACCGTAACACAGGCGGGCACGTATGTTATTCTTGAACAATCTGTGCTAGCTTCCATCTTTAGTTTATTGGCACTGAAGTTCTTTTGAAATTACTGAAAAGTACTGGAACAAATATTATACCGCATAGTGAAAGCAGGCAGATTGACTGATGAGGAGAAGGAAGAGGTGCTTAACACCTTCTTTGCCTCAGTTTTAGTGAGAAGACGACTTGTCGTCAGGACAGCTGTCTTCCTGTGAGATGCTGGAGCACGTCCAGAGGAGGCAACGAGGCTGGAGAGGGGCTGGGAACACAAACCCTGTGAGGAACGACTGAGGGAGCTAGGGGTGTTTAGCATGGAGAACAGGAGACTCAGGGGTGATCTTATCACTCTGTACAAGTTCCTAAAAGGTGGCTCTGGTCAGGTGGGGTTGGTCTCTTTCACCAGGCAGCAGCTGACAAAACAAGAAGACACAGTCTCAAGGGAAATATAGGTTGGATGTTAAGAAAAGGTTTTTCACTGAAAAATTGATAAAGTACTGGAATCGTCTGTCTGGGGAGGCGGTGGAGTCATAAACCCCAGATATGTTTTAAAAAGACTGGATGTAGCACTTAGTCCATGGTTTAGTTGAGGTGTTAGGGCATGGGTTGGACTCAATGATTTTGAAGGTCTCTTTCAACCTAGTCATTCTGAGATTCTGTGATTCTGTGACTGTCATCTTTCTGTTGATGATAATCTTTAACATTTCTTCATTCCTTGAACTTACACAACCTCAAAGACATTTTTATTCATTTTTCCTCCAATTTTTCAAAATAAAAAATTAGTATCCCAAGGCCTTCCTCACATGGAGAAAAATGGACTATCTAGCACCTGATAGATACATAGCAAAAAATTGCATTATATTACTCCGTGATGTGACCGTTTGAAGGTGCTGTTCACAAACCATGAGTCAGATTTGAGTTTATGAATTCTATGCCTAAACCAGTAATACAATAACACACACAATATGTCTGCTGGAAAGAAGCTACAGAACAAACAAAAATCATTTTCCAGAAAAGATCCTAATATCTGTGAATCATTACAGCCAATGAAGCTTTCAGGGGAAACATACAGAATTTGATGGAAAGAAATTTCCTTCAAGCAGAGTAAAAATCATTAGGAATTAGTGGTTTCGTTAGAAAAAGGAGATTCAGAAAAATGGAGGATGATGAATACTGAACCAAAAAACAATGTTAAGGAAAAGAATCCAAAAACAAACCAGAGAAGAATCAGAAGATTCTGAATTTCATTCTGAAAAATGAAGAAGCATCTGAAGTATCTGCAGAGAAGAGTGCCCCCAGTTGCTCAACACCAGTGACACTGTCTGGGCTCTGCAAAGTCCAAGCTGCAAAGTTAACCCATACTTTAAAAAATATTAATGGCAATTAAATGTTCTGAACAAGGGTAACACACTAAGTTCGTGGGGGTTTGTGTCATGTAGAGCATTCAGCCTTTTATCTCTTTTGAAAGAAATATCAGCGCCATTTCTTCCGATTTTCTACAATAATGTGAAGACATCTATCTAGCAGCTCACTCTATTCAGGCTCTCAGTTAAGGATGTACGTCAAATCAAACCTTGTCTGACGGCCTTCAGTTCTGTTGTGTTTGACACACAGACATGTTTGATTTTAGATAAAGAGTCAGACATTGTCCTCCTCACTGAATGCAGAGTGAACACTTAAACTGTGGGTTAGCTGAATTATGGTGAACAGAAACATCAATTACCTATTGTTTTTAAAAATTGTTCAGACAAGTTCAGTGGTACTAGCTATCTGTCAGCTGATTAAAATGTTACATTTTCATTTGAAGAGATGGTGATTTACACCATATCACATTCAGTCTGCAGTTGCCCCACAGTACCAGATGTCTCTCTGGTATCTTCAAGCTCATCAGAGGAGCACTTTTAGAGCAAAAAACAATTCAGCATTATGACAGAGTATTTGTATAAGGTTGTGCCCAGATATTCAGGGTCATAGATGAACCAAATCAGTTCATTTATGAAGAATCTTGCTTCATGAGAAAAAGACTAGCAAGGTGGAAGAGAGGAATAAGGCAACAGAAGCAGCTAATACAGGACTCCTCCTAGCTGAGCAAACACAGGAAGTTCCATGGCTTTCCATGGGTAGCATTAAGTAAAAGTAAATTAGTATGTGTACAAAGAGCTGGAAGATGGCAGAACAGCCATCTGTACAAGTTAATGGAACATAGATTTAAAAAATTTATAATATAATATAATAAATATAATTAATATAATATAATATAATATAATATAATATAATATAATATAATTACTATAGTATTGTTATATTGATAATTAATAAAGGAATAATTGTCAGTTCATTAATAATAATTAAGATATGTTATTAATGTATTGTTCTAAATAATTATTTTTAATTATTGATATTATAGAATGATGTGATATTATATGATATTTATTATATATATTATATAGTATTTTATATTTTATATATATATATTCCATAATGTGGGAAGAAGCAGGAGGAAAACATACAACTATTTGCATCATGTATATGTGGTTAATCCACAGTCATGAGTGCAGAGTATTTATATATGTGAATGTATATGTGTGTGTGTGTGTTATGTATGTATATATGTGAATATATTTGTACAACTCCATTTCCTTTAAAGAGATGACTCTCCCTTTTAAATAGTGCACACACAGCAGCAAGATAACAGCATGTATGTTAGTCTAAAAGTGAAGTCATATAAGATTTTCACAGTCTTTTCTTGGTTTGGAAGTCTCTTTACTAGAGACCATGCTGGACATGTGGCACCTGGAGAAGGTGGTGCCTCTTCCTAGAAAAATCCCTTACAGCCCGTTTGCAGTCTCCCTGTTTATCTTCTACTGAAATTTCTAATCTGCACAGCACCATAGTAACTCCTCAATGACAGTTTAAGAAGTGCAAATGGTACTAGCTGCAGGGGTCAACAGACTTCACACTTGGAACCAAGCGCTACTGACATCTGCAAGAAGAAAGTTAAAAAAGCAAATCTGAGCTCTGACACTGCAGTGCACCTCAGCCCTGATGAAAGGCTGCAGGACAAATTCTGTGGTAAAGCCACACACAGAGATAGCAGACTTTCAACTTAGGAGGGAAGCATTGAGAGGCATCTTTCAGATCCTGTTCGACAAATCTTACTCCCTGTCTCACCGTCCCTGATGAAAGCCAGAGAGTGCTCGGCGAGCAGAAGCAGGAACTAAGGCAGAGCCACCTCCTGCTGTTAAGTCAATCTCAAAAGAATTTTTCCCCTTCCCTTTATCTCCAAAGGAATAGCTGAACTTCAGCAGATCTTCCAGATGAGCAGGGATTTCCAAGGACCATAATAAGGACCTGCAGTAAGGCAGGCTGCAGGGATTCTAACTGTGCTGCTATGAAACTGTAAACCCTATAGATGGACCCAGTGAGGGGCTCAGCATGCAAGCCCTTCTGTAACCTGCTGGAATCTAAAGCCACTGAAAACACAAGGAAAAACATCCTACAAAACACAGGCCTGGAAAAGTGGGTACAGAACATGAGAAACAGACAAGAACTTGAACTGATCACCATTTTTCTCCATAGGTTTGGAAGAGTATATACATGTACATTAGAGTACATACAAGATGAGCATACAGGTTCCCATACACCTGCATAATTCCTGAAGAATCTCACATTGTTCCAGAGGAGGCTGAGGAGATCTAAATCAGCTCTGCTATCAGATCATCCCTGGAAGCTGAGTGCATTCAGCACCCGAAAGGTTCATTCTCCCTTCCCCTCCCTAGGGATGCAGTCAGTTCTCGAATCTGCGGTTTCTAAGTAGGTTTTAATAAACAGCATAGAGAGACATCCCACCAAACCACTTTGTTTTTTCTTAGACTTAGTTGCACTAGATAAATGTTATTAAACACTCATCTGTGTGAAGCTAGGAAAAAATCACCACAACTGGTTACCCAATAAAAAATGATCAGAATAGTGCATTATGAGACCACTCAAAACATTCTTCTTGCTTATCACGCATGAAGTTTCTCATTCTCTAGGAAATTCAAGGACTAAGGCTTTGCCTGCCCTGTCAAAACAACTGGATCTGTTGAGGAGTATTTGTTATTTCCCAGAGCATATAGCCAATGTAAAGATAGGTTAAGAATTTAAATAGACACAGTAGAGGTGAGAATGAATTACTGGATCAAATAACTAATTAAACTGTTTTGGGAAAAGTGACAACTTAAAAGGGAAAATGATAATTTTTCAGCAATTTAACATGCTATTGTGATGAAAATTGCATTCTACAGAAGATGAGAGAAGTAATTTTCAAATAAAAACATCATTGAAACATCAAAGCTTTCAATATCTGAAATGTAATTTATTTTTTTCCATCTGATAACAGAGCATATTTGATCTTGTTGTTTTGAATATGATTCTATCTCTGTTAAAAATATCTTTTTGTTGGAGATTTATCCTTGAAAGATTAAGAGGACTTCAATCAGTTTTGTCGGAAATATTAAGACTTTCTTATTTTCTTTTCTTTTCTTATCAATATTGTAATGCTCTGCCCTGGTCATATCTGCACACCTGAAGACACTGGGCTATCTGCAATGTTTATTGTCTATATCTAGATCTGAAGGAGAAAATCCAACTGTTTATCTGCTATTTAGGCATGGAAAACACTGCTACAATCTACTGGACACCAGCAACACAGTGGAAAACATCAACTGATAGAACCCCATTTTAGGCTAATGTTACTGTTTTGTTTTCACAAAATTTATGGTTCCCTCCTGTCTATTCAGGAGGCTCCTATGCTTCAGGAGATTGAGCCACCACTGTCCTGATCTACCTGCTATAAGGCTGGATTTTGCCCACCTTGGAACATGGCTTTGAGTAGATCTCTTCAAAATAATTTCTTAAATATGTTTATAATTTCCTGCTTCCCCATATGGATTTTTGGAGGGTTGTAAGCGTCAGTGTTACCATACAAAGCATGCACTCTGCCATAACATAGCCTGCCAAGACCTATCACCTGACATGACCTTGCAAATGATCCTTGTTCTTCCCCGTAGCTGGGGCTGCTTTCTCTAGAGCAGCTTAGTGGGTGACACACACTCCTGAAGAGCCAAGAGAGGCACTGTGACAGCCAACTGCTTGCTGATGTGAGCTGCTGAATCTCCTAGAGGAAGAGAGATTTGGTATGAAAGCTAGGTACAGGCAGTGAGTATGTGGATCTCTGCTATGGCAATGCAGCTCTAGCAGTCAAATATTCAACAAAAGAAATCCTTTTCTGTCATGAAATATCTCAAAAAACTGTATCTTTCATGAAATTTTTATGAACACTGTTTTTCCAAATCCCTTCTAGTCTTAATCTCATGGAATCATAGAATCATAAATATTGGAAGATAACTACAAGATCACTAAGTTAAACCATCCACCCAGCACCATCACTGTAACCCCTAAACCACTAAACCATTACCCAGTACTGGAACCAGATGCCTCTTGAACACCTCCAGGATGATGACTCCACCCTCTCCATGGGAAACCTATTCCAATGCCTGACCCCCTGACAATTAAAAATTGTTTTCTAGTATCTAATCTGAATCTCCCCTGTCTCAGCCATTTCTTCTAGACATCTCACTGCAGGCAGTGTAGGAGAGATCAGACCTCACCTGTCTACACCTTCCCTTCAGGGTGTTCTACAGAGCAGTGAGGTCTCCCCTGAATCTCCTCTTCTCCAGGATAAACAGTCCCAGTTGTCTCAGCTGTTCTTTATGAGACACATTTTCTAAACCCTTCACAAGCCTTATTACCCTTTACTGGACACTCTGCAGGAACTCAATGACTTTCCTGTTGTGGGGGGACCCAGAACTGGACACAGGAATTGAGGTGCAGCCTCACCAGTGCCAAGTACAGTGCCAAGATTATCACTTCCCTAGTCCTGCAACCCATACTACAGACCAAGATGCCGTTGGCTGGGCACACCTTGGCTCATGCTCAGCCACTGTCAACCAACATCCCCAAGTCCCTTTACTGTCAAACAGCTCTCAAACCACTCCTCCCAGAGGCTGTGGTGCTGCTTGCTGTGACTCAAGTGCAGGACCCTGCACTGGACCTTGTTGAACCTCCTCAGCCTGATGGAGTCTGTCTAGGTCTCACTGCAGAGCTTTCTGACCCTCCAGCTGATCAATGCTCCCACCCAAATTGGTCTCATCTGCAAATTTACTGAGGGTGCACTCAATTCCCACATCTAAGTCATCAATAAGAATGTTAAACAGGACTGGCCTCAAAACTGGGCTTCCAGCTTCTCCTCTTTGTTATCCTTACTGCATGCATTGGTGTAGAAGCATTTATTATGCATTCTTTTTCTGAAGTTATATTTCTCTCTTCCCTCTGAAAATTCCTACCCAGATCTGGAATTGCTCATCCCACAAGTCTCTGCTTGCTCTCTGACCAGTTTAGAAAATTTAGCTAAGGAGTTCTTTCCAACATGACACTGCCTGAAAATCCTGTAAACATGATTAGTATTTATGACATTATTTTCCCTCTGTAAATTAAAATATATTCCATATATATATATGACCTTTGATCATAAATCAGCTCCTGTGTATCTGTATTTTCATATGCTAAATGAGAACATTAAGGACCACATTCACATAAACAGCAAATTATAGGGCAAAAAAACCCTTATGCCATTGCAAATTAAATCAAGCACAATCTGTGTGACAATTTCATAAAACCTTTTTACTTTTGGACAAATTGCAAGAGATGCAGTAAAACAGAAGATGCCAAACACAGTCTTACGTGATTTTCTAGATGCTGGAACTATGTGTTTGAAGGCCTTCCTTTGACAGGTGGGGAAGAACAAAGATACAACACAGAATATCTGTGTCCTCCTCATCAGTAGGATGGTGTGTCCATTGGGACATGCCAGTTCATTACTCTAGGAGCTTGGGAAGATAGACAGGGCTCTCATCCTTGGTCACCAGTGGGTGCAATGCACACAGCAAAAGCCATCAGCATTTTTTGACCGTTCTTGTTATACTTGAACAGGATCCCTGTCAGAAAGATGACTCTGTCAAATAGTCTGGCAGCTTCCCTCGTACATCAACAGGGCAGACAGAAGTTCCCCTGGCACTAGACAGTTCTCTCCTTGATGTTATTCATGCTGGCACCATCTCTGGCCTTCGTCCCTTGCTTCTCTGCAGTGATCTCTTTTTGGTCCATTTGTTTAAGAGCTCCTGGGACCTTGTGTTTTTGGGCAGTACATGGCAGGACTCCCTCTTCTCTGGGGCAGTACCGCCAGCCCCAGAGGAGCCGTCTGTTCCCAGTGATTCAGTCCTGTGCCCACAAATTCTAAGGGTAGCTGTCATCATCTGCATGCAGACAGCCCTTGATCCACATCACAGTCTGAGACCCATCAGTGAACCTGCAGAGAAATGACCAAAAATTCACCTGGGGGACAAGGAGACAGCAGCTCCCACAAGCTGTTCTCTGAACTTTATTTAATAGCTCCTTGGCTATTGATGTCAGTGATATTTCATTTTTCCTTTATCCTTCCCCTTGACAGGTGTCACCTGTCAAGGTCCTGCTGTAACCTGCTCTGTAGGCATCTTCCACCTGGCTTGCACAAAGGGAGCCCCTATGCCTTGGGCAACACTAAAGACAGTGTCACAGTATCTTCCTATTGCCACTGAAATCATCTTCTCTGGTACTTCTTATTCCCATGGTCTAAGTAAAACAAAAGGAACCTGTTAAGGTGAGCTGTAATGGCTCTACTGGAAACACCCTTGGCATTCCCATTGCTCAGCCTTGGCACTAACAACTGGGTTATCAAATTGACCAGTTTCCCACTACCTGTAAATAAGCTCAATCTGAAACACATATCAGGAACCCTTCTTTACAATTGAAGAGCACCATGCAGTATTTTTGACTGTCTTTTGAGCCTTCTGTGCTCTGCTGGGCTGTGGTAAGAGATGTTACATCTGGAGAGACTGCCCCAGCTCTTGGGAAAACTTCCTGCAAACAGACTGTCACATTTTTGTTATGCTATGTGGGACCTCAGGATACTGGACAATGTCAGATGATATGCCCAGCCATAAAAATGTGCCACCATATTGGAGAGGTCCTGATCAGAAAATGAAAAAAGGAGTGAGACTATTAGCATGTGTATGGCCAACTCATACAATCTCACTCACTGTCTTTCATTCTCACAGGCACACTTGCTCTTTCCAAGCACACACCAACATGCAGACATGTGCATACACTCACTCCTGTTTCCCTGGTATTTGCTTAATACATTCTATAACTTTCAATTGCCCCTTAATCTGGGAAAGGGTCAAGAGTTCAATGAAACTATCTTCACCCAAAAACCTCCCCCTTCTCATATACAGGCTGTGAGAGTACATGTTGTATATGTTTTTAATTACTGTGTTTAAACAGGTACACTTTTAATGCCGTACTTGATATACAAACACTCATAATAACTTTGTCTCATCCATTAAAAAATTCTTGCGGGATTGCCACTTAATTCTGTTTTCTCAGTGCCTAAATATGATGGGAATTCAAATGTCATACAGGACCTTTTCCCATATTATTGACCTGCTCATTCCTCAGATTCCCCAAATAGAGTAGGAAGAGAGAAAGACAAAACACTTATTTTGTAACCCCTTGTCCATTCAGCTAACCTTAAATCATGGGAACGGAAGAAATCCAGATGAAGTCTGGACTACTGGATCATCAAAGGATGGGCCAAAGAGCCTCACGACAAAAGGGACTCTAGAAGACCAGAAAGTTTTGAAACAGAGGGGGAAAAGAAACTCTACTATTAGAGGATAGAGACCAGTGCCAAGGATGTGACTTGAGGAGCAGTGCTTGTTTAAACTTCTTAATAATATTTTTCAGGATCATAAAATCATAAATACTTCGGGTTGGAAGGGATCTTAAAGATCATCTAGTTCCAATCCTCTCCTTGCCCTGGGCATGGTCACCTTCCACTAGATCAGGCTGCTCAAGCGCTTTAGAAGAATAAATTAATATATTGTCATGTTTGTTCATCTCTTCAAATACAGTTGAGTAGACTGTAAAATATGAGCCCATATGAAGGTCAGAACATTTAGGCCTGACTTGATATATTTTTGTTTGTAAGTCCATTATTAGTGTCTCTGCTGCCAATGATGTTATGATTGGAAAGAGAAAACAAATAATTCAGGATTATATTTCTTTAGATACACTTTGTGCAGCTTCTGATATAACTCTCAAGTTCATGATGTTAATATAGTTTCTTTAACAATATTATAACTGTCAGTGTAAAATCTTAGAATAAGACAAAGAGCCACATCCCCCATTCGACCGACATTTTTTGCTGAACTTCTGAGTCGAGAAGTTTGGCTTCCTTTCAATATTTTTTTCAACCAAATATTTCTACCTAAGAAAAGAGAAAGATGCTAAGTTTGTTTCTACAACTTTGTTGCATTGTTGAAAAAACCCCAAAAAACATATACAAACCCAATATGTTTTAAAGGTTGAAGGCTCTTTCATATTTATTAAGGAAACAAATATCAAATAGAGGGACATTTAATTTTTTCCCTGGAGTGGATTTTCTCTGGGACATTCACAGACTGTGCCTTGAACTTTTGCAGACCAGTAGTGAAAGGCAAAATTTCTAGAGTGAGCAGCAGGAGTCCATTTACCATCAATAAACATTAAAAGTCTCTTGTGCACCTCCACCAGACTCTAATAAAATAACACAGCTGGATAGCTTGGAAAAAAATGCTGCAAGTATTCACTTCTGTATGTGTCTCTACACAAGAAGGAAAAAATAAGAATAATATTTTCAAATACGTTGATTAATTTTGACGTGTGGTGTGGGTTTTATTAAACTATGTCCATTTGTAAAACTAAATTGCTCTTCTCAATATAACATTATATTTACACCTGTGATCCACTTTTGAAATGTATTGAACAAAAGCCCTCTTTTAATGATAATACATTTAATGAGAAAATTTATCTTCTTCTTCACAGACACACACACTAGACTAATTATTCCAATTATTATAAAAGGATAAATGCATTGTCAGAAAAATGGGAAAAAATGTGTTTAAGCAAAAGGGTATACGTAAAATATCTTTAAATTTATATGTATTTTTCTGGTCTGTATTTATTTTTTTAGACTTATTTCAGAAATTAAAGAACTAGAAGAGAAATGACTGGAGCAAGCTGAGTTCAGAAATGTAAAGCCAACAAATGTGGTCCACATCTATACAGTTTGCAGCAGGATGTCTCTACATATTTGCGCCTGAATTTCCCTGATAAGGACACTGTGGGGAGAATCCTGAGTGGATTACTAAACCAGGCACATAGCCACTAAAGAGAAACTGAAAGAAACTAAGTACAGAATTCAAGAGCAGTATTTCTCATAACATAAAGGGCTACTTCACTGGTCATATGTCTGTACAAAACAAAGTTTAGAGCTTGGACTATCTACTGCTAAAATTTCTTGCTCTTTCTGAAATCATCCAGTGAAGACTATTCTCCAACAGTAATTATGTTTAAGTCACAGGTGAAACTAGTAATTTAAAATAAGTATTCCTAAGAAGTATTCTAAGAAACAGGGGGTGGATTTCTATCAAATCTCCACCACATTATTAACCCATGCTCTCATTTTGTAACTTTATAGAATCAACACAATAATCCCCAGGCACACACACAAATTAATTTACAGTACATCTGCAGCAGGAGACAAAAGAATATGAAACATTTCACTGATGTAATACCAAGGAGTACTGAGCAGCACCAGCATATTACATGTTATTCAACAAACATGCTGCTGCCACATTAGGATATTTTATTTCAACCCACATGGGGGCACAACACATCAATCATGATGAATGCTAACTTTATTTATCTCTCTATATTGCTGATGACTGTTCATAAGGGTATTTTATCTCTAGTCATTTCTCTGAAATTCCCCAGAGTCTTAATAATTTTATTTAGTGCATCAATGCCAGCTTCTTTTGATAGCAGAGCTACTTATAGTGGTAAGATGCTTTTCTGAAAAGTATTCTTCTAAACTCAGAGGTTCTCCTTCAAGATTGGGTGAGATGGTGAAACAACAGTTGAAATTGTAATGATAATAAATTAAATTTGTTTATTTGTTTGTTTTTTCAAATATTTCATCAATTAAGAACTTAATGTGAAAAAGTCTGCCCTCATCCTCAATAACTGAACAAAAGGCATAGGATATTAAGTTGCAATGCACAGGATTCAGAGGTTTTCAGACAATCTTTGTTATTCAAATTACAAGAAAAAGGTTTTAAGCTTATATCAACATAGACTTCATATTATATTGGTATATTTTGTGATAATACAGCATATTGTACTTTATTATTATCTAATGGGTTTTATTTTAGTATAACTATGTTTCAGTAAGAGCTGTTGAGTTAATGCAAAATTCCTGACGGCAGGAAATATCTTATGTAATACAAAGCATGACACTGCAGCCAACTCACAAATGCAAGTTTTTAGGTTTAGAAGTAAAAATACATAAATATAATCACAAAACAGAAAAAGTACAAAAAATGCCCAACACATTGCCTGCTTTTATTATTGTTGAAAAGCAGACTTCATGGGACTGAAACTGTCTCCCATTCCACTAACTACTCTCCAGTTGCTTTAGAAACAAGATAAAATTGAGACTAAATCAGGAAATCTCTCCCATTCCACTAACTACTCTCCAGTTGCTTTAGAAACAGACACAATTGAGACTAAATCAGGAAATCTTCTTAATTGTGACAGTTATATCTATTTGTTTCCACTGTTTTTTTTTTGTTAATGGCTTTACACTGAATCTGACTGAAAAGTATCCTAAATATATTATTTTATTTCAGTATTCCCTTCTGATTTGTGTATGTGTGGAATAAGCTATACTGATACATGTGCAAGAAGTGATGGTGAATAGGAAGAGAGGCACCAGGCTTTAATGCTGCTGTCCCTTAGAGTGCTGTCAGAAAACATGTGCAACCAGATCACACTCCACCATCATGATTATGCTATGAATATTTCAATTATAATTTAACTTTCATCTACAAATCAAAACATAATTTAAAGAGTAATTTCCAAAGCATTTCAAGTCTCTCATTATCCTTTGTTCATCTACAGCTCAATGCCTTCAGCTTCATTTCAACCAAAGCCCAAGTAGTACGTTTCACTCCTGTGAAACCTTCTATTGAATTCAATTACTTCATTCTTAAATGCCATCCCTTTGCATCTCTGTACTTCATCTGTAATTCCTTGTTACAACTGCATAGCCTGAATACCAAGCTATAGGATACAGCTTCAGCCCTTCAGCATTAGATATGGCAGTGACTGTTTCATACAACAGTTAAATAAATGCACCACAGAAACACTAGATTTCTAGAGCACTAAATCAGAGGGAGGAAACATATTGTATAGGGGTTGTGTGGCAAGAATCCCAAGTTATATGGAGCAAGTTCTGACTGGTTCCTGCAGCTGGCTAAGCTGACCCCCAGTGACAACAACACCCCCTCTAGAATAACTTATTTAAGAAAGGGAAGGGGAAAAACTGCAACTGCAGCAGGAGAGATGAGTGAGAATATGTGAGAGCAACAAGTCTGCAGTCACCAAAACCGATGAAGAAGGAGGGGGAGGAACTGCTCCAGGCACTGAAATGGAGTTTCTCCTGCAGCCCATGGTGATGACTATGGCAAAGAAGGTTGTCCTCATGCAGCCAATACAGAACCACAGGGCAGCCTATACAGGAACCCATCCTGGAGCAGGTGCATGCCTGAAGAAGAGTGTCACCCTGTGGGAAGTCTATTGTGGAGAAGGATGCTGGTAAAACCCATAGTCCTGTGGAGAGAGGAGCCCATGCTGGAGCAGGTTTGCTAACAGGACTTGTGACCCCATGGGGAATCGGTGCTAGAGCAGTTCATGAAGAACAAAAGCCTATGAAAACTACTCATATTGGGGAAGTTCATGGAATAATGTCTCCTATTGGAAGGACCCCATATTGGAGCAGGGAAAGAGTGAGGAGGAAGGAGGAGCCAAGTAAACATGGGATGAACTGACCACAGCCTCCATTGCCCATCTCCTTGTACCACTGTGAGGAAGCAGGTAGACAAATTGGAAGTGAAGTTGTGCCCATGAAGAAAGGAGGGATAGAGGGGAGATGTGTTAAGATTTGGTTTTAATTTTTTTTTTCATTATCTTACTCTGGTTTGATTGGTAATAAATTTATCTACCTGGTTCTAATCTGTCTTGCCCATGATGGCAGTTGCTGAATGATCTCTCTCTGTCCTTATCTTAATCCACGAACTTTTTCTTGTATTCTTCTCTCCCTTGTCCAGTTGAGGAGAGCAGTGATAGACCAGCTCTGCTGGACCATCTTCCAATCAAGGTCAACTCAACATGGATGTATATACTAAGGTATGGTTTGTATTTACTGGAAGCACCTGTATTTTCTCCTTTAAGTTACTTATTTTACCAAAACTAAGGACAACGGTCAGCTTTCTAATGCCACAGAATCAGACACCAAGGACCTAATTTTTTTCGTTTTCTTTGTACTCTTCCCTTTCAAACATACAAGTAAACAATCTTTTGAGACTGAAGTTATTTTTCACCGTCTACCAAATCAAACAGCCTCTCTTTCCTAGCCTCCTAGCTAAGCTGGGGCCAAAGATGTGTTTATCAGGGCTCCAGTCCTACTGTAATTAAAAGTCAATTTTCTCCTCTTATTCTTGTTTCTCAATATGTAATTATAGAGCTTTAGACAAGACTTCTGTATATTCCACACAAACATATGTATTTCTAGGAAAGATTTAATTGAAGACCTTCTGAAAGTCATATGAAAGTATGCATATTGGTTATTGATAGTCTGCCTAATACTTTATCTGTGCCCTGAAGAAATGAAAAGGCTGTTAATTTTAGCATTTTTTTGGAGCGGAGCTCTGTCATCATGATTTGTGATAGGATTTGCCAGGTGATCTAGCACACTTTTCAGCATCACGTCTGTGGGGTCTGCAGTGAGACAAATACACACACTTCTGCCTCTGCAGCAGAAGAGCACAACCAATCCTTCACAGAGCCGTGCGTGATCTCAAGTGAGCACTAAGGGCCAGATTTATCAATTAAATGACTGGTTGCATTTTCTCTTGGGTCAAGAAACAAATATTTCAGACCAGCTGCTGCTATACATGTGGGCAGCAGCAATGAATTACTCAAGGTGACAAGAAAGCAAAACTAATTTATGTAAGTATTGCTAATGTGTTCAGCATGTTTTCACCTGGTATAGAGCACTGTGTAAGTTTAATCAGCATTAAAATACAGAGAAAAGAAAATGCAAAGCTCATGGGACTACAGTCACCAGATTTTTCCAGTATGTGCAACTGATTTAATAATAGGTATTTGGTGTATGCCAAATAAAATTAAAAGCAAATAAAAAAATTCATAATGAATGCCCAGTCTTAATCTTCTCTATCTTGACATGCATTAACTGCTTAATTAGGAGATTTTTAATGGTTTTGTTTTGAACAGAAACTAACTAAAACTATAAGTCAACAATTACATTTGTATCTTAACCCAAACATTTTCCAAATGAGCAACCTAGCAGTTACTCTGTTACATAACTTTAATTTGACCCATTTTAACAGCAAAGTATTGGGAAATGTGTAGTTTATGGACAATTTCAAGAGGTTTTTATTTTTGTCATTAAATTTAAAGGCCTAAAAAATCTCTAATATCAGAAAGATGAAAATGGTAACATGAAGAAACATGAAAGTAGAAAAACAAGAAGTAATTAAAAATGATTTTTTTGGAGTCAACAAGGCATGCTAATTCCTGAAATAAACATTTGTCAAGTGCAGAAATGTGTCTGAAGAAATGCAGTGCAAACGGGTTTTGTTCCCTTTGTGCAGAGAAGGAATAAAAACCCAAAAAAATATTCTAACCAAATGAAAAATATTCAGAAGCACATGCTTTCATGATCTGAGTTGCAAACATGACTAGTAACTGCACTTCAAAATTTAAGACACACTAGAAACTGAATGACTAGATAAAGAAGCTATCAGGAAATTTTATGGAGTTTTTTTGTCTCCTCCTTTGAAAGGAAAGAACTGGCATTCTGAAACATTGTTTCATATATTATGGATGTCAGAGAGAAATGAAACAACTGCAAAATTAAAATGACCATAAATACAAGTGAGTAGGAAACGTGGGGTTGTAGCCTTTACTGAATTTTCAAAAAAATAGTTTAAGTAGAGAATATGGAAGTATGGAATCTGGAGTCGCATTTCCGGGTTGTTTAAATCCAGTGTTTTACCAACTGTATTACAGAGATGAGCCACTCCCTAAAATTTGCCTCAGCATAGACATGCTTCCCTTTGTAATAAGGGTAATAAGTAAGTTTTTTTTAATCTGTTGCTGCCTCAAATTCACTACTTTTCCAGGCCAGGTTCTTCACATCCCTCTTTGTGCCAGTCACAGAAGAAATTTATATTCTGCTTCATTTTTGTTTTCTTCACATACCCCTGCCTAATGCAGTTACGAGATCCCTAATGAGGTGGAAATGTTCATGACAACTGAAGGAAGAAACAAGACATTAGGCTATGTATGAATAATGTGTGAAGAATCAGGTACAAAAATATTACTCTAGGGTGGAAAAATAAAGATGCATTCTCAAATAATTTCCTATTCACTTTTCTGGCCAGCTGACAGCAAAACCATAAAGGCATCAGGGAAACATGATGGTCACCATTATCAAA
This sequence comes from Passer montanus, assembly GCF_014805655.1. Lineage (NCBI taxonomy): Eukaryota > Metazoa > Chordata > Aves > Passeriformes > Passeridae > Passer > Passer montanus. The sequence goes on along the minus strand of NW_024366815.1, from coordinate 10,288,537 downwards.
AGGACCTGAGTGATATATGGGCTGAAATTGCATTTAGACATAAAAGGTACTTCAGTGTCCTTGGATGCGGGAGCTTAATTGCGGCAACGTGCTGATATGTGCACCTGATTGATTTCAATCACTTTCAAGAACACAGTCCTTAAACTCTTTTGAAGCATGACTTGGACTTCTAAATGGCTTCATTTAACAGTACCATGTAAAAGCTACTGGTTTCAAGAGGATTTTGTATAAGACATGTAATACATATAAGGCATTTAAGATATTGGGGACAGGATCTTGAGCATGCTTCAGAGAAAGGAAATGGAGTACAGGATACAAGGCCAAGTCATAACTTCTCAAGTATAAGGACACCAAGAATTGTTAACTTACCAGTGTCTTAAAATGTAGAAATGGATAGAAATACAGCAAAATACACTCAAAAAGTTTCAGAAGCTCCTCCAAAAGGTTCCATCCTCACTTAATGGTACTTGGTATTTCAAGTGATGACAAGTTTTGTTCATGAGCAGAGGAAGTTAATGAATTACACATTAGTTAGCACAGAAATGTGGGGCAAGCTTTGCCTGGGACATAAGAAATCACTCTCCAGTTATGAAAAAAACTGAAATTAGAAGAACCACAGGTTTCCAGAGATTTTAACAATGGCATATGATGAATTAAAGCCCCAATCCAAGCCATAGTTAAATTCTAGATGCCTAGCTGTAAAGTAATTTAAAAATCCTAGAAAAGCCTTAAAAGAGGTAAAGTAGCCTTTGATTATAATAAAATTTCTTGACTGCTATTACCTTGTTATATGATAGGTCAAAAAATTCCTTAAGAATGAAAGAAAAAGCTGTGCCATGGTCACAGATATTAGCATCAAACAAGGGAGGTACACCAGGTGCAAATTAAAAGACCAGCACTTCAGATGCTGTAGTTTTGTCGAAGTATATAAAATAAACATCAGATAATGTAACAGAAATATTTTCTTACCAGAAGTCTTGATTTTGGTGTTTTTTTGTCAGTAGTTCTTTAGTGGCAACAAGCCCCTTGTCAGTAAGTTGCTGTGTTGAAGAGAGATATTGACTTCATTAATAATTTAGTTGAAATACATTACTTTTTATCACTCCACAGCTTTGCAAGGAAGCAAAGAAATTACACCAATATTCTTGGTAATTCTTATCCTTTAAACAAAAATCAGAACTCAAAACTGAGTTTGTAAAAATCAGCAAGGAAACAAAGAAATCACACCAATATTCTTGATAATTCTTATCCTTGAAACAAAAATCAGAATGCAAAACTGAGTTTGTAAAAATCAATGTGCCTTTTTACAACTGAAATTATAGAACTAATATTTAGTTCCTGAAAATCTACTTTAGCTAATACCAAAATCTGGAATTGAAAAAAATAACGTGTACCTAAAGATTTAAAAGTAAATATCCCTGGATAATGCTGGTATCTAATAAATCGTTTCACAGGTTTTTTTGCTCTTTTATTTCTACCGCAAAACTATATCACTTTGTAGAACTTTGAAGCATTCTCTCTCTTTTTTTAAATCATAATCAACAGAAGCAGCTGTACTCTGCAGTTCTGAATTCTCAGATCATCACCAAGTTCAAGTAAAATGAACTGGACCTACGGACTTTCACTGGAGGTATTCAATAATTCTAAAAATCAGATCCAAGAACAGAGGAAAACATAAACAGTAGATGCTTTTAACATGCAACTGTGTCTATCAATAATTTCTTCACCGTCCTTTATTTTGAGACATCTGAGGAATAATTTCTTTATTTCCAAGAAGGTCAAGTTGTCAGGAACCTGCAAGTCTATGCCATAGAGTATTTTTTCTCCTTCTTACTCTTTTTATTCTTTTTTAATAGAAAGACCCATTTCAAAGTATTTTAAACATTTGCTTGATACTATCAAGATTATTTAATCTAGAAATGTATGAAAATGCATCTTAGAATAGAATACCAAATGGAACAATATAAATTTATGTGCATTTATGTTTGTATTATAAAGTTTATATAGGACATATTTTTGAGTTTTTCAAAAGGACATCTTTCTATAAAGATGTGATGCACTTTTCTTGCAGAAATAATGAGATCTGGGTCATTGAAGAACTGTGGGGTTTTTCTCAATTTTTCTTTTTTTTCATGTGCTGTAAAAAAGTTCAGGCTTTTTAGAGTTCTTGTTAATTTAATGATTTTCTGCTCCTTGGTGCTTCAATTCCATTAGCTTTAAATTCGCTTTGTAATAGCACTCCCATTAAGGTCTAAATCAGTTAGTTGTGTAGATGTTTACAGTTTTAGTTCTGAGCATCTGAAATCAGAGGCTCTGGCTTATCTGGCTGAACTGATTTTTCCTGGAATGGAGTTATTTTTCTTCATAGCCATTTTCATGGTGCTCTGTTTCAGATTTGCACTGGAAACAGTGTCGATAACACAGGGATGTTTTAGCTTTTGCAGAGCAGAGCTCTGCAAGGTCAAGGCCTTTTCTGCTCCTCATCCCATGAGTGAGGAGCTGGGGGGGCACAAGGAGCTGGGAGTTGAACCTAGCTGATCACAGGGATATCCCATTCCATGTGGCATCATGATGTCCCATCCCATGTGATGTCATTCTTTTAGTTCTCCATTCTCAGCATAAAAATCTGGGGGGGAAGAATAACAGTTTGCTTTCCCAAGTAACTATCATGTATGGTTGAACGAAATGCACAGATTTTTTATTGCTATGTGGTGCTGTCCAGCACAGCAAAAAGGTTTCATTCAGAACTTTGTACAATTTTGATTGACTTTTGTTTGGAGTTTAAGTATTTTAGATTGTATTCATGCAGTGCAGACGTGATTTTGACTACAAAAGCAAGTTGTGATCAAAAGTTCAACTGAATCATAGTAATAATAGCTCTGAGGTTTTTAATCTACAGAAAGCTGCAACTCTTCTCCCATTTGCCTTACATAATTTCAGAAAGCATCACTGTCATGGTCAATTGTATTTCCAAGCACTCCAGATGGTGGCATAATTCACATCAATGAAAAAAACTATCCTTCAAACTAGCATAGCCAAAGCACCAAAACCCACCTTCTCTGAAGGGAGAAGGGTTTTCCTTCACCCTTCCTACTTACCTCAGTTTAACAGGCATAGGTGGTTCAATCTTACCTGGTGGAGGAGTGTCTTCCTTCATTCCCAAGTATCTTTTTTCTCCAGAATAATGAAAATGTATACTTAATTACAAAATTATTTTCCTCAGCTACAGCGTCTTCAGACACCAGTGCCTTGTGATCTGGCATGTCTCAAAGCAGCTGGGAAAGAAAATTAGACAGTCCAAACCACACCACTAAAATTCAACCAACAACTTAGCTGGTGTATCAGGAATGGCTGGCTGATTCTGGCCACAGGCAAAAGAGATGTGCTGCTGTCAGAAAGAGGAATAAAAGGGCAAACCCATGCAACTTCCTCTCATTCATCAGTCAGGTTCAACAGAAAATCAGTAACACAGACTGAAGGGAGAATTAATATAAAAACAAGTAAATGAACACTATAAATAAAGACTACAAGACAGAGACTGGGAAAGAACGAGAGAAAGACCAAAGGAAAAACTTCATTTTGACACCAGAGAAATTAATCCAGGCAGATTATTCCAGAGATATCACATGTCTGTCCAAACTTTAAATGACCAAATATCCTTACAGGGTCCACTATGGACAGCATGTGCTGTCACGTTAAATCAGTCTATTCAACTGTGAAGTACTATTGTTTATGTTGGAGATAAAAAGATACAAGTATATATAGTGCAGTGTACAGTGGATTGTGTGTACAAGGAAGCGTTGTTCCACCTAACCTCTGAGCAGAATGATGCATGAGTGCCTGAAAACTAGTCTAGCTACAGCATGGTACCCTCCACAGCCTCACAACACCTCCAGAAACTAGATAAAGCTTAAGACTGTTCAGTGATCCAGACAGACTGCTGTGATATAACCCACTGACATCCCTGAACGATCATTTCTTACTGCTGTAAGACTACAGGTCATATGGTAACAGATCACAGTTTTGATTTTCAAGCTGAAAAACTCTTAACTCACTGAGAAATTAGTTGTTTCTCTTGAAAAAAACTCTGGCAGAATAAACCTCCCACTATTTAAGATAGTTAACCAATAATATCCAGCTACTCTAATGTCATTTTCTTTCTCTGAACTCTCACTCCAGAAACATACGACAAAACGGAAGGGAGATGTTGCATCACAATATTTCCACCACTGCCAAGCAGGATGAGGTTTGTACTTGGGAGCAAAGGCAGAGGCTTTGGCTTGGTTTGCCATCAGTGAAGCTTCTTAGACTAAGCAAACTGATTGATTTCAAAAGCTGCTCAGATTAAAAAATAACAACCAACTGAAAACAACAACAACAAAAGGCTAGAAAGAAGTAATTTCTTTTTCTAATGTTAAATATTTGGGAGAAAGACACCAAGATTTGATGGCAGCTTGGAAATGGAGACAACATGACCTTCAGATCCTTATGAGAAGTGGCTTCAGTCTTGGTGGCATTGAAGGGGAGGATTAAAACCCATTATTTAGGCAATAGGTTATGGTAATAGTTCTCCTTCATCTTCTTTCTCTCTGTCATTCTTTTAGTTCACCATGCTACAATGATGTTTTGGCAGAGTTCACATTCATTTATGAAATCCTCTATTTCTTTACTTTATTAAAAATGATTTGCAATGTAAAGTAGAAATTTGTTCATCTGCCTTCTCAAATAGAGTTCATATGCAAATTTCCTATTCATCTCTTCTTTATTCAGTATTGAATCAGCAGTGTTTTTTCAGCATTAGAGGATTTTCTTTCTCCCTTGTTAAGGCAACTGGCTGTAATCCTTACTTCCTTTGAAATGTATATTATTTTTATAATTCATTCTTTCCTGCTATGGGAAAGAATAATACTGCATAATACTTTATAGACAAGAGACAAATGGCTAGCTTCATCCACAGAAATAATAGGAAGTGCAAAACCATTCTGTCCTATCTTGCTAAAGACTTATATCCAGAGAAGACAAGGAAAGTGGATCTTGTTTTATCTCTATTTGCCCGCAGAAGTCCAATAAAAACAGCTTCTTTTTCCCAGAGAGTTATAGGAATTTATTTAGTTGTTATTAGAGATATCCAGAGACAAACATGTGCCTGTATATCCAGGGCTCTTAAAAGGTTCTTACAAAGCTTTTTCTAGGTTATGTTAGAGTTAACAATTTTAAGTACAAGGAATTAGCTCAAATCCCACAAAATGTATGTTAAGTGTTGGAAACACTTTAAAATACTGCAATCAGGACTTGGAGTAATTAGTTTACTAAATTGGTAATTGGTCAAAATTGATCAAAATTACAAATTGGTCAAAAACAGGCAGAATACAAGGTAAAAGGAAAATACACAAAAAACTGCTTGACTGATTATGAGGGTAATAGGAGTGGCCAGTGATACATCATCTTAAGGGTTAAAATGAGAGCTTGACTTCGCTGTCATTTTGGTTCCTCCAGGTACCTTCCCCTGCTCTGAGCTGCACAAAGGCTGTCAACAGAGGTTACTGCAGCAGGAGAAAAGCATTAGCTTTCTCTGGTTTCTACTGGAGTAAATCCAGACACAAGAACCTTCCTGGCAGAAAGTTTGTGGGGCAACAAGGAGGGACACAGTGCAATGAAACTGCTCATTTCTAGAAAGGTTCTGGATGCATTTGACTTAGATTCTTGAATGTACATAGTGGTTTACACTTACATTTCTTCCCAGAATTTCTTTATTGTAGAGCCTTACCCTTTCAAGTTTTTGAAAGAGCAATGAATGACTCACAAATAAAAGATAACTTACCTTTCATTTCTCTATAAAAACCATGTAGTATATGGTTTCAGGAACCTAGCCATCTTAATACATTTATGTATTTGCAATCTGTGGTTTCTTTATAGTCTGGTTTTGATGGTTTTTTTAAAGTTTGGTTGGGTTTTTTAAGTTATTACAATTAATAAATAAGCACCCAGCCTGTACAGAGACATTTTTGTAATTAGAAGTTCAGGAATTTCAGAAGAATTTACAGCTCTTTCTGGTGGTTAAACAAAGCCACTGCCTAAACAAATTTTGTCCTTTGGGACAAAAGAGCAGACATGCTGAACATTGTTATAAGTTCTTTTCATATCTTTTAACTATCATCTACTGAGAAAGTACTCCCACTTAGTTGACAAAGTTGACATTTCCTATGGAAGAAACTGCAGGCAAGCAGGAGAGACAGATTAATTATTTAGAGCAATGGCTCCTAAAAATACTCTTCTTTCTCAAAAAAAGGGGAAGCTTTTTCTCACTAACAATTTCCTTCTGGATTGTGGTATCCATTAAAGAGTGTAGAGATTTCCAATTAGACTCTTTAACTGACAATTTCTTTTTCGTGTCAATAGGATTTGAATATTCAAATCCCCCAACTCTCTTTAAACAGACTGTCATGAATATGAGAGTAATAGAAGTTCTTCAAAAATATTCCTTATATTTTTTTCTGCTACAGAAATGACGGTAACAGTTGCTTAAATAAATTACCACCCACATGCTTTTAATTGTTTTGTTGTTGATATTTCTGTAATTCAGTGTTGTTCAAATATAATTGTTGACTACAGTGTTGCTTATCCAGGCCAGGCTAATGATTTCAGGCTCCAAGCACATCATTTGCATCAATTGTAGCACTCCTGTGTACCTTTTAGAAGATACAAACCTGGTTTCCTCTCTATAATGAGAACAAATGGACAACTCAAGTTCAGAATTGCTTTGTTCTCTCTTTAACTTTTTAATCCCCCCAAAGTAGAAAAAAAAGCTTTTGTTTAAAAAACCCCAAAGTGGTTTGTCTTAAACAAACAAGAAAAAGCAATGAAAGATGGAAGTCTTCCAAAAGGATTACTGATTTTTCACTGTAATAGATCAGGCACCTCTTTTAAGCTCTAGGTCATTTAAACTTCATTAAAAATACAATGGTCATCCATAATATAAACTGCAACCCAACCTACGCCTGCCTCACACACACACATTATGAAAATTCTTCTCTTTCTCTCATCTTTTCTGATTCTCAAATGCTTGTTAGTACCTGTAGCATTTCAATGTGTCTTGAGGATCAAAAATAAATCTAGGAGGAGGATAAATAAAAGCAAGGGCTAAAGCACATCCCAAAGGCACAGCTGCACTTCTAGATGAGTGACTTCCAATTTCTGACTGTTCCTACCTTACACAGGAAAAGAGTCATTATGAAATAATTCCAGAGGTTTTTACAGCAAGTTCCTATTTGAAACAGTCCTGGTGCTTCCTTCCAAAACATACAGAAAAGAGACAACCACATACAGCACTTAGAATAAAAAGAAAAAAAAAAATAGCAGTGAAATTATAACACTAAGCACGGACATAGAATTAGAAAGTGAAGATTGAACTTCTAACCTAAATAATTTGGAGATAAACAAAAATTAATCTCTACTCCCTTTTCCTCTCTCCTTTTTTTGCAGCTAAGATGCAGATACCTATGCCTGCCCTTTCCTCAGCTGGAGCTTTCCACATCACTACTGTGTTATCAAAGGTTTTTTCCTATTCATAACACTAAGGTAAAAGAAATAATTATACTATAGTACTTCTGGAAGAAACAGCAGTTAAGTGCTATGCTGCTGAATTTATGATTCTGTCTCTAATTTTTCCCCAAACAGTTATAGAAACTAAAGTGCACTGTAAGATATCTGTGGATTTCTCTATTTGTGGAGTTGCCCAAACATTTTGATTTTCTTCCATTAACAGCTTATTCACTGAAATCCAGACTCCTGAGAACCACAAACATTTTAAATTGTTAAACAGCTGAGACCTTCCTTTATTGATTTTTTTATTATAAAATGGCATTTGTTTAGAAAATTGCCAACCTTTACTTTTAATTAAATTCCAACATTTTTATTATACTTATTATCACAGAATCATTGAGGTCTGATAGGAACCCAGAATCCTAACACCTCACTGACCAAAATGGGAAATCCTATAGCATCCATTCGGGCAATCTTCAGTATAGTGTTCACTGCTATTGTCCCATAAAATAAGTTATTTTCTGCTGAACTCTAAAAAGCCTAAAACCAAATCCCGGAGTTACTGTGCTGAATCTGCAAGGCAGAAAATCTGTTTCATTGAAACAGAACAACGGAGACATCCAATGGACCCTCATGTTTATTACAGCTGATTATTTCGTCTTCTTACCATTGCATATGCCAATTCCACATCATATATCACCGCATCTCCTGCTCACAGCCACATGCTACATCTTCAGTCAGCATGCACCACAGCTACCTGAGCTGCTCTGCTCAGCAGAAAGGATTGGAGTTCCTGACATGCTGCTGTCACATTTTCTCTTAGTGCACTTTGAAGTTTTCACAATTCATTGAATACTCTAGGGTCCACCCATATAAGCAAAAAAAAAAAAATTTAAAAATCTTTTTCCAATTTACAACGCAGTATTCCTTTGGATGTGATTCAACATTAGGATTTGGCTAATGTTGAATCAGCATTACATCATGGCTTGTTAGTTTCTTTCCTTCCAATTTACAACGCAGTATTCCTTTGGATGTGATTCAACATTAGGATTTGCCTAGGATGTTGAATCAACATTACATCATGGCTTGTTAATTTCTTTCTTCCTCTAAGTGCTATTCACTACTGTCAATTTCCAAACTGGTATGATTTTGTTATAGAACAATCTTTTTCTTCTATTAATATGCTTTCTGCATAAATATACAGGTCAAACATTTTTTGTATATACTGTAATCTCATACATTTACTGTGTGAATCATTAATCACAATCAAAAGTGAAGGCAAAAGCACAGGGCTGGGATGGCTGCAACCTCACCCTGCAAAAGAGGGCACTCTGTGCCTTTTCCCATACCAAACTTGTTAGCATCTGTTCCAATTCCAGAAAGGGTTGTGGACACAATGAAGCCACAAGATCAGCAAGCTGAATATGTTAAGATTTTCTTTCTACCTTATAATTAGAATTGCTTCTACAAATATTTCCAAGGCAAATAATGGTATGGACTGTAAGTATTGCATAAATGAAGACCATTAGAGATAAGGAACATTGTTTTTTCATTTGTAAATTCCTTAAGAGAAGCACCAAAGAAGACAAAAGGAGCATCTCTTCATCCTTTCTCAAGTAATAATCTCAATCTTTTCATACAATTTAAAAACAGATGAAAATTTGGATGTGGGATTGTTGTATATATTAATTGTAATTACATAATTTACTCTGGAAGGCTTCTCGAGCTGGTATGGGAACCTTCCTTGTTGAAGCACAGATAGATTGCAGAGCTTGATCTCTTGTAAAATCTTTACTTTGTATTGGTTTTTTTGAATAATTAGCTTTGGATTAATGTACTGATGACTGGAGGTTGTGCAGATGCACTTTAAAGAGAAGAAGGAAACAGCTGGTATGCAGAGCAGAAGCAGAGCTACAGCATTAGTGCCCAAGGTACTTGCACATTTCAACACACATCTCTGCTCTTATGATGCTGCATTTTGACTTAGGCTGCACTTATGTTAACCTCAGAGAAAATATGCGCTGATTGCAGTAAATAAAGACTTTTTTTGTGTTGTTTAAGACCCAAAGAATTTTTACATATTTTGTGAATACAATTGCTCAGTTTCTGTTCAATGTAAACTTGGGCAAAATTTCATAACAACTAAAGGGAAAACATTCACCTTTGTGACCCTGAGTGGAGAACTGATGTCCAGAAGTAGCTTTTAAATGTGTTTATTTATCACCCTTTTACACTTAGTGTCAAAAGAAAATTTTTTCTCATAATTTTTCAAAGATACATACACTCATTTGAAGAACATCTGAAAATATACAAGCAGAGCATGCAAAAATTGAAAGGGCATAAGTATATAAAAAATACCAGAGTTCCAGAAGAGGAAATGTATTTTGAGAAGGTTGCATCTCCAAGAGAGCTACCATGTTTTCCTACTCCTGATCAGTGGTTCTGTCAAAGATTACACAGGCTGCTGGACTAGACTTAAAAAAAAAAAAAAAAAAAAAGGAGAAAAATCTAATATTTTTCTGCAAGAGGGTCAGTGTATTTGTTAAGCAAAAAAAAAAAAAAAAAAAAGGAGCAAAATCTAATATTTTTCTGCAAGAAGGTCAGTGTATTTGTTAAGCATTATTAGACCTTTCTACAGTGTTGACATAATGACTAAGGATCTCCATACTGCCATTTAAATCCCTCTGCCACAGAAGAGAGGAAATTCTACAGGTAAACTGGAGCATATTGAGCATATTGCATATTGAGCATATTGCATATGTGTGATGATACAGAGGTGATGCCACTGAGATTGGCTCAGCTGATTAGAGATGGTGCTAATAACTGGAAGGCCGTGCCTTTGATCCCTGTATAGGCCATTCACTGAAAAGATGGACTCAATGACCCTCATGGGTCTCTTCCACCTCAGCGGATTCTGTGATTTCACCAAAGCACTGGTAATCTCAGCTCGGAGTAAGAGGACAGCTCTCTTCAGGACACATTTCTGTGCTCAACAGAGAACACCTTCCTCTTGCTGCACACTCAGGAAGCTCTGCACAGTCAACAGCTTTGCAATTCAGCAATTCTTTTATCTGGCCCAGAAAATCTTTCTGAATGTTTCTCCCCTTGTAATACATGGCATGAAGTTCACCAAGAAAAGGTTTTAGTAACTAGTAGTATCACATGTCCAGTTGAGTACATTCAGTAAATTCACACAGACCAACAGATAGCTGTGTTTTTTCCTAGAATTCTATAAACATTTTTTATAATTTTTTTTTAATGGGACCATAATTTCAACCTTCCATATGCTAAAATCTTCCTAAAGGACAAACAGCTTCCTCAAGCCAACATATCTCTGCTGCACACTGCAATTTTCCAGAAGTCTCTGTTCTTTTAGTGGCACCAACAGGGAAAAATAATGACAAGAGAAAGTTCTCGATCATGAGCAGCAAAGCAGCTTTGTGGCAATGTACTCACATTCAATCATAACAGAACTTATTAAAAACCAAAATTAAACAGTTACAGAGCTAGAGTAGGTAGCCTATATTTTAGTATAAAGTGAACTAAAACTAGCTTGTGTTTATCCTTTACAAAAATAGATGTAATGGAAAAGTTTCATCATTCTGGAGGCTCTACTTCCACAACACAAGTATGTATTACTTTAACAATAGGAAAATAACATAATAGCAAAAAATTACAGTCGACTGGGCTTCATCAACATTTCTCAAAAGAAGGAGCTCATAAAAATGCAGACTTAACCAAATATACATTTTTGCCCCATCATAAGTACATGTATGAAAAGCAAAGATCATGTAGGTAGCATGTGTCACTAGCTTATTTGCACCTGTGTGCAAGTACCTAGGTTTCAAGAACATTATTTCTCCCTCTTTTCCACTGCCATTATCTTCTCCTCTTCCTCTTTCTTGCAGATTTTGTCATTACTTCATCTGTATGGTCACAAGAAATATGTAATTTTCACTACCGATGATCTTATTTGCATCTTGAGTTTATCTGTGCTATAAAAGGAGGAACTGAGAAACAGCACCTAGAAAGGCAGTCATCTCTTTTATTTTTCTGAGTGGATACAACTGAGAATTTCCTTTCAGGACCCATACCTTCACTGAGGATACCACTCACTGGTGTAACATATCTAGAATTAACATAAGAAACAGTCATCTTCTTCCCCCAGATTGGTGAGGTGGGAGCAGTCTGAAAATCCCTCTCTTGGGACACCCCACTCAATACACACCCAACATGTTTATCCTTGCTTTTAGTCCTCTGCCTTGCTCTTTTACAAATGTTTCATATTTTTAGCTCTGGCCAGCTATTCTAGCTTGAATTTCTCCTTTTTTCTTTAACCCACAAATGAGTTTTGTGTCAGTTTTATTATTTATTCTTGTGCTTTCCTCCTGACCTCTGGAAATTATGGGAAGGCAAGGCAAGGCAAGGCAAGGCAAGATAAGAAGGAACAGAGACGGAAGAAGAAAAAATAAAAAAAAAAAGAAAAAGAAAAAATTTTAAAAGTATGAAAGAAAAGAAAAATTAAAAATAACCTGACCACCCAGCAGAAATAAATACAGGTTTCTCTAGAAGCCACAGGCACACACTCAGGTTACTCTAGAAACCACAGGTATGAACTGAGGCAAAAAAATAAGATCAAGAGTGAAGGTGAGTAGAATTTGGCTGCAGTACACAATATTCTCCAAAATATGGGTTTTGGCAAACATTTACTTTTGTTTGCTCTTTGCTTATTAGTGTTTAACGTAGTCATCCTTTTATAATCCTAGAACAAACATAAAATATTGTGAAAGATGTTTTTTTTTTTCCTTTTTCCTTAGAGTAGCTACAAAACAAAAAAGTCTTTTTGTATTAAAGATATTTATCACATATCACCAACAGTATTTGAAGTGTATTTGCATAAGTATTAAGTCTATTTATCTTAAATTATCCTCTCTGCATGCAAATATTTTTAATTTTAAATAAAAATTGATCTTTTTTTCTGTGACATAAACATATTCAGTGTGCAACTTCTGCACTTATTTATTCAAATAATAGGTACCCATTTACCATGCTCACCCTTGCAGCATGAATGCTGATAAGAAAAAGTTACACTCTTTCTGCTGCCTGCTTCATTCACAGGTAATCAGCCTGAACTCTGTCTTCTCTTAGCTTTCTCTTGTGACCTGTTTTAAATAAGCAGGAATGAGGTACGTGGCAGACAGATAAACTACTTCTTCACTTCCAAGAGCTGTGTGCAAGCAGGTCCTGGTAAATGCCTTTCTTTCTACTGAAAAAAGAACAGAGAATGAACCAGACTAATAAAGGTTATTTTTTCCCCTTACTTTAAATTATTTGCTTTTGCAAAATGAGACGTGAGAGGAAAAGTTATTTTCCCCCACAGAAAGCTTGTGATAGTCCAACAGTGTCACAAACACCACCACTGTGAAGAGCTGAAGCAGAGAGGGACAGGGTGGGCTTCCAGGTACTAGAACTTATCCTATCTGCACTGGACTCAGAGGTCTGAACCTCTGACTGTCAGTGCTAAACCCTCGAGAGTCTCCACAAGGACCTCTTGGTTTGGATAAACAAAGCCTGGAATTAACAACATATGATATTTAAAACAATGGGTGAGTGATGTCATGAACAACAGCATCCATAAATTTATGTTTACATGGGAAGAGGATCTGGAAAATGTGGAACAATCTTGAAGACTATTCCTATCCAGGGAAATATCTTATTATGCAGCCATATCATCAGAAGAGTCCTTTCAGGTTCTGCTTTTTCAAAGATACACAGGGATGATGTTTCACATGGGAACATCATAAAACAAGAATTCCTCACTTGCACTAGTATGTTAGGGGTTCCAGGGGCTTTTTGTAAGACTTATTAAAGAACTAATGTTAGCATGCAATCTCCCAGATGAAAGTCACAACTGAGAAAGAAATGGGGGAGAAGAAAGAAAAATTATGTCTGCTGAATTATTGTCATCAAAAGGGTTTTCCCTTTTCCCAATTTAATTAACATTAAATTGACACCCTTTCAAAATGGTCAGACTACTTTCCTGTCTAGTTTGCCATACCAAGATGAACTTTCATCAACCTAAATAGGGGCTTGATCATCCCATGGACTAGCTTATTGGTATATTGTGATATTGCTCCAGGAAATATTTAGGCAACAGATAGAAAATAAATAGCATTGTGAACCTTTATCAATGTGGAATAATTTACAGTAAACTCAACAATTAAACTCAATAATTAAACTTAATAATTCTTTACTAGTTAGAGAGCCAATGTTGCTAGCAGAGTGAAAGCTGAGGGGCAAAACCCTGTTACAAAGCAAGTTTCCTGCAAACTCTACTTTCTCTCAAACTCTACTTTCTCTCAGTATCTTTTACGTAAGTTCAAATATAAACATATGATACACAAAACAATTTAAAGGAAATTATTTACTGTTTGAAAGAAAAGCACTTTTCTATAATTTCGTGAAGGTGTGACTTTCATGCTGCTCTCACTGAAGAAAAGCTTGTGTTTAGAATACAAGCTTCGTAAAAGTCAACATGATCTCTCCACTGGAGGTCCCTTCTCTGCTGCCTGAAATAGTATCCTTTAGTTGGACCATACAGCAATACGTGGAAGTTAAAAACCATGCTTAAAAAAAACCTGTCTTTGCAGATTCAGTACATTACAGGAAACTAGAACTGAGCATCAGCATGAGCCAGAAGTGAGCTTTGCAACTTTATCCAGAATCTAAACAAATACTGGCAAATAAACTGCTCTGTGAACTATCCAGACAATTTTAAACCCAAAAATTTAGAGCTCCCACAGCCTTGGAGCAGGAGAGGAACAATTTCAGAAAGACCCAGAGTAACAGACTGCTCCATCTCACCACTGCGATTAACCCTCTGAAAATTTTCGTGTGAGAACAAAATTTGAATTAATGTCAAACACATTAACTTCAGTGACCATTGAGTGCTCATAAAAATTCCTTCTCTGTGATGAAATTGCACACAATTTTTGTTCAAGAAACTAGGAATACCTTGTACAGATGAATTTAACTATCACAAGGTTGTATCAGGGGGTACATGTATTGTTTATTAAAAATACATTTTATTTGCAGGGTATAATACTCTGCATTCACTAAAAAAAAGAATTGTGCTCTGACAATGAAGTCTCAGAGTTCCATATAATATGGAACTTATTCCATACTATATTATGCATTAATATTTCATATTATAATATTATGTATTAATATTATCCATATTATATTATGTAATAATATTCCATATTATTACATTATTCCATTCCCTTTTCAATATAAAAAAATATAGATACATTATAACCGGAAAATTAAACTTGTATCACTAAATTATTTATTTACATTAAAAAAAAATAACCTGGACTTACCATTTGACTGAGAATGACCTGTTCAGGTATTAAAAAATGCCAAATAGGTTATTTGTTGTCACTTTATACAGGAAAATAAAAATTCAGAGTGAGGGTGTGAAAATTATGTATAATATCTACATGCCTATGGGATTCACTGAAGAATCCTTCTCAATTCTATTAGCAATAGAACAGGTTTGCATTACCATAATTTTCTGTTTATATATCCAAGGACTCAACTATGGCACTTTGCACAATGCAATAAAGAGAATCAATTCAACTGAGGAAAATTAGAAGTTTCAACAACTGGAATGTAGGAACTATATAAATGTGAGTGAGTCTTACAGAAAAGGGAGGATTGACCTTGACATGTCTCCTCGATTTCTTCAAAGACCATCCCTGGGAGAGATGCTCCTCCACAGGAACATGCAAATGGTGTTCACTGAAAATGCACAACTGGAATTAGTTGAACTTGGTATGCAGTGACATTTCACAGCATAAATTATAAATTAAAATCTCTCTGGCAGAGAGATTGTGAAAGATTCAGAGCAGTAGTGCTAGTGCCCTAGTAAGAGTTTAACATTCAGTGTGCTGTCCCAAGACCTCCACACAGGCATGCACAGAACTTTCTGTGACAGGAGGCATTTCTCCTGCAGAGCACACCAGGCTATAGTGTGACATCTTGGACACTATACAGAGGAACACACACTTACAGCAGCAGTACCTCAGTAGAGAGATGGAGGCCTGCTTGGAGAACTAGGTCACTCGCCAGCATTGCATGCCAGAGAACACAGCTGTCAGATCAAGGAAATTTGAGAGTAGCTCCTACACATTTTTTTTCATTTGTGTTTTTATTTCCACTGGGCTCTCCTACATGCAAAGAGCTGCATGCCAGGGTCTCCCCTTGAGAGGGGACACCTCTCAGGGTTACTCCTTGAGGTCAAATGATTCCTTGCAGCACCACATTCTCAGTAAGTGATTCACTGCATGCTAAACTTTGAAGTGTCAGGAAAACAATGGCAAGGAATGATTGTGCACATACAATCCTTTAGACAGGAACTGATGACCAAGTCTAAGACTAACTCTGGAGCCAGCCTCACCTAAACTCCTCTCTGAGAAGACATTTAAGACACAAGAGAGTCTTGTCTAAATGTCTTGACCTTATGGCAGAATCTCCCTGACTGCTTTGTCAGACCTTGTCCCATATGCAGTAAATAGTCAAGCATACCTGGCCATCAAATCTTGTTAATCCACTGTCACATATGCCACTGAACTTTATAAATTCACTGTTTTATATCAATAAAGTATAATGTTGCTCCTCTGTTGTGAGAAAACTCCATCACATATAGAGAATAACAGCTCAGTATGAAGCATCATCATTTCACACAGGTGGATAAAAGGTGTAAATCATATAGGCACCTCTAGTAATTTTTTGCATGGTTGGATCCTGAATGTGGGGAAAAAGCACTTATTAAGGAAAAAGCATCTTATTCAGAGGTACTTGTGCTTCTTCAGCAGCAGTGTGGTACAAGTGGATATACAATAGATGCACAATATATTTCTATTATTTGTAATACTAGTAATCTTTATCCTCTGAAAACCAGAAAGCAGAAAACACAATGCAGTTCAGGATTCCAAATAGAGAAAGCTATGCAGACTAGTTCAGCAGCATTTCTGAGACATCTTTAGCCTCTCTGTTTTCTGGCATATAGTCAGGTTTGCCCATCTTCTGAAATCTATACTGAAAATTGTTCTTGCTCCTACTCATTAGGAAGTGTTCATTCTGGGGTTCTTTGTGCCAGATTATTTAGTCTGGTGCTTCTTCTGCAGGACACAGGGCAGACCATACAAAATGCACAGGCAGCATTATGCTGGAGATTCTGTGTTCAGCACACCCAGTGGCAGTAGAAGCAGTAGATGGAGAATCTAAACCACTGTGTCCTCTCTCTCACCTTATCTTTGTGCTGGAGTCTCAAACTCATTCCCCATGAATTATCTTGGGATTGCAACTGCTGTGCAAAATGGGTCACAGCTGCAGGGGCACTTTAACAGGACACTGCTTCTTACGCGCTGCATTGAATTTCTTATTCTTCAGATAAATGCATGCTTTTAACTGCAAGTCTAAAGCAGTGATGAAGACCATGAGCTGAAATCAACCTTACTGAGCATTATAAAGGGATTATTAGGGAGAGAATGGGATGCAGTCATGCATGGCAATCTAAAGTCTTTCAAAATAAAGTTCTTTAATTAGGCATAAAAGCCAGAGACTAAAGCCTACTTGATTTGCTCAAATCTCAGTAAAAAAAAAAATAATCTTCAATTTAATAAAAGAATAATCATTACAAAACAAAATAATCACCAATAGGGAAAAAGGCAGGCCACACTACAAAAGAAAGACTGACTACAGGGGAGAAAAAAGCTCAGGAAATTTTAAATAAAGCTAGATTCTGCTTTTCATACATCACGAGTATTGGCAGAGACATACATTAGAGCAGTACACTGGCTTATTAAGTTACCAGTGAGAACATGTTCATTGTTAATCTCAAAAAAGTAATATTGTGCATTTTTAAGTTACAGCATAACATAAGAACAGGATAGGAACACTTCAAGCTTATAAACAGGGCAATAGCAGCTCTTTAGAGCAGGCAAGTGTTGTCTGCAATAAATCTGAAAAAACAGATGTGGTTTTCTCTGTCTTGCTTCCCTTAAAGAAGGTAAAATACATATGTATATCATATACAATAGATACATATATATATAAAATAAATTTAGATTAAAATTTGGAGAGGTAGTGCTCTCTTAAGAATTTTTTCTTGTTCTGTCATTCAGTGAGCCTGGAATTAAGTCCTTTCAAGCAATACTTAGCCTATGAGTAGCAGTGTTACTGATTCTGAAGTACAACTGGTTCTACCTGTAGCAGAGGTCTCCATACCTATAGCCAGCCTATGGGTTATTGTGCTACATACAGCCTAATTTACATGAGAAAACTGAAATTATGAAACTATATGTTACTCCTATCATGGAATAAAAGACAAATGAGTGTGTGAGTTAGAAGTACTCTCACAGATCAGGACCAGTATCTTCAGGCCACTCTTTTATAAAGAAAGGTTTAAATCAAACTTGAAATCTCATGTGGTTTTTTTTCTGCCTCTCACAAGTATTTCTCTTATGGCAGCAAACCCCTGCCCTACAGTCAGAATGGCATGTTGCCAGAGCCACACAAGCAACGAATGAAATTACCCCCGTGAAACCGGGGTTAAGAAGCAAATGCAGGCTTCTGGAAGAGTACAAGAAAATTACACACACACCTATGTCCTGTGGTGGAAAATCATGGGCTGGTCAGAAAGCAGAAAGCAGCATGATGAAACAGCAGCACAGCAGCCTGGGCTGGTGTGTCTGAGTGCAGTGTGTCCACAGGGGCTGGCGGCGCAGCAGGCACTGCTAGAGCTGCCACGGTAGGAGCAGAGGGAGAGCAACCCACAGATGGGAACACACCCCACAGTGTCAGCCAGCCCATGCAGAGCTTGGCAATGCTGCTGTATCACTCAGCTCACAGATCCCAGAGAAACCTTCTCCTCAATAAAAAGAGGGAAATTAAACAAAACACAGCTCCACTTAAGGATATCAGATTTAAGTACCCTCTGTGTGAATAGAAATCTTCAGGAAAAGTTTTTGAGTATAGGACAGCAGAGAAATATTTGTAATCTGTTTTAAGAAAAACGTGTTTCTGATAAGCATATTAGCCATCTATTGCTTACAATTTTGCAGCCAGAGTTATTTTCCTCACTCTTAGTCTTGACTGCTCATTCCTTGTGTGAAGAAACTCTAGCAGGTTTTAAAAGCTCTGCGGTGAATGAACAAGGTGACCATTTTTATCATTTTTTGCAACAGAGTTATGGGAGATAAAAGGAAAAATAGGTAGCAAATATTTCTGAAATATTACATATACAGCTTGGGCATCCAAGAGCACCCAAGTGACTGCAATCCATAAAAGTTTCTCAATAAGTAGAAAATGAAGATTCATCTCAACCCAGGAAGAGGAAACAAACTGCACATTGTTACTATTGGCTTTTCTTGCTTGTTAGCTATTTCAAACAATTTGTCCTTGGCTGCGTGACCTCAGAAGGTGGTCACGCTTCACAGTTTCCAATTGCAGGAACACATTTTTCTGTTCAGACTTTCAGATATTTTTATATAGGTTTCATTTTTTTTTTTCATCACACAGTGTCTTCCTGCCATGGAACATATATCTTTTAGAGTGAAGAGCTGTGTTTTTTTCTAGGTTGGGGTTCAAATCCTACAGCTACAGGATGATGTCTCCTGCACTGACCCACTGCTGTTTTCAGTGTGGGTCTGTTCCCATCTTATATGAAAATGAAAATAGTGGTGGGTCAATGAAAATGGAGATCTCATCCCATTCCTTTATATCAAAGTGAAAAAAAAATACAGCATTCAGGTCACAGTGGAGGGAAAATACTTTTCTTAATGCTTTCTGTCTGAAGACTTACAGACCACCACAAAAACAGCACAACTTTTTTAGGGCTCTTTCCATACTAATACTCTGTAGAAATATACACATACTCAGTTCATCATGACATTGAAGTGACTTGAGAATCCTTCTATTGCCAGCTATGAAGATGGTTAAGAAACTGGAGAGTCCTTCAGCACAGACCTCATGTACTTTCTTCAGTGTAATACACAAAATAAATGCAGTGCATGGTAGGGACACAGATTCTCACTATCATTTCTCCACGCAGCAACAAGTTGCAGGGCCTACAGTAACTCTCCCATGCAGCAGGCAAAAGCATTTTTTAATAAGACAAACCTTAGCAAAATAGCCTGCTAACATTCTTTATGAGTAACATGCAAGAAATGCTTTTATATGAGCACCTAATACATTATTAATAGACTTGGAAATTACCTCCGCAAGTAAATGTTAGACAGTGTTTGCTCAAGTGGCCCAATAAGTCCATGTTAAAAAGGGAAGTAAACTTTTTAACTTTTACTGCTCATTTCCTCCTGAAGATTAGATTTCTCCACCAGTTACTTCAATACAAAAGACAAGATAGAAGGTGCATTCCCTTCTGTTCATTCCCTTCTGTTCCATTAGGAGGTCTCTGAGTTTGGATAATGTGTTATTTCATTAATGAGACAAACAGCATAATACCTACAAGGAGCTTGACAGTCATAAGTTTTCAGATCAGAAAGACTGATAGGGAACCTTGGTTCTGACGAAGTATTAGTTGATAAGTCATCTCTGCATAGAAAAGAAAGACTTGTTTAAGGCTGAAAACATATATGCCTCAGGTTGGCAACTCATTACCCCCTCCATTTTGTAACTAGACAGTAAAACCAGAAGAGTACATAAAGGATGCCTTCCTAGAAATATTTTGACTTAGAAAATTTAAAAGAGTGTTGGCAAATAATTAAGTAATCTCAACTCTAAAATGCAACTTAAACACACTAATTATTTTATAAACATTGGATTATGTAAGTATTTGAATATTGATATAATTGAAGTAGAGAGTTTGGCACATATTTGAATAGCAAAAACACACAGCTAATAAGTTCTGTAATGGTCAGAGTAAAAGCAATAAACATCTAGTTTTTTCTTATGGAAATTAAATAAAATTTTATACTCCTTGATGAAAACATAATAGAGCCTTTAATGTCCCATCAGGATTGATCTTCAGTACTGTCAGTAAAACTTTTTCTCTGAATGTACTGTTGTAAAATTACAAGATTATCCTCAAGAATGTCAAAGACTTATGCTTTAAAGCTGAAATTACATTTTTGTCAATAGAAAATAATTTCCAAGCATTTCATATGACAGGCTTTCTTATAGAAGAGGGCACCTAAGACTTCCAATAATACTTTTTTCTGCTGGAGTTACTTATGTCAGGTGCTTCAGTAGGAGGCAGGGCACTTCTACAACCGTCTCTAGAGTAGGATGCTGTTTCATAAAAGAGAATAATGTCTTCCAGACTCTGTCTGTTGATTAGCTCAGGTCATGAAGCTTTTTTCTTCTGTAGCACTAAAAAGATAGTTTCATCTTTAGGAGCAAAATTACCTTATTCTTAGGTTCTATATCTTCAGTTTCTTTATAGGAAATATTGAAGATTCATATTTCTATTACAGCAGGGTACCAAGACAAAGAACTTCTCAGCAGCAGTAAAACCTAAACATGTCTTCTTTAGTGCACTGTTTCAACCCATAAAAATACACACCTCAATACAGGAACAAGAGCAGTTTAGAGCACAGACTAGCATTCATTTTATGTGTTCTTTTCCCCAGCCTCTCCTTTTGCAGAAACACAATACTAATGCAATGTGGTTTTCAAATAATTTCTAACATATATAGCGTGATATCATCTATAGCACTACTCATTGGATAACTTCATAGTTTTGACTCACCACACAGAATGAAATTCTAAGAAATAAAAATAAAAATAATTCAGCAATATATAAAAGTTCTTGAAATGACCAAAAACACCCTCTGCTTAAAGGTGCATTTTCATGTTACTGAGCATCTCAATTTCTTACAAAAACCTCTCTGTCAGTTCAAAATCAAAAGAAGAAACTCACTTTCTAAGCCAGTAACACTTATTTATCCCTCAGCTCCTGGAGAATGACCATCCCTACTATGCAACTTCACTTCATGAGAGCTCTTTAAAACCACTTGCAGCCTACACTAGTAAATAGCTCACAGTGGTCAGTGGCATTGCCAGGAGCAGCATCCAGGCCAATGCTGTTGCAAGGTACCAAATGGGTTGGTATGTCTGTGATCATTAATATAGCCAGAAATCCACAGCTTTTCAGCCTCCTAAATCCTGGAGAAGTCAGAAAAACAAAAGCTTCTAAAACCACTGAACTTCTTTCTGGTTCCCCATTAATGTACACAATCTGGAATGTATTATCCACCCACAATTTCTGCTCCATACAGAGATCCATGGGATAGAGTGGATAAATTGGCATATGGGTACTGAAAGAGACTTCTTTGTTTCTTGAGAGTTGCATGTGGCAAGTGGCAGGATGTAAATGTGGCTCATAAAGTGACAGAAGTGTAAAACATGACAATAACAGATTGCTCTGCTGACCTCAGATCTTAAAACATTCAGTGCTTCAGCATAAAAATGTTAATTGCAAGGCAACTGCCCTGTGCAATGCACAGAGAAAGCAGATGGTGGAGACACTTCAGCCAGACAGAGCTGGT
Source organism: Passer montanus (assembly GCF_014805655.1). Classification (NCBI taxonomy): domain Eukaryota; kingdom Metazoa; phylum Chordata; class Aves; order Passeriformes; family Passeridae; genus Passer; species Passer montanus. The sequence continues at coordinate 10,266,422 of NW_024366815.1, read as the reverse complement.
ACTGGACTCCATCAGCAGCTGTGGTAAAAGGGTGGTTTCTTTGAGCTGGTGTTAAAAACTACCACCATGGACACTGGTCTGTTCACCAGCACCCCCGAAGAGGATTTTAATCCTGTTGTTTGAATAAGTATCAGGGAGCTGTATCCTTCCCTGCTTTACTTGCTGTCTGACATAATCTACGTCTGCTCAGAAGATTACTTAGGGAGCAATGCCAGCTGTACTGCTGTACTCAGTTGAGGTTGTTCTAAACCAACACAATCAGAACTCCACATCTCTACAGCTGCCATAAAATAGCATAAAATGTTCTCTCATAAAGTGCAGAGTATGTCTGATGTTTATACTCTTCCCCCGGTGCTTGTACTAGGGTATTACCTGTGTGTGTACAATGCTATGGGAAGAAACGTTCTGCACACACTGTGCATTTTCACTTTTGCTCTTCCAAGTAACTCGCTCTCATTGTGTCTGAGCACTTCTGCAATGCAATACTTATTGTGAGTATTGCTCCACATTCTATTCTATGGCAAAATCATGTAAGTGTTTAATGCTATTTTGGTTTGACAATAGTCAAACACCCGGCAACTACCTAAGTCTCTCACTTGCCCTCATCTGCTACGCCTGAGCAGAGGAGGAAAAAAAAAAAATTAAAATTAAACTGGAAGAAAACACTCCAAGGGCAAAACAGGCTCAACTCAGAGGTACAAAGTGAGTTTATTAAATCAAAATCAGAGGAGGATAATGAGAAGTAAAATAAGCTCCTAAAACCACCTTTTCCCCCCAACTCCTCCTTCCTTCCCACTGACAGTGCAGGGAAGCAGAGCATGGGAGTTTTGGTCAGCTCATCACCCAAGGATTTCTTCTGCTGCTCAGGGAGAGGAGTCCTTCCCCTGCTGCACCATAGGGTCCCTCCCACAGGACATAGCCTTCCATGAACTTCTTCATCATGGTTCCAATTTCATGAGTAGCAATCCTCCCAAAATGCTGTGGCGTGTCACTCTTCTACAGGGTGCAGTCCTCCAAGGACAGGCTGCTTCAGCATGGAAGCAAGGGCTCCCTCTCTCCATAGTCTCCCACTGGATCACAGCCTCCTCCAGGCATCCACCTGCTCTGGTGTGGGCACCTCCCCTATGGGCTGTTGGTGGAGCTCTGCATCCCCCGTGGATCCCCATGGGCTGCAGGGGCACAGCTGCTTCACCCTGGTCTCACCACAGCCTGCAGGGGAATCTCAGCTCCAGCACCTGGAGCACCTCGTCCTCTCCTTCTCCTCTGACCTTGGTGTCTCCATGTTATTTCCATCACATGTTCTCACCTCCTCCTCTTTTCTGGCTAGGAAAAGCTGTGTCCCCATTTTGTTTTGATTTTCTTCTTAAATCTGTTATCACAGAGGCGTTACCATCATCTCTAATCGGCCCAGCCTCTAGCAGCATGTTCATCTTCAGAACCATCAGGGACTGACTCTGCCAGATGTGGTGGAAGCTTCCAGCAGCTTCACAGACGCCTCTGTGGCCTCATCCTGACTCTGCCAGATGTGGTGGAAGCTTCCAGCAGCTTCTCACAGACACCTCTGTGGCCTCATTGCTACCAAAACCAGACAATGCCAAACCAATGCAAATGTCTGCTGAATTAAGAATCCTATCACAAAATTGGTATAATGCATACACAGGCATCCTCTCACTAGTAATTACAAAGGATTTGATTCTTGCTTGGTTGATTTCTTGGTTGCTTGCCTTGGTTTTTAAACAAAGCCAAAGGGAACTAAAGGACTGTTGTATAATAAATTTCAAACCATGAGTATTCAGCAGAGGAATAAATAAAACATTTATATCCTGGATTAACCAGAGGAAAATCTTACTTCTTTAAAGAATAAGAGTACTTCTCAAATATTTATCCACTGCTACTGCACAGCTGATTAGCAGCAAACTTTTACAGATCTTCTTAATTCCTTACTTAAAGAGATAATGCTACTATTTTTGAGCTTAAAAGAGAAATGCTAAATTACGCTGTTTTAATTACATTGCTTTTGTAACATTAATTTTTATTCTTATTGCAATTAAGTGCATTTTAGGAAAAAAATGCATCAATGGCACATGCAAGATGAGGAGGTGATCTGAGACAACCAGCATAGCCTTACTATGAGCAGATCATTCTTGACCAATCTAGTGGCATTTTATGATGGAGTGACTGGAACAGTCCATGTGTGTAGCCATGATATTTTATGAAAAATCCTTTGCTAGGATTTTTCTCCTATTCTAGCTGAGAAGCCTCAGAAAAGAAATGTAAACAATTAACTATCTGATGTCTGTGGAATGTGGTCTGGACATTGTTTACTAACAGGTGCATCTGTGATTGGTGCATGTTAGTTGTTTCTAATTAATGGCCAATCACAATCAGCTGGCTCGGACTCTCTGGGAGTCACAAGCCTTTGTTATCATTTCATTCCTGTTCTTTCTAGCCTTCTGATAAATCCTTTTCTCTCTGCTCTTTTAGTATAGTTTTAATGTATCATTTTACTATAATATATATAATAATATAATAAATCAGCCTTCTGAAACATGGAGTCAAGATTCATGTCTCCTCACACAAAGCATCGACCATACCATGGTCGATGTCTAGATTTCTGTAAAGTCTTTGAAACTGTCCCACATGACATACCTATCTCCAAATTGGAGAGATGTGGATTTGAAGGATGGATTGTTCAGTGGATAAGGAATTGGCTGGCTGGATGCAGCCAGAGAGCTGCAGTCAATGGCTGCATGTCCAGATGGAGGCCAGTGATGAGTGGTGTCCCTCAGGGCTGTCTTGAGACTCAGGCTCTTCAGTATCTTCATCAGTGTCAGAGGCACTGGGACTGAGTGCACCCTCAGTACATTTACAGTGACAGGAAGCTGAGCAGCACAGATGACAGTACAGAAAGAAGGGATGCCATCCAGGGGCACCTGCATAAACTTAAGAAGTGGGCCTGTGGAAATCTCATGAAGTTTCATAAGGCCAAGGGACTGCACTTGGAACAGGGTAATCCCAGTAGACATGAGTACAGGACTGGAGAATAATTCACTGAGAAAGACTTGGAGGTTCTCATGGCTGAAAATATGCATCTGAAGCAGCAATGTACCCTTGCAGCCCAGAAAGCCAAACGTGTCCTGGGCTGCATCCAGAGCAGTGTGGGCAGCAGGGCCAGGGAGGGGATTCTGCCCCTCTGCTCTGCTCTGCTCTGCTCTGCTGAGAGCCCACCTGCAGGGCTGCAGCAGCTCTGGGGTCACAGCACAGGAAGGGAATAGAACTGCTGGAACACATCTAGAGAAGGCCACAAAAATTATCTAAGGACTGAAACACCTCTCCTGTGAGGACAAGTCAAGACGGCTAGGGTTGTTCATTAGAAAAGGCTTTGTACAGAGATTATAGCACCTTCCAATGCCTAATGGGCACTTACAAGAAGGGTTCTCAAGAGCATGGGGGCACGTGGTAAGACCAGGTGGAATGGCCTTAAGCTGAAGGAAGGTAACCTTAGATTAGCCATAGGGAAGGAACTTTTTCCTGTGAGGGTGGTGAGGCCCAGGAGCCTATGAAGTCTCTTTCCTCTCTGTCTGGTTTTCATATCATAAATATATTTTTTTGTATAAGACAAACTAAAGATAATATTGAGCTCTTATTGGGCTTCTTAAATAACTAATCTGTACATGCCATCTGTACAGAGATGGCATATAATAACATTATTATAGAAGGCTAGTCTATAAATTTAGCTGAAGGAAGGTAACCTTAGATTAGCCATAGGGAAGGAACTTTTTCCTGTGAGGGTGGTGAGGCCCAGGAGCCTATGAAGTCTCTTTCCTCTCTGTCTGGTTTTCATATCATAAATATATTTTTTTGTATAAGACAAACTAAAGATAATATCGAGTTCTTATTGGGCTTCTTAAATAACTAATCTGCACATGCCATCTGTCATAACATTATTATAGAAGGCTATTCTATAAATTTAGACGACCAATTTACATTTCTTTCCCTCGAGTACCTCTTCCAGACCTTAAACAAAGTAATTCTCTGTTTTAGAAATCCCACCTGCCATCTTCTATCCTCTCTTATTTTAAAACCCTCTTCAAAATGCTCTTGCTTAATCAGACCTGAAAATGCCAGCCTGCCCTTTTAAGATATAGTACAGCCATTTATTTTTGTTAAACCCATAAATCACTCATCTATGCCACAATATGAAGTGGCTCATGGCCAGTTTCTCGTCTTCAAGTAGACATCTAAATATTTTTTTAATTCTCTCATTTTTCAGCTGACTTTTATCATGGAATGCAGTTCTGTGAAGTTTAATTATCTGAAAGAGTGTTTGCTAGAACCAAACATAGGTATGTATGCACAAGTCCTGAATAAAATATTGTCTTTGTCAGAAAGAGCTAATAGAATAACTCGGATTTTCAAAGACAAATATTTGCAGTGTGATGATGTTTAGTCTGTAGAAAAGCCCACACATTTTTTGTACTCTTCCATCGGAGCCATTTGAAATTTGCTCGTTTCAGATCTGAAGGGGCCCTGCAGGGAAAACAGCTAAGCCATTTTTTTCCAACACTATCATCAATCTCCAAAGGATACTCCCTGTCTCAAAGTCCTGCTTTTCTCGTACTTTTATCACAACATTGCTGCAAGACTACTAGTTTAAGTACAAAAATGCAAAAAATTTAAAAGAAATTTAAAAGACATAAGATTAAAATATTACTGCAATAGAAAGTTTAACCACGCTGCAGCCACATTTTCTGTTCCTTGGTCAAGCTGGCCATTGGACACATCTGCTGCTCACTGCATACTTTGTAGCCTGTCTATGCAAACACTACTGCAGCTCTTGACCCTTTCAGAATTTTTTGGCCTTTTTATAGATTTCTCTGCATTTACTAACCAAAATCCATATCTAATTTACTCCTATAAAAGCATGCTGCATTTCTCCAGAAAGTGAAACCTCCGTAACAGCCATTCCAAAGAACTGGGGAGAAGAAACATGCCTATAACCTACTCATCTCTGAGCACTGCCTGAGCAGAGCTACTGCATGCTCTAGCCCAGAATACAACACTCACTCAACAACTTACAAATACAGCAGTAAATATGCTCATCTTGTACAATCAAGGAGGTACTCAAACCCTCTATGGAGCCATGAGCCTTATTTGGTCTTACCTAACACACTGGAAGTTATGCTTTAGTTAGAGCCTATTTTCTTGGAAGCTAAACCAAGCAGGATCTAACATGAATAATACTGAGGTGACTCTCTGCCTGAAAATGACATCTTTAACATATACAGTTTTCCTAATATTGCATGTGTAATAAAAATGCAGGGGCACCCCAGACATGATTTCCTGTTTTCCTTGGTATAAAGGATATATTTAGGGAGAATTTACACACACATGCCTTCAGGACATGTTGAAGGCTTTCATATAGTAGAGATGATTTATAGTAGAGAAATAAGACAGAAGAGATGGTTGCAAAGATCCCTTATCCACATTTAAAGATCAAAAGCATTTTCTCATTTACAAATTTTAACTGCTTTCCGTATAAGTCAATGAAAATGCGAGGACTCAGCCCTTGCTCAAGTTTCCATCTAAGAATGTTCCACCCAGTTCCACCCAGAACTCATGGCTGCATATTGAATTGCTGTTGGCTTTGCTTTCCCAAGGAAAATCTCAGGATTTACTTTTTTTTTTTTTTTTTGCTTGAAAGAAAGATCACAGGAAGCCAGAAAACTGCACTGTTGTAGGGGTAAAAACTGAAATGCATACTAAATCTTTGTGCTTCATAGTATGGAAGTGATAATTATTCCTTATTTTACTGAGTTAGAGTCCAATATAAACCGTGCAACAGAGACAGTTACATCAAGCTACAATACAATGTAAGGGAAGATTTGTGGCTCAGTAGTACTTTTCCATTGGCTATTTTTATATTGAGAGTCACACGTATGCTGCAAAGTTATAAACAAAAACATACTAACACAATGCAAAAGGTTCTGTTCTAGGCTTGATGCAAAGGTAACACCCTTCACACAACTGTTATTTCAACACAGATATACCAGACCACAAAGGAAATGCACAGTTTCACCATCAGTCCCCAGCATGAGGCCAGGTCACTCTGTTGACTTGTGCAGCATTAGGTTAAGCATAGACAAAGGCTTTTACCAAGAAACAGGACACGTTTCCAGGGCTATTATCCCAAATATCTCCACCTGTTAGCCACGTTGGTTTTCTGACTGCACTACAGAGCAAACTCCTCCTCAATCGGGGGTCGTTAATAAAAAAAATTATCAATCACCAGACACTTTGTAAAGTTCGTAAGGTGAGAGACTTTTTTGTTTCCCTAGCTTTAATCACAAAATTCATACAGGGGCATAATGAAAATTGATAATGAGCTGCCACTAATTATCAGAGATCTTACATGACTGTGTAAAAACATCTTGAACAAGAAAGATTAAGAAAAATTATTTGTAAAGCAAAGAAAGAACTACAGGAACAGAAGCACACATGCAAAACAGTTAAAACTTTACAGAATTAGCAAAATTATAACAAAAAATCTGCAGGCCACAAGGAAGAAAGGATATAATAGCCTCTCTAAGGAACAGATAAAAAATGCAAGCTATACAAAATTAAGAGAAAACCATGCAAAGTAGCTGCAGAAAGAAGAGGGAAATTCACATCCTTGACTAAAAGACATCCTAAGCCTTTTAAAAGATGAAAAGAAAATCTTCCCATCCTGAGCCAATACAGATGGAGAGAAAAAGGAGCAGATGTGCCTTTTTTGTCTTTCGTACAAAGTTAAATTGTGCAAGATACTGATGAGCATTTTACATTGCTATTTCTGCTTCTGTAGTTTTACATGTTGAGCTTTTGAAACTGGACAGCAATTATTTTCTTCTAGCATTTTATAATGAAAAACGTGTTAACTGCAAAAATGATTAAAACATTTCTAGAGCTGCAATCTCACAAACTGCCGTACAGACTAAGAAAAAACACCCTACTATTCTGTAGCACCAGTTCTGCAGATATCGAAAAAACCTGGTTTTGCCAAAAGCTGGTATTCTGCCTGAAGTTATACAGCAGTTCAGGAGTGTATATGCATGAATGACCAGCAATAAGCTTTGCCGCCCTTTTCTTATAGGCAAGTAAGAAAATAGAAGAGTTAGTATTGGTTCATGTGTATGCCTGATTTTTCTGGAAGGCCAGTGCTGGTTCCTGCTACAGAACAGATTATTCTGCTGTTTTCACTGAACACAGAGAGTAGTAGGTTCCATAAAGGGACTATTTGTAAATTAAAATATAATTTACACAGGGCTCAGTATTTGTTGTACATATGTAGAAATGTGCTGCATTGCATAATTCCTTAATATAACTAACATTACTTGATACTAAAATGCTCTTAATCTAGACCAATTGCCATATTAAATAGCTGGATTTCTTGAACAGAATGTGGTATTAGTTGTTTGCTTGTATTAACCCAAACTGAAAGCTTAGAAACATCCCCCTAAAAGTGAAAATTCCATTCCCTGTATTTCATTGGAAAAACCCCTCAGACATCCAACTAATTTCCTACACTAACCCCAAGGCACTATGATCTGGTCACTTTTTTGACCTGTGACAGTAGCTTGCATCCTAATTTATTTTTTTTTATATCAAGCTGAAGTTTGACCCATTCATTGTGTCTGTGCCACCTGGAACATATTCTCCACATCTGCAGTCAGCCTCAGGGCAAGTGAATCACAGCAATCTGTTCTGAGACCTTTTGTCCTTTTGGGAGAAAGGAAGACAAGTTTTGTAGCAAGCTGCAGGCCAGATGTGACACTTCTGGAAACTGCATGCTTGCCTCAAATTGCACAAATGTGGCAAATGGGATTGTTTATCTTCTAAAGAAGCTTTTTACTTTGCCCAGGCTGGCCTGGCCCTCATTTTTAGCCCTTCAGGTACAGGTCACCAACAATTCTGATTACACCTAGGATATACACTAATGAGAGGTGAATCACAGTAAGACACTGAGGAATCAGGTCATGAGGAGCACATTTCAAAGAATGTGTGCATTTTTACAGTGCATGCTAACCTCAAAGCTACAGTCATCTATGAGAGCTAAATACTTATGAATTATGCAGCAGATTTAAGGCATTTTACAACTGAAGTCTTTTTTAAACTTTATCCTTCCTTCATTAAAGGGATTTAAAATCTGAAATATAAAATTTGAAAGTTCAATATAGAAAGGATTCTGAAAGTTTTTGTGCAGCTTTAGCTAAACAATGTTGTATTCCCTCATGTCAGAAGAGGTCTAAAGCAGCCCATAGCAACCAATCCCTCAATTACAAAGAGCTTTGTCAAAGCTATGCATGTCACAAGGTACCCGAGTACTCAGAGATTATGGGGTAATAGCATCTCAGTCCCATGGCAATGAAAAAATATGCCTGTTCAGAGGATGTGTTCAGGCATTGTGCCCTCTAGCAGCAGCAGCTGAGCTATCCAATTCAAGACAAAGAAAAAGCAGGCCTGATCTTTCTCATCTCATTCCTGTACACTCAGCTCACAGCTTGGCTCCCTGCATGCACCTGCTTTGGCAAACTCCCAGGCAGCCCATTTTAAACATCTACCCAACCCCCTTCCCTGCTCAATGCATCCTTCTCCCAGAGATTAAAAACCTGTCCAAAAGTTCAGTTTTACATTTTTGAAAGCTCTCCTGGAGATGAGCAGCAAGCCCATATTGAGGCTATGGGGAATGAGCAAAACTAGGGGGGACATTAGGAAGTGAGAATGAAACAGCCTGGAGACACACTGAGTACGTACAAAGGTGCCAAGATGTGCCAGAGGGATATAAACTATTAACCCATGCATTAGGAGTAAGTCAAAGCTAGCAAATGTCATGTGGGACCAATAAAGAACCGACAGAAAACTTGATTCACTCCTCAGCAGAGCTCTGGCACTATGTGTTTCTGTATTTGTCAGGTACCTTTCCAGAGAAAGCTGCTATGACAAAGCATCATCCACAGTGTTATCTACAGCAGACTCCTCCTGGTGTCTGCTGAACCCTCACTCTGTATAATGCAAGGAAGAGATCAGCCCAAATTAAACAAGCAGGCAGTTCTCCCTTACTGGTTTGAATAAATGACAGCACTGCCTAGCAATATCAGAGCCTAAATCTATATTAAATTTTTACCAATATCTTTTAGAGCAGCAGTTTCATTTACTGAAAAAGAGGGAGGAAATCAAAGAAGAAAATTAATTATGAGGCTGTAAGGTTTGCGTTCATACTGCAAGGAGCAAAGTAACCCAGCCAAACAGTTGTCAGGCGATGCAGAAGAAACATGGGATGTTGCAAGATAGTTTGCAGATGACGAATATGGCAGAGCATCTCAGAATAAAACAACCCAACTCCTGCATAAGAAGAGAGCAGTGCTAACTGGACAGTATAAGCAATCTGAGATCAAATAGAAAAGCTTCATCACTTTTTTCCAGTGCTATCTACTTGCTCAGAGACAAAGCCAGTATTCCATGAGGAAGCAGGACTTGTTTGGAGGATTTGGAGGACAAAAAAATGAAAATTCTAAGATTAGCTGAAAAGTGTGTTCTTATTTTGCTCCTAGTACTGAAGGACAAGGCTCGCAACTTGAAAAATTGTCATTCTAGATGCAAAACCACAATCCCTGGTATTTCACCTGCTTCAGCTCGAGCAAATCTACTAGAGCAGAACAGCCAGGCATCCCAGGGTAGGTTTCTACAAACCTTGTAAAATTAAGTTTTAGGAAAGTCTGACCCTTTAAACTGTTCCTATACCAATTTTTCACTGACAGTCTTAGCAATTTAAATGTAAAATAACCTCTTTGGATGAAATGCAAAACAAATGTTCAACATCTCTGATGAAATAAAATTATCTGTATTCATTTGCAAAAGATTTGTTTGAAAGTTTTGAAATGTTTGTTGCAATTATAGATCTGTATTGCCTAGTTTGAAATTAAAATTAAAACTAAATTAAAATTAAATTTAAAATTTAAAGAATTTCTATTTTTACTAGTTTTCATAATTTTTTTTGCCTACCTTGTTATGACATAATGTTTAGAAACTTTTTTTTTTGGTGAATGTTTGCTTTCTGTTTTTAATTTTAAAGTTCTTTAAAATTTAAAGAATTTCTATTTTTACTAGTTTTCATAATTTTTTTTGCCTACCTTGTTATGACATAATGTTTAGAAACTTTTTTTTTTTTGGTGAATATTTGCTTTCTGGTTTTAATTTTAAAGTTAATTTCTATAAAATTTTGAGACACTACAGCAAACAAAAGAGTAATGAAGATCTAAATTTAAAAAGTATATCATTAACAGGTAGGAGCAGATCTAGGTAACATTTACAAGACTGAAATAAGAGCATGTGATGACTGAATGTCAGCACAGTGATAGCATGAAAGAAGACTTTTATAGGCTTAAGATCCTTACAATAATAAAAATTAACACTTTACACAAAATAGAAAATGAGAAAACTTCAACATTTCTTCTTATATTTCAAAATGTTTTTACTTGGAGGTTCTTGTGAATTTCTCAGAAATTCACAAAGCACTACAGTTCAAATGGTGGAGTTTAAACCAAATAACACACTTGCCCAAAATCAACCACCCTGTTACCACCTTTACCATTAACCTAAGATCACCAAAGAACATGTATATTTCTTCAGGTTTTTACTCTCTATTTGAAAAGCATGTAAAGCAAAGACATTAGAGAGAAAAGCTTACATTATTTCTTCCCGTAAAATATTAATCCTAAGATGTCCAGGAGAAAGGGGAAGAGAAAAAGTTTAATTTATTGCAAAATTATCTATCAGAAGCATTTCCAGCTTAGAAAATGCATCTAAAGTTTTAAACAACATTAGTCCTATTTGGCAAGAAAAGAAGCAGATACATATGCAAATAGTTCTCACCTCTAATGAGATGGAATAGACACCACTGAAAGGGGCACTATTCCAGATATACTGGCTTATCTATATCACTTAAATATATTCCTTCATTCCTCTGACTGTAAAAGCCGAAAATAGGGTTTATATTTGCAACCCAGTTTCAGCAGGGCTTAAAAGAGTGGAAATTACAGGTGTGAACTGTATAAGTAACAGTAGGACTTGTCTTCAAGTGACAGGATGTACCAGAATGATTTATGAGAGGGCACAAGAAACCAGGTATCTTGTACTAATTGGAGCTATCTTTCCATTTCACTTCTTGACTAAGTCTGCCAGACTCTGGTTTCCTCTGTCATAGCTTCCTTCTATTCATCCTGATACCACAAATCCACCTTTCCCCTTACTATTCTTATTGCAAGGGAAAATCATGCTTAATTAGCTATATCACTTACTTTTATATTAAGTTTAAAACTCTGCTTTTGTTAGTGCACGTTGCAACCTCATTGGTGACAAGACTGGATTCTTGTATGTATTTTTTGCCAGATCATTGTACTGATGACAGTTCATCTAATCTTCTCCCTATATTTGTATTTTATATTATTATGGTAAGTGGACTATTTTTTTAGTTGGCATGAGAGAAGACATGTTCTTCTGAGAAAAACACTCAGAGAAACTCTATTTTTTTCCAAGGTTTTGTTTTTCTACATTAACATTTAGGTAATATTAAGATAGTTTTTTAGACTGACAGTTCAGCTACACTTACCTATAAACTTCTATTTCAATTTCACATGTGAAAATTTATGCTTTTCCTTAGATCAGAAAAATTTTGCTTAAAATGGATGGTTAAACACCTGCCCAGTTCCAGCTTCTCACTTATGTCTCTAATGACACCTTGACACTACATTTATCCAGTAAACGGATGTATTTAATATGCAAAGCTGTAAAATAATCCTAGCCATTCCAAATTAATGATAAAAATAGATTTCCCAAAATGTTTTTATCATAAATCAAAAGGAGAAGTTTCCTGTTGATGATTTCATTCTGTTATTTTCATCCTCTAGCAAAAGAAAAAAGTCTGAAAAGACTTTCAAATTAAAAAAAATTATACTGGAATTAAATTGAACTATAGCACACTGCATGAAACCATGATAAGGGAAGGATCCTGTTAAAAAACAAGCACTTCACTTGTTTGCATTTTGGTCCCATCTTTCACAGAGGTTCAGCTGGGCCTTCACATTAGCAGCAAGAGAGGAAAGCATCGCTATCTGAAGGGGATCATTTCATCAAACAAAAGTGCAGAAAGGAGAAATGCCCTACCTCAAAACACATGGGCACAGCACACCCTGCTGCCTTGCAGCCCTGCTGTTGGTGACTCACACAGCCAGCCTGCTCCACCAGAATCACTTCCCCAAATCCTCCCATCCTCCACACATGGACTTGATTCTTTACATTCTTCTTCCCTCTACATATTTCAAAAGTCTTGTCCCAGAACCTGTGAGTATAAGTTTTTGAGAAGCAGTGTATTCTGGACTCAGATCTTTTGGGGGAAAAAATTAAATGGTTGTCCCATTTTCTGGCAGAAAAGCCACCTAAGCAGGACCTCAGAGGGATGGCAACTGAGCTCTCAGAGGCAGGTGTCCAATGATGTTGGGCTTGCCTGTCACTTGAGGAGTCAGACCACAGGGCTGAAGGAAGGTTCTCCTTCTTCTCCCTGAAAGCTGCAGCTACTTCCCAGAAGCAAACTGATGCATCGTGGATCCTTGGCTCCATGTCTTGCAGAGTTCATTTGGAGAAACAAGGGTTTTGCAAAACAGGCCTCTCACCTACAGAGCTCATCCCTCATCCCTCCTAGGCAGCCTTGCTGCAGTGCATGTGGATAGGTAGCTGAAAGGAGAGCTGGATTTCTCTCAGAGGCCTGTATGCCCTAAACTTCAGATATGTTTCCTTGGTTACAAAAGAAGGGGTTCTTTAGCATTTCCTTGAAATGGCCTAAGTCACCATTACAAACATTCAGAATGCATATTAATAAATGGCAAGAACATATATTTGCCGTTATTCTCTCCAAATTGCTTGCCTGTTTTTCCCCAACTGCAGAAGCATACCGAATGGTTCTCTCCAGAGTGGGAGTTATCAGCCAGCCTTATCAACCACCTTCAAAGTCTTGCCATTTCAATTTCCTCTCCTGTCTCTTGATATACTCTGGCACAGCCACTCAGAGCAACTCTGTGTCTGCAGCCTATGTCAGCAGCTGCTGTGTGCAGTAGAGCTCATAAATCTCAGAGCCAGTACATCAGATTAAAAAGGAACACATGCATGCCAGGGAAACTGTTAATTGTGAAACTGAAGCACTTTCCCAATTCCTCTTAATATCAGAGTGGTGGGTGTTACAGCTTTCTTTAGCAGCTGGCAGTCCACATTACTGTTTGAGAAATCACTGGACAGTGACCATAAATTTCCAAAGCAGCTGACTAGTCAGACACATCACTACACAGCACCAGCAACATCCACACATCTGGAAAAACAAGTTATTCTACACAAAATCCTACTTGGTACATCCTATGTCCTTCTTTCCAGTTCCTTCAGAAATGTTAGCTGAAAAAGAACAGCATCACACTTGATGTGAGATAGGAATAGAACGTATTTTAAAGCTTCAGTGTTGAATTTACTTTGGGTAAATAAAATTACATGCTTCTCATGCACACCACCTTTTTGAAGTGGCAATTTAGTAAAATAAAGTTGTTTTTTTTCTTCAAAGATTCACTTGTATTCAATCCAGCTGACTTGTAAGAATAATTCCTTCATTAGATCATTCTATCAGTTTTCCCTTGCAAATTAATACTGGGCAATGGGTGTTTACATTATTATTAATGTGTACAAGGATGCAGCATATTGTTACCATTTTTAAGTAGTCACAGAATAAATAAACACAACAATGCTTCATTTCAGCATAATTCCCTTTCCTTGTTTATAATTTATTGTTTCATTTTTTTTTAATTCTCTGCTGGTCCTTTTGCTTTTCATTAGAAAATGAAACTCTGCAGTTATTCTAGTTAAGATATCCTAATTTTTATTATTTTTTTTTTACTTTAAGAACTGCAATAATTAACTATGAAAACAATTCCATCTAGAATTACACCCTATGACCATGAAAGATGTTTGGCATATTCTGATTTGTTTACGTTCTCATTGATTTTCTTGAGTGCTATCCCACAGCCCGAGAGATTAAGCTGAGTCTAAAAACAAAGACAAATACACTATAACTCAAGCATAATACATGAATGATATTGTATTGGCTATAGAGTTTAAAGAGTTTGTGAAACTGAAATTTTAGCTGAAACTGAGTGTACAAAATGGTGTTGCCTTATAGGTAGCTGATTGCTTTTATTGAGCTTGACAACTGTTTCCTATCAGCACTAGCTGTATGTTAATTCAAGTAAGCACGCAGTGCCCATGAACAAGCCAAAGCAGTTAAATATCTTGAACTTATGTATAGTACAAAATCCTGGAAAGCAAAAACACTTCTTTTCCTTACTTTTGGAAATCATGGCTTGCAGGCAGAGAGAGGGTTATGTTCCTTGCAAATTCTGGTTTTCTTGTGGAGCACAAAGCACATACAGGTCTCTGTTACCTGTCCCACACCCAGCCAGCTCAGAGAGGACAGTGCTACATTTTCACTGTGATGTGCAAGGAGTAGCAAGTGTCTGTGAAACTGCATAAATACATCTGCTCATTTTCCTTGAAGAAATTTTATTATCCCTGCTGAATTAATTTTTGGATTGGCTTGGTTTTTTGGTTGGGGTTTTTTTTTTTTTGTTCTTCTTGTAGTATTTTGAGGGGGGTATTTTTGGTTTTCTTTGGGTTTTTTTGGTTGGTTAGTTGGTTGGTTTTGGGGTTTTTTATGCTTTTGTTTGTCTTGGTTTTCGTTAAATAACATCAACAACAGAATGTTGTGTGCTAAAATATCAGAACATCCTCACTGATCAAGCCTGCTTGTGTTATGAACATTAGGGGCTGTGACATCTGCCAACCAAGGCATGAAATCCTGCCTAGCTGGCACAGAATTTTTTGTTGCTATTTTTTTTATCCTGCTTACACAGCTGTTACCTGCTGTACCCACACCCTGTATCCCACATAAATCCATGGCAAATTTAAACCATAACTTTTGGTCTAAACACAGAAACTATGCCAGGACTTTTTTTCCCAAGATCAATTCAGGCTGAGTTTTATGTAGAATAGAGCTGTAGTTTACCAAGAATCAACAGGGAATACATCACAAAATTCAAAAATACCTCTAAAGAGTTTTTGAAAAAGAATAGTCTAATCATATGTTTTCTGCAAAGCTGATTCTATTTTTGAGAATAACAGATATTGTCTGGCAGTGTTTTTCATACACAACTGCAAATTAGGCTTAGTTTAACTGCATTAAATGTAATTGCACATGGAAAACCGATGCACAGTTTCCTTCATCAGTAAAAACGGGAGTATGAAGTATATTAGTAATAGAGTTATAAAAAGTTTACTGTAGACCAATCTGATGAAAACCACAGGAACCTGACTTTTTCCCAAACCTCTCTACTGATATGCCAAAATGTTGAATATCTAACATTTATTGAATTGAGAATCTCAATAAGAACATCTCCCCCAGACAAAAAAAAAGTGATGAGGGAAACAACATAAAAATAATAGAAGAATAAACACTAATTTTGAGAAAGTTCAAAGATATGAGACCTAAATTATTAAGTGAGGCTTCAATTTTTCTGGAGCTCTAGGCATTAAAACTTCCACATCCAGATTATACTAAAATAACTTAGATCTTCCTGGGAAGTCAGGCAGATTTGGACAAAATTCAGGCAATATCTGTTTCTTACAGAGTCAATTTTAAATCTTCATTAATATCATAATTATTTCTGATACTGTACTATTAAACTCTGGAACTTGGGAATTCTATTTTAAAGCTGAATCTCTTCAAATGTTAAGCATTAATACCATGAGATGTAACAATTACCAAGCAATTAACTTCAATAGAACAAGAACATAATTTCCTACAATAAAATTTACTGCACTTTGATCAAATAAATACCTGCCTTATTTCAGGAACATTTCTATGAAGTTAATGGTAAGATCTTTTACTTTAAATCATTATCAGTCTTCTTTCAAGGCTGATAAAGCCCATCAGATTACATATTATCAGGCTATGTTATCATACTATGAAGAAAGCACAGATGGTTTCAATTACCATTCAACTCCATCTCACTTTTCAGAATTGTATTCTCTCTCCTCCTGTGGGGTTTTGCTAAAATCAGCTTCTGCTAAAGAACCCCATTTCCCATCTCATATCTTGCTCGTGTGTATCATCTCAGAGCTAATCAGTACATTGTGAGTCAATATAATAATTGGCCTTGTGAACAAAGTGCAGAGATAACTGTAGGCAAATATTTAGTTGCACATCTCGAGTTTTATCACACAAGGTGCCCTTGAATTCAAGCATATTTTTAAGTGACAGAATATTAAGGTATGTTTGAGCTGAACTGAGAACACCATAAAAGTATTCATTTGCACTACCACAGCACATTTCCACACTATCTTTCTGGAAAAGGAGTGCTAAAGCTAACTTTCTGTTAAATTCCATATTGTGCACCATCTTACTTTATTTCCATCCTTTTTCCTTGGCAATGATTAGTGCACACCTGCTGTTGATCACAAGTTTCTACCCAGGTACTTTGGTTTGGGCTGGGTAAGGAGCAACAGGGATGACCTGACAAGTTGGAAAGAGCCTGGACCATGTGCAGGGGAACAAAAGCATCTTGAAACATATTTTGAAAGGTGGTTTTGAAACCCAAAAGTGCAAGATAACCAAAGTACAGAACAAAATACCAGAGCTAACATGAGGATAACTATCTTGTCTCAACTCTGTAAATATTACCATCAGGACAGGCCCAGTTTGAGGTCTCCCTGAGTTGCAGCTGGATGGCACATCAAGCGACTCATGCTTTGAGCAAGAATATCTCTCAAGGTTAAGATTCCTTATCTGAGACTAAAATACCTTTGCTCAAGGTGGAAAGATCCTCAATCAGTGACTGATAGCATACTGAATTAATACTAAAATATTACTAATTCAACGAACTTGATTCTAACTGAGTTTTTCCGTGTTTCTTCCATACAGTAACTAATAAGATTAATCTTGCCATCAAGCTTATTAAATCTTTTCAAACCACTGGTAAAATTTCATAAATTCCATTAAATTTATTGAATTCTATAAAATTATTATTTTACCTTCACAAAACACATTGTTTCTCTCTTTTTTGAGTGAGGTGCATTCCACTCATCTGCAAAACCAGGAAACATAATGTGCTTTTGAACTATAACCTGCTTTGAACAGGTTATAGTTGAGGCAAAAATCAGAAATGATTTAAACATTTGCCCAGCTGAAGTAATTAAGTAATTCTGAATTTCACTCAATTTTTCACTTTACTGAAAATTTTAGTGGCTGCACTGGTTTTGGAACTCAGCAAATTGCAGAATTAGTCACAATTTTTTTCTCCAGAGACATGTACCCACACTGTCTTCAATTGTGCTGCTCGTCAGACTCAAGATAATATGCAGATTTCCTTCCCTTGGCTACATCTTTATGACATGCACACCATACTAAGGACAACCAATATATCTGACAAACATGTACACTCATTTCACAGAATCATACATTTAGCTGAAGGTGGACACTTCCCAAACTGCTTTTGAAGACAGAGGCCTTACCTTCTTTTTTTTGGAAATGTATGACAGATGGAAACTGTTATCAGCAAACTTTTTTTTTTTAAATCATAACATATTTTTATATAATATGATCATTATTCTATCATGTGATCTATATATTCTACCAATACCATGTGATATAAAGGTCATGGGACAATTACTTCATAATTTAAATTGGCATGCTTAAAATAATTTCCACTGTCTGCAGTAAAATTTATTCTGATCTTTTCTATCTATAAATATTCTTGATACACAAAAAAGCTCACACATACTACAAGGACTACAAGGACAGTGAAAACCTCTGGAATTAATTATGCAAATATGAAAAAATTACTAATGGAAACTCGGTTTCATTATTCTAGACACAATTTTACTCTGTGCATTTCTAAACCCCTAAAACCTCAAGAGATCATACCAAGTACAAAGAGAGAGTTGAGAACTCTACCTTTGAACTCTACCTTTCCCATTGTAGTGTTGATTTTTCTGGTTTGAAATTTGAAATCCCAATTTTCAAAAATGCTGTTCCCAAGTACTAATGTCATATTTTTCACCTAAGTAGTGAACTGTGGAATCCTTCCAAACGCACACATCAATAAAGCAAAATAAAACTGCAATGAAATCCCAGAAGATAGGGTTTATCTCTTTTTCTAAATCATTAATTAAATTTTGATAGCTATCATATTTTCTTGTGATCTGTTCATTTTAAGATCCAGGTGTTTTTAACACATTACTTCATGTGCATTACCATGCATGTGTCATACAACTAAACTGCTGTGGAAAGGTTCCTTGTTATAAATTTTCTCAGGTTTTAGAAGCCTTACCTAAGGTACTTACAAAAAGAGTACAAGACACTATTAATTCCATTGTCATGCCACTGTAACCCCTAGTCTGAGATCCAGCTACTCTGACCACTATGGCACAGATGTTCATCCTTGGCTTAGCTTTATTTAAAAAACAATTATTGAGCTGTGACAGAATATAATAAAGCTAAGTCCAGGTAATATATGAAACATTAAAAAAACCCAAAAAAGATAGACTGTAAGGCAGTCTCTCACAGAGTAAATAGCAAAATGCAATATAAACATAATAAACATAATGAAAGAAACAATATGAAACTAAAAAAAAAAAGCTAATGTGGCAGCTAAGCAAGGCTGAGGATCACCATGTTTCAGGGTCAATGAAGAATGACACATCCTCACCTGATAGTTGTCCAGAATAGAAAAGACCCAGTGGGTGGCTGTAGCTGGAAGGATTTGCTGTCTTGGGTCCCAGCTGGAGCCAGTGCTATCCACTTATTATTTTAAATACTGGCATAAGGTCTCTGGCAGTAATAGTGGTTGTGGTTGTTTTTTCTTTCCAGATGATGATTCTCATATCGGTTTCTTTTGTTCAGCTATTACTCTAATGCCCTGGGAAAGATCAGGCTTGTGAGCAGCTGCTGAAGCTGCTGGTTATGGAAGACCTGGTCAATGTATTGTTTCTACATTTGCTGATTACAGGTACCCTACCCATCAGCATTGTGCAAAACCCTGAAGACCTGCTGGATTTTTCCAAACACTGGGAGCAGTAGTATAAGTGTCCAAATACTTGGGGCTTACTTTGTTTTCATGATTTCTGTGGTTTTGTCCTCCCCCTTTTAGATGGAGTCTATGCATTTCCATCTCCACCATGGGGTGCTGTGACCCTCCACACACCTGAGGCTGAGCATGAGGATGATGAAGTAGTAACATCTGGAGCTGAATGCAGCTGTCTGAATTCCCATGTTCCAACCTCCTGCGGGTCCAACATGCTTGAGGTCTTGTTGCTCCCCAGGGACATTCTGATGACATTACAAGCTTTTAACCCTTGTTTCCACTGACATTAATTGATGAAATCCAAGCAACATCAAAAAGTCCATTTTTACTCTGTGAAACACTGCAGCATCTGCAGTCTGAGAGGACAATAATGATAAAATCACTGATAAATCTCATTACATTTGAAATAAGCAAAATAATCTTCATGTCAGCTGATGGAGATTACAAAGAACCTGCCAAAGTGAAAACTGTCAGCAACAAAATCTTTCATTACCAGTTTTCTGAAGATATTCCAGATTAAATAGGAACTTTTGCAAATATCTATATACTGTCAATATGGGAAATCAAACCACATAAGTACGTTTCTAGATTTCTTTATTTTGACAAATGAGCAAGAAAATATTCTCAGGAAAGAGATTAATATATGGATTAAACAATAGATTATCATTGAAGTTAATTTAAAACTCCATGCGTCTTCAGATAATATTGCAAGAAAAGTTTTCCACCAGTCATAACATTCCAGCTCCTGTATTCACCTCTTCATTCAAATAGCTTGCTAAATTCTCCAATGCAAAGAAAAGGGCATATGCAATCCAAATCTATTTGAGATTTCTTCACCCCTGTTAATTTTACACAGAAGATACTCTATAGTTACCTAACTTCTTTAAGATGAAGTCTACTTTAAAATTTTTAATGGAGGTATGTTCCACATAACTGTAGTCTACCTAGCCCCATTTTCAGGTCAGAAGACTTGCCTGTACATCCCTAAAGTGCCTGCACATCTGTTCTCCACAGGGTAGAGGATGGTCCCAGGATCCACACAACACAGACAATACATAATCCCAAAAATGCCACTTCCCAGCATTTCCCTCCTTGCCATACACTGACAGACCCACTGAGATGGGAGTCCTGAAACATAATGCTGTCTCTGCAGAGGGACACATTGGCTGCTTTGTCCACCTGTGCTGCTGCTGCTGCTGGGCTGGACAGCAGTGATTCTTTCCTGAAAGATTCACATATACAGTATGATACACATATGCAATTTGTATATAATCATGAAAAACAGAAGTTCAAGATATTTCAATTTTAAGGTTTTTCAGCTGGGAAAAAAATATATAACATACAGAATTTTAAAAAATTTCCAGAAGATATGACACACTGTAGCAATACTACTCCTATAATTGTAATAAAACATTATATGAAAGGATGAACTGGCATATCTCAGAGAGCTCAGCTTTTTCATCATGTCCCCTTCTGAAACACTCTTGCGCAAACTTTGGATGGGGATGATGAGATCAGATGGTCTTGGCCTTTGTTTTTTCTGTCTTGTTCGTGGGAAGCTAGGTCCAATCTAGTTCTCTGCTGTTGAATATATCCTTTTGTCTATTTTCAGTCTTTGCTTCGTTTTCTTGAACTAAAGCCTAAAATGTTAAGTCAGATAAAACTCTCACAGGTATCAGTAGGAGCTTTGTCACTCTGTGTAAACACTTCAGCACAGACCTGAGAATTCTTTGCACACACTTTCATCAAAACAAAGTTCTAAGGACAGCTTAACTCTTGAAAACCATCCTACAGTAATAAACAGAAGAGAATATCAACAGAGCAGGAAAAAACAATTTGTGGAGGATGGTATGGTATTCTACAAAACACTTCACCTAAAGTTTTATTATAATATTTATGATATTAATATTCTTGTTTCCTTTTACCTGCATACTGACCTGGAAAATCATCACTAAATCCAGTAGTATGTACAGCAGCCTGTTAAAATATCTGCATCTGAACTGTGAAACTCCTACAATGATAAACACAGCTCTATGTAGGCATTGTCACAAATGAAGAAATTCAAGAGGCAGCTTTCCACCCAGACACAACTGCCTGTGCCTATGGTCTCAGTTGAAAAACCTGCAAATTTTCTTTCCTATCTTTCCCTCCTCCATAACATCTGTGATTACACCACATCATTCCTACAAAATTATGTAACTATTTCATTCTGTGGTTCAACAAAGATTCAGAATAAACTTTCTGTTTGTTTGGGTGGGTTTTTTTTTAAATATACATCAGTATTTCATAGCAAGTGTTTCCCATATTATTTAAGTAACATCAGTCCTGGAAAGATCGCGTGTTACTCACTTGAGGTCACTGTTAGCAGTGGGTTAATCAGCTTTCAATTTGCCACATGCCATTCCTCCTCTTTCAGTTCCTTTGTTTAATTCTGAAAAGTTTTATATATGTAGATATTAAAAATCTATTCATAATATTTTCCTTTTCCATTTTTCCCCCAATAAAAAGACAAATTCCAAAGCTTACAAAACAAGAACAAAAGCCTTAGTAAACATTTATAAATATATATAAAATTATTGTTACTCAATTCAGGAATTGTTTATGGCTATTTCTTGCCTTAGTAATCAAGAATTCTAATGACAAATTTAATATCAAAGGAGTAACTAAATGGATTTTGGGTGATTGTGGTGCATTTTTACCATCAGTAAGGCTGCCACAGTTTTTTGGGCTTTAGGTTTTAATGGAAAAAGGAATCCCAAGTGCTCTGATTTCACTGATTAGACATTTTTACAAGACAATATTTTTATTTGAAAATGATTGATCACTTCATTATCTGACTTTCACTGGTGTTTATAAATTAAACACAAAAGTTCACTTAAATTAATGACTGTTGCTTTCATTAGGACTCCTATTTAAACTCATTTCCTGATGATCAGCACAAAGCAAATACTGGCCATGTTTTGGAGTGAAACAAAATTAATGAGACATTAGGATCTGATCAAGAAAGATTCTGTGCATACATCTACACATACATCTGGAAAGCCAAGCATGTAAAATGTTTTCTATTAATAGAACTGCCCCTTTCCCAGGAGATAACAGCTGCCAGTTTGGGAAGGCAAACAGCACCAGAGTGCCCAGGGATCACAGTGAGAGAGACTGGATTTCAGCTGGAGGCAGTACAAAGGGGAGGAGCAGGAAGAGCCCAGGACTCCTGACCATCAGAACACTGTCCTTCAGGCTCTCTCCATCATTTTCCATTGCCCTGGGATCTCTACTAAGAAGTAAAGGCATAACTCCAGCAGCAATGAGATTCAAGTGTGCCAAAGCCTTCCCTTCACTGTGATTGCTTCTTTCCAGCCTCCTCATTTTACCTGCTTCAGGTCTGCATGGACAGATACAGCACAAGCATCAAAGCTTTTTTCCCAGCAGGCTACTTTTCTGGCAACAGTGCAAAAATGCCCAAAAACTTCAAATCAATAAAAATTTTGTTATATATATATACAGGAAGAGATTCATGAAGAAAACAAGACAATAAATTGAGAAGTACTCTAAGGTGGTGCATTTAAGTCATCTACTGTTAGCTGGGTTTTTTTTTAAGTGCCCTATAATTTCCCCCATTAAAAGGAGAACACAGATGAAATAATGATCTTAATTCCCAGCAGCTCCCTAAAGCTTTCTCTCAAATCTTTATTCTTATTTTAAAATCCAAAACCATATTTATGGTTAACACAGAAACATGTAAGTTGTTTTCTCTGGCATACATTAGCTGAGCACTAGCTGGATCAAGTCTAGATATCTCAATCTAGCAGGTTATGCAGCAGAACAATTTATAATACATGATAATTAATAATAATTTTTAATTCAATTTGGAAGACAAGGAGGCCAGAATAGTGATGAGCTACAGCATTTCTGATAGCCTCCTCTCCTTCTTAAAAAAACAGAGGTAGAACAGATATCACAAGACAGATTGACTATCAGAAAAAGCCTTGAAAAACTACAAGTATACAACAAGAGCAACTTCAGCGATACCTTATCCCCAGCTTTTTTTGCAAAAAAACCCCAGGCTTTGTGATGTACCCTTAACAGCTACTATTTTAATGTCCTGAAAATAAATGAGCCATAGGACTGGATGGTGAAGTAGAGATTGCACCTCCTTCTTCTGTGCTGTGCTGTATTTACAAATATATACCATATACTCACTGCTCATGCTGTACCAGACAAAAGGAATAATGATCCTGTACCAAGACAACAGTTTAGAGAACATCAGAACCTCCAGCATGACTCGTCACAAGATCAGGAGTGTTTTTTAAAGTGGGTTTTTTACTATTCACACAATGAGCCCTTTCAAGGTATTAGCCATCATTCCAGGTGCTCTTCTTGGTTAGCCAGGACTGTTGCTGACAACTGAGAGATTTAGCATCAACTATTGCAGCATCAACTATTGCAGCATTGTAAAGCCTGAGCATGGGGGATTTAATGAAATCTTGGCATCAATATAAGTATGGCAACACCCACACTAATAGCTAATGATCATAATAACTCTCCATTAGCATTTCCCTGAATTTAAAGGTCAGTTTCCCTAAATTTAAATTCAGTCAGTGAGAATTTTAAGGGAAATTTGACACAAAATTTAGAAGAAACACTTTGTACAAACTGTAACCATGAGAAATTGATGTTACCTAATTCAGAAGTTGCAGGCTATAGACATGTATACCTTTATTAGGTATGGACAACTACCTGCCCTTATAAGCTGTTTCTGATCAATCAGACTCTTTCCAAACCATAGCGCAAATAGAACCATGTGAGGTGTACATGAAAAATTTGTACATGTTTATGCACAGTGATTCTGAATTCTTGAAAACAAAGCCAAGTTTATTACATATTTGTACTGCTGAAATCATGTTAAAATTTTCAGCTCTCAATGAAGGTATGTGGGCTTAACTCCTAGTGTGTTAAATACCATGTACAATGGCACATAGTCTCCAAAACAAAGTTCATAATCTAGCAGCCTGGTACATGGCGAGCTGCAATGAGGTCCTAGAGGAATGAAGAAAATATAAAAGTTAGAAAAATAAGAGAACAGCTAAGCACTTCTGAATACAAAGAGCAGTGTCTGCACTAAGCAAAGGCATCACTGTGAAATGTCATCAAATTGCACCAAAAATGAGATTTTTCTTGTCATTAAATGCAGCTTTTTTTCTGTATACTGACTTTTTGACCATGTTCTTTTGAGGAACACTTGCATTCTGAGATTTTTACAGAGTCTTTCTGCCAAAGACATGTTTTCTATTCCTTGAAGACTTCATTGAGTGTCATGATGATAGGAGCAACTAGACCATATTCAGCACTTACAAGTGAAGTTTCAAGGAAATTACCTTTTTTTTAAAATTTATACATGAACTTCCATAAAAATTTTGGAATGTAATTTCTTTTCTCCTGAAGATGTTCACTGAAAGGTACAGTAGTAATTTATTTTAAAAGCAAACACATAGAGATCCATGGAAATGTAGAGGGTTTTTTTTACAATTCTATGTATTTTCATCACTTAAGATATTATAATTAGGCTCCTTATCTTCTTCAGAAAAATTAAGAAAGCCCAATTATTTTCTGTAGTGCAAATCATCTTCTGGAGTGCTGACCACTTCAGCTGTCTGCTAATGTCAGCAGCCTTTTAGATAGCAGTGCCTGGTCTTCACCATGGAAACAACTCCCTTATTTGCTCAGCACAGAGTTCATCCCCTCTCCTTACCCAGATTTCTCAGGTACCTAATTGCAAAATGCAGTTGAAGAAATTCTATCCTTGAAAAATGGAGTCAGAAAACCTCCTTTGGAAGATAAATCCTTTTAAATTAATAGTAAGGGTTTTTAAAATCCTCAAAAACCAATGACTGAGTTAGGCACACCCCAAACTAGAGGCCCAGAGGTGAGCTCCACTGAGCAGCATCTCATCCTAGCACACTGCTCAGTGCTTCAGGTTTAATATTACAGACTTTGTGTGCAGCTACTGCATGAAGTTAAGCATGTTTAAGTAGCCCTCTCAGTTTACCTTTCTGGACAGACCAGTGACTGCACTGCTCCGTCTGCTCTACAAAAGAGACATGATACTTTGGTTTGTACCATATTATCTTCTGCAGAAAATGTCTGATTAAGCAATCAATTTCAAATTAAAATAAGTGATTAAATCAAGTATAAAGAAAATTGCAAAACTAGAAAGAAAATGACAAAGCCATTACTTAAAATTTTCTCTCTTGTCTCAGCCTGGCTGTACCCAACAGTCAGGTAAGATTTAATCTTCTTTACAAGTGAACCCTGGGGGATATGATTACACCTAATTTGCAGTAAATTACAGAAATCAGAGCATTAATTTAATCCTGTGTAATGATTTTTATTCTTTAATAACTACTTTCCAGCATAATGGTTTTACAGACCAAAGCTGCTCACTTAGCCACCACAAAACTAAATTTTAAAAACTTTTCTTGTGGGATGACAACAGCTGGGGGAGGGTGCTTAAACCTCTTCCTCCAAGCATGGTTCCATCAGAGTGCTGGCAATCCACTGATTGCACAGCACTGCTGGGCTGCAAGTGCATGAAAGCCAGAAAGCAAGAAAAGTATTAATTTACCCTACAAGCTGATGAAATAAGAGTTATTGGCAAGTTGATGAACATGAAAAAACAGCTGTAAGAATATTTCCACCTGTAAACAGAAAGTATTTCCTTTCCACTCAAATACAATAAAGATTTGGCAAAAAGTAAATTTTCCTCTATAAATCTGGTCACACGTCACATGGCAGTCGTGGTATTCAGAAGTGGGGAGAACTAAACTCTGAGTCACTCTGAGCCCATACAAAGTTCTGGGAAAGTACCCAGCTAGGATGTTACTATGTTACTATACCAGGTTCTCTTTTTTTTTTTTTTTCTTTTTTTTTTTTTTTCTTTTTTTTTTTTTTTTAGGTTTTGTTGTTGTTTGTGTTGGATTTTGAGGGTTTTTTGGTTGGGTTGTTGCTTGCCTGTTAAGTTGTTTTTTTCAAATGGGGATAATGCTAATCCAGTAGTTGATGTCCTTTAAAATCAGTTAGCCTCTATGCTCCTGCCCCTACCAGACCAGACCCAGGACAAATAAGGGTTTAGTGACATCGGCATAAACATCTGCAGGCTTCAAATTCTTTACTTTATCCAGTGCAGAAGAACTCTGTTAAGGAAAAGAGAACTGACTCAATTTTCACTAAAAAAGTGAGGTCACAGAGGATCAGGTCTTTGAGGATTTAATCACACAGATTTCCAGGATGAAGAGATACTGAAGCTTTACTCCTTTTATTTTCCTTTAGTATACTGCAGTGGTGGCAGATCACTTACCTAACAGTGCTTTTTCCACCAAGAGGCCATGTTCCAATTCAGGTTTCAAAAAGTTCTTGTTCCTTTTTCATGCCCCATTATTACGTTAATCTTCAATGTTTTCAGCTACCATATATTTAGGACCTTCATTAAGAGTACTAGTCCATGAAGAGATTTCTATTCGGTGCATAGATCATAAGAAAATGAAACATCAGAGATCATTTTTCAAGCAAGCCTAGGTCTTTAATAATACAGTCAAACAATGCTCTATATACACTGGAATAATCTTTTCATTATCTTTGTATGAAGGACACTGACATCTTCTCATTTTTCTCAGTGACATGAATATTGACACCAAAAAATTCTGAAAACTCTCCTTCGTATGTTCTTCTTTGATGAAGCATGTCCTTTGAAGTTCGGTTCTGTGAGTGCTTTTGGCTTGTGCTCAATTTGGCATAATTAAACAACGTATTATATTTATGTATGCAAACAATCCCACTCAAAGTCAATGAGCCAGCTGAAATGTCCTTTGCACTTGGGATCAAACCCCTGATTTGGAAGGATGGAGGTCATTTGCCCTTTCTTGAGAGGTACATTTGTGAATGTGAGGTCGGAAGCAAGCCCCAAAATATTTAAAATTATTACACATAATTTTCTGAAGATTCTGTACCACAAGTAATAATTGTATATTAATAAAATAATTTTTATTTTCTTGTTTTTACTTCTGGAAAGGACTTGTTATGTATGTCTTTTTTTCACAACTAAACATTCAGGTATTCAAGTGATCTGAAAGGAATTTTTCATTTCTGCCTACATCTCCTATCTTGCACTTGCATCTGGCCCCATTGATTTCAAAAATTATCTCCAAATCTTAGAAGACTTGCCAGAATGTCATTTCCATTAGCTTTAAAGGAAGGTTTTATAAAATAATGGTATGTCTCTCTTTTTATTTTCTGTTCATTGAATCCTTCTTACTTCCTGACATTTTAGCAAGGAGAACAGAATAGTTTAATTAGGCCTTTACTCTAGAAATTGTTCAAGTTTTGTTTCATTATTGTCATAATTTCAAGCATTTCTCAAGATGTGCATCTTCCAGCCAGGGAGAATCTGAATATCAGTCCAAACAGGTAATAGCTCAAAAACTGTATTATTAAGAATATTTGTTTTTCCTACAAAAAACAAAAAGGAGCTGAAAATTATGTCACATCAATTATCTTTTTCCTTGCAGGTCATCCTTGAAATAAAGAAGAATAGAGCATGATTCAAGTAAAGCAAGAAAATAAATAAAACTATAAATAAAATTATTTCACTTTATAAGTTTTACATATTGTCTTTAAAAGCAATGAGAATTCTCAGCTGATCCATTTCCATACTCATCTGCTTCCTCCTAACAGTTTTTGTAGTGCAACAGTAATGATGTAAAAACATTGATGCTTATAGATGAATTGGATATGGAAGATTCTTTTTTATGCAAAAAAAGGTTTCAATAACAAAGAAATACACTCACTGTTAGACAGTTTGGAGATTTACTTCATGTCTTATCTATATTGTATATACATGTCTATATGTATTAACTGTAATTTTCAGAGTCACTGCATCTTTCAGATTTATTTTTAAGATGCAGTGTTGTGTACTTTTTTTGGTACAGTGTTGCATATTCTGCAAGTTATTTATCAGACACTCTTACTGGGAAGCTTCATATTGATTATTTTAATTACCATAGGATCAATTTGGCAATAACTGAACTATTTGGTATTTGACTGCAAGTCCCAAGGAGCATCTTAGTTCCTTAGGATCCAAACTTGCTCCCTAACTTAGAGATGCTTAGTTTGCAAAAAGAGATACACAACGTAAGTAGTTGTTCACAACTGAAAATCACTTGAGGTTTCCTAACCTCTGGAATACTATTACATTGCCAATTTTGAACTAACTAGCCACAAAACTTGAGACTTGCGCACTGATAAGAATACAATTCAAAATATTCTCCTATAGTGTGATACACAAATGAAGAGCAAGCTATATAAAGACGTTGTACAGAAAAAAGTAGGGAAACATTTTTCCAGGAACATGAAAAAAAGCCCCAGACACAGAAGATCTATTTTTTTCATAGGAGTTGTATGATAAGCGTTCATTCCTTGTTTGTCTGATCAAAGACAGAAACCCAGAGAGACCAGTGCAGAGCTTTTACCCTCTCATGGAAACTGAAGGAATCACTCAACCATAGTACTTTCTGGGAAAGAAACCTCTCTGGCCGAAATTTATGTGGATTCTACTGGGGAGCAGATTACATTCTTGTAGGAGTTTCTTCTGAAAATCCTTGGTGAGGGGGATTAAAGTTACCCACTCCGTTCTCTTTCTATAAAATAGGGTAACAAGTTTCTTGGAACTAATTTTTTTTAATCTCCTATACAAATGAAAACCAAAATATATAATTTTATGGGTTTTTAAAAATATTATTACTGGCTACATCTACAGAGGAGACACAACTTTGACTCCATCAAAAAAACCCATGTGAAAGATATTTGGAATTCTATACCTGCTGTACAAAAGCAAGTGCTTTAAAACAGCTTGAAGGGGATTTTTGCTGTATGTATTTTTGTCATTCTTCAAAGCATAATACAGCCCAGAACTGTGGTCATTATGCATTTAATAGAAATCTATTAATAATAAATATGGATGGATTATTTAGTCAGTCACAGTATAATACTTAGCTTTTTAAACAAACCCTTCATACAAGTTAATTCCTTTCATTTACATTAAGCAATAGTATAAAGATTTTCATATCCCAGCATGGGGAGCATATGAACAAAAAAAAAGTGTTCTACTGAATGCATGTTGCCTACATCAATTTAGACCAGGCACATGTTGGGGAATGTGGCAGGAAGATTTCACATTTTATTCAAAAGGAAGCCAGAGGATCATGCAACAGAAAAGCTGCTGAAGAGGAGCTATGGAGAAAAAAACACTATTTCAAACTTGTGACATGTTTCTTAGTGGTATTTTTTTTTCAGTAGCCACTTCTTGTACACAAAAGAATATTCAGAAAGATATGGGCACTGCCTAGCACAGTATGTGTCAGCATGGCAGTATCACTCACTATAAAATGTCTCAAAGCTTGCTGTGGACCTTTACCTGAGTACACTTTATGCACAAAATACTATAATCTACCTTGGAAGGCTTGATGCTCAAAGTAAATATTAACATTTTCTTTGTTTCCCTTTGGGATAAATGGCTTTCATCTCTTAAACACACCAACTCTTTACACAATTTACATAAATGGGAGAAGAGCAGTCTGGATTACAGCCTCTGCAGTAGTTTTGCCACCTGGCTCAGTCCCAGGCCAGCTTAGATACCACTATTCAATGTAATTATGCACTCACATAAAGTCAATTTTTTTTAGCCTGATACAAAGTCAGGCAGCAAGAAAATTAAGAGTATAATTCCATATATAACATTGTTACTTATACATCCATTCTGCGAGACTGAAATGGGATTTAGACAACATACAGGCACTGGTTTGTTCCTCTAGACATGAGTAAGTGTCTTATGGTGCTGCTGGAAGGAAGAACCTCACTTACCTCAAACAGCCTCAGTGATGTTGTCAGGGACCAAGAACTGCAGTCAGATGCTGTGGCAAGTTGCAATGTTAGAAGTTCCCTCTCACACAACTCAAGTAATGATACAAATCCCAGTCTTTTGCTAACATTTTTAGCAAAGAACTGCCAAGGTACACAGATAGTTGAGAATATAGCATGAGTTTTGCTCATATTGACAGACCTACTTACTCAAGGAAGTCATCTTGTCATGTTTCTATGAAAGCATATATACAGGAAAGCTGGTATTTGCTAAATGCTCCAGTCACAGGACACCACAATAAGCTTTTTTACCCATTATCAAACACTGATTCCTTATTAAAACATGCTGTTTAGTAATTTAAGTAAGACACATTCATTGTCAAAGCAATCAGTAGCCATTATTGAAGAGCCAAACATCTCAGAAAATTTAATCTTCTCAATGATAATCCATTGGTTTAGCCATCCAGCTAAACATCAGCAGCCTGTTTCTACAAATAAGGTTTCTCAACTGAAGTGGAAATGTAAGTTTCTGAACAAAACGATATTCCCTCAGGAAAAAAAAAAAAAAAGAAAAACTTTTCTTTATGTTTCACCCACATTTTTTTTCTTTCAAGTAACTAATGATTTGTTGATTTGTTGTTGTTGTTGTAATAAAGAAATTAATTCAAAAGCGGAATAAAACAGCTATTCTAAATTACTAAAAAAGATCTTTGAAAATGGCATCACAAACAAGTACTGTACATTTCATAATCTGATGCAGTTGAAGTGAATATGACTGCACAAAACCTTTTACTTTTTCCAATAAAAAAGGCCAGAGCAGGAATCAAAATGACCTGACTGACCAGAAAAAATTGGAAGAACAAGAATCAAGATGGGACCTACTTTGGTGTGAACTTCCATTTGCTAATTTAGAACATTTATAATTTGGTATTTAAGCAATGATGAAAGCAGTTCAGCTTTAATGGAGTACCATAACATTAGCATAATTTGCTAATCCTGAGTGCTGACATTACTTAATGTTCTTTTCCTATTTCAAGTGTTTACTTCAGTTCTTCAGGACTGTAAGTTTTCTTACTTTCTCTGCTTTTTTCTTTAAATTCAGAGAGGTCAAATATCTAGAGAAATATCTCTGTGAGAAGGCATCTCTATTTCTGGCAAAACACAAAACCAGAAGCAATAAAGCTTTTTCTTTGTTCACAGTCTCAACAACCATCAATCTCTGATTACTATTTAAACATCTCTGTAGGTCTATACTTCTTCTGAACAGCCTCTGCTGAGACTAAACTTTCAGGAGCCTTTATAAATAGTGTAGCTGTGTAATTTTATTTCATTTCCAATAAAAATCCAACCACCTTCAGCTAACTCCCTGGACATATGGTATAGACATCAGTTATAAAAATAATATGCCCCACTACAATGCCTGGAATGGATAGCATGATGCTGGGAATGAATGGCTAAGTGGGAATAAATTATTTAGTAGCCAGTATAAAAAATCAAATGGATGTGATTCATTCCTGTCGTGGGAATGTGAAGAATGTCTTCGCACAAGAGTTCATTGGGGCAATAGCAAATGGAAATTACATGTCAAATCTGCATGCTTCTTTCTGATGGTAACCTTTGAGCCCAGGGACTTTGTCTTTGCATTAGCATCAAAGAAAAAAAGATATATTTAGCCTCAAGAATAAGCAACCATAATCCCTCTGTATTATCCAGTGTTGTAGACTAAAGTACTGCACCAAACACCCAGTTAACAGCTTATTTCCCCTATAACTTTCCAAGTTCCAACAAGACTATAAATTCCATATAATCCCTTGCTTGTCTTACATAAGTTTTACATAAGGAAAATATAATTGTCTATAATATGCAAGTCTTTAGGACTGAGGAAACTGGGAATAAGAAAGCAAACTTCCATAATATAGAAACCAAAACAGAATTGGAGGGAGCAGCAGGTGTGATCATCCAGGATACTAGTAATGCTAAAACAAAGGGAAATCAGGAAAGGAGCCTTGGAAAATAATGATCTTGTATTTAAAATTATACATGTGGGATTTTTTTTAATTCAATAGCAACTCTCCCACTGAAAACATACCTCCTTTTTGCTGTTCAGTTTTTAACAGCTGCACATTTAAAATCTCCAAAGTCAAAAATATCTCTGTCTAAATTAAGAAAGTAACCCATTGGTGAAAGACAATTTATCCTAGGTCATGGCTCTACCTCTTGTTTTTCTTTGTTTGTTTATTTTTTGTCACTTTGGGGGATTTTTTTGTTTTGTTTTGTTTTGGTTGGTTGGTTGTTTTTTTTATTGTTGTTGGTTTGTGTTGTGGTTTTATTTGTTTTGTCACTTTGGGGGATTTTTTTGTTTTGTTTTGGTTTGGTTGGTTGGTTGTTTTTTTTTTATTGTTGTTGGTTTGGGTTGTGGTTTTATTTGTTTTTTGGGTTGTTGGGTTGGTTGGTTGGTTTAGCTTGGTTATGTGATGATGATTTTTTTTGGTATTATTAGTAGTTGTTGAGTTTTCCCTTGATATGGTTTTCTTTTGCTTTGGATTTTTTAAACAATCTAACTCACTCTGTGAAATTCACAGCAACAATCTGAATAAAAATTCTCTACTTGTCAGTTTTCCCTTGAATCTTTCCCTTTGTAAAACACTTCATCTCAGTATTTCAGTGGGGCAGGTCCAATTCGGGGCTCCTCCTGCTGAAAGCTGCCTTTGTTGTCCCTCAGCCAGCTACACTTTGCAGCTGTCCCTCCAGCTGCCTGCCACTCACTCACGGGGTGCTGGAATAACCAGGTGCAAAGTGAGCCCAGAGCACTCACCTCCAGCAACAACCTTTCACCAGAATCTAGGAGAAATTGCAAAGCTGTGAGGTGTACAAAAAGAAAGCTTGACAATGTTTCTTGAAAGAAACAGTCAGAGGATTTCTGAAAAACCCTTAGTAACTTCTGACATCTCAAATGCAAACTTTATTACAAAAGACAGCATATTCTGAAAATACAAACCTCTGGGGATTACTCCTGTTTATACCATTGCTGTGCAGCAACTAGAGGGTTGTAAGGTCTAAAATACTACTGAATACAGTAACACATGAAGAAGAATTATTTCGTATAAATTTATTATCATAACAACTTCTAGTAAGAAAGGTCTTAAACATGGAACAAAACTCCAAGATGTGGCTTTCCCTACACAAATATATTTTTCAAAACTAAAAAGTGAGTCTCTTGTACATTATAGAAGAGGTCCAGCTCTCAAAAACAAACAAAATACCAAGCTGGAACAGTTTAAAATTACAAGAAGTTAACCCACAAGTATCCAAGCTAAAAAAGACTTGCAAACATTTGCTCTTCCTCAGGAAAGACTGAGGAATATGTACAGCAATACATACCTGTGCTACAAGAAAAGTTCCCATTTTAAAGATGATTTCTGATGTACTAATCTCTTAAAACACCTGACTTTAAAACAGCATAGGACTCTTTTCAGAGAAGCTAATGTTCCCTAAGATGTTCTCCTCCTATATAGGTCTAGAAATTTTATTTTTTGAGAATTTTATAGCACCTGTAGTTTCTAATTCTTAAAGGTTAATTAGAAAATACTAGCATTTTGGTAGCATTTTCCATTCTGATTTTTAATCTTCAACTGGTGCACATAAACACAAGAAAAATAGCTCTCTCCTTTGAACTGCTTTGAAGCATGTTAAGAGAAAGTTCTTCACCCACAGAGTGGTTGAGCACTGGAACAGGGCAGTGGCGACAGCACGAACCTA
Source organism: Passer montanus (assembly GCF_014805655.1). Classification (NCBI taxonomy): domain Eukaryota; kingdom Metazoa; phylum Chordata; class Aves; order Passeriformes; family Passeridae; genus Passer; species Passer montanus. The sequence continues at coordinate 10,232,547 of NW_024366815.1, read as the reverse complement.
GCAGAACTCCAGAAGCATTTGGACAACACTCCTGGGCACGCTGGTGCACATAAACACAAGAAAAATAGCTCTCTCCTTTGAACTGCTTTGAAGCATGTTAAGAGAAAGTTCTTCACCCACAGAGTGGTTGAGCACTGGAACAGGGCATGGCGACAGCACAAACCTGGCAGAGCTCAAGAAGCATTTGGACAACACTCCTGGGCACATGGTGTGATTTTTATGGCATTCTGAGCAGATCCAGAGTTGGACTCAATGAGTCAGGTGGGTCCCTTCCAACTCAGAATATTACGTGAAGTGATTAAGACCATCAAAGTTACTGCTTCTTGAATTACTTGTAGCACTAATTCTTCTTCAAAGTAAGTGTTCTACCTGTAATTATTACACTGAACTTTTCAGAATGGTTCTACAAGATTTTGTTGATACGATCAGTCAAGTCAGTAACTGGGATTTGTTATGTCATAAATCTACATGTAGGTACATGCTCTTTAAAACCTACTTTTCAAAGAAAAAATGGCAATAGTTAAAAGATACACCCAAAATGAAACCAAAATGAGTTAGAGAAATCATTTTTTCATTCTAACTGTTTAGAGCTCCAGACTTTGAGCCACTATTCAGAAGGGTCAAGCTGGCCAACAGACAAAGCAAGCACACAGCCAGTGAATGATTTCTAAGGACAGGTTAAATGTCACCCCTTCTTCTCAACCAGTCATTGCCTAACTGTAGGTGAACATCACCTCTAGCCACAACTGACACCCTAGTCAGCATTCAAACAAAGTTTATAGTACATATTGGCAGAGCTGGATCAGTTCACCAAGCCTGATTTTGTAGCACAGAAAAGCATTTTGCTGAAGATATTCACAAATAGACAGATGGTTTTGCAAACTCTTCCAAGCCAATGGGTCTTACTATTAATAAATCAAGCATAGAAGTAATGAAAATTAATTTCTGATTACTACTGATAATTTTTATCTCTTTAAAAGGTGAAGTCTCAGCCAGTGCTAATAAACCTACTTAAACCAGAGATTGTGTGTTTGATGGGAGATTCCCAAAAGTGAAGAGAAGTACTGCACTTCAAAAACTCCCTATGTAATGAAGGCCCAATGTGATTCAAAAGAACATCTAATCAAATACATGAAGCAATGGCATTTTTAACCAGTCCATGCAGCACAATTTTGAAGTGTGGTCTGTATTAGAAGAACATGCAATGAAGACACCTGTACAGAGTAGATCAAGACAAATGGATGTACAAAACTCTTTAGTGTTTATCCTACAAAAGCACAGTCACTAGAAGCACAATCCCTTTGACCCCCCCAGGCAGGTTACCCTGCAAGGACAGACTTCAGCTGCTGTGCCTCACAAAATCTGCTTTGCAGATGGCCACTCATGGCTCTGGCAGCTGCTGGACAGAGGAGAGGAAGACCTGTGCTGGCCGTACTTAGGGAGATGTCAAGCTCAGTCTTGACCAGCCCTTCTCAGCACCACCTTTGTGATCTACTGCTGGCAAGTGGTCATTAACAGAGGAACATAATATGTAGGTGTTGCACAACAAAAAGGTGTATGAGCAAGTAGGTTTATAAGAGCAACAGTAGATCTACAGTTCCCTCAATGGCTGTAGAAGAAAACTGGAAGATGAAATCTGGCAGTTTGAAAATCAGAAGACTGTTTGGCCAAATTTCCTTTGGGTACTTCAGTATTTTACCACCAGAATCCCTGTCAAACTACCAGGGCAGCATGTGATACCCATGGTGATGGTATTATTTTCACTTCTCTTTTCTGCACAAATAATTTTGTCCTGTTCTGAAATTTGGGGTATTTCTAATAAATTTTAAAGGCCAGAGAAATGTTTATTCACCATAGAATTGACTGAAAAAATTTATGATCTTCCCATCTACTTTAAATGAGATAATTTTCTGCTCTAGATGTTGAAACACTGATATTTCCAAGCATTACCTCTACATCTTTAAGTTTAAAAAGGCTATAAGTAGGAAGAAGGGCTTTGGTAGGTTTGATATCAGCTGAATAAGAAAAGATAGCTGACTTTCTGTAACAATAGTCACAGCAGACGAAAAAGTGTTTGCAAAAGATGAAAAAATAAGGGTTTCAAAATCTAAGAAGCTAATACTATTTTCCAGTTTATATACCTCCAGAGCTTGTTCTATGTATGTATAAAGAATGGTGTCAAAAATGGAGTTAATGTCTTGCAGCTGAGTAACTCCTGGTTGTGTCATATTAGATATTTGGTTTTTTCTGTCTTCCTCCTGTAAGCTTGTTCAATTCACAGATGTCATAGATAGGTATCCTTTGGATAAAAAATCTCAAAGGAAAACATTTATATTTTGGTAATACCAAGGATACAAGTGTACAGTGTAGAATATGCTATTATTAATTTGAGATAGATTTTAGGGGAAGGTCTAAAAAGCTTGTTTTTCCTGGGGGTTTTTAAAAGATGTGTAGATGTGTCACTTAGGGCACATGGTTTAGAGGGCAATATGGTGATGCTGCGTTAGAGATGGGACTTGCTGATGTCAGAAATCTTTTCCAAATGATTCTATTCTATGATTCAAGAACAGCAGCAGCCAGAGTGGAGGTAACACCATCCTCTCTGGCTACAGGCTCTCCATCCTTACATCTCTCCCTACCTTCTCTGTCAAGACAGGGGCTGAGTTTCCAATGCCACCTTTTCCCAACCAATATCTCCTCCCTTTTTTCATTCCTCTTTCCCAACAGAGCCAAGTCCAAGCTGGGTTCTGCCTTAAAGAGGGAAACTAACAGTGTTGGATCAATCATTGGACAAAACTCTCCAAGTACAACTGGATCATAATGAAGTTTTACCAGTAAAATCCCAGCATTAGGACAGGAATATCCAGCAACAGTTTTAGTAAATGTGGAGAGAACTTTTAAACAACTTTGTTTTCACCACATCTGAAGAACTGCTGATGGTTGTCAAGACAGATTTATTTCCTTATATATACAATATGGACTATCTCTCAGGTATCTTATCTATTTTCTTAAGTTATAAACTTTTCCCATCTGAGCAAAATTGATTGTCTAATTACAAATAGAAATAAAACCTACCAAAAAAATCCCCAGACAAACAACAAAAACAACACCAAAAAACCCCCCAAAAACCCAACAAACAAAGAACAAAGGCAAAATCAAAAAACCCACCCACCAACCAAAAAAACACAAACCCAAACAAAAAATCTCTAAACTATGTTTAACTAATATTTTACCCTAACATCCACTCAGCCTAATTAATTACTTTAGTTCACTTGCATCAAGTCTCATTTGTATTTGTGTTTTGCAGTGTTAAACCATCAGTCAATCCTGCTAATGGAAATGAAATTATGCTAGTAAGGGTTGCCTAGTGACATATCTCAGTATTTATGCCCACAACACACAGAAGAATGGCCTGGGAAAAGGTGTTTCTTATAATAAGGCAAGGTCCCTTGTAAACCTGCTCAGCGATGTGACGGGTGAACTCCAAATTTAAGAACACGATTAAATGCACAGACTAAGCAGTCAGCCTTTTACACTTCAAGTTCATTAATTAAGAGAAAGGCATCATGTCAAGGAAGTAGAGTTATGACACTTTTGTAGAGGGCAACATGAAACAAAACCTCATCTTTTGAAACTTGTGAACAATTCTTTCTCTCCGAACCAAGCCCAAGTCACCCTTTGAAATCCATGCAGTCATTCCCTTCAGCCATGATGAATCAGAGAATATTTGGGGTTGAAAGGGATCTCATCCAAACCACTGCCAAGGCAGAGTCACCTACAGCAGGTGATACATGAACATGTCCAGCTGGATTTTTAATGTCTCCAGAGAGGCCGACCCCACAAAGTCCCTCGACAGTCTGTTCCAGCACTCTGCCACTTTCAACATAGAGAGGTTCTTCCCTGTGTGGAGGTGGAACTTCTTGTGGTTTTGTTTATGACCATTGCTCCTTATCCAGTATCTGGGCACCACTGAAAAGTCTGGCCCATGCTCTCGGCACCCACCTTTCAGATATTTATATGTTGATGAGATCCCCTCTCAGTCTTCTCTTCTCTAGACTAAACAGGCCCAGCTCTCTCAGTCTCTCCTCATAAGAGAGATGCTCCAGACCCCTCATCATCTTTGTGCCCCTTTGCTGGACGCTCTCCAGGAGCTCCTTGTCTCTCTGGTTCTGAGGAGCCCAGAACTGGACACAGCACTCCAGATGTGGCCTCAGCAGGGCCCAGAAGAGGGGGAGGATCGGCTCCCTTGACCTGCTGGCCATGCTCTTCCCAGTGCAGCCCAGGATCCCACTGGGCCTCCTGGCCACAGGGCTCACTGCTGGCTCATTGTCACCTTGTGATCCACCAAGACTCCCAGGTCCTTCTCCGCAGAGCTGCTCTTTAGTGGGGCAGCCCCAGGCTGTGCTGGTACTTGGGGTTATTCCTCCCCAGCTGCAGGACCCTGCACTCACCCTTGTTGAACCTCATTAGGGTTCTCTCTGTCCAAATCTCCAGCCCACCAAGGTCCAGCCCAAAGGCAGCAGAGCCTTCAGGTGTATCAGCCACTCCCCAGTTTGGATCATCAGTGTGAAATCAACCTTGTCTAAAAGTGAAAAAATTCAGAGAAATCTGAGAAACCTATATGTGCATACATGTACACAAACAACATTGTAAATATATATCTTGCCAGTAAAATATGGTCAAGTGATAAATTGATTCCAGTTAGCACTTGCAAGAAGTTAGATATTGATGTGATTAAATCATGTTTAACTGTATATAAAATTCATTTAGCCTAGTTCTCACAACTAAAAACTGATCATCACAAAGCAAAATGAATACTCATGAGCATATCTGAAAAATGGATATGTAAATTTAAGATTTGATGCTCATAGGTGGATAAAAAACAAATATTACTGCAGACATACCTTTCAGTCATACCGGTTTTCCAAGCACAGCCCAGAGTTACCACTAATGGGTAATCTAACAACAATGCTTGTAGCTGACAATTTAATACACACTTAATAATCCTGCTGTGACAGATGAGTGAAGAACATGTTTGTGAGCAGAGAAGGCTCAAGAAATGCCAGACCTCTGAATCAAATATCTCATTCAGAGTCTGATAGCAAAGCAACAGCAGCCAAAAGTCCATGACCACAGAGATTAGAGCTATAATGTCCCATTCACTCAGTCCAGCTAATTCCCCTGAAAACTCAATATCCTTGCTAACACTTTGCACCATTACCTCTCACTACTTTTATTTTTCAGGTATTGTCTTCACCTTTGAGGTCAGAAGCACACTGAGGAGAAATTACTTGGAACAGTGAAAACTATTTGTACTTTATCTGTGAAGAACTATCTGCTTTTCCTTATAATCATAATCTAAGTTTATCAGAAAAAAGGTAAGGAAAGCGCAGATGATTGACTCAGAACATTTTCATTTTTTAAAATGATTACTATAGTTTACATTTTGAGCTGAACATAAAAAAATTCAAAGTTCTCTTGAGTGAACTTGACTTGCTCCATAGTGATGCTTTCTGACCTTTAAACGAGTAATTTGAAAAAAAAGATAAGGTGTTATCTCCAGACACTTCCTTCTGTAAGTTGTTCAGATCTGTGGTTTGTCTATTTAATTTTGTTTTCATTTATAAATAACTGACCCTGCATATAAATGATAGAAAAAAGAAGATGATCAGTTACGTCAGACAAAATGTACCTTCAAAATTAAGGAGCCTAGCAACCTAAAATACCCGACAAATCTGTTATTCAGACAATGCAGATACATTGAAATTCTAGAAAACTAAACTGAATGTACAGGATGTTAAGGCAGGTATCACAGTATTAAGAATTCCCTGGTGGGAAGTTTCTAGCTTTGATCTGAGTCAACCCTCATAGGGACAAAATTCAATTCTCAGAAAAAACAAAAGACAAAATTCTAAGCCTAATTTTGCATTTCAAAAGAGTCTTCTGTAAAGTCAACATAATGCTTGAAACGCTTTAAAGAATGCAGATGCCTCACTTCTGAGAGAGAGTTAGAACCCGGGGGTGCAATGAAGAACCACCACTCCGTGAGTCGAAACACAGGCTCAATGAGCCCACAAACAAACAGCTGAGTACGTGTTACTCATTGCGTCTGAAACACATTACATTTCACATCAACAACCACAAGTATTTGTCTCTAACAAGAGTTGCTTGGTACCTCTCCCCAAAAGCAATGATATGAAGGAATGAAAGTTGGTATTCTCTAGGGGGCTCTTTTGTGGAACAGAAGTTAAGTTGTATTGCACCTAAATTCTTCAAGCACAACACGAATTTCAGACGTGTCAGTAGTCAGATGTGCGGAAGACAAACCAATCCTTGCAACAGACAACTTTTCTGACTGTATTTGGAAGCAAAAGTGGGGACAGGGAGATCCTGTGCTGATCTCAGCCACCCATCCAAAAGCCAAAGTTGCCCTCATTCACTTCTGAGCCAGCTGCTCTGGGAGCTCGCCCTGGCACCAAAGCCATCAGTCTTCACTGCTCCATGGACAGCAACATAGCACCTGGGGGAAGGGAAGTCAGTCAGGGACATCAGCTGTCTCAGCAGCAGCAGGAAACCCTTCACAGCTTGGGAGTGTTCCTTAAGCCATGCTAATCGACAGAGGAAAATTTAGAAGGGATATTAAAAGCACAGGGACAACAAACCCACAGATGAGTTCTGTCCTACCCCAACCCCTCCTGCTCCCTTCCTTGTACCAGCAGCACTGTAGGAGCAAAGTCGTTTGCAAGGAGGGGAAAAATCTTTTGAAAAAAAAAAAAAAAAAAAAAAAATTAAAAAAAAAAAAAAAACCAAACCACCACACCAACAAACAAACCTCAGCAAAACACAGAGAAATTAAATGAGCTTTCAGCTGAACCAGGGTGGCAGTATGGAGGCTCAGACAGTATGACAGGACCAGCCTAAAACAGTTTTTCCCTGTTTTCCAGCTTTACAGTCTGTTTCCTACTGTTTCCTAGACAACTGCATTGTCACCTTCACACCTCCGTGCACAAATCCCTCTTCAACATAAAGGAGCCAAAGTGTTCGAAAGGAGGTGTACCATCTGCAGTGCTAGTTTCTGCAACAACTACATTTAGTTTGGCAGTCTCACACCTACCCATTCCTTGCCAGCTGCAAACTAAGTGGATTAGACAAAATACAAATAGATCTCAGCAGCACAAATGAATACAGCAGAAAACAGTTCACTCACTGCTGGCTTGTACAATTCTTGTTCCTAACATTCCTCCCATATCATGTTGTGTCATCAAATTAACTAGATAGTAGAAAAGCACTCGATCTCTGTAATTACTTTTTTATATACCTTTGACACATAGAACATTGTTTTTAAACTCAAGACAATTTGAGAGAGAGAGAAATGCATATATGTTTCTCTATATGTAACTCAATGAACTAAAATGCTTCTTATTCTGGCTCTAGGGAGCATGAAAACAATTTCTTCAGCTTTAACCTTCAAGGCATTATTTGGTATGTCACGGCATTTTCAGAAAATCAAATTTTATCCAGGCAAAAGCATTACATAGTGAAGAAGTAACCATGAATGAAAGTTACCCCACATCCTAAGAGGCTGTCAGAGTAACTTCTATTTTAGAAAAAAAATGAGGAGAAATCACACTTGTGCATACTTTGTGGCTTCCTTGGGAACTTTTGGTGCTAAATCCTGAGTCCTGCTGACCTAAACTGGTCTGTCACAGAGATAAATGTTCATGACTCAGCTTCCATATTTCAAAAAAGCACAAGGTTTTACTCAGTGAGTTTTAAGTAATTTAGGAAATGAACCCAGACATAGAACAAAAAGTTTGGATGATTACTTAAAATTTGACACAATCATACTGTCTGGAAAAACAGGACCCAAATCCCAATACAAATTGCTATAACAAAAATTCTTTTTTTCCCTGTCTTTACTCAGACACAACTTAAAAATTTCTACTTTCTCCTATTCCATGTTAACTAGACCAGTAGGATTTATATAATTTTTATCTCCATTTTAATATCCTCTTTCTCCCTTCAGAAACCCTGCCCTACAGATGAAATACAGAACTGCATCATAACTTCTTTTACCTCTATTTATCTTTTACTGTTTTATCAGCCCAGTTCAATTTTTGCTCAATGTGAATATAAAGTTCAACAACAGCAAAGATGATTCTGGTTCCTTCAGACCTTGTATTGCCTTTTGAAATTTAGTGATCCCTGAAATCCTTTAGTCAAAAGGAGGCTGTTTTAAAACAGCACCATCAGCAGTAACTAAATTAATCTCAGAACATGATTTAAACTGTGCAGTCATTAATGCCACTTCCTAGACACTGCAGATGATGAATAGGACTTTCCTGAGATTTGATGACCAAAACAGGACGAAGACCCAATTTATTAAGGCTCTATGCCTTCTATTCTTACCTGCATAACATTAAAATATTCAGAACAAAGCAAAGGCACAGAAAATGGTTTAGAAACTTTCAGAACTACCTCCAGTAAATAAATGCAATGCTATAAAAATAGGAGTATTCATAATAGGTAATTGAGGAACAGCTATGAACCTCCCACTCAACATATGCACAAAAAGACAGTGTAATTATTATAGAAAAGCTGCAAGTGGTAAGAAGACCAAAGTGTTTACAAAGTTTTTTTAAAGAATTGACCCTTCAGAAGGATCATCCTATGAACAGGTACTAGAGCACCGCAAGAGCTGAACTTCCAAATCTCAAAAACCTGTCTTTTTCATAATTTTTTAGGAAGGATCATCCTATGAACAGGTACTAGAGCACCGCAAGAGCTGAACTTCCAAATCTCATAAGATTTATATTAATATACTGGCCCAAATAAATAACTGCTGGCAAATTCCACCATCTTTAGTGCAATTTTCCAGTGATAGCTATTTTTTTTACCTTTACAAAGCATATTTTATTTCTGTGTTGTCTTTGTTCATAAGCACATTTAAACTCCAGCGTTCCCTGGACAAAACACCTCATCATCCTTGTGTCCTCATGAATACTTTGTATTCAGCTTTGTCATCATTACAAAGTCAGAAGAGGCTAGAAGCTAGAGCCATAAGGCTATCATATTCTCACCAAAAGACTACAAAAAAACTTCCCAGTTACTACACATGAAGATCAGCTTTTGTTCACTGAAGAAGTTTAAAACCCTTTCTGAAACCTCTGAAACCCTTCATGCCATTAGATCTGCCATCAGCATACAGATTACTTTTCTCATTTTTACAGTACAATGCCTTGCAAAGAAGAGCATTCAAAGCAAAGGAAAGAGAAGAGAAAAAAAAAAGTGAAGCAGCCAAAGTATAGTAAAGTTTCTCCAGAGATCTCTCTGTGCTAACAGGTACTGGGCCGGGGGTGGGGGTTAAGCCTCATGTTTGGCTCAGCAGTCAAATACATTTTCTCAGTGTGAATGCCTTAAGGTTTTCACAGGTTTCAGGGATGCTGGCCCCAGAAAATTTCAGTTTCTGCATAAAAGAACCTTAGGTCAGCTCAAAACACATTTGCGCTAATGAAGAGAAACTATCACCTTTGCATCAGATTTATTTGAATTATTTCAAACTGTCCCTTTATAGGGACCTAAAATGACCAGTTCTGATGTATGCACATCTACTCTACAGGCTCACAAGGCTCATCTCTCTCTTTGTGCCTCTCATAAGAATGTTGCAACTTCACAGGTAATTGCATACATGGAAACTATTCACACATTTGAAAATGCTGGCCAGATAAGTCATAGTAAAAATCAAGTAAACTAAGACAGTTCTTGTTTTAATACTGTTAAACTTATGATGAAAAAATACTGTGCAAAGTAGAACTCTTTTCTGACATGCCATGTTTTGGCACTAAAGCTGTACATATACACACATGTAGTCCCAGGATTCTGAGTCGTGAGTCTCTAAAAATGAAAATCAACTCACTGTCCTTTGCAACAACCTTTTGTTCTCCCCAGTTGTCATGAACTCCTGAGTGCACTGAGTGACAGGAGAACAAAACACCTGACATCTTGGTCAAAAGTGCTTTGCCTAATAAACACCATCACTTGATTCTGTGACAGCTGTAGACTTAACAGGTATCCAGCCTTCATCCAGGGTTTATCAACAAGGCTGCACAAAATAAATTCCTCCTGAGTAGTGCAGAGACTCCTGAATGCCCCCTGTACTCTGTGGGATGCTACCTTCTACTTTCAGGTTATTGTTTTTGAGCACATTTTTCAAAAGAACATGCAGGTGGTAAAAAGCTTAGTTCGCATTTCCTAATATTTTCTCTGACATAAACATTTTCCCCAGAGAAACATATCTCCTACTTCCATCCAAGACAACCCCTTATATTTACCTCAAATGTACCATCAGAATTACCAGAAGCTTTGTTCTCAACCTAGTTATTGCCTCATTAATGCTCAGAGGACTGACATTTCCAAACAGCCTGAGCAAAGTGCTGAAATTTTCTTTTGAAAAACTCAGAGATGTATTCTCATTGTGTGTAGAAGCATCTTCTACTATTACAGAAAACAGCTCAGTCTTTTTAACATGGTTTTTACACACTTTTGTTTGTTTTTACACACTGTGTGCAAATGGGCTGTGCAACTTATTGAGATGGGAAATCCTTTGTGACAGAAATTAAAGATTAAAAATGAGATTTCTAAATACACCAAGGATTTTAACAGTTATTACCAAGAACAACTGCATGTTCTTTGTATATTCTGTCCAAAATTCTGGGATAAACAATGACCCTGAAGTAAATTCAACTCTAGAGGAGACCTGGAGCAAGGGCAATGTTAAACTTAGAAATTTAAGTTGAATTTCATATAATCATAGAATGTTCTGGGTTGGAATAGGCTTGAAAGATCATCTATTTCCAACCCCCTTTCCATGGGCAGGGACACCTTCCATTATCCCAGGTTGCTCAGAGCCCCATCCAGCCTGGCCTTGAGCACTGCCAGGGATGGGGCATCCACAGCTTCCCTGGGCAGCCTGTGCCAGTGCCTCACCACCCTCACAGTAAAAAATTTCTCCCTAATACCTAATATAGGCCTATCTTTTTTAGTTGAAAGCCATTGTGCCTAGTCCTGTCACGGCCTGCCCATACTAAAAACCTCTTTCCAGCTTTTTTTGTAGGCCACCTTAGGTACAGAAAGATTGCTAGAAGTCCCCCCAGAGCCTTTCTTTTTTCTCTGATTACACGACTCATCCTTCCTTAGCTAATACAATGGTGTTGCAAACATATATATGCTATGTATGTATAGCTGTATCTCTGCAATCCTTCTCTCATTGCTCACAGCAGATACTTGTAATGCATATAACTCCAGTCCAAGAATATATGTGGAACTCACACAATTCAGTCTTGGAAGAGAAACAATTTTAAAATTGAGTGTCATGCTATTTGTTAGTAATTAAAAACCCCAACTATGATACTAATGTGAAACACTTTTTGTCCCAAAATATCAATTCCTAAGTTTATTACATCACTACAGAAATACAAGGAACAACAAAAGACCCAGCTGAAACACTTGAACAGTTGAAGTTATATCTGCCAATATATCTGACCTTCTAAAAAAAACCCTAAACCAAGTATACATATTCTGCAATACAATTTGCATAATACTTGCCTTTTTCAGATAGTAAGTCCAGAAAAAAACAGTTGTTTTGATACTTACAGAGCCAAACCAAACCCCGACCTCTGAAATCTTCATGAGACAACTTTTCATCATGTACTTTTCCCATATATGAAAAAATTACTAATTTATGACACAAAATATAAGATAGAGGAAAGTATGTATAGGTATCCGATATTGTTGATTTTCAGGGGCTGGTGGTGTGTTTGTTTAATTAGCAGAACTTCAGCTCTGCCAACCGTTTCTGTATTACTGCAGAAGCACCACAGCTGTAGTGCAGTGGAACACAGGATATGATGGATCAGTGATACTTGAGGTTAATGGAATTGACCATGTTCAGCTGCAGAGTTGAATAACGAGGCCTGGTAAAGCCTGCTAAGGTAAGCAAATCCATGAGATTTATCCCCTTTCCTCCTTCCTGACCACCAAAGCAATAACCTCCCAGATAAAATTGTTATTTTGTATTTGGAAATATTCCACCCAAAAAAGAGCATTTTTCAGTTACATAGACAGAAAACCATATTGTGCTGCTAGGGTGTGCTTTCATCTGTTATGATAATTATATTCAATACAGGATTATACCTTCTCGTCCTGTGTACTACCATTGAAAACTAATATTATCCCATTTATACTGCTTTTTTAAATATTCTTCTTCAGGTCCCTTGGTAGAAAGCTTTGCTCAGGTGAGGCTCTCCTGCCAAAAGAGAGGTTGTTCTCTGCTTATGCACAGTGTCAGTAGGCAAACATATGATTTCAGCAAATTGTAAAACATCTAGGTAAATCCAGAACAAATGCATATGTCATCCCCTAAATCAAACACTCTCTATAATTTACAGTCTATTCCAAATTATAGCAATTCAACAAAAAGTGGAATTTGCCTTAGTACTTCTGGGGTTTTGGCAGACATAATTAGTGCCACATCATTTAATAGCTCAAGTTAATGCACTCCAGTTCATTTTTGCTTGTCAGTTTAATGTGATAATAAGCAAATATCTGATGAGAAGCAACCGAGTAATCTGATGTTGCTTACCCTTCTTGTAGAATAGAAGGCTCAGGAAGGACATTATTGGCCACTATAACTGCCTGAAAGGAGGGTGTAGCCAGGTGGGGCTCTGCTGCCAGGTAACAAGAGGCAGGCTAAAAGGAAATAGTCTCAAGTTATACTGGGGGAAGTTTAGATTGGATATTTGGAAAAATATCTTCACAGAAAGGGTTGTGGAGCATTACCCAGGGAAGTGGTGGTGTCACTGTCCCTGGAAGTGTTCAAAAAACATCTGGATGTGGCACATGGGGACAGGGTTTGGTGGTGACGCAAAGGTGATATGGTTGGATTTGATGATCTTAGAGGCATTTTCCAACCTTAAGGATTCTATGATTCTATCACAGCAAGAAGCATCATCAAATGAGTCTCATAGTTTTAGTTAGGCTGTTTTTCTTGAACAGTAATGAAGTAAGACACACAGAAGAACACAGCATATTATTCCCAAGAACAGTTATGAGGTCTAAGAAAAATTTGAAGCCAAATTTAAAGATGAGGAGAGCAGCATTTCTCTCTGCTGTGCCTTAACCACCACCTCTGTCACCACAGTGAGGATGAACCACATGGTGCATTACGTCAAGGCTCTGCAGCTGCCTAACCTCAGTCAGCAGAGGCACATGCCTTTCCTGAGAGCAGCAGTAGTGAGTAAAATACCCAGAAAACAAAAAAAATCTCCTGGTCTTCTAAATTTCAGTGTGCTTTCTGGGGAAAAGAAAAAATAGATCCCAAACAGAATTGGGCAGTTGGGCAGACTACAGATGAAAGGACTGCACTACATAATCTGAACCCCTATGCCTTACAAGTGCAGGTCAATTGTGGACAAATTAGACCCCTCAAGGTGCTTTTAACCGGGCTTTAGTGTTGTTGAGACACCACTGAGACATTCAGGCTGCAGGTGTAGAAACCCCTAATTGCCATGCTGTTGGCTGAACTTGGATTGGCCAAGGTTTATTGGCTCAAACATGGACTAATCTGAGAATAATTTATAAATTATAGGCCAATTTAGACAGATAAGTGTGGCTGCTGCATCAGTGCAATGAGGAGCCAGAACTAAAAGCACCTGTCTCAGCCTGTGCAAGCAGACCCAAACATGGTGTTTCTGGTCACCTTTCTTTGCTTGAGAACACTGAATGCAACAGCACAGGGGCATTTCTGACAAAGCCAGCTCTGGTTCAACAAATACCATCAGTTTTGGCTCAGACTAGAGCTAATTCTTGCAGAGTCTGTTCATATGAGCCAGGTTCTGGGAAAACACAAAGCAGTGGAGACTGTGTCCAACACGGACACAGCGACAGCAGAACTCCAGAAATCCAGCCCTAGAAGGACAGCACGCTAACCAGCTCCACAGAAGAAAGAACAGCCAGCTTTGACTTGGAGACTTAACACCCTGCTAAAGCTCCATGTGGTATAACAACATCTCTAATCATTTCTCACTACTTTCTCTAATAGTAACATTATCCAAGCAGTAAACTACAATTATGCTGCTGCACGGGGCCCATAAACAACTCAGTGGGGAAAAAACCAAATCCTTCCATCTCTTACACAAGAACACACAGTTTTTTTCTGTTCCTCTGCTTTGTAATTTCATGTCATGAAAGACTGGAGAGGAATGGATGCCCTGGGTTAGGTATAATTTGCCTCTAATACAGTACTTAAAAATCCCTTATAGTAAGAGTGTATGTTAGTTTATTAATACCACAGCCTTTTCACTTTAAATTGTGTCTCTAGTGCCTCTGCTGAAATGTACTGTATTTATGGGCACTAAAGCTTATATTAGTTACTTTATCCAAATTTACTGCAAAATGAAGTTGAGTTAGAACTTCAATTTAACCTGAAACTGCACACAAAGTCCCTTGTACTTGCCCGAACTTAAGATTGCTTAGGATTTTATTGCTGTGAGATTTTATTGACTTTGAAGAGCAAACATAACTGTGGGCAAAGGGAAATAATATAGATTTTAATATAATTTCCACTGAAAGAAGTGTTAAAGTAATAACTCTGCGCAAATTTAGTATTTGGTAGACTGACAACTCCAGAGATAAGATTACAGAAAAATCTCCACTCTCTGAAGGGGAGGCAAATGTACTTCTGGGGTTTGTTTGTTTGTCTTCTCTTAATCATAACATCAAAGTCACATTTTTCATTGGTAATGCCTACAGTAAGGCTTTGCATCCATATTTGGGGTGTGCAAAAATGACCAGGAGCAATTGTGCTGTTGCCACTTGGTGACTTATCACTGATCTGCTGCTGTTAAGGTCCAAAGCTTCAGTCCTACACATCTTTGGTAGGAGCTCATGCTGTTTTAGGCAAATGCATTGTGTTTCTCATTCAAAACAGGAGGACATCTTACACCAACAGCATACCAACTCTGCCATGATTTCTATTGCTACTCTAAAATGTGGCTGCAATCAACAAACAGCTTCCTGCTCCAGTACAGGAGAAGTTCTGGTAAACTTGAATGCCCCAGGTACAAGCTTCAAGGGCCTATTTCACTAGGCAAGTTCTGAGAAATAAAATAATCCTGGTGACAGAAACACAGCTCAGTGCATGCACACTGAATAGAACATTACTACCCTGACACTGTTAGCTGTGGTTTTCTTGTTTTCCGTCCTTTTGTGTTAATAATTTTCATAATTTAGTATTATCCACTTCTTATGTCTATTCCCATGTCAATTCTCACCACCTTCTTCTTTCCTTTTCTTTTCCACTACATTTTTTCTCCTAAACACACTTTTCATATCCTCTTCCTCCCTAAGGCAGTCCATTTCTCTTCAGCTCCTACTGAGGAAATCTTATAATCACCTGTTTTCTGTAAGCAGACAGTTTAAATTGTCCTACCACAAAGCTATGAAGAGAAATCCCACAGCAGACAATATAAGTTTGACCACTGCTTGTGGTCAAAAAACAAAATTAATCTGCATCTGTGAGGACCATGCTATCATCCCAATCTCCAGGCCAAGGAGAATTAGTTTAAAAACACAGTGAATACAGAGGTACACCTGTAGTCTTAGAACCATAGATTTATAGAATGGCTTGGGTTGGACATTAAAAATTACCTAGTTCCAACCCCCTTCCATGGACATAGACATCTTCCTCTAGACCTGGTTACTCAAAGCTCCATTCACACAGGTCTTGAACACTTTCATGGATGGAGTATCCACCATCTCTTTTTCACCATCCCCATAGCAAAGAATTTTCTCCTAACATCTAATCTGAACCTCCCTTATTTTAGTTTAAACATATTTTCCCTTGTCCTTTGACTACATGCCCATGTTTCTC
The DNA here is from genome assembly GCF_014805655.1 of Passer montanus. Taxonomy (NCBI): domain Eukaryota; kingdom Metazoa; phylum Chordata; class Aves; order Passeriformes; family Passeridae; genus Passer; species Passer montanus. The sequence goes on along the minus strand of NW_024366815.1, from coordinate 10,216,619 downwards.
TTCATATCTCCTACAGGCTTCCTTTAGGCACTGGAAATCCCTGGTTAGGTCATCCTGAAGACTTCACTTTTCCTGGCTGAACAGTCCCCATCCTTTCCTCATAGGAGAGGTTCTCTATTCCTCTAATCAACTTTGTGGCCTCCTCTGGACTCCCTCCAGCAGGTCCATGTTCTTCCTGTGCTGTGACCCCAGAGCTGCTGCAGCCCTGCAGGTGGGGTCTCAGCAGAGCAGAGCAGAGGGGCAGAATCCCCTTCCTGACCCTGCTGCCCACCCTGCTCTGGATGCAGCCCAGCACACGTGTGGCTCTCTGGGCTGGGGGTGCCCATGGCTGGGTCATGTCCAGCCTCTCAGCCACCAGCACCCCCAAGTCCTTCTCCCCAGGGCTGCTGTGATCTGTCCAGCCTGGACTGATACCGGGGTTTGCCCTGACCCAGGTGCAGCATCAGCACTCGGTCTTGTGAGGTTCTCATGAGCCACTTCTCCAGCTTGTCCAGGTTCCTCTGGATGACATCCCACCCTTCAGGTGTATGAACAGCACCTCTCAGCTTGGGGTCATCTGCAAATCTGCTGAGGGTGCACTTGACTCCTCTATACCATTAAAGAAGATATTAAATAACTCTGCTCCCAGTACAAATCTCTCATGGTCACCACTTGTCACTGATGTCCATTGGGACTGAGCAGCTGACCATTACCCACTGGATCCAACCAATTCCTTATCCATCAAACACCCCTCCTATTGAATTCTTCTCTCCAGCTTAGAAGGATGTTTTGATTTTACAAATGGGCCAAGCCAACATTGCTGGATTTTGTTGAGATGCAATATGCTTATGGCTGGCCTTATGTGAAGTCTGCAACTAATTCAGGGTTATTCTGTCTCCAGTTGTGCAAGTTCATCTTAAGAAATGGGACAAAATTATTCTGTTTTTCATTCTTCAATCTCAGGGCAGATTTTGTGAGCAAATCCAACCTTAGACATTACAAGACTGGATCACTCCTTCCACAATTAATTTGTGAGTGGTAGGTGTCAAGGTAGAAAGTCTTTTCAAATTCTGCCTTTTCTCAAATTAGTCCTCTCTTTACAAGAAATCAAAATAAAACACGACCTCATCTCTCCTGAAGTGGTCCTCACCTCCTTCTGGTCTTGTTCCTGACATACCCTCATTGTGAAGGTTCAGATATTTCTCCTTCCTCATGAAGGAGTACCTGTCAGACCCTTCCACTCTATGGAAATTCATATCCTCTTCTTATTATGTGTCCATCCATTCTCCAACCCAAACATTGACCACTACTCTGCTCTAGACCATGAACAATCCTGTTTCTTTCCTACACCCAGTAACATTAGGACACCTGAGTTTCACCATTTTCATCTTCCAAGTTTCATCTTCATTGAGAGAATCTGTCTCCCAAACCCACAGAAAGAGACTGTCAAATTTTGAGATCTTAACAGTATGTATAGATACCCAAAAAGAGAGATGAAGAAAAGGGAGCTGAATTCCTCTCAGGCATGCTCACTGACAGCACAAGAGGCAGTGGACAAAAACTGAAATGTGAGATTTTGTTTCAGCACAAGATGTGAGCATGGTTAAAGAGGCTGTCCAGCAGGCTGTGGAGCCCTCATCTGTGGACATAATCTAGAACCAGCTGGACGTGGTTCTGAGCAATCTATTGCAACTGATTGTCTTTAGCAGGAGGGTAAACTATAGGACCTCAAGAGAATATTCCAACCTGGACAATTCTGTGAAAACTCATTTCCAGCTGTGTAAGCTTGTTCAAATGCTCTCCCTCAACAATGGGACCCTCTAGATTTTCATTTCACAAGCCCCAAGGAAAACGTGACACACAAGGGCTGACTCTGAACCGTCTGTCACAAGGCAGATCAGCATTTTCTAGCGCTAGAGCTTCATCCATCTTTGTGTTGCTACTTGTGTTGGTTCTCCACAGCCTGTTTTTGGTACTAGGGGGGCCAGAGGAGTGGCTTCTCTGAGAAACTTCCAGAAGCTTCCATCACATCCAGAAGAGTCAATCCCAGACGGCTCTGAGGATGGACATGCTGCTGGCCAGGGCTGGGCCAATTAGAGATGATGGCAACACCTCTATGATAACATATTTAAGAAAGCAAAACAAAAGTAGTGTAGTGGTACAGTTTTAATTCCAGCCAGAGGAGGAGGTGAGAACATGTGATGGAAATAACATAGAGACACCAAGGTCAGTGGAGAAGGAGGGCAGGAGGTGCTCCAGGCACTGGGGCCGAGATTCCTCTGCAGGCCGTGGTGAGACCAGGGTGAAGCAGCTGTGCCCCTGCAGCCCATGGGGATCCACGGGGATGCAGAGATCCACCCACAGCCCGTGGGGGAGCTGCCCATGCTGGAGCGGGTGGATGCCTGGAGGAGGCTGTGGTCCAGTGGGAGACTCTATGGAAAGAAGGGGCCCTGCTTCCAGGCTGGAGCAGCCTGTCCTTGGAGAACGGCACCCCGTGGAAGAGTGACCATGCCACAGCAGTTTTGGGAAGACTGTCTGCCCATGGGAGGGACTCTTGTTAGAGCAGTTTTGACAGGGGTGCTGCTTGTGAGATTAGAAGGTACTGCTTGTGAGGTTGGAACCATACTGGAGAAGTTCATGGAGAGCTGTGTCCTGTGGGAGGGACCCCATGGTGCAGCAGGGGAAGGACTCCTCTCCCGGAGCAGTGGAAAAAACAAACCCTGGTGAGGAACTGCCCAAACTCCCATGCCTTGTTTCTCTGCAATGTCAGTGCAGGAGGGAGGGGCTGGGGGAAGGAAAAGTGGTTTTAAGGGCTTATTTTATTTCTCATTATCTTCCTCTGATTTTGTTAGTAATAAACTCAGTTTGTACCTCTGAGTTGAGCCTGTTTTCCCTGTGGAGTGTTTTCTGCAGTCCTTATCTCAACTCATGAAGCCTTTGTTAAATTTTTCTCTCCTTTGCCCAGCTGTGGCAGTCTGGTAATTTTTTTCATCAATACTCCTAAACCATCCATAACATTTGATAAAATTCAATCCTAATACAGAAACTTTGTGGAATCTTTCTTCAGCCAGGCTGAAAATGGCTTGTTCACTCTCTTCATTACTGCCTGTTACTTGGATGTTTGCATTTCACATCTGACTGCACCACCAGCCAGCCGCCCCAGGAGCCTCTGTGCTGCAGCCTTCCGAAAGAACAACTCCTCTCATTCAGCCGTGTGTTTGACACTGCGCTTGCAGAACTTCAGCAAAGAGGCTGAGGTAAATTTGTTGATTTCTTCACAAGTACTTCAGGAGGTGGAGGATGAAAAGGAACTTCTGTGGAGCAGAACAATTCTGCTTGCAGGGCTCTCGGATCGATTTCTCAGGAGAGAGACAATAATACATAAAAATGCTTCAACAAATGAGTACAGCTAGCAGCAAAAACCTAGATGAGGACTCTTGGGATCTGGGGTCTACCCACACATGAGGCATTAGAGTATCATTAAATAAAATTATTAAATAGCTTTAAAGCCAGATAGGAGAGTATGGGACTCAGCACTTCCTTCACCCACAGCTGTTAGACAAACCAATCTGCATCTTTTATTCCTCATCAGAGTGAAAATACAGGGCAGACCATTTCAACAGCTGAATAAGGTGAAAAACTGTTTGTGCATGTAGTTTATGCCTGTAAGCTTCCTTGCATACCTGCCTGATGTTTAACGTTGGGCTGGTGAACCACCAGGGTGAAGGTACAGTTTTTAAGTCTCTATTCCCTTGAAAGCTCAGTTAGTTAGTCAGCAGTCATTCTCACAATCCAGATGTATGAGAATTACTAGTTTTTCTCAGTATCCTTTAAAACAATGTGTAAGATATCTTTGTTATTTTAGTTTTAAAAAGTCAAATTGTAACAATTAATAAATAGATTATTTTCCATTAAAAGAAAAACTACTTGGTTTAAAATACTTTTGAAATTTCTCATGGTGTATTTTCAAAACACCGCCATTCAACAAAATAACAAGGTGTATATTTTCACTGCTCAGAATTTACCTACCAGCAATTGCCATTTTTTCAAGGCGGTAAGTTATTGGGCATTTGTCTATATTGCATGACTGATTCAACTGTTTCCTGAATAACTAATGAAACATTCTAAGTTTAAACCACAACTACCATCTATCAGACAGGCCCCACAATGTTTTGCTGCTTTCCCTGATTAACACCAAATATTGTGCTGGTGCAAATATTAGAAAAACAAATGTATCTTCCGGGTCAAATATCCATGTCACCTAAACATTTTCCATCTGTTTCTACATGCTGCTTTAATAATCACTTTTGCTGGTTAAAATTCCAGCAGGAGGGGTTAACAACCTGCAGTCACAGTAAACATGACTAATTTTTTGTCATAGTTTAAAACATTATCTCTTTATTAGCACTACACTCCATTATAGAATTGGATATGTTTTTGAGAGATTAATCTAACAACTGAAAACTTTCATACTATCTGAACAAATATGCACATTCAGCAAATTGTTTTATCTATGAATATTTATTGTGAATGTTTTGGGCTTTTCACGGGTTTAGAAGTGACAGCTTGACTTCAAAATTGGCTTATATTTTATTAACAGCAGGTTAAGAAGTCTTTAAAAAGGGAGAAATACAGCATTAAACCTTAGGTCAAGTAATACACTTCTGTTGAACATTTTTCCTTCTTCAGAAAGGGAATGAAAAATCAACTGCTTGCACAACTCCAGCCGAGGTAAACTTCTTTGCCACCTGCCAACATCCACTGCTGACTTCAGAAATGACACATGCTTTATGTGGGTTGTGATTTTATTCCCTATAATCAACTTATAAGAGGCATGTCCTAGTTACATTTATGATTTGCTGGTGGAATTTGCTGGTTTGCAGCAAATCATTTTAATCCTTTTCAATCCATTTTAGACCAAAACTGACCACCCATTCTGTGTAAATTTAAAATACAAAAACTCCTTTATAATCAGTATTTTCAAGCATGCCATGTTAGGCTGTGTGTACTACTGCACTTTTTACAAGTTAGTGCAGTAGTACACACAGCCTAACAAACAGCCGGGCATGGCCACTATGAGGAGCAGAGGATGCAACATTTGTAAGCACTCCTTATGAATACCCAGTTATATTTTTAAGGGGGTTGTCTCCACTCAATTTGATTTCATTTTCCCAAATGCCAGCAAAATATGTTATGAACAAGCTATTGAACATTATGAAATGTTTTTACAGCAGCAGTCAAATCTGACTACCTGGTGATTAGTCAGATTATTAATCATTAGTTAGCAGTAAGATGGAAACTGTGTTAGTATTCATTTATTTTTTGAAGTGGCAGCATTGAAGCAAGACAAGTAAATGAGTCTGAAGAGCCTTCAAAATGTACATCTTAGTTATTAAGGTGCTCCTTCTGCTAATTGAGGATGTGGCATGTTCAGTGTTCTAACACTGTGAGTTGCAATTTAGGAGCATTACTAGAGTTGAATAAAAAATAAGGAATTGAATAAAAAATAAGGAATAAAAGTCAAGAATTCTAAACAGTATTGAATATTAACTGCAAACTGGTATCTGTGTTAATATGATGTAAAGAAGAGATTTTATCATTGCTGAATCAGAGAAAAGACTACAGTTGTTACAATTTGTAGCTATGAGCTGTGATTCTGCTTAGGATTTTGGCCTCCACTCCAGATACTGTGGCAGAACATGTCTGAACACCTGACTTTCCCTCCTGCAAATCCTCTAAGGCTTAGAATCATCAAATCATAGAATGTTTTGGGTTGGAAGGGACCTTAAAACCATCTAGATCAAATCCCTCTGCCATGGGATGACACCTTCCACTAGACCAGGGTGCTCAGAGTCCCATCTGAATTAGTCTCATTAATTTAGGGAAAATACACTGGAAAAAGCTAGTAAATTATTAGTGTATGCAAAGATCCTGAGGAGTAAGAAGTAGACACGAATTATCTGCATGGCATGTTCTTCTCTGGAATTGTGGAACCCCTTCTCAGTGAAGGCACAGTGGGCAGAACATCCGCCAGCCATGCCCACAAGCAGTCACTTCCCTGGCAAGGAGCGAGCTCTCTCCAGCAGCCCTGCCCACGAGGGTGGCTGGGACAGGCACTGCCTCAGCACCTCCTGGGACACAACCACGGCTGAGGTCTCAAGCACACAGCCTGATCCCAGCACTTGCTCACAAATGATGCAAAATCCTCCACCACTTCACTGCAGAGAGGGTGGGGGACCATGGTCTCGCTGCTGGCAAGGCAAAGAGCACTGCAAGAATACAAGACCACGTCCACAGGTTATTTAACCTGAAAACATCCTTTGAAGTTATTCCAGTTGTATTTTTCGTGAGACAAGCACCTCAGCTATTAAATATAAATAAGTTACAGCTTGGATAGACTTAGTTTCTAAAGATGAAAAAGATTTAACAGATTGCAAAGACAGCACATGTTATTAACAATTCAGTTAGGTCAGAGGCCTAAAAATGGTCATCATCAATACACCAAAGCTAACGTTTTGAAGATGGAAGCAGCAGAATTAATCCTCTCATTTAACTCTTACCAGAAGCAGAAAGTTTGTCTTCACCTTAATCATTGCCTTTTCTGAAAAGTAAATTCATAGCATTCTTAAGTATTCATTGTGCCACAGGAAAAAAAATACCCTAATATAAATTTTGTCTTGAAAATCAAAGTGTAGAAAACAAGAGAACCCAAGATCCTTCTTCACAAGAATTTTAGAAAGTGAATTTTATTGCTTTGGCATCAGGCAAATTGCTATATTCTGTTTTTTCCTTAGAGATTAAAGTTAAAAATTTCACCATCAAATTGAAAAAGGGCTATAGCTTGCTGCATTCCTAATCCATATTCTTCCAGTGAAAATGTAATCCTATGTGTACGGGTTTAATATATGACAAGAGTATGTAATAGTTTTTCTGCTATTTCAAGCTGAAATTTCTGCACTTTAGTACTAGATTGTTGCTGTCTGCAGATGGGCACTTGTTTGGCATTGTGCTCATTGACAATGGTTGTCATATAAACAGTTATGATTGGTTTCAATTATAGTCCAAGCCTCAGAAGAATCTTCCAAGATCACAAGCCAAACACCTAGTAACAAATGTAACTTGTTCCCTAATGCATATGAAAATGAACACATGCAGTTATACAGAGATGTCACCCAGAACGTTAATCACAACTGCTTGTGATTAGCTGAAAGTACGTCCATCATTCTTGACAAGGTCTCAGCCACCATCGTGCATTAACATGAACTGCAGTTCACACCCCCCACATGAGGCAGTGGGGTGGAGCTGCTCTGAGAATGATGCAGGCAGGCAGGTCCACCTCAGCCACGATGACACACCTGACCTGTGAGACGCTGCACGGGCAGCTGGGTGGCCTGGCCACACAGCAGAGAGCAGCCTTTAGGCAGGGCTGGACTACAGCAGGAAGGACCTGCCTCCCTCTGAAACTTCAGGGAGCACCCTTTGTCACTGCACAAGGGGTTCTGCACAACGGTGGAAGGGCAGTACTGCTTGCTGCCAGGATGTGTTTCTGTACACCAGGCCATCATGCCAGGTAGGGTCAAACCTAGCAAAGGTGACCAGATCTGCACAGATTTTTACCGAGCTAGAAGTTTAGGGTGTTTGTAGATTAACTGTGCAACAAATCCAAACTTAGTCAAAAGCCACCAGGTTCAGGTAATTGTGTTTCAAAAACTGAATGGGACCATCAGCACACTGAGTCTCTCACCTTGAAAGTACCAAATGTAATCAGATAAACATCTTTATTATGAGATTGGGGCGGTGGATGATTGAGGGAATGACATACACATAACATACAAACAAAGAGTAGCAATTCTCCTGGCAATCCTCCCTATGCCAAGGTAAAATGCAGAAAACAACAAGCTGAGTTCTCACACAACTACTCCTGATAGATGTTGACAGCACGGGACAGGGGAGGTTTTGCATTTAGAACTGTGAGAGCCCAAACAGTCTCTGACACTAAAGCCAAAAAAGGAGAGAAAGATGAGCCTTCCTCTACAAACACAGGGAAGGTTTTAAAAGAGATTAATCCCCAAAAGATCAATAAAAAAGGCTCATATTTTTTAAAGCATCTGGTAATCTAGTAAGATTATCAAAAGCTTGTAGGTGCCTTTAAACAGCTAATCCCCTCTAGAAAAAAATTATCTGATTTAATAGCTGAATCACCCCTTAGTGAGGAAAAGTTAATCTCAACTTTGAAAATGGAAGATCACTACTTAAAAGGAAAAATCTGAAAAGGGAAATCAGCATTTTCTTCCTGCTTCCACGTGCAAGGTACAAAAGACAAAGGCACATAGAAAGGAGGAGCTTTACCCAGCAGGTAGCTAATAAATAAGGAAAGTGAGCCCCCCTTGTTTGTAAATAATTGCTGTGACCATTTTGGCTTAAACATTTTAGCAACAATTCTGAAGTATCCTCATGACATGCCTTTGATGAAAAAAACACAAAGAATTGAGATACTGTACATGGTAATCTTAAGTAGTCCAGGTACGGCCACAAATTAACTACAATTAATTGCTCATCTACCTCTGGTGAATTTCTCTGTGTTATGACAGCTAAAAGTGAAACAGAAGGAACACAAGAAATTAAATTTTTGGTAACAGAAATAAAATAATGGTGATAAAAATGAAAACTCACATCTTCAGACAGAAATCTATACTGATGTTCTCCAAGAATTCAAATACAATTTAAGTGTTACAATCAAAGTTTCTTTTTCTCTGAGACAATTCAAATGGGAATTATTTTTCTCTTGTGAAGGAATATTTCTGTTTACAGTCTTACAACTTTCCTAAATCCTTCTGTTTGTAAGGTTGAACATACAGTCTAAAAAGAGAAATAGGAAGGGAGAAAGTTACAGATCAACAGTATTAAAGAAGCAGCTCCTGATACTGAATTATAGTGCTGAATTAACAGATGCTTCCCTTTAATACACATTAGTAAGTTCCTTCAGATTGATGACTTTATGACATACCTTTGTGAACCAAAAGCACGGTTAAGGGTACCAAAAAATGGTACTACCTAGGGCAGCACATGCCATGTTAGGAATCATGGAAATGTTAGCTTAATGACAGAAACTTTAATTAACCTTTTATCATTAAAAAATCCCCAAAAACAAGCATAGTTTAGGAGTAACAGCAGAAAACTTTTTTTATTATTTTGTCACAAGTTATTTTCACCTTTCATCAGACTCATCCATATAAGAACTGAAGGCTAGAGTTCCTTCATATTTTTGAAATAAAAATTTGCCATAGAAAATCTTTTTTCTGCTTATTTAGAAGCCTTGTAAAAATTCTTGTAGCTGGGCAACTATTTCTGTATCCACGGTTTCCATAAGGGCGTGAAAACCTTGTTCTCCCAGTAATTCCTGCTGTGCCTTTAACTTCTCATAGATGAACTGCTGCAGTGACACAGTGTGTACTGGGTCCTTCAGTGCAAGCTGTGGAAAACATGCAAAATAAAAATGTATAACAATGCAAAAAACTACTGTATGACTTACGCATTTTGATTATAACCTCAGCTCAAGAAAGGAATCTACTTTTATTTTCTTTGTACTTGCTTGGGAAACAAGAGGAAACACTTGGTCAAAACAAAGATCAAATTAATTATTATCAAGGCAGATATCAGTTTTAAACTATTTGAAACAGTGTCAAATCATGAGTCTTACACTTTGCTCTAAGGTTTAATGCTTCTACAAGATACAATAATTTCAAAGCTACTTTATTAGTTACTGCTGAATGAGGTTCCTGTAACTCCTAAAAATAACATCAGATCTTACCAAGGACTTTAGTGATGGCATGCACGATGGTCAGTTTTATTTTATTAGTAAGAAAATGAAACACCAAACTTGTTTAGACTATATAACAAACAAACTGCCCGTAAGTATAAAGAAGAGCCACACTTCAGTAATGACACCTAAAGACCTCATAAATCCAGCTGAATTATACATTTTTCTTTTGGGCAGGGAAGGACAGGATATTTGTCACTATTTTCCCACATGAGCTGCCTTTTAATAGCAGAAATAGGTAAAAGAAGAGGCTATATTGACAGGGGATGTATTGCTAATTTTAGTGAAAGCAGACACATGGGCAGGCTCAGGGCATTGACAGTTATGCCACATTTATTCCTCAGTTGACCAGGCTGGACAGAAGGAGATGGGAGATCAGGACAGGTGGTACTTGCTGTATCATAAGGAAGTAGGATGTTGAAATCAATGGCAATTAATGCAGACCTGTCATCTGTTCATCTTAGTGTCAAACCCAAACAACACTACTGTTTATGCTGGAAGGTAAACTATAAAAACTATTGTCAAGGTAAGACTTGATAATTTTATTACCATAACACTCTTAAGAAAGGGGAAGTAATTGCAGTAACAGTTTTGTACCCTGTAGGAGGTTTTTTTCGGTAAATGTAACTTGAATCTGTAGAATATAAGACTTTTCCAACAAAATTTCTAAATCACAACTACTCTAATCAATACTTGCCAAAGTTAGTAGCATTTTTTTCCTGCCTTGCCAAGCAAAGGATTTACCAGTTTCTGAATGATTTGCATTTGTTCACTTAAAACTGTAATTTGGGACATATAATGCATTTATAGTTAGTTTCTCTAAGTTCATAGCTCTGAACAGTCATGTATAAAATTACTCTAGGGAAGTTTGCACGAGAAACAGGTATTTATATAGAAGTGTTCTCATCCTTGTGACCCTGACCAAAGCCACTCAATCATTCTCTCCACAACCGGGACAGGAGAGAAAATATGATGAAAGGCTTATGGGCTGAGGTAACATCACTCACCAGTTTCTCTCATAAGCAAAACAGATTTGACTCCAAGAAATTATTTTACACCAACCAGATCAGGGTAGAGTAATGAGAAATGAAACAATCTTGAAACACCTTCCTTCTTCCTGGGCTCAATTTTAACCCTAAATTCTCTACCTCCTCTGGAGTAGCTTGAGGGACAAGGAAATGGGGACTGCAGTCATTTTAGTGCATGTTGTCTGTGGTGCTACTTCCTCCTCACACTCTCACCCTGCTCCATCATGGGGTCCCACCCACCGGAGACAGTACACCATGAACTTCTCCCATGAGTACTTCCATGGGCTGCAGTCCTTCACTAACTCTTCCAGTGCAGATCCCTTTTTTTCCATTTGGTGCAGTCCTTCAGGAACAGGCTGTTCCAGTGAGGGCTCCTCTCTCCAAATGGCCACAGATGACAGGAGCCAACTCCAGTGTCGGCTTCCCTTAGGGTCAGACTCCTTCAGGCATCCACCTGCTCCGACATGGGCTGCAGGTGGATCTCTGCATTCCCAGGGACCTCCATGGGCTGCTGGGGCAAGCTGCCTCACCATGGTCTGCACCAGGGGCTGCAGGAGAACCTCAGCTCTGGTGCCTGAAGCACCTTCCCCCCTTCCTCTCCCACTGACCTCAGTGCCTGCAGATCTGTTCCTCTCACATACCTCACTGCTCCCTGGCCGCCGCGCTATTCAAAGCAGTACTTGAAGCCAGAATAGACTTCTGTAGTGTGATTAATGCTTGCTGCTAGAAGCATCATCTGCCATCTGTTAAGTCAAATGCAACTTAAGAGTCTTCAGACTTAACTAAGAAGTTAATACAGTAATTTGTTTTCATTCAGATAGTCACGTCAAAAGTATTTGAAGTAAATAAAAGAGTTCCTGCAACAAGAATTTGTGTTGAATTTCTTTTGCTCTACTTTTTTGTAACTTGTATTCAGAACTAACAAAACAAATGAAATAGTTTGATATAATGAGCTTGTCAATATTTCACAGACAGCTGCAGTCTTCACTGACTAAGCAAACAAAATTGTAAGTTTGGACTCACAGTAAGCATAGGTGGCAAAGCACTATATATTAAGTATGTATGCTGAGTTCCTTGGTATATGGCCATAGCTGTTTTATTGAAATGTGCCCAATTCTGATAAGACAAAACAAATCTATTTTCCAGTTAAACACTAGTAAATTCCAACAGTCTAGTCAAAATAGCTACAGACAGGAAACAAAAATTTGGCAAGTAATTGATTATTGAAATGTGCTTCATGATGCTCAGTGAAAACATGGATTTGACTACTTTTTCAAAGTTGTTACTTTGCAAATTGATCTTGAAACTGGCTGGACTGAAGAAAGCAATCTTCCACCCCACTGGCTGTAAACACGGGCTTGAAGCAGACAAACAGTTCAGAGGTTTTGCTGATTCCCTTCAGGTTGTTCTTGATTTACTTATCACATTGTATATTTATTCCCTCTTTTACTTTACCAGTGGTACTAGGTACTACAGTTTTCTAAGTTTCATGTGTGTGTGTGCACTGGTGCTCCTACAGAGAGGAAGAAATTTCCATCACACGTAGGTAGGAATGGACCCAGCCAATGTTTTGTTTTTAATCCAGTTTCTAAAATCAAATTCTAGCTATGCTTTCGAAGACATGATTAACAATTCTGATTATTATCTGACATTTCTGCTACTAGTGACCTGCCCAAAGGACCTGTACAATTTTGAAGTAAATAGCCAAGTGTCATGTCTCAATTTCTGCAACATCTGCAAAGCTATATATCAAGCTATTTCAGATGGGATTCAGAATGAATTTATAGCAAACATTCATAAAAACTAGAGTGCACTTGCTTTCACAGCTGCAAGAAATTACATTAAAAAGGGTAAGAACACAGCGTATACTGAAGTTAGCTGAAAAAATGACAGCGTATAAGGCTTAAGTCAGAAATATATCAGGAAAAATTAACTAAATATAAGAATGAGAAGACAAAAAAATAGGCAGCTATTCTTACAAAGAAGGCTTGAAAGGAGAAAAACAAAGGATTTCCATAATGCTTATGAAACTAAAAAACACAGCAACCATGGAAATAGTTCAATTCAGACTGTGAGATTCAAAACGAAAATGAAGCTTTGACATTCATGTATGATAAATTATTCTCTGTAAACTTTGCAAGAAAACAAAGGCTGAAGATGTGTTTAAGCTTAATGTTACAGAGAAGACGAGGAACAAAGAGCAAGCAACTCCTTAGGGAATAAAGGAAAGTGATATGCAAAGGAACATATATGTAAGGGAAGATAGATGCAAGGGAAGTAAATCAAGACCTTTCATTTGGTCCTAGTAGTTCGGTGAAGCTCCTCCTTATGCAAGCACATTTATCATTATTCAAATGACCACTGATGTTGTATTGCATGTGACCCCAGAACGGCTCCCTCACTGTAACTGTGTACATTCGCAGCATATTGGTATGATGTGTAATTTAATGATATAGCAAAATTCAATGTGCCCTGCTTTTCATTTTGCCTGACATAGCCACACTGAAGGTAGTCCATTACAAATCTAACAAGTCTAAATTCCTCAACACATACCCAAACTATTGAAGTTAACCTGCAATAGAAAAATTAAGGTCTGACACAATGCTATTAAAATTTTGGCCAGATGCAATGTAGTCTGAGTATACTCAAGAACATAAAAGCATTGTAGGTTAAAATTAACTTTTGCTTTTTAAATCTGATTAACAAACATATTTCTTTCTCTGTTGATCTATAGGCATATTGATCCCTACTGATAACAATAATGATATACACATATATATCTATATTGAGAGATTATACAAAACCACTACAAATAAATATCACTCTGCAACAATCAGCTAGACTTTAAGCTCACAAGCAAGAAGGAAATCTAACAGAGTCTAGAGATGCTTTTAAGAGTAACAATTATAGAACTGTGTAATACATTTTTAAGGACCACAGAAAATTATATTTCTGCATTTTGGTTAAATCTGAAAATACAAGACACTAGGAATTTCTCTAAGGCATTTCTAATAGCAGAAGAATATGGAAAGGTTTACATTTAAAAAAAAAGACATATTGTATTGCTTTTAAATGTAAAAGAAAAGCTACACAAGTATACACTGGCTTCTTTTTCACACTAGAAAAAAATTCTATGCAGGCACATTAGTTTTTCTAAATATGAGAAATTTGGCCTGCTATGACATTCAATAAAGTTTAGCTCTCTGCTTTTTTCAGTGAATTCCTTCTATATTGTGTTAGTATTGTAATACCCAGATTTTGTGGACATATGATGTTGATTTTGATAACAGTTTCCAAGATGCAAGTGTTGTGGTTGCAAGGTTTGGCATTAAATTTCCTTTTTTTGATTCAAAACAAATTTTCCAAGAACAACAGATCAACCAAACCTAAAAAGAATTTACTGTGGCAGAAGTGAAGCACATAATCAGGTGCATGACTGAATAACAGATCTAAAAGTTACCATTTTTTTCCTTTTGTCTTGTTCTGTGGGGGGTTCCTCATCTTCTGTAGCTTTGGGCTCTTCAAAATGAGACATTAACATGCAGCTAAAAATGGGAACAAGAACAATTTTAACATACATTATCATTAAAAAATATTTTAAAACACTTTTGAAAACACAGAACAGACATAAGAGTTTGCTTAAAGTCAGGCAATCTAATCACAAGTAATTTTTTCCCGAGAACACTGAATCTAATGAAGGCTGAATGCATGTTCTCTGTCACCTTTACCGATGTAACAATCTCAGTTATGCTTCATGTTTTAGCTTAAGCTGTGGGTTAAAATACATGTGTGCACATAGAAAACAGACTACATGGCTTTAAAAAATACAGAAAAACCTACTGTTCCTTACAAAAGATTTCCACTCTTTTTCAAGAAAATATCACACAAGCGCTCTATACAAAGTCAAAGTGGCTAAAGAGATACAAAGATTGCAAAGATGTCTCATGGCATTCATGTTTTTCTGTGAGATCTTTGACAAAAGAACCTGAAAACTATTAAGGACAGTGCTATTCTGCAATAAAATCTGCAAGACACTGAACAAAAGTATTAAACTCATTTTATACCTGCCTCAACTGGCAGGTACCCATATGTGAAAATAACAGCCATATTTTAACTTTTATTTTTGAAGTATAAAACCAGAAAATATGAAAAAAATCCAGTTTAAAAGTCAGAGATTTTCCTACCTGCTGAAATGGTTTGAATGGACTTTATAAAGACATTGATGAATGTTATCCTACAGAAAACATGCCTTTCATTCACTTTACATGTTCTAGGCTGAACCAATAGACAAATATTCACCCCTTTATCAAATATTTTCCCGGAATTCCTGCCTTAAAAAACAAAACTACTTAAAAAACACTCAGGTGATGACAACCCACCACCATGTATCACCTGTGATTTAAGACATGAAGGACACATAATTCACATATTACAAAGCACCAAGACAGATTGCTCATTTTCAGTCCTGCATTAACTGTGCATCCACTAGCATGTGAAATGCTCCATCAACTAAGATGAAGAATCCATTTTAATGTTACTTAAATGAAAAAAAAGTTGTGATTTTATGTGTTTTTATATGACTTTATATGAAAATGTTCAGACTTATTCTGTTTACATATTTAGTTTTCTATTAACATGTGTTTAGAGCTGTATGAAACACTTACTAAACAGCACGGCAAGCAGGGTAAGTACTAACACAGAAGCCATTTTTAATAAAGGGATTAGTTATTTTTAAATAATACAGCAAACTGCATATCTCCTCTGCTCACAAATGGCTGCTTGCATCTGAGTTTATTAAAGGAAAAGGAGACAAAACTGTCAATGTCAACATAGAAGACTGAATTAACTTTTTCAGACCATCATAAACTTTAGGTACCACAAAATTCCAAACACAAGGAGAAGAGAAAATAAAAGAAGAGATGGTGATAAAATTGGGAAAAATCTGAGTATTAGTGAAAAAAGTCTAGAGCAAGGGAATGTTTCCCTTCCCAGAAAATTTGAGGTTTGTAAAGCTCTCTCATAATTATCCCTACAGTGTGAAATATGAACTCGAGGAAATCTGACTATCCCTTTGTATTGTAAGACAGTGTAAACATTTCCATAACCTGATTAAAATCCAATATTAATCTAAAAAATGACAAGGCTTTTACTGCTTCCAAAATCTCACTGCTCTAACTACAACAGTTTCCTTAAAATTCCCGCTTAAATGTGTTCACTTAAACTGGTTAAGCTACTTAAGCCAGTGCCATTGCTTAACCTTTATAATCTTCCCTGTACACATTTATCCACTCTTCATCCTTCATTGGCTAAAGTTCTATAGTGTTTCAGCTTTGATCTTCCTGTGTTAAACACACACAATTTTATTTCCTGCACTACAATCATTAGCTAATATGATAATCACTGGACATCACATTATCTTTCTTCCGAACCAGTTTGGGCCTAAGCCATTCTTCTTTAGTCTGAAGAGAAGCAACAGTGCACATGATTTCGGATGACTGCTCTCACTTTTTTTCCAAATGATGTCAAAATATATTATGCAAAAGCCAAAATCTTTCAAACAGCTCTTTCAGAACCTGCCAACAAAAATATGTCTTTGGTTCAGTGTGACTACATTTTATGAAATAAAAACAATGCCCAGACTTTGGAAAAATAGTGGCAAGTTCTACAAGCCTTCAGGCTTACAATATGAAATGAACTAGGATAAAGTTTATTTATTTCTTGGTGAAAACTATTTTCAACAAGAGCTGGCAAAGCAACATGTTTAGAAATAGAAGGGCTCTGCAATGTTTTCTCTAACAGTAAACAAAACACAGTGCCAGACATTGTGCCTATTCCCAGACTTTGGAGACTTGCATCTTCTTTACTAAGAGTTTGGTGGAAGTACTTTGGCAAGAAATTCTTAGGCATAGTTCAGGCTCAGTGTGAGTGCGGACTGTTCTGAACACACAGTTGTGTGCATACTACTTGTTTTAAGTGGAGAAAAACTTAACAGACTGCATTTGGCTGTTCTGTGCCACCTAGTTTCAATGGCAGCAAACATCCCCTTAAGCAGTAAATTAATTAATTCAGATAGAGTCTGTTCAATCACCATGTAATGATCTGCAAGAAAATGCCTGATTCAGAGCATCAGTAAATTCTTCTACTAGCATGGTCTGTAAGAATATCCTGCAGAGCACCTGTTTTTAATGTCTTACAACTCTCCATTCTAAAAGTAAGTAATCATTACAGAGATAAAAATGGCATTAAGATGTCCATTCAAAAAGTATCTTACTATTCATTGGGTTGATTTTTCTTTCCCAGCTTTGATGGACTACAGCCAGTAACCAGGGAGCCATCAGGAGATGAATGAGTGTGGTGCTGGATGGCAGTGCACTCTGGACACTTCCAACATCCACATTCCTGCCACAAGCAAGCTCAAGCTCCTAGCTCGGGAAACTGTCTTTTGGGATATATCCTGTAGCAGTACATGTGATACCTGGAACAACTGGAGAACTCTTGTGGGATATACTTTTAAGTTCTGCAGGCTGTACACTAGGTAAACTCACATGAGGTTCAGTCACACTCAAAAGAAACTCTGAACTACCTCTGAGCAAGGGTGGTCCCTATCAATACACAAGCTTGTTGTAATGAAAGTTTAGATATAACAGCCAAGTTAGCAAAAAGCAAATCTAAGCATATGAATGCTTTAAGACATCATTTAGTAGGTAACTTAATGAACAATATAAAATGATACTGTCATTTTAAGACCTCTTTCCCCATTGCAAAGATTTTCTTTTAAGACCAAAGTTCTGTGTCTTCCTAAAACACTCACTCTTGAGAAAACAGATCTCTAACAAGCACGTATTAACTGCCTACATACTTTTAAAATAAAAATACTTCATATAAAACAATACTGCTACTGTTAAACCCAGTTTAAATTAGATTTTCCACTTACTCTTTGTATGTTCCTGTTTCAGAATCTTCAGTCATAACATCATTCAGTCCTTCAACTGAAATGTTGATGATACCACAAAATTTATCTTGGATAACACTGTAAAAGAAAAAAATTTATTTTGGATAACATTGGAAAAGAACAGGAAAGTGACTTAGCTAAAGGAACTGCACAGGAAATTTGCTCAATTGTAGAGTACATTTACTGAGAGGTATTTTCCTTGCTTACTGCTTAGCTGAGCATGCTATCAAGCAACTAATTCAGTATTTTTTTTATTAGAAAAAGGCTTCCAAATATACAAGAAACATTATTTTTAAATATAACAGAACTTAGTATGCCACTGAAAACCTAAAAGTTGTTGCAGATGAACAGAAAGTAATATATATTAGTAATGTCCTTGACATTAGGAGTCAAGAACTTTAGGAGTGAAGGGCATGCTCCTGCCAGCCAGGGAAGAGAGTAGTAGCTTCTATTCCCAACACATTTACACCTTTTCTACCATCATGATTCAATGCAGCAACCTACACAACCCCTTGAGCAATGGCTGCTTGTAAAGAAGGTACACTCCCTTACTTACCTGTATTTCTTCACCCTCCTAGGTAGCCAGCTCCCCAGAGTGGATGGAAAAACCCTGCAACCAGTTCTGCAAGAATGTGACTTTCCTGACTGTCAGGAGAGACTATGACAGGATTTATCTGTTTAAACACAGACACCTTCTATCTTTTGACACATAAGGCTATTTAAGACTAATGCAAAGGGCTGGTAGATACCACTTTGTAGTTAAAAGGCACAAGTACCTTTACTCAGCATGACCTGAGGGCTTGATTAGATAGGCCCACAATGCTCAAAATTACACTGAACACATTTACATTTGCCCCTGCCTTGAGAAAGATATGCCTGTAGGGTAAGGGCAGAGAAACATAATCTTCCCATGATGGATAAAGCAGCGGACACCAGCTCCTAGTTAACAGAGAGCTAGCAGCCAGCTGCTGCTTCTGCTCCATTTCCTGCTGCCACCGTGGATCTAATGGCAGAGACATGCTATTGTAGAACACGGGTTCTTGGACTCCTACTCCATGAACTGCAGAAGCATGAAGACAAACTGCAAGTGAAAAGATGTTAATCTCAGGAATACCTCTAGCTACACAGAGCAAAGAAAGAGAAAGGACCTAAATGGTGATCATGAACTACAACCCTTTTCCTGGGACTGCCACTCACTGAAACACCTGATTGCTCCCTGTTTGGAATTTCAGGCTTAAGATGCTGCTGATGCTGCTCCCTACGACGCAGATGCAGAAGCAGACACATTCCACTTATTTACGGGCACTGAACATGAACTTCATATATTGTACTTTGATTGTAGTTGATCATTGTTTTAACACAGACAAATCTATTCCCTAATATTCTTTCATTTCCTTTTCTTATTTGGGGTGAAAACTGAAGACATGGATGAACTGTAGCCCCTTACACAATAGCAACTGCTTTTGAAAAACTTCTTATCAGACACACAATAAAATTTTACACATATGATGAATAGTTAAATAGCAATAGATACCTTGGAAAAAATGCTTATCAAAGTAGAGTACTAAGCATAGAAAATATTTCTTTTATGTTTGTTTTGATAAAACTTTCTTTCATAGGGATTAGCTTTTGTTCTCGTTTTAAAATTCAGCTACTGTTGTATGCCAGAATCTGAGGTGTATTTTGTATCATCAGTCTTGAAACTCTTGAATTCCACAAAATCAAAACTGACATGATTTTAACTACCTGATTGCCAGCTATGCGTTTCAAAAGACATTTATTCCTTTGCCAAAAGGCTTTCCCATCACATTCAGAAGAGCAAAACATTACATGCTGTGAGACTGAATCTCTGTGAGGTTCTGCAGACAGCAAGCAAACAACCTACTGACCTCACAGCACAGCTGAGAGAGTCAACAGTGCCTCAGTCACCTGCACAATGAGCCCTCCGAGACAGAGCAGGTCTCTTCACCAAGTCAAAGGTCCTGCCTAGCACACCTCCATTAAGACTCTTTTGCCTCTTATTTTTGAAACACATCTCTAGGGAAATGCCATTAACACAGTTAATTTTCCAACAAGCTGCCCTCAGATTCATGTCAATAGTAAACAGGGAGCATTCAACAGATAACAAATGTGACCACTTTGAGCCCTGGAGAAAGTAAACTATGCCCTGTTCTTACGCACTATTTAATTAATAATACAGGATGTCATCCAATACCTGTATTATTTCTTCCTTCCAAGCTGCATGAATCCCAGAATGGTTTGGGTTGAAAGCAACTACAAAGATCACCTGGTTCTGACCCTGCTGCCATAGGCAGGTCACCTTCCAATGGACCAGGCTGCTCAAAGCCCCATCCAACCTGGCCTCAAACACTTTCAGGGATGGAGCATCCACAGCTTCTCTGAGCAACCCAGTGCCTCATCACCCTCGCAGTAAGGAACTTCTTCCCAAAATCTAATCAAAACCTACTCTCAGTTTTAAGCCATTCCCACTTGTCCTCTATCACTACAGTTTCTGATGAACAGTCCCTCTCTGGCTTCCCTGCAGACCCCTTTGGAGACTGGAAGGTTGAAATCAGGTCTCCACACAACATTCTCTTCTCTAGGCTGAACAGCCACAGCTTTCTCAGCCTGTCTTCATAGGGGAAGTGCTCCACTCCTCTTATGAACCTTGTGGCCTCTAGACTTGCTCCTGGACTATCAGGTCCTTCTTACATTGAGGGCCCCAGAGCAGCACACTCCAATTAGGGTCTCATCAGCACAGAGCAGCAAAAATATTGCTCTTGATAGTTACTATAAAAGCTCATAGGGAAATCATTAATTTCTTGGAAAGAATATTCCTACTTTATGACATAAATGAGAAATAGTATTTCACTTCTTTAGTGGAAGATTCATAAAGGCGTTTTGGGGGTTTTTTTAAGGAGAAAAAAAGAATGCAGAACACCTTTCAAAATGTAATCTGCCTGCAGCTTTCAGTAAATATAATACCTTTTCTTTTCTCTCCTTTTTTCTCCCCTTTAAATGGGACATACAGTTTCTTTCTACCAAAGACCCACTGAAATGTTTACCAAGTATGGAGCTATTAAACAGTGCAACTGTTTCTAGAAAACAAGACAAATGCTGGTGAAAAATAAAGATACCACAGACTCACGCTTTAAAAAAAGAAACTTCAAAGTTCAGTGGCAATATAAAATGCATCGGACTTATTTTAATAGATGAGAAAGAATGCCATGCCACTCAAAGTAATACCTTTTCAAAGAGACTCAAATTAGCCTGCTTATTTCAAGAAATAATTAGAGAAGTTATATGAGCAGATTCAAAGAAGACAAATGATGCATTCAGATGAATTTTCAGACCAGAACAATTAATATACTGTTATTAAAATCTTCATACTAAAATCTTAAACCTGGGGGAAGGCACCATTTAAGCAGTTCCCCCACTGAATTGCATACAATCCAGATTAGCAATGAAACAAACAAAAGCATCAGGCTAAAACTGTTTTTATGTCTACCAAGTCTTCTTCAATTATTGGGACAAAAACTGTTTTGGTATGTAGCAAAAGACCCACAACTGGGACCTAAAATACTTCATAATCCAGTTTCAAAGATATAATGACTACTTTTTTTTTTAATTACAGAAATGTTCTTTTATGTTGCCCGTTAATAAAATTCACCTTAGCAATACAAAACAAAATTTAGCATTCAGGCAGCTTCCATAAGAATAATCTCAAAACTTTTATTTCAAAGTTGCATAAGTTTTTAGATAAAAGAATAAAAGCTTTGCAAAGCACAGAACAGACTCCATCTGTTCTGAAAATAAAAGACAGTTTGGTTTTTTTTCATTCTGTCTATAATTTCTAATGCACACAGCTATCTATATAACTTATTATCCCGAGGTTTCATGTGAAAATTCATAATTTTTATTTCACTTGTATAGCCAACTAGTGGACAAAGCTCTATCATCATGCACCCCATATCTACTTTGCATATCCCTCAGAGGAGAAAAAAACCTGTATAAGAAAAAATACTTTTTCAGAGATAAAAAAGATAAAACATTTTCTGCTTTTCTGCATTCGCCAGAATGATGCAAACACCAAGAAGAGTTTGATTTCATATCTTTACTAGTTTACATATTGAGAAAGCTTAATTAATTCTTTTTTCTTATCTCATTAGCCAAGGAAAGAGGTGGAATGGGACAAGCAGATATTACTCTGCACATACTGTAAGTGATGTAAGTGATTGTTACACACCCCCCACCCCTTAGGACCTGCACAGTTCTAGGGAGCTCCTAAAGCAGTGAAGTAGCAGCTAAGACAGTATTTCCAGGGAGTCCTATGAGTGACCATAAACCAGATCTTCATGAAGCACCACTTTGCTTCACAAGGGCAGGCAGGCTTCACTAAGGCTTCTAATTATTCCCTAATGACTTTAGTTGATATATGAACTACATGTGTACATGAAAGGGTTGGTTTCCCCATGTGAACATTTAAATACAAAAGATACTGACTGCTAAAGAAAGGCATTTCCCTCACAACTGCATAATAAATCTCTCAGTGCCTTGTTAGTCTAATCCCTGTGTTGGCAAGCTGGTTATCTGAGGATGTCTCCACTCCAAAGGATGGCTTTCAATGGCTCCAACTCTCTGCTGCACAAACAGCTGTGACACCAGTTTCCTTTCATGTTCCACCACTACAGATGGTGAGACGAAGACCTGGCAAACAACTCCCCCAGCAGCTTGTCAGTGACAAAGATGAACCTACAGAGAGAAGCTCTCATGCCTTTCTGTAAAGAGCAGCTGTGGAAACCAGAGCCTAAAATAACAGAGCTGTTCCCTGCCAGATTTCTTTGAGAATTGAGAATTAGGTTTATTCAGTTTTTAACCTTTGTGTACTACCAAAACTCCTCTGTAAAATATTTATCACAACGAATTATGGAGAGACAGAAGGTAACAAAAATGGGTTAAAAAGGAAGAGGTTGCAGTGGATTAGCCTCTGGAAAAAAGTGCATAACTTACAGTCAGTGTTTTCCCTTCTTAAAAGTATTTGCCCATTATATTTAACATCTGATCTTAAGTTAGAAAATAATTTTAAAACATAGTTTCTACTCAAGCAATACTGAACAGTTTAAGCTTTTGTCCAAGAAGCTGAATTGTGTGTTTCCTAGAAGTATTTGATCTATGATACCATGAATTATAGTCAAATACAGTATTATTTCATTACACTAATAACAAACAATGAAGTCATACTTGCACTTTCACACCCATTCAGTGCAGTCAAGATTTCTATATGTTCTGGTAGCAGATAATAGATTTTTCCCTGCTGGAAAAGAACTGCAGATGGACAAACAGGATGATGGAGACCTGCACAGCCCGGATACACGCACCAGGAAAGAAAGGGGAGAGAACAAGAATGCTGAGAGCAGCTCTGGCTCAGCTGCAAAATGCAACAGACTCCGGGCTGAAGCCTGGAACAGCAACATACGTCTACATAATTTAAATCAACACCATGGAGGAAAGTCTATCAAAGCATTGTTCCCCACTTTTCCTTCAGGAAAATGGTCTAGCTGTGTAACTTATAAACATGGCTGAAATCTCTAGGGCACAGGCCTGTACAAGAAAAACAGTATCAAAGTCCCATTGGTTGAAAATTTTACAACATTGGACTATTTGGCACGTAGTTTTATGACATTTAATTCCAGAATAAAGTTTGAATTATTAAAGTAATAGAAAAACAAAAATCCCAGAAATTCAGGCTAAAAATAAAGCTACAGCATATCTGACAACAACACAACTCCAACATTTGAAATAGAAATAAAAAGTTATATGAAAACTAAAAAAGAAAATATCCCTAGTTTGAAGATGAAGCTTTAACTAAGAACACATATCTTGACCAGACACCTCCAAATATAAACCACATATATAAATGCCTTCAGCCATTAATTCAGCAGTATGTATTTACAGTGTAGTGTATTTCTTCAATATGCACCTCTTATCTAGCTAAAGTCCCTAAAAATATTACTACATAGATAACATAAATGATGATCTTTTATTGACAATAATTAACCAGCTCTATTACCTTAGAAAGAATAAATCTGGTCATTACACTTGGTAAATTGCAACAGCAATTTTGCTTTTCTTAACTCCAATTTGGGATATTTCATAAAACAATACCGATACACACTAATAAAAAAGTCACTTTAATATTTTCATTATACAGACTGCACACGCAACTTTGTATATTACAATATGCTACAGGTATGAATAGAATTTGTATAGTTTGAAATTTTTCTCTTTACTTTTTTTTACTTTTTACTCTTTTACTCAAGAGTTTGAACATGCTAACTGTAAATGTGCTTTATTCCTTGTGCTTTATTTAATAGAGGAAGAGTAAAAACTCTATTACAATAAACACATGAAACTCTCTTTTCCGATTCCCCAATATTTCTTGGCTTTGTGATCCCATCATTACATCATTAAGTATGGCAAAATAAATTAAAGTGCACTTTATACTGCATGTATACTTGAGCATAGGTGAATGATTACTACAAATAGGGACTGAGATTAATAAGCTTATCCATGTTAGATTGAAATGACATAATGAAATGATCAACAAATTTCAAAACATTCAGTAAGCAAATGTTGATGCAGAACCCAAATTGTGCCATTTTCCACAGTCCTATTAAGCGGTTGATTTTAATTGGTGGAGGTTTTTTACAGAATTGAGTTCTTGATTTCTTGACCTTTCATAACCCTGTTAACACCAAATCAAACGAGACAAATTACAATGATGAATGTTCGAACAAGATGACCTGTGCCTGACTTTCTGATACTGTTCGCTTGAGCAGCCTTATTTGGTCCAGTTCTGAATGTTCCACTGATTTCCGAGTTAGAGACTGAACTGAGTCAGTTATGTTGTATCTGCCAGGCTGATAAAAGCCATAATATTCTATACTCTTTTCCCCTGAGTTTTCCAACACCTTTAGTTTTTGTCTAAACTGAATAATTATACAGGTTAAGAACAGGATAACAGCACAAGCCAGAATGAAAAAGGCTAGTAAAATATCAAAAGCTTGATTCAGCTTTTCAACCTGTTGTGTACAAATCAGGCTTGTTTTTAATGATACAGGAGCAGGGTCAGTTGTAAACAACCATTCTTCTTCTACATTTCTATTAGTAGGTGTAATTTCTGCTGGTATTTGAACTGGTGATGTTGATAACACTGCAGCTGCCTGTGATGGCACTTCAACAGCATATTCCTGGTAAGTCAATGGGGTAGAAGATGTAGCTGTAGCTCCCTCCCAGAAAGCAATATACTTGGTTTCTGCAGTGACAAACTGTTGCAATGTGTTGTGCCTGTTCCCTTTATGCCAGGCCATCAGCAGAGTGGTAGTGCTGTGATGCACCCTGACAGATCCCAGACCTGGGGCAGAGCCTGGGCTGGCAGTTGGGCCAATGCAGTTTGAAAACCAAGCCCATTTCATATAATGCAAAGGTCTACCACGCATACTCTCAGGATGCTGACAGTGTATTTTTGCAGAAACAGAAGATGATGCTAGCCAATTAAGTAATGCAAGCATTCTGCAGCTGCAGTTCCAAGGATTAGAATGTACCTGCAGATGAGTTAAAGACACTAAGGGCTTGAGCACTTCAGGTTGTAACTCTGTGATATTATTAAATGCTAAATTGAGTACTTTGAGTGACTTCCCCATTTTTTCAAAGGTACCATTGCCAATACTAGCTATATTATTTCTGTCTAGCTGTAAATACATTAAATTGTTCAATAAGATAAAAGTACTGGAATTTATATTTTCTAAATCATTATAACTTAAGATTAGCTGGCTAAGGTTGTTTAATCCAAAAAATCCATTTACAGCAACACATTTTAGCTTGACATTTTTCAAAGACAGATATTTAAGCTTATTAAGTCCCTTAAATGCAAAAGGCTGAATTGATCCAATGGGATTGTGAGACAAAGAAAGTCTTTCAAGATTTTTGAGCCTTCCAATAGCATTTGATGGCACAAGTGGTAAGTTGTTACCTTCAAGAAATAAATATGCAAGATTTTCAAGATGATGAAATGCTGCATCTGATATCCGTGAAATCTTATTATTTGCTAGGTTTAGTGTTTGGAGACTTATCATTCCCCAGAAAGTCCCACTTCCAAGGACACTGAGACGATTTCTTTGAAGTGTTAAATATCTAACAGAAAGAAGATCACTAAATAATCCTCTGGGAAGAAAAGCTATTTGATTGTTCTGAAGGTATAAACAATGAAGATTGGAAAGGCCTTCAAAGATTCCTGGATCCAGGCGTTTAATATGATTGCTATTTAGATGCAAGTAGCAGAGTTTGGTGAGTTCCACAAAAGCTTTTGGGTGTACATACGAAATACTGGAATTATCCATGTAGAGTGCAGCAAGCTTCAGAAAGCCTCTTAGATCATTCGGAGTGACATGTGATATATTATTCCCACTGAGGTAAACAACAATTGTTGTTTTAGGAAGGTTCCAAGGGATGCTCGAAAGCCCTGCATTACGACAGCTAACTTGTCTCCCTGTGCAGAGCTGACAAGCAGATGGACAGCCAAAAGCCTCCTTCGGAAGCAGCAACAAAAGAAAACAATTAAATATATACAGGAATGCTCCCGGGCAGGGTGAAGAACTTTGCAGAACACACATATCCCTGTCTTTGGCCTTCTTACTCCTCTCTGACTTCACTAGTAGAGATAAAAAGAAGTATATAAATATTAATTCAAATATATTTATTACATATTTTAATTATTAATAATTATTTGAATCTATGTGTACAGTCTTAAAAATATTAGCATTACTCTCAAAATTGGTATTTTATATATTATTCTTTCATGCCAAAGAAGCAGTTTAGAACTCCAACTTACTAACTGGACTTCACTGCAAAATATTTTTCTAAGTAAATGGACAATTACATAAATATACCACTAACACAGCCAGAAAATATTTAACTGGCTGTAGAATAAAAGTATCTAAGCTGCCAAAATAACAGCTTCTACTAATTTAAAAATGCTATATATTCTTATATATAAGAATAGTTAACCATCACTAAGAAATGTTTCAAAAGCATTCAAGTAGAAATGCCAACTGTAAACAAGTTACATTTTACTGGCAGATCACTTACAATTTGCATTTTACTTTTATAAAGCTGAGTTACATTTAAAATAAATAGAAGCATTTCCTTACCCCAAATCTGAAGTTCATTATTTCCGTTATTTTGCTGTTTGCAGTCCACTAGACTATGTTATAAGCTGACCAACTACATTCCTCTGTGAAACCTTTGTAAAGGCAGTATTGCTGTGTACTACAGCACTCACATTTTTGCCCCAGGGTTTGCAACAGTTTGCTCAGGAAACTAAGAAAGAAGTGCCTGAAGTCAGGTTGCCATGGATACAGGAAACCCTGGGACAGGAAGCCATTTTATCTGTGCTTCAGAAGTATTGTTAGAAAGGAAATCTCAATGATTTGTTTCTAGAAAACCAAGAACTATCTTAGTCTGTAACTGCTGGGTTTTGTGGTTTGGGGTTTTGTTTTTTGTTCTTTTTCTGATTTTTTTTTTAATCCACTGATTTAAGCAGGGGAGCTTAAAAGAGTTTTATCTAAGGTCTAACTTTCAGAATAAAGCACAACTACTTGTAACAGCACTATTGCATTACCTGTAACTCCCTTATCTTTCAGCCGGAATCAGAAATGCTTTATCAAACTGGTAGCAACACTTAACACTGTTCACTGTCTACAGAGCCAACCTGCTGCCACATGCATACAACTTCCAGTGGTCTGGCTGAGAGGGAAAAGAAACACACTCAGGAGGGAAGAGCTCAGCGTTTCCTGCCCTCTGACAAGGCACAACCTGCCAGCAATCCCAGAGAAACCTGTGAAGTCTTAGGACATGAGCCCCACATGATGCAGCACTAAGCTGCAATTTACTTGTATTTCTGACCTGACCCAAGCACTTTGTTAAGTCTCACTTTAGGAACCCTTCTTAAACCAAATTTATCCACAGAGGACTATGAGATGGTTTCCGGCTCTGAGAGCCACACTTTTCATGCACAGCTTTCATTTCCCGCAGTGTCCCCTGTGCAGAAAAACACTACATGGGCTATAAATATCCCTCTTGCTTAAGGACTGGAGATTACACCCTCAGTTTACCATCACAGCGATATACGTGCAAAGCTCAGTCACATCATCAAAGGGGGAAAGGGGAGATTAAGACTACAAATAGCAACGTAACTAAAACCCCATTATTTTACTGCAATGAGACCTTCTGCTCAGCAAAAGAAAGATGACAAAGCCCATCAGTAGCCAGGGCCAAAAAAGAGGCGTAACAGCAGGAGAATCAAGTCCCTTCAGCTACAGTGATCTCACACAGGAAGCGTGAGCTCACGTAAGGGGTGAAATGTAACCCAAATGTCTTTGTCTATATAATACAATCTGAAATGCAGGACACACATGAGAAAGGGAAGCAGAATAGACAAGTGCACGCTTTTGAAGAAGCTTACTTCCAAATCCTAGTCTAAAATAAGAAATAAGTAAGTAAAATTGGTCCGTGGGCCATTTTAGACAAAGTCTGTATCACTTACAACCCAGAATTAGAACTGCATTTGTTTCTTTTTTTCTGACACCAATAGATCAATAGCAAAACAAATTCTTCTTCAGATTTACATGTTTATTTTCACACTTATATTTTTTCACAGTATTTAACATAATTGTTGACATCAAGTAAAATTAAATCTCATGTCATTTACTTAAAGGGAAAATACTGTAGAGTCCACAGGAGGATTGGTGAAGTATCCTGGATGGGGGACAGAACAGTAAGAGTAACGGAAAAAGATTATCAATAGAGTCAGATGAGGGGAAAATCAGAGACTGCCAAAAAATCTAAAGTGATTTCAAACAGGAAATTATCCTCTACCTAGACTTCACTGCCTATAATCTCTTTATATGGAAACCTATATGTATAAAAAAACCACAAACAAAAAAAAATATATTATATTCTTCCAAGGTATGCTGCATGAAACAACCCTTTATAGCTACAAGAAGTAACTCAAATTTAAAAGAAAAAAAGTTTCAAAAGGCAAATGTTCATAGAGTTCTCTTTCGGCAAAATGTAATAAGCAACACATTTTGAAAAACTGAAGGAATTAATGAAGCTCTATGGTATATCAGCATGAAAATTTAGAGGAACCAGTGACCAGATAAAAGAAAACTGATGACCAGTAACTGGCTAAATATCTCTGTGGTCTTGTACTGAAAGTACTTTATGAATATTCACAAAATTTTTGCTTCAACCCTAGCTCCACTGTGATTCAGACCACACTGAGGACTCTTCTCATAGTTGAATCCCATGCTGAAAACGGGAATAAAAATCTTAATACACATCATGGCTCCTCCTATTCTGCACTAGGAAATCTAGAGAAGTCATGCTTTACCCTTTGTCAATACTGCACTCAAAGGCCTGCAGATCTGATTGCAATGTAATTTAGAGTTATTATTTCATTAATACTACATGTATCTGAAAGCAGTATCTGTTAAGAACAAGGTGCAAAATTATGTCACATGACTGACACAATTTCAGGGAAAACCATAAAAAAACCTGGGTGGGATACATGTGTAACTTGGATCAGCATTTCTTAAAGCAGCTCATGCTTAAACAATAAAATCAATTATTTTTTTAAAACTGTATGAAAAAACCCAGGAAACACTAACAAGCTTAGGCTGCTCTCATATTTCATTCACTTTAAATTTTCGTCTGCAGACAGAGAACTTCTAGGTTTTTACCTGAATACAGCTTCACATGGTAATAGAGAAAATTATTTTTGAACCCACCAGTGAATTCTATCTTAATATACTAATACTGAAGTTACTAATGCTATTGGCTTTTTAACATTAAAATCTAGTTCAGCTATGACTCTTTGTAAATACAAGCATGAAGCCTGAGTAACAGCAATTTGTCAAATTGTGCATAAAATGACAGGTCAAAGTAATTGAAAGAACATACAAGAACTTCACCCTTGTTACATTAAAAACAATATAACAAATATTAGGTGGCACAAACTAGTCATCCAAATCCCACTTATGTACAGCAGAAAACATGCAAGAATTTCAAAAACAGGGTCTAAAATCAATTTTTGAAAAGGGATTTCATTCTCATAATCACTACAAAATTCTGTTAAAGCTCACAAATGAGGACAAACAATTTTTAGAACTGAAATTATTCTTTTAAGCTTTTAAGAGTGAAACTATTTATTGCCCTCCCATTATGTATTTAGCAACCATCTGCTCTAGCAGGGCTTCCTTCCTTCTACTTTTATTCTCCAAAAGTAAACTATTGTAAAACTTTATTTTTTCAAATCCGTACTTCCTTCTGCCCACATAATCTCTAGATATGACCCCAAATCAAAGCAATTCAGAAACTAAACTACTGCTTAGGTAGCACAGACATCAACATTTAATTAACATCCAGTAGGCAGGTGAACTGCTGACACCTTACTAACTTAACAGATCCCAAAACACTTTTCTGTTTTTCTCATTATCTAGTTTACCTAAACATTTCTGATTGTCTCAAATATTGCAGATTCCTTCTAGTATTTAATATTTCTGTTTCAGTAAGACTCCTGACTTGCTGCTTCATTCACCAAAAATTTCTCTCTTCCACAGCGTGAAAATGACAAAATTATTTTTCCTATTGAGGATATGAAAATAAGTTTCCATTCCATAAACCTAATTTGACCTTAGACTCTAGTAAAATAATATGACAGAAAGCCCTTGTGAAACCAAAATCTCACTTTGAGAAATTAGTTTCTTCTCTTTACTCAGAAATCTAAGTCTTCTATGGAGCAACCACTAAGTTTGTGAACAAAACAGTAATATAAAAAAGGTTGGCCATGAATGTAACACGCAGATGTGATATACTGATAGTAACACTGTAGCTTTACCCTTTATTTTCACTGCAATACTTAGCAATTCTGTTCTAACTACAAAAGCATCAATGTACTCAATATGAATGCAATTCAAACCAAAAGGTTCAAAGAACTCAATTTCCCAAATTTCAACTTCTAGAAATTTAATCTAAACTAAACGCAATTCCAAAACCACACTCTGCCTGCTAGTTTAGGAGACAGGATGGGCATACATTTGGCATTAACAACTGATAGCTCCAAATATTCAACAGAGGAAACCTCAACAGTTCCTAACAACTACCACAGAGAATGCCCACACACAAAATACAAAAGCTATTTCTTAAAAATATATGCTTTCTTTACACTTGGGCATTTTTTTAATATCAAAACCTGATGTTTTGTTTCAAACTCACTTTGTCATTAAATTATTTGAATATGAAACATTCTTTTTCAAGACAGTACTTATTTGCAGAAGGTCTTGTAGTGACATGGGTTGTGGTGTTTATCACTCCTGGTATCTTATCATAATAGTCTGGCACTGTTAAAGAAAGCCACTGAAAAATCTCAGCTACTCTCTGTCAGTCTCAAATTTCACAGAGTACAGCACAGAGAGATAAACAGATGTACCAAACAGCTGAAAAAAACACAGGTGCAAAACCAGCTGTAAATCTGTGGTTTGGGTTTGGGATTTTCTTTTACTTTTGTTACAATCTTCTGATATTTACACATTTTTAGTAATATGCTATATTTCAGTCACTACTTATTCAGTATCTAATTTGCAAACATGTAAACCATACATTGCAGAGTTTGAAGGAAGCTAGTTACTCTGTTACTTTTGCTTTTATATAATTAAAATCTGACATTTCAGGGTAAATCATAATTAGAACAGTTTTAGCAAAGACTTCTGAAATATTTTATATAGGCCATAAACAAAAACAAAATAGCAGCAGCAACCAAACCCTTCTGACTGCTGTTTATTTTTTTGCAGCAGTTTAGCTGCAATTAGTGACATGATTTCTTGCTATCACTTGGTACAGTTTTCCTTGAAATCAAGACTTAAGGTTCTTAGGGAAACAGGTAATATGCTCCTGACCAGTCCACTACCTATCAAGTGTAGGAGAAAAATTGATGAAGACTGTGAAAAGGAAAGTTTAATGAGTGCATCCGTTTGGCAATGTCATAATGTGACACACAATTAAAGAAGTTGGCAGTGCTCTGTGTAACCTTCTGAATTATGCAGACTCTGATAGTCAGACTAAGACCAAAGCCACATTTTTCACTCTTCTCATTAAAATTGCACTGTTACCTGTCAGGCAAGCTAAATAAATCCAAGGCCAAACACTGATGACAACTGCAAAATCATAATTTAAAGAGATCCTTTAAATGCTAATAGTCTATTAGAGGCATGGGTAAGCGTTCCTTTAACTAGAGGGATTAAAAAATGGAGGGGAAGATAAAATAGCTTCAGAGTATCATCCCTATAAAGAAAGGAGGATGTACAAGTAATTATGCAAGAAATTCTGACTTTATAAATGAGGACATAACTATCCTGAGGAGAACATGATATTTTATTAGGCACTTTCTTGCCATTTAACTAACACTACATGTAGACAACTTTTTGAGAGGGAAATTAAAATTTCTAACTAAATAATTTTAATAAATGACAGAGGCAAAGCTCTATAATAATCTAATGAAAATTATAATTGCATACTGTAAGTGCTTACACTCACAAAATGCCAATTATCTAACTAGCAGAACTCATACTGGCTGACATATCAGACTTGATACACAGTGAGGAAAAGCTGACATTTATTTACATAATGATTACAAACCTGGGGAAGCTCTTAACCCCTTCCCCACTATACATAAACACACTTAACTCAAAGGGGTAAAATGAAAACTACTCATGTACCAGAAACTAAAATGAAGAAAGATAAATTAAATTTAAGCTCAGTAAAGTCTCCTCTACTTTAGAATGGTACCACTCTGCACAGGTAGTTCCACCAAAATTAGCCTATCCTCAAGGACCACATTTTGTGGCCTGTTTTGGAAAGCACTGACTTTCAGTAAGAGTAAACATAGCAGTCTCCCATTCAAGAGTGACAGACATAGCATTTTGTGGCCTCTTTTGGAAAGCACTGACTTTCAGTAAGAGTAAACATAGTCTCCCATTCAAGAGTGACAGACATAGTGGAATAACATTCACCTGCAGAAGGGGAGCACTTAGCTTTCAAAATGGTGTCAAATGCTATGTGTGGGTACACCCCAAACAAGGCTGATCAGACACTATAATCCTTCCAAAATCTGTTTCCATTTCCTTATTAGAGAATAAATGTTCCTATCACTCACTCTTTAGCATCTTTCAGTATTGTCTGTGCTCCACTAAAATACACACAAGTGTAGGAATAAAAAAGACATGTACTTTGCTAAATAAATCATTAAAAGCTTTCAATATCACCAAAGAAGGACATTCCAAAACACTGTAATACTGTTATTATACTGCAATAAGCAAGCTAATTATTTCCACATAGATAGATAGATAGATAGATATGAGTAGGAGAAGGGGCCATAGTACTGTTTTAGCCACTCTGGCATCAGGAACTACAAAGGATACTGAAGAGCTCAAAATGCAGAACCCCAGATAGTGGTGGAGGCCCATACATTTTCCACAACAAATAAGAGGAAGAATGCTGCTACTGACCATATTCACTAGGCACTACTTTAGGGACCAAGGGCACATCGAATAAAACTCAACTCAGGCTTGAAGAGTAGCTGTATGCTCACAAACAAGTCATTAAGGTTGTAGACAAGCACAAATATGACTGAATACAACAGTAAGAAAATCACAGCATTTGTGAATTTACTCATCCAGGCTGCTGTCACACCTCATGTCTCACACTCTAACTCAAATACAATTTTCCTCCAAAAAAACTTCAAGTCCTTGCATGTTCTTCAAAAAGCCATTCCTGTTAGAGCTACTGTGTGTCTGTGCACATTTTCCTCATGTACTGAACATGGAGGCACCCACTCTACAAGTGCCTAACATCCTTACAGCCTCAAGTGTTACTGGTCCACGCTGTTATATACAACAGTTTAAAGACAGACGTCTTCAACCTATTTTATGACATAGTTTTTTAATAAATTAATGAAAATGCACGTGGATGGATGAGTGATAAACAGACAGTAAGAATACAAAATACAGATAATATTGCCAACGCATGTATCTGTCAAACACCAAAAAACATGCTAACATTAACTGACTGCGCTTGGATAGCAGAAGCAGACAATTACATAGCATTTAATTTGGGCAAACCCCTAAGTAATACCAGGAAATTACTGTTCCGTGAAAAGGTGCTGCAACACACTAATCAGGAAAGCAGCAGTTATTGTTCTTTTTTAATATGAATTTCTAACCACTAACACAATGTGCAGCTGTGGAAAGATAAACAGGATGCTAGACTGAAGGACATGCATATATTATTAATACACAGCACTACTGTTGATACCAAAAGTATGCCATTACGTCTATCTCTGGATGGTACTGCCTAGATGAGAAAATCAGAGTGGCTAACAATTTGTCACTTCATAACCTGCTTGGTCAAACTAGTCACCCCAAGAGCCACTGTGAACAACTGCTCTGTAGTGAACCCTGTCTTACCTGCTCTAAAGTCCTTCACTCTTGACACTGTCAAAGGTGCTGTACTTGAAACAGAAAATGATTTGTGTCCAAACTGGTTTTAAATTAATAATGACAGAACGTTTTACCTTCCCCTAAAATGCAGAAAGTCCAGAGTTCCACATATTTGTAATTATAAACCTGATCACTAACTAGAGAAACAATTACAATCAATGAAATAATACTATAGAGTTTACACAGAGAATAAAAATTATCACTGTTTAAAGCTTTCCCCATCATTTGATCCATAAAACAACTCAGAGGGAAGAATGAGAATACATGTTAGCTTCATTTTTTCCCCCACTATTTTTGTCTACTACCTCTCTTTCCTCTCTAAAATAAAACAGTACTTCAGCTATAGGCTAGAGAAAGCGACTGGCAAAAGGAAAAAAATTCTCAGAAAGTGTTAGACACAGCACAGATGCCTGCTTTCCTTTCAGCAGAACCTTGAAAATCTGAGCTTGCTACTGGCAACAATCCTGACCACCACAGAGCAGCAAGCTGAGGGAAGAATCACACCCTCACCTTGCCCTTCCCAAGACAGCCCATCAGCCATCCACATAGGACAAAATTCTGTTCTGCCTCTGCAGTTGAGAAATTCTGAACTTACCTTGGATATCCAAAGTAAAATCTAATCAGGAAACTGGTTAGCAAGGCATTCCAACAGGAAAAATTACTTTAGCTTTTCTTGAAAACACATAAATCCAAACATTTTGTTTACATACTGTATTTAATTTAAAACTTATTTTTGTTTCAACTGTGCAAATTACTTGCACAAGAAACCTGCAGATACAGGATGCAGCAATCACATGTAGTGTAATCCCTGAGATACAGCAAAACCAAAGTGGCTCACATTGTTCTAGTAAAAGGAACAATCAATTGACAGAATCCATTTCACACACTCTGTCTACAGCTAAGTTTGGCAGTATTATTGTGTAAGTGAATTTTTCATAGCTTTGACATGAATATGTCCACTAAAGAGAGACTTTTTATTTGAGAAGCGGCTTTCTTAAATGATATGGGTAACTGAAAAATAAAACTGTCATTTGCAGAAGGTTTTATTAAGTTAAGGACTGCCAGAAATAATTGGCTTTTACAGCAGGAAATCTGGAGCAGCTGAACATAGTTCAAAATAACATGGTTATCTAAAGGAATTTACTTTTTTCCTTCCTCTCTTTAACAGAAACTTCACAGGAAGACAGATGTAGTTCAGCACCTTAAATTTTAGCTAACACCTCCTTAAAAACATTTCAAATATACTTATAAACAATATAATACTGTTACATTTACTGGGGAAAACCTTTTAAAAC
The DNA here is from genome assembly GCF_014805655.1 of Passer montanus. Lineage (NCBI taxonomy): Eukaryota > Metazoa > Chordata > Aves > Passeriformes > Passeridae > Passer > Passer montanus. Next base: position 10,180,932 of record NW_024366815.1, on the reverse strand, counting down.
AGCTGCTTGGTTCACCTTTAGCTAGATGGTCATCCTGACTATCCATTTGACCAAAAAAAGGGAAAATTTCTGTGTATATAAAAAACAGTGAAGCCTCTAAATTACACATAAGTGTTCCCTGATTTTTTTTTTTTAGATAGTGACTACATAGACTACAGCTTGGACAAATACTACATATTCTACAGATACTAACGTAGCTTTTAGGATTTGGGAGCAACATCTAAATTCTCAACACACAATAACAGACAAGACTGTTCAGGAAACCCAGCAGACTAAATGTAAACTCATGCAGTCTTGTCTTCCTGAATGTGAAACAGATAAAAATAATCTGAAGGTAACCACAGACTGAACTCTCACCTAAACGGATTATACATGACTTCTAGTATTGACAACCTTGTATTCAGCATTTTCATTTAAAACTTTCATTTTCTATGTATATCCAGCAATGATGATGGCTACTGAACGGATAATAGTAAAATCGCCTTGCTGTAAAACCTACAGTGGAAAAACTGTTTCACAGCAACAACACAGTCTTCCATAGCAACTCTTTCTTCCATTTAATGTCATAAAGGAGAAAACCAGGATGAAAGTTCAGATCACCTACAACAGGAAAGAAAACTGAACATTGTTTCCTGGAAGGGACACCAAAATAGTAACATGCCAACTAAAGCAAGTACTTAATCACAGATGAGAGAAGCAGATAGTTCTAAGTTAATATGAGAATCAATAATAAAATCTGCAATGCTGGTTCCTCACTTTAACTAAATGACATTGCCTATGAAATGGAAGAAAGGTTACTGTAATGCTTATGAAGTCAAATAAAAAGTTAATATAATGTAGCATAGAAGTTCTATCTTTTTAAGATCTCTCTTGGGGGAGAAAAACAAGCAAATAAAACTATTTGTATTGGAATATTTAGCTGCAGAATTGTGAAATACTTTAAAAACAATTCCAAGGGCCTTTGGTAACATATGTTTTCTTACCTGTTCAATGATGGCAGAAGAGAAAGCAATGCCAAAGCAGAAAGTTTTCTTCTTTCTGGCTGAGTGATGTTATCCATCCGATCAACCCACATTTCAATCATGTTACCAAGAATTTGGTCCAACTGCATTGGGAAACACAATATTCTTTTTCAGTTATAAGTACATCAGTGTGTTTAGAAAATAACTTATTTTAATTTTTCTAACAAATGAATACATTATTTAGTCTTGGAAAGACACTATACAGCTGTATGCCTGACAGAAGTAATAAGCAACAGGTACTTTTTAAATTTTCTATGACAATGTTTCTAGGGTCTGAACCCTCCATACCATCAGCTGTAACCTAGATGCTTGAGATTCATTTAATTTACGGACAGGGAACTAATTCAGGACAGCAAATTATTCAGTTTTTCCCTAACAGTCTCACAGAAACAAAGCACATGGACTTATTCTGTTTTATCTACACAGTGACAAATTTAAAAAGACTAGATATTATCTGTTTGAAAACTGTATTATACCCCAGAAAAGCAAATTTCACTGAAAGACATAACAGAATAAGCAAAAGACTCTCAGTAACTTCACCAGTGAAACTGAAGCACACTGTATTTGATACTCTAGAAATTCAGGGGAGAATGATTAGACCATTCTCCAGGCTGCAAGACCCATTGAGATGGTACAGGGAAAGAAATTCTCATCCTACAATTGAATGTGAACTAAGGCCATTTACATGGCTAACTGTGGGATGCAGGAAGAAAATTTAGGGACTATATAAAAATTTGAATGGAATGTTTTAACTAATTATAGGAACATGTGGAAGTTGCTACAGGGTGTTCAGGGAACAGAGAGGAGGAAGGAGAAGAGCTTCTTTTCAAGACTGGGCAGGAACAGCACAGATAATAGAGGGAAAAATTTATTCAGGTCAAAAGAAAGCAAGATTTCCCTAAGTAATACAGCTGAAATACCAAGACACAAAAAACTCAAAAGGACAAAAAAGGACAATAAACCATACCTCCTGACCCAATTCACATGCCATCTGGCTCAAAAGTAATGAAAAAAACCTTGCATTTTGTAGTAGAACTCTACCCATGATCCCCAGATAAGTAGACATCACCACTGGGTATCTCTGAAATGAAAATAAACCAAAACAAAAGGTGCTTAGTTTAAGTAAAAGAAAAATATTTGACACACATAGCAGCAATACCTGGAAAATACTTGTATGCAACCCTTATGTCTTTCACTGAATTTTAAATTATAAATTGCAATTTAAGAGCCTCTAGGAAGAGAAGACTGAGTGAGCAACCTTTACCAGAGCTCTCAGTTCTTACACTATGAAAACTATGGCAATTTCAATGTCAATTTCATCCAAACAACCAAAACAACTTGCAAGGTGATTTTACTTTAAATTTTAAAACCTGTATCTTAAGGAACTAACAGTTTATTGTACTGTTAAAATATTACTTTTGAAGTGATTATGGGTCCAAGTTATTGCTTACAATTTCAGTAAAATTAAGTACACTTAATTTAAATTTAAATACACTTAGTATTTCTGAAGTTGTTACTTTTTTCAAATAGAAGCCATAATACATTTGCCAAAAACGAATATGCAGGTGTCTCAAAATTAACTGGATACAGTAATGAGTTCACTAGTTTATTATCTTTGGTTATTACTTTTAAAAGAAGCTGTAGATTTTTTTCATATTAAATTCAGCATATAACAATATAACTATATTTTGTAAAATAGCCTATTTGAAAAACAAAATGCCAATATTTACGTGAAAATTCTAACCCAGAGTAATACACTGTGAATAGGGTATAATAAATTTATTGGCCTTAAATCAGAAGACATTTTAAAAATCCACTCTCTATCTTTGTGCTTTGAACAGCAAAAAGAACTTTGCTATAGTATTACTTGGCTTGAATTTGGAAATCTTATTCAACTCAGAAACTGGAGCTACTTATTGATATTTGAAAGTCTTCAACTGAGAAAAAAGCAAACGTGTTGATCAAAGAAGTCAAAAAGCTTGAAGAATTCCACCCACTGATTCCTGCTAGAAACTGAAAGGTTCAACACAGTTAAAGCATATTTGATTTTACTCATTTTCATCCAACATAGAAGTTTGCTGAATACAGAGAGAGAAAATGGAGAAGTTATGACATGTAAGCCAGCAAAATCTTAAAGACTATCTCACACAAACCATTCTCACACCCTTTCTTCATATTAAATATGGCAATTAGGAAAAGAAGATCAAGTTATCTTCTCCTGGTTCAGTTTGTTTTTCTCTCATCCAAGTACAATTAAAAAGGAATAGTATGTGTCATTAAAAAAAACACCAAAAAACTCCATCGACAAAGGATTAAATTAGGCCTAATGTTATAGCTCGTAGAAATGTTAATAGTGAAGGAACAGTGGAACAGCAGAAAAAAATTTGTGCCATTTTATTAAAACAAACACTACAAGACAAAACAAGCAGTGGATAGGTTGTTTTTTCTTGTGCTACTGTGCTACCTTTAAAGATTTTCAAACTAGATGTGAAAAGTCTATCAGATGCTCTTAAAACAAGAGAAAATACAACATTAATATGAAAAAAAATTGAGATAATGGAAGGTACTTTCATTTTCCAAAGGAAAAGTAGAGAGTAGTTAAAGAAACTCTTACCTCCCCATCTATAATCCCCCTGAATACTGATGGCAGAAGGGGTTGAAACATTTGAGGACCCAACACAGGGTTGACTTTTAGGACATTTTCTACGACCTTAAGAACAAAAGCAAATTAGTCTATTAGAAAAGCACATTCATAAATCTTAACCACAGCTTTAAAGCCATGTGTGCTAGTGTACACATATAAAGTCACCACAGGATGCTTACCATCAAACACCAGCAAACCCCAGATTGCTGAAACTATATCCTAGTAAAATATTCTGCAAACCTGATTTGCATAAATGCACCTGGTGAAAGCTGACAGGCCAATGAAACCCACCTTACCAAGCACCTCACAAGCCTCCCCTTGTCCCAGGTAAAGTTGATGAGTGGTGGTTTGGGAAAAGGGACCTTGTTATGGTTCCAGGAAAAGCAGTAGATTGAGGTGGTTGGTAGGGTGAAGTAGCAGCAGTTCAGGGTATATTTCCATAGCTTTGTCATGTCATGTTTTTGAGAAACTGCCGATTAGGACCTACCAGCTCTTCGCAGGTGTGCTCTCAGAGGTGCTGCTCTGGGTACCTTGCTCTGGTTCCCAAGATCTAAACTCTTTACCTTTTATTTTCAGCTCCTTTTCACCCTCACCCCCCACAATGTGCCGTTCCCTGAAGTAAGTTGTTTTCCTGCCTTTTTCCATTTTTCTTTAGCCCAGATGTTTGTGCTCTACCCCTGTACCAAGAGAGCTGAGAAGAGGCTGTGAGAATAATGGGCTGAGGGCTCCTCACTCCTCCTTCCAGGTAAAGAAAGTGATGCCACACACATGAACGTGCTGATGTGTTTATAAACCACATAAAGGTATCATAAAGGTACCACACCTGAACACTTCTGGTCTCAATTTACTTCCACCTCAGAGGAATTTCAACAAGGACCAACTCTTCTGTGCTCTTGACCAATTTCTCCTAAATATTTTTTCTTCAGTTTTGAACCTTGTTCCCAATAGTTTCATTTAATACTCTGGTTTTTGCATTGAGAAGTGTTAAGCAGTTTACCTTTCTCAATGCCTCTCATTTTTGTAGACCTTTAATATGCAGAGGTATAAAAGAGGCTTATTATATACAGAGGTAAACATAACTTTCCCTCCACTCATCTTTCTGGGTACGGGAAGTTTTGGCCATATCCTTTGTTCCTTGCCCAGTCTTTTTAAGCCTTTTATTGTCTGTGTCAAGATAATTAGAAAATCAAGTCACATCAAGCCTCAGCAATCTTGCAACAAATTGTCTTATCAGTCCAAATTAGCATTTTTCAACCTTATTAATTTAATTACTGTTCTAATGTCTATTTACAATCCAGCCAAAGCTGTTTGTATGAAGCTATTTTAGAAAACACCCCTGGGTGTTTCTGTTCCCAGTGCTTATCTAGATTTTGGTGGTTTTTTGTTTAACAAGTCAGCATAGCGAACCCTGACAAAACTTTCGCTCTTTCTAAAAATATTTACAAGGATGATAGCTCAGTCATCCTCCTGGAATCAAAAGGGCATTACTCAGAAAGTGTTCAAAGTATACTAGACACATCTTGCAGCAAGGCCACACTGGGACCCTAGCAGTATAATTCCATTTTAGAAATCTGATTAAAAGCTGCTGCATAAAACATTTGCCCAACTACAGACTTTAAATAATATCACTGAATAGACTGGAATTGACATTTTAAATTTCAGAACTAGAGGCCTTAAGCTCCTCACATAAGTAACTACAAACAGGGGAGAATATGAACTTCACCAATTGTTTTCTGTCCTGTATCCTGGAACCAGCTGTGCAATCCACCAAAGAGACAGGTGGGATCCAATTTATATCCCCCGTGACATTTATAATTAATTTAATTCAAGTCCAAGTTCTCATAAACAACACAGAGCCACCCGTTAGTGCAACCACGCACTATGTTAGTAGTAGTACACTACAGCTACTACAGCTACTACTCAGCTATCTTTCAATGTATATTCCAACTTTATTTCCTGAAATTCTTCAAAAGACACATTCAAATTACTGTTACTAATATTTCAAAAGCTTATGAATTCCACAGCAGCATTTGAAAGCTGTGTGGAAGTATAAATTTCTGGTGCTTTGAAAAATCTTCAGTAACTTTCTTTAAGCAGTTATGGCCATTACAACAGCAACTTATGCCAAGGGCAAACGAAGACTGTTTGAACTCTTTGTCTGGTAGAAATGGAAGTATGGTACACAAAGGAATTTCATGGAGACCACATACATACAACATTCAATAAAGATAGGAGAAGTTTGCTCTATACTCACTAGGTTTGCTCTATACTCAAGTAAGTAGTTAAACCACCACTCAGGGTTTAACTCCAATGTCAAATTCTGCTAAATACACTGCTTTCTTCTACATGTTCTAAATTCTACTTGAAAACATTACATGTACAGTGCTGAGCCTCTGGATATTATACTCTACCTTTAAAACTTGAACTTGACCTTCAATAGTTATGTCCTTCAAAAGCTCACAAAATGACCGACATAAGTCAGCAGCATACATCTGAAATAAAATAAAAAAAGGTATTATGCAATGCAATTTATATATTTGTATGTATTTCAAAAACTCAATTCCTTAGGGTTTACATATGCCTAAAGACCCAGTTTCTCTTCAAAGAGAAAATGTTTATCATTCCAAACGAATTAAAATCTAATCTAAGCATTTTCTTGCGTTTCTAACATTGCAGAACATTTAAACAATCAATCTCGAAGAATTTTCTAATGAAGGTGTAACAACAACGCATAATATCTTGTTCTACTCCTGCTAGCATGTATATTTGTAATTTTAATCTGGCAGGATAATAACAGTGTTATTACCCAACACAGGACCATTCAGATATCAAACTACTAAATCAATCCGCAGAGCATTAATTCTAAATAATAATATTTCTCAAATCTGAGTGTCAACTGTGCACCATAAAGAACTAACATCAGAACAGTATGTTTGTATACACACATATGAATAAGAGTATAAATGTTTGTGTGTATGGTATGCTTCAAGACGAGAGAAAAAACAGTTTGCCAGTAAGGAACTGAGGCGGTAATATGGATCCTTATATAATGGTAACATACCTGCAAAAATTCAGATGAAGACAAGAAAATATAAGCATTGATGATCTTAAAGCAATTTTTGAGATTTTCTGAACTCAGCTCTGGAAAAAACAAATCACAATTCAGAACCTAATCAGCAAACTGAAGTACAACCAAGATGATTTTCTTCTAAAAGTCTTTTCCTCTCACAGCTTGTACTGCCAGATGCCAACAAACAGAAAAAAGATCTTAGATCTAGTGCCAATCAGGCTCTCCCTCTCTGCAGAGAGAATTATAGATGTGGGATGACAGCTCTTGTGCTCAAATGGAAGCACAAGAAATCCTACGACCTCAAAAGCCAGTGCTAACTAAAAACAAACAAACAAAAGTCAGATTTTGGATGTAATAGTGGATTAAGAAGATATTAAAGACAGAATATACGAAACATGTACTTTAGAGACTTGCAATTACAGATAAATGGTCTCTCCCACAGAGTCAGTAAATGCTGAGCAGAGAGAATGAAATAAAGATTGCAGTTCTGCTCTTCTGACCCAGATACCATATCAAATGGCATTGAGCTGACACACACTGAGCTGTAGGGCACAGCTTGACTACTTCAGTAAAGACAGCATACCCGCCTAAGAGATAGATACACACAGAGGATGATATACAGCAGTAGCTTGAAGAGAGGAAAAAAAAGATACACCCTCAGGCACTACCTGTAAAACTGTTTAAGAAAAAAAAAAATCACTCTGAAACATGTATAAGCAGAACTCAAAGCAAAATCATCCTCAGGCACTACCTGTAAGACTGTTTAAGAAAAAAAAAATCACTCTGAAACATGTATAAGAACTCAAAGCAAAACGAAAAGTTTCAAAGTTTCATATGGATGTTGACACTAGTGCAGAAAGTCCACATTGCACAAAACAAGGCAAAAGACCAAAAAACCTCAAAGAGATACATTTCCTTAAAACCAGTTTGGGAGACAAACTATTCTTGGTAAAAGAATTGGACCTCAGTTCCATCACCTTTAAAATATTTAATAAAACCATCATGGAGGACCAACAGGAAAATATTTTTACATGAATTTTAAATAAAACTCGTTTACCAGATGGAACAAGCACCTGGCTAAGACTTCATGTGTCTCCCATGGCTTAGATGAAAGCAGTCATATGAAAGTGTGGCTTATACCTGGTGACATCTATATATAAAAACTTCTACCAAAACTAGTTATCACCATGACCACGGCGGCTTTTCCATTATAACATCTGTATAGTTCTGGGGAGGTTCAGCAGATTTTCTTTTTTACTCCACCCATTAGGTAGAACATTAATGTTCTTCCATTTGATATGGCCATAAGACAGCTTTGCATTCATGAGTATGCTCATATGTCAGTGCTCAGACAGGTCATATCTTGTAATCATTTATTATTTTCATCTCTTGACTTGAAAAGAGATCACCTATCCATCCTATATGTTCATCAAATGATTCCAAGTTACCTATGAGTTTAGCTTTAGTAGCATATTACTAGAGTTACACATTGCATTCTTGTTAGAGGTCTGCATTTGTGTTTTTCTGTTTACTGGATAGAATAATATTTAACGTTTCAGACACTTAAGCAAACAGACAAATTCTAAATAAATGGTCATATAAACAGGAAGTACTACTAACTTTTCCATAACTTTCCAATCTGTGATTCTGTGATAACCAATAAAAGGTAATAAAAGACGTGTAGCAAAAATTGCACTTCAGGTCAAAATGAAAACAGGTATGACAGATGCAATGGATATGACAGAACCTCCATCACTCATCTGCAGCTCAATGTTTAGCAAAATTTTCTAGGAAGATCTCATGTTGAACAAACTACATTTAGAAGCTCATTATACATAAATTCTCTTGCCAGGATTTCCTGAATCAAATATATTTTTCTGAGTTCATTAATGTGCTCCTTTGAGTTTTGTTTGGATCAGAAGAGTTAGTCCAATTCCAGTAACCTGGTTTTTGCCAGTACCTTTATAAACACAGCACATGCACATTAAACTTGATGCTTCTCAGAACAGGTGTGTCTAGATTATGACCATATTCCCAACCTGAAACTATATCAGATTCAACTGCCATTTTAAGCAGCCTCAGTGCAGAAACTTCCATCCTCAGACAATTAATGTATTTCTCCATTCCACATTATTCAATACATTGCAAAAGATGTATTAAAGAGACTGTGCAATCCCTCTACAGGGCAATTACATTTCAACAGAGCTTAAACAGTAGGAGCAGTGCTGAACTGAAAACCAAACATGACAATTACGCTGTGCATAATTATTGTACATCAGTGACAGCACCATAATCTTTGAAGGTCGGTCACTTATGCAAGTGAAATCAAGCCTTCATATCAAATGCAACATTCTGCTCCTGAAGGCAAATCTAATTGACTTGTCTAACTCCTCTGACATCCACTTCCAACAACAGCAGTATCCTGAAATGGGTACAAAAAGATCTTTTCATAATGATAATTGTATCTGGAAGTGAACAACTACATATTATTTTTCTGATCAGTTAAAAAAGGAAAATAAAATCCACATATATAAATACCTTTCCTCTTCAAGTTAAAAACTCTCAGATATGAATTCTTCTTTCCCTGTCCTCCAGCTCTTCTACTTCATTGATATTGACCTCTATTACACTTTCTGAATGACTTACACGCTTATATAGAAGCTAAACAGACCAGTAAAGTAGTTACATTACCTGTATATTACAGTAATTCCATTCAGTAAAAATAAATTCAGAAAACAAAGGCCAGGAGGTTAATATTCTTTACACTGTATTTTCTGGAGCATCTTGTTGCTAGTTCTCCATCCTACTCCAAAAGACCTAAGTGTGGCAGTTACCTATTCAGAACTTTCCTTCACCTCATCTGTCCTTTAACTTTTACCTGGATGACTTCAGACTGAATTGAAAACCAGTCTTGGAGAGATTATATTTTTTTCCCTTATCTCAGACACTTAAGGCACATAAAACTTTGCAATTTTGACTTCTTATTTAAAACCTTGTTCTGACAACTACATCACCATGCAAAGAAGGACAGAAGATCTGACTTTAAGTGCTGGAAGTTTCAGCTGAATACTGATGCTGGTGCACTAGAAAAACTGCTACAGGTTTAACTCTGAACAGTTATTTAATTAACCAGCACTGTTGATCATCAGTGATCAGTATGTTTTCTTTTGCAAGATGCTGCATGTTAAAATGTACTGTTGCACTTTATTTAAGTGAAGAATCTCTTTTTCAAGTGTCCTGAATGAAGTAGCTCCCTGATGGGTAGCAGATAGCAGTCTTGTACTGGTTTTCTAACTACCATGTTTTAAAATAAGGCTAGCACTAATCCAAAATTCCAGCTCTATTAAAGCAACATAATACTATGGCTGTGTCATGTGGAGGCTGTTAGTCAGATTCTTCTGATGTAAACAGATAGAATTTGTAAGCAAAAGAGCATAGCAGAAAGGCTTCCACTTCCTGGAAAAATGTGCATAATTTTGCAGCAATCAATTTTTGACAAACATGACACTCAGAAAAACAGTTTTTCAGAAAAATACTCAGGAAGTGAAGTAGTACAGAAGCCTCTAGGACAAAATCACTCTGCGATTACACATCAGCTACGGTGTTTCATGCCCAGCCTTGATAAAAAAAAAAAGTTTGACATAAGCACGATTGAAGGCTCATCCTAAGGAAACTCTACCCAGCTTAACTTTACTACTTACTCTACCAGCATCATGCAGCTTTCATTTTTCAGAATAAATAATTTCTCTTGAGAATGCATTTTTGTCCCAAAGGAGAGCATCACTGTTCTCCAGGATTCATTCATAAAACAAGGAAATCCTTACAAGTGTAGAACATTCTAGATTACCTCCACCTTTTCTAAAAGTATGCTAGGGTTTCCATTTCTATTCATCTCTACTCTGAAAAGTATCAGGGGGGAAAATATCAGCAGCAAGCAAATAAGCCACAAATACTGAGTACTTCTGAATTTAAGTCAAATGGATTAGCAGTGTGACAAATCATGAAAATCATAGCCATTCATGCAGGGCAGGCTTCCTGCAGCAGATACCACCTCTGACTGACACAGAACAAGAAGGCAGAAGGTGAGGTGTGTAGTTATGAATGATCACAACAGTCATCAGAACTCAGCAGCCACGAATTTTAGCGGTAGCTGTGGAGTACTTGACCATAAAGCCACTACTACTAAACAGAGCAGTTTTATCATTCGAGATCCTGTATACAAAGGGAGTAACAGAAGACATCACTATCCACCCACCTACCATGACACAACTTTCTACCAACCATTAGAAATAGAATAAAATATTAAGTCCTGAAAACAATTATCAATTAAAAAGCTAACTTCTGTAATTCTGTGAACATGTTTCTCTAAAAAAATTTACCCATTTGCTGTATTAGTGTTGAAGCCTCAAAAAACACAACTAAAGATCTAAACACAAACATACTAACATAAAATTAAACCACAGAACTTTAATACTCCCTTTAATTATGAAGCAAAAGTACTTGAAATATCAGTATTTCCTAAGCATTGAACCCTATTTCTCATTACTACGTTTTTTTTTTTGCCAACAAACTGTTGTTTTTCATTTCAATGCTTGATGCAAATGTTTATAGACATATTTAGGTAGCTTGAAAACATCCTACGTTGTTATTAACTGGATAAGGGAAAAGCTAATAACTTTATTCTTGTAAGCGGAACAGCCAAGTATTCCATATAATCACTATCAATAACGCTTGGCACATTTGGTGTTCAATTTCAGAAACTTCATAAAATAACCTCTGAAATTATAAACTTTCTCTGAAATTTTCTTATCTTTCATGTACAGCAGCTCTAATTTATTAAAAAAAGAAGGGTAAGCAGATCATAAATATTAAAAAATAGGACAAAGTCAGACAATAAAAACCCATTCCTAAATTTCTGTTACAATTCTACAAACTCCTTTAGCAACCACATGAGCATTGCTTAGTGCATAAGCAACAAGAAGCAGGAAAGAAATCCTGAAATTTTATTAGTGAAAGACTTACCAAGAAGGGCAGACATATTCTGAAATATTCTCAGGAGTTCTGGTGTAAGACATGGACTATTCTCCAATGTCACTAACCTAAGAACAGATCAAGCAAAATATTTCAGATGATGTATGAGTAACATTGAGCAATCATTTTGACAGATGTAAATATTTCAACTTTGTGTATCCATCTATATTATTAACAATGTGTAGTAATTACTCTGAAGCATACTTCAAGCAGAGCAATAGTCCTCATCTGTATTGGCACAGGTCTTGCCAAGGTAGGAAAACAAAGAAAAACATGACACTGTCTTTTTATAAAGACAACATAAGCTCTGAAATGCAACAGTGAGAATGTCTAAGTAGCCAGCCAGGGAACTTGTAGAAGGTGGGTAGAGAGAGGTATTTACAATGCAAGGACAACACTTGTTGTGTTCTAAACCTCAAAGGAGACATGACCTGTGGTGGACCAGCTTACACGTTTACATTTTTTTAAGTCCGAAATGAGGCATTATCTTACATTGTTTATAACAATTTAAAATTACTGAGATTTGAAAACAGTAGTTCTAAATTAACCTTGCATTTAAAGCTCCAGCAGCAAAGTCCATTTTCTCCTAGACCTTAGGCATTGGATTACCACATTTAAATAACATGTCTGGTTATGTGAAATATCTTAGTAGTTTTCCTGCTCTTGGTTGAAGAAGCCCTCAGAATCCTAACTGTCCCTGCCAGCTCTCTGGATTTCTCTGATGCTCTAAGGCATCTTAGAATATCATTCTTCTGCACAAGCATCAGAAGAGCAGCCTCAAGATCAGTATCATTAAGAAGATATAAAAGTTTTGAACTGATACAGGGAAAAGGCCCCAGTTCTATATTTTGAGACACTCTTGCACTTTTACTTGGTGCCACCAGCATTATAAAGCTCAGTTTTTATGCATATATAGAACAGAGCATTTGTAGATTAAGTATTTGTAATTGAAATGCTCATTTATAATTTACATCAAAGGAATCGCTCACTATTTCAAGACAAACCCTATGTATTCCTGTTCTTCAGAATTTGGTCCCCTTTTATAGTCTCCCCTCTTACAGCATCAGCTGCACCAGAAACAAATAAATCAGGCTCATGGCAAACTGAGCACAGTGTCACTTCTTGTTTTATGTTCAGTCACCAGACAGTCTGAGGTACAGAACTACATTTTATCCTTGTAATTATGACATCTCTTCCTGCAACCAGCTCTAACCCACTGGCTCACTGTTCTCCCCAAGTCAAGCACACCAAATTGTTAAATTAGCACACACGTTATAGTGAGTCTAGATTTTTAGTCCTGCTACAGAGTGGTATCTTCAGTATCAACTGCCTGAAAATGAATAATAGATGAAACACAACTAAAAATAGGTTAGTATATAAATTTCCTAACCTCCTGTCTTCTGAGAAAAGGTATCATATAGGTGGTGTCAAGGTAAGGTAACTAGAACATATCAAATTTAATATTCAATGCTTTTGACAATTTTTTTTCTTCTGGGAATACAAAAATAAACATTCTTACCACAGCTCTAAACCATCTTCCAGAAGATAGACATGTGGAGGCTGAGAAACATCTGTACTTAGCTGGATAACTGGAAGTAGAAAAGGGTAGAGATTTTTGCTGTCTGCTCCCAGTCCCTACAAAGAAAGAAATGTAAAATACATCAAAAGCCTTAAACCAAGCATTTCAAAAATAGTATGGAAAAGATCTACACTGCTGTTACATTCACACGTAAACATGCATTCAAGAAATCAAAGCTTCCATTTCATACAACAATAAAATAGCCTGATATTCCTAAGCTTCATGTTTCTCAACATGTCTTGAGAAGGTTTATTTTTTTGAAAACAATCCAGTAATCAATAGTCTCCAAGAAAAAATTATGAAGAACATACATTCCTAAAAACATTCACTGGTCATTCTTTTTCTTGGAGAAGTCACAAGTTCAACAAATACCAAATGACTAAAAGTTGAATGTTTTACAGGCCAAGAAATAAATTATTCTTTGGTTCTTTTCATTTGACATATTCTAATATTCAGGAGAAAGGTTTGCTTTTATAGCTACCCAAAGATTCACAGACTGATGACAGTGATTCACTTTTTAAATGCTCTGTGAGACTTTTGAACAATGAAGAGTATATTGAGAACAACTGCACATTACTGAACAGCATTACAAAATTGTATAATATTACTGCTTAAGAGAACTGAGGCTAGTGGAACACTGAGCTCGCATACTTCCTGCATTTTGATAATGGAAAATCTAAAATTATTTGATATTTCTAAGTCACAGCTTCTTTGTGCATTTATCTACTTACTTAAACATGCCCTAAAAATATTTTTCTACATATCTGTCTCATCTTTTTGTGTCTACCTACACCAAGACATACACCTTTTGTAAAAAAAATATGAGTATTTTAGTCTCCACAGGGGACAGAAAGAAGAATTTTCACAATTTGTTTGTGGTAAAAATCTATTTCCTCTTCATTTAAAGTCACGCCACTTTGGAAAGAACCTTTATTTCTCTTTTCATAAAAATATCTGTTATTTCCATTTCACATTCTTTCCACTGTTAACCCCTACAATGCCATCCTTTTAAGTCAGGCATTTCCACAAATTCAAGACTGTATATTTAGGTCTGTTCCTGTACAGACACTGTCATAGGAGCACTTCTCTTGGTCTCTGCTAGTCCTACCACATTTTCTTTGAGATGAGGCAGGGGTTGGAGAAGGCAGTAGTGGCATATAGTCTGCAATAACGAAATAGCTAATACCACAGATTCTGCAGGCAATATAACCACATGCTGTTTTATCACCAAGAAAAAACTGTAGGAAGTACTGACAATGTTTATGTGACTCAGATTCCTTACCTGGACGAGATGGATTAGGGTGGTTAGAATGGCACATCGCAGCATATTGTGCTCCTCACTCTGCTTCCAAAGGAGTGGTAAATACTGAACCAAACATCCCACATATGGTCGTATCTGAAGTTCAGAACACAAACTGGTTTCTTAATATGTGAAACAAGACTAATAGTTTATACCAAGCATAGTTTCTGAAAAATATAGTTGTTTTTGTCTCAGTAAAAACACAGAGTTTGCGTAAATCTTTCTAAAACACTGTGGCTGAAGTAACTTCTGACTGCAGAGTAGTTTGAAACCAACATATTACTTATGGTGATATTTGTGCATGGTAATCAAGCTTATGTAGCAAATAGGACACAAAAAATATTTAAAGCTTGATACACAGAGGTATTTTCATATTAGTAAATTCTTCACTCAGACACTTTTAAAACCCAAAACAGTCCCAGAAAAAAAACCAAACCAAACCAAACCAAAACCAAACAACAAAAAATGCAAACAAATAACTGAACAATCTCTGGAGTCAATGAGCCTTTGAGCAGGAGTTAGACTGTGTAACTTTCAGAGATTTGTCCTAGCCTGTATTATTTTCTATTATGGTCTTCAATACTAAAAGGTTAATCTATTTGTCTTTGAAAGTATTTAATTAGGAATTAACCTAAACATATTCAAGGGTTCTTTCTCAACTTGTTTTTAATGCTGCTTCTCTAAACTGCAGCAAAATCTGCTGTCATGTTGACTTTTCCTACAAGAGACAATTATGAAAGCTTCAGCCAGGTCTCAGACAGGATTACTTACAGAAAGACGAGATAAACTCAAAAACATGCATTATCTCTGTCCTTAATACAATAATACTGAGGAAAAAAACCAAAAAACCAAACCCACCACAACAAAACCTGAGACAAAAAGAGCCAACTATTCATTGTTTAATTCTGCAAAACCATCTTAAAATTCTTAATGTAAAAGCTGAAGCACATACTTTAACACTAAAGTACTGAGAATTCATAATGTGAATTTTAAATGTGTCATGCAGTTAAGTAAAGTGCTGTAGAGACAACTCTGACCCACATTAGTATCAACAAGAAATTACAAATTTAACTGCACAATCCCTATGAGTGAAAAACATTTTCTTCTCAAGAATGCCTTTTCTAATATGTAAGATAGATGAAAATATTTGTTCAGATATGAGACAATTAGAATAAATCACAAAAAAAAAACAAAATTGCAAAAAATGCCACAAGATGTAAGAATCCTTTAATACCCTAAAAGCTGATTCAATACAAAAAATATACTACTGACATAACTTAAGGACAGTTAGTTAACATTTTACACAAAAGATAAATGAGAATTGAAAAGAGGACCAAGTAATGCCAACAGTGCAGGCATCTCTGACAACAACAACCAGTCTATTAATTGATGACATTTTCCTTCCACAACAAATCCTCCTCCATGTTCTTAGGACAAAGCTAAAACTGAAATATATATTAAAAAATACCTGCATATTGACTCTTTCAATCACACAGGACAGAACATGAAGAACATGCATTTTGGTGTCACATTGTGTTACTTCCTGAAGTAGCTGAAAGAGCAGTGTAAACATGGACTCCAGGTACTAAAATAAAAAACCACAGATTAGACCATCAAAAATACAACTGGTCACATGCACTGGTGATTTTCCCATACGCTTAAAACTATAAGACATCCATAAACTTTGAAAACACTTATAAAGTGTGCAAAATGTTACTCTTTCACTTGCAAAAAAAGCATATTACCCAATCACTGACTAAGCAAGGTAAAAAAATTCAAATCTACCCCTACATGAGAGTTCAAAGATCATCAGTTTGAACATATACCATTTTCACATTTTGATTAAGTGTAAATGTGATTTCACAGGTAAAATAGGCTGTCTCTCCAGAAGGAGCACTTTGTTAGAGTTAAACCCAAAAACAGTCTTCCAGCTTTTGGGCCAGTAGATAAAAGTTAAATATTGAATGGAAAAAGACATCTGAGAAAATTCCAGTGTTTACAGTCTAGATGCACTCTGCATTTTGGTTTGTTTGTTCTCAAGAGAGTTGAAATTAACATGGAAGTCAAAATTAAATGAGGAAACACATCTGCTAAATTTGAGTAACCAAAATAAAACTTTGGCATACTTATCTTTTTTCGCTGTTTACTAAATGACAACAGTAATGACTATGGTAAAGAAAAAAAATTCAGGAGAACCAGAAAGCAGCGCCTTTTTAAGGCACTACTCTAACCACACACTTATATTTAATATTTTTAAGAAGCAGCAGGTTGGAAAGTACTGCATGAAACAGGCATGTGGGAGAGCCACAGTGGTGTGGAGATGCATTTGTTAGATCCAGTTTTAATATTTTCTTGTCATAAAGGAACTTACTATCTGGCAACACCAGTATAAAGAGCACTAAACACACTGCTATGAAGTTGTAATAGCATAATACTACAATGTATCTACACATTAACAGCAGCAGAATGAGTATATATTTGGGTCTGTGAAGACTGAGCATTCAATACACACATCAATTACTAAACAATGCAGTTCAAAATGAAATTGGAAAATATTTTTTCCTGCTTTTCTCTATGTATTTATCTACTCTTCAGAACATATAAATGCTCTTACCGGTAAGAACTGGTCAGTTCTGAACTCAAAGTCATCTACAGGTAAACAAACATTAAGGAAAAATAATACAGACTGAAGGTAGATACCAAGACTCAAATGAGCAAATATTTCATGGATACTCAAAAAATATAACATTAAGAATTTGGTAGTAAGTTTAAAATTGACTGTTTTCCAGTAACTCAGAATTAATAACTAATCAAACAGCTTTGCAAGTAAGGATATTTAACTTCAGTGTCGTAGCTGTCTCAATACGGACCTGAAAGACAGAAGTCAAGAAACATCATGCATACATCCATTAAACATTTGGATTATCTACAGAGTACCTGACAACATCAAATCACTTGATGTTTTGGCAACTGAATCATTCTCTATGTTCTATCATCCTTTAAGAAATATAGTTAATTCATTTTCATTCACTTTCATTTTAGTATCCTTTACATTTTATTGGTCATTGCTAAAGTGGTAGAAATTGAAAAAACTACTCCTCAGGCAAAACCTTCAAGGACAAGAAGTAATTAAACAAGAAGAT
Source organism: Passer montanus (assembly GCF_014805655.1). Classification (NCBI taxonomy): domain Eukaryota; kingdom Metazoa; phylum Chordata; class Aves; order Passeriformes; family Passeridae; genus Passer; species Passer montanus. The sequence goes on along the minus strand of NW_024366815.1, from coordinate 10,163,143 downwards.
ATGTATCTAGACTGTGATAAAAACTCTTGCAATAGAGGAGGACTTTTACTTGGAATTATCTCACACCTTGCTGTCAACCAAGAAGCACAGAATCGTATAATCTCAGCAAGTTAGGCTGTGCTTCCTGTGGATGCTTACAAATGCCTTAGAAAGCATTAAATAAAAACAGCTGACACAGAAATACACCCTGCTCTGCTAAAGCTGTCTGGAATCACAGAAATTATTGTTATGACTGGCACTTCCCAATTAATATGTACCTACCAAACTAGCAAAGATTTTTTTAGTTGCTGTTGTTGGGTTTTTTTGTGGGCTGGTAGCCCAGTTTGTTTAAAAACAAAACAAAACAAAAATAGCAAAACCAGCATCTCAACTTCATCTCACCTGCTGGTAAACTGAAGTTGTAGCTTAAAACTACAGGTTTGTACTTAAGTAGTTTAGCAACCAATGCCATTTATCATATCCTGTAAGCAGGTAACTTTAATGCCTAAATAACCATAGAATCACAACATTATTATGGATGTAAAAGACCTTTAAGATCATGTAGTCAAGCCACCAAACCAGCACCACCATCACTAAACCATCTCCCCCGCTGCCATATCCACATATTATTGGACATTTCCAGGTGACTCCACCTGTTCCAATACTTGACAACTCCTTCAGTGAAGACATTTTTCCTAATGTCTAACCTGAACCTCACTTGGTGCAGCTTGAGGCCAATCCTGCCCTCCAGCAGATCAATACCCACCCAGCTTGGTGTGATCTGCAAACTCACTAGATTAATGCCCTATAGTAAAGGGACTAGTCACAGAATAGCTCAGTTCTATCTACACGAAGTAGCCATTAGTTTATAAATCACGGAGACATTTCATAATTTTATTCCTATAAAAACCAGATTGTTGCTCTTGGAATTCATTTTCCCACCAAAGTCACCACTTATTGAACATCTTCAGGCCTCATTTAATGTCTTTGATATTACTGTTCAGTATCTCCACAATTAAACATCACCACATCTTCCCAATGATTTGCCTTCTGCAAGACACAACAGACTTTAGGGCATGACATTATGAAATTCTCAATCAAGTGTGCACAAAGTGAGGTATTTCTGTTTCATCTGTGGTTACAACAAATGTGTAGTCCAAAAGATTAGTAATTTATGCTTACCACTAAGTCACGGTCTTGAAGCAAGTTACGAATTGCTTCATATAAAACAGGTCTCAGGTCTGATTTGAATTTTACAGAAACCCATTGTCCAATCAACCATATTACTCGTCGGCGTATTGGTTTATACCTTTGAAAGTAGGAGAAAAAAAATTGCACTCATTAACTCATTACACTACTTGTTATAGAATACTTTGATGAAAAAGAAATCCAGGAATCATGATGAAAATGTTATTGCCAGAAACAATTAAAAGACTTCAGATTTTCAAGATCAACTCCAGTACAAAAACTGAACTTTCCGTTAAAATTCCCAAGAAGGCTCAGGAAAAACCAGCTTAGTCTGAAAAACACAATTTTCATCCTAAATGATTGAATCTTGAATGTCTCCCTAGGAACACAGATCATTCTGCACGCAGCACACCAATTAAAAAAATAAACATAAATGTTACACTTATTACTGCAATCATGGTATCTACTGCTTTCATTATACTTCCCAGCAATTCCCTTGATATTCTGTTTATGCTCAAAAATTTTAAGTCACAGCCAATTTAAAAATGCAAACTTAAGGACTGCACTACAGCAACTGTCAGAATAGTTCATTTCATCAGTCTAAAACTATTCTAAGAACAGACATCACCTAATCTTGCACTAGTGCCACAACAAGGGCACAAATCAAAGAGCTTTAGAGTTGATGGGAAGAACAAACCAGAACAATGACTGAGAAAAGCATTTCACAGAGCTGCTATTTTTCTCCACTGATCGAATAACTCAGGTTTACATGTTTAACTTACAGATGTATAAAGTTAAGAAAGATGAACAATATTTAGAGAATTTTAACTAATATATTGTTATCATAAATATGTTTTTCATTTGAAGAATTACTGCCTTGTAAGCCATCAAGAAGCCATTTAAACTGAAGTTATTGAGGTTTCAGTACATTTAGTGTTTTATTAAACACTCCCACAACTGTAAGACTATAAACAAAGAACATCTTCAGAGAACATGAAAGCTGTGGAAATGGCATATATAAAGGAATTCATTAAAGTGGAACATATATCTAATGAGGAGTAATAGTCCAGTTTTGCTTGATGTTTACTGAGTAGCAGTGAAGCATATATAACACATGCTGAAGCATGACCTACACAAAACATTGCCTTATTAATGCACCCTTCATTTTGTTCATGAAGCTGTGATGACAGAACTTTTTTAACTTAGAAGGCCTGTATCTGACAACTAATCTTGTAAACATCAGAGTACTTAAAAAACTAAGTGATTTTATTGAGCTTGGAGCTGCATAGTTTCCAAACCACTATCACAAAGAAAAGTTTTAAATTACAGGATGTAAGTACATAATTGTGTGCTGACAGCAAAGATTTTCAGGTCTGGTGGTATCTATTGTTCAACACATATATCCTACCTCTGCATCTCTATATTATTTCTCTCTCTCTCTCCATGGTAGAGATAATACAGCATGTTTTTGAGATTCTTTTGGGGTAGGTGAGCATTTGGGTTTTGTTTGGGTTGAGTTTTTTTGTTTGGGTTTTTTTGGTGGTTTTTGTGGGTTTGGTTTTTAATACTAAGTTTCTCACAGGTGCTCATTTTTAAGGTCCTATTTTTTCTACATTCACTATTTCTGGGAAAAGCTTAGCTTTTTTTTTTTAAGCTCTTCTTCAGAAGATTAGTTTTTACAAAAAGAGCACACAGTGACTGAGCACAGATCCACCACTAAGCCTGGTGGACCTAAAGCTCACATAGGAAAAGTGACCATATTCCAAAATAAGGCAACCTCTGCTGCATTAGTCATCAGACAGTACCTTTAAGCAGACTGAACTGCATCAGGTTGTCCAAGTCAAAAGTACTTCACTTTCTCTCTCAGGAGGAAATGTTGCTTTACAAATGAGTAATTGCAATGAAAAATGTATTCAGTAACATACTTTCATGTTATGGAAAAGTTTCTCATTAATCAGAACAAAACTAAGCATCATGGCAAATGATAAATTTGGCAGTGCACTATTTCTAAAAATCTTTTAGAACTTTTTTTATTAATTCCATATTTCTTCTATTACTGTGGTCATGGTTGCTGGGCTTACTATCAAGAGGTAATGAAACACTCATAGAAAACAAAACATTGCAAACTTCACGCTCGCTGCTGACAACACATAGGTTTGAGTTTCCAAACAACAACCAGTTCTGAAGAAGCATACTAGTAACCACAGGACATTCTGTGGGACAGCAGAGGATACCCTCCAACCCACTTTATCTGAACTGCATACGTGTTCCCAAAGCTGCTGTTAAAGCAGTACTCCATTCAAGCCACTAACATTGCCTTCCCTTATTGCCATGGTGGTCTCCTATGATGAAGGCAGTAAAAGCAGTTAAAGTAAACAGGGCTTCAAAATTCCAGACAACTTCTATTGCAAGCCTCTCTCCCCACAGGAACTTCATCCTGGGATATTACCAATGCCAACCAAATGAGTACATCAATCTTCCTGACTGTAATACAACTGTATCAACAATACAAAACTTATCAGTTTTACTTATACTGTATGGGTGAATAGCATAAAAATGCCATAGCCAGCATGGGCTTCTAAGATTACGGCAGCTTTACTTAGAGACTCCTGCTGGAGAAGCACAACAGCAAATGAACAATCTTACACAAGATCTCCCGTTTTTTCCTGCTCTCTAACATTTAGCCTAATAGTTAGAGTACTTGACAACTTGCAAATAGTAAATAAAATCTTAGTAAAGAACCCAGTCTAATGAGAAGAATGAGGGAGGAGACAACAAGTAAAGAATTGTGGCAATCATTCTTTGACAATAACATAAGGTTATACATCCAAAAATAACTAATTTTTTCAAAGTTTATTGTAGTGGAAAAAAGCATTTTAATATTTTAAGTTCCACTCTACAGGAAATTGAACTCTCTGTGTAAGTAGAGCATTTGGAAATAAAAGAGCTGACTAGCAGCCCATTATGAAAATCATTTACAATTTATAGTAGTTCCTAAGGGTATAAGGAAACAAATTAGTTTATGTTTCACATAAAAATTGCCACTGGTAAGATGAATTGCAAATGTAGAAGAAAAACATAGTCTTCGAAGGACATTTGGGTCACTGCTGATGACTGTGTTGAGAAAAATAGGACATACTTATTTAGCGTCAATGGCTGATTTGAACTTGTCTGATAAGGATTAGCATGCACAATAGTGGTCACTGTCCTTCCCCTGGGAATCAGCTTGAGGGAAAGGGAGGAACAATGTCTTCCAGACAGTTACAAAGAACAACAGCTCAGTCTGTACTGAGATGCCAAAAACAGTCTTTCAAAATACCCCATGATATCCACTGAACAACAGGAGGTACTCGTGTGAAGGCCATCCAAGTGAGGGTGACCTTCGTGAGGAGGAAACACCACAGCAGACGGACTGTATAAAACTCTTCATGTAGAAGAAGGTGCAATCATCCACACTTTACAACACAACCCAAACCCTTATTTCCCCTCTTTATTGCAGCAAAATTAACTGAACAGAATTACAGAATGCTTGTATTTAAACATAAAGAGAGGACCAAATCACTACCTTGGCTAAACTACCATTTTATAAGGATGACTTCTACAGACTTCAGTTGGACTTTGCTACCTAGAGGACTCCAGGGTCTCTGGAGGCCTAAATATCTTTTTTTAAATGAGCAATGCTGGTTATCCTGAGAAGGTTTAGTCAACTCTAACGTATGCAAGGAGACAGACAATGTACACCTACACAACCCTGAAGTATTCACCTCATAGTAATTTAAACATGAACTGTCAAGAACACTGTCACTTCTGTGACTGCTGTCAGTTATCTGTAAGCATTTCATACCTCTCCTCATTTAGCAGATATGATTTAAGGTTGAGTATTTTTCACCTCAGCAATTATTAAGCATTATATCTTATCAGATTTGTATAAACAGTTTGTATTTAAATTATGAAGGCATAAGAAATCGAAGTGTTTACCTGTCATGAGAAACCTGTAGTTCTGCTAATAGCTGATTTTTAAACCATTGATCAAAATCCACACTATCAAATAGTTCATAGGCAGCCAGTCCAACCGCATTATACACTGGGGAAAAACAATAGTTATGCTTATCATTTACTTCAATGCTAACTTTCTAATATTAAATAATCAGATTAATTTAAACCACTTTTCGGTAATCTGAACATAAGAAAGAAAACAAAACTAAAACATCTCTTTAGAAAGTTTTATCATATCATAGTGAAAGGAGCTCTGGTGCAAATTATTAGTAAAAGAAAGACACTATAGAAGGTTACATTCTTAAAAAAAAAGCTAGAAGCCAAAACAACAATACGGAACTTATTCTATCCTCAAGGATGGTTCCATAAGAAACAATTATTTTCTTTTGCCATAAAATCTCCTCACTTGTAAAATTGTCAGAATATCTCCATGAAAACACTGAAGGTCATTTACTTGGCACAGCAAAAAGAACGGGACAGTAAAGGAGATTGCTTGTTGCAGAAAAAAAGCCAAAAAGCAGTAGTTTTACGTAAACATTTTCAAAAGCGAAGGCCAACATCAATGAAAGGAGAATCAGGATTTAGGTTCTACTTTCCAAACGACTTTAAAAAATCTTACAAATTCTTCATGCAATTTTTAAGAAGTAAAACACATACACAAAATGGCTCCGTTATTTCAAAGATAAAGTAAAGCTTAATTTACCAGCATCTTTAATCAGTATAGCATTGGTATTTTCCACGTTGGTAGATCCTACAAGCCGAAGTTAAAATAGATAAAAAAAAGCATCACTAAAACAAGGAATGCAAGCAACTTTGCACTTAAATGCTTTAAGAAAGGAAGACATGCATTAAGACTGCTTTCACTGCTTTTACTCAATTTACAAGTTCAGTCATTTCAGTTTTGATACTTTGTTCAGTAACTATATCAAAATCAAACCTCTGCTTTCACACCCTATTTCTGACTTACTTCTTTGGAGATGAACATTTTTAATAACAATGTATACATAAGTCAGAAGCAAGTATTTTGAATGAAAATACTCAAAACCTGCAAATTGCAGACAACTGTTAACTACATAGTACTACATCCAAAAGGGTCCTAGACCTAGTTCCCTATTTTTTATATAAGTGTGCCTAAAAGTGAATATTTTCTGAAGTCATCCCAAAACCTAGGTACACAAAGTTATGAACACAAAGTTTATGAACAGATTTTGTGAAGTCAGAAACCACTCTCCAAAAATTTATTTTATTTATTTTATTTTAATAGAATGTAATGATCCTTTCTGATAAGCTCAAATACAAAATATTGTAACTCAACCAAGACAGGCGGGGGAAACAAACTGATCTGAACTGACAGGGGAAAAGAAAGCCATTCCCATCTATCATCTTTCCTGGCCATTATAAAACTTAGTTTGAGGGCAAAAAATCATAAGGTAAAAGAAAGAAAGTATTAATCACTCCTCAACCTATGAATAATTCAGTCTTCATACAGAAAACTCGTAAAATTTTAAAGCAGATTATTCAGATTCATTAAGTCATCTCGACTCTACAAAGCGACAGCATAACTTAAACTTTTTCCTTTAAAATTTTTTGGCCCCCAAGATTTTGGCAGAGACACAGCATGAACTGCCTTGCAACATTTGAATGGGAAGTTCCCAACTAAAAACAGCCAGAAGAATTCATTATGCTTGGGAGTGGATCACTGCCTCATAAAATGCCACAACATTTGTCAATCAATGCCATAACATTTGTCAATCATCTAGAATAGCTACAATAAAATCCAAAGACCCTTTGGGACTTTCTCCTCCTAGATACACAATGCATTCCATTATGGTAGGTTCAGAAATTTAGAATACTAACATGTCCTTTCAAAAATACACAGAGAACACAGTATATAAAATTAGATGTTACAAGGTCAAACGGTTTAATAGTTGATAAGAATATGTTATGAATGTAAACAATTCTGCATTTTATACTTCCCTTATTTCTTTCAAAAACTTACCTTGTAGACTGTGAACCATTTCTAAAAGCACTGGGGTAAGGGTCTGATTATACTCATGAAAAATATCAATAAAAAGGACTTCCGTGCATGGCTGAAAAATTAAAAGATCTGGTTAGAATCTATCTAAATAAAGGCAAGTAAAATACATTTTATGCTAAAATGTTAAGTGCTGAATACTTCGTACTGAAAGTCACAATTTAGAACACAATATACAGTAGCAAAATTAATATTGCAAGAAATACCACTCTTTCTACTATACATTGTGCTTAACTCTAGCAAGAGTTTGGTGACTGCATCTGTATCAACCAGTTCTGTGGCAGAAGAACAATGAATCTGTGGAGGGAAATAGCTGGTGCTGCGCCACCAGTGACCACACTGCAGGTACGTCACAGGTTGTTTGTGTATTGGCTTAGTGGTTCTAGGTCAGGGACTCGGACTGAACACCATTTTACAACCATAACATACTGTATGCACCATGCTGGGTTTTTTAGTTTTAAAATAAAAGTAATCATCCAGCAAATAAATGTTGAGATCTCTCTGCAATGCAAACCACAGTAGTTACAATTGGGAGATATACTACAACAGCGTATTTCTGATCAGAACACAAAATTAACTAATATTATAATTAATTAATGAATATCACTAACTAATAAAGACGCATCTGCAACTTCCTTCACTCATCATGTCTACTAACAAAGTCATAAGTGATTACATTAGTTATCAGTTTAAAAAAGAGACAACTTCTGCTGGTTTTGACCAGATGCCACATAATTCAAATACTGAAGCAAACTCCTTTTCCCGCCCTCCTGAAATATGAAGTACATAGATTCCCATCTATTTCAGCAAGTCTGAGCACTGAAAAAAGAACAAAGTGAAATTTTACTAAATCTGAAGAAACCTAATATTTTTTTAAAAAATCCTTATCTGTCTTGGTTACAAAACTATCAAGAATTGCATTCAGCAATTTTTAATGAGTTTCTTTCAAATTGAACACTTACTCTGAGACTGTACTTCCAAGAATCTCCTCCAGTCTCTTCTACAGCTATTATTCCACAAAGAAAAGGAAAAAAAGCATTATTTCAAGTATGGCTCAAATAAAGTTTAGTGTTAGGTTAAGAGGGTATCATAGACTACTGTGAAATCTTTTATTATAAAAAGAATGTCTAGAACAAATATTTGTCCAACAAGTCTGCAGGAAATAAAATGGCCAATATTGCAGTAGGCAATTTGTAGAGACAATGTGGATATGAAGCACTTATACAAATATCTAATTACACTACTACCAACTATATAGCATGTTTCTTACTGAAGCTTTCTGGATCCTCTTCCCACATAGTCAATTCTTCCTTTGTCAGCAGGAAATAATGAGTGACTAATCTCCGACATATTTCCATTAGTGTTGGGTATGTGAAAAAAGCTGTCTTGATCTTATGTGCTTCAAGAGTTTCAGGACTGCTATCTGAAATAAAACACAAGATTTCAGATTACAATTAAGTGGCTTAAAGATCAAAGACTACTCTCATAAAATTAGAAAAGTCAATCAATAAAAAATTCCTATCCTCTGAGAAAAACAGAAAAAACATATTTTCATGGCAGACATTAACTGACTTTCAGCTAGTAAGACAGGTTTTTAAGCAAGTAATCAATTCTGACACATACCAATATATATATAAAACTTTTCTCAAATTCACAGAGAATGCTAATTGTTATCTAGTCACTGCCATGTAAAACTAATGTGAAAGGTTGAGGTATTTTTTTTTAAGTCACACATACAGCAATGTATGAAGTTTCAAAATGAAACAGTCATACAAACCAAAACATAAGAACTGCTTTATATTCAACTGCATCTCCAAGCCACTGTGTTTCTGTATTTCACTGCATTGGTATTAGTTAATTACAGAAAATGTATCATTTTATCAAACATATCTCATGGGAAACATGCCACAAACTGGTTGATGAAAATAAACAAAACTCTGTACCTCAGTACTTTTTAAAATTCGTTCAATGGGAAAAAGAACAATCAAAAAAGAAAAGATTTTCGTGCTCCTTCTGCATTTAAAATTCCTTTGGAATATCATTATCTATATACATGAGTACTTTAAAAGTTACAATAACAATTATCAATATAGAGGTAGAACCTCACATATTTCAATAATTATTAGAATATTAATAAAGGAGTTTAACTGTTGAGAATAACTAGTAAAATGTTTTTCAAGACATAAAAAATTATTTTAGTAAATAATGACAGTACCTTCAATATTTTTGGATGGTTTGTATGCATAATTTTTTACAATCATCTTAATGAGATTCATGCATTGTACAATAAACTGCTCAAATACAACTCCTTCACCAGCTTCTGTGAAAACATAGCTTACAGAGAACTCCAGGGATCTCTGAATCAAAGCAGTGAATGAGAAAGGATGTTGATCCAGGAAGTCCAAAAGCTTAAAAAAAAAAGTAGAAACAGAAAAATCAAAACACTTTTAGTGAAGTCTTATTAAATGTTTTAGTAAACTAGTTATCAAAAACAGGTGCCAATATACATAAAATTATAGAAAACTGAACATGGACAGGAAATTAGGAAGAGATCACTCAATTAGGATGAATTGTTAATGAAGCATTAATTTAACAGCAAAATTCTTGATTTTGGTTCAAAATTGCTTTTTTTAAGTATGAGGGAGAATACCAATTTTCAAATGGACCAGCTTATATCAGCCATATTTCAGCAGATAATTCATCCTTATTGGAATCAATGTAAGCAAAAGAAGTATGAGGGCTATATAACTTCCCCCCCAACACTACCAATGCAGTACAAGCACTTTCTTCCTCAACTTAGCTTTTCCAATTAGTGATCTAAAATACACTGGTGGATTCCTTTAATCTCCTTTAGTACTGCAAAATTGCCTAAACCTATATTCTTGCATGTGAATTTCTATAGGTGATAGATTAATCAAATTTACTTTCTCTTCAGGTCTGTGAAAAAAGATTCACATTTGCAATCCAAGTATTATGACAAAAACCAAAAATAATGTGTCAGAGCATTTTCAGCTCAATTTTGGTGAAGCTGATAGGTGCTTTTCACTTCTGATAACTAGGCTGAATATTTCAAATACACCCATGGCCTCTAGACAGAATCTGAAAACAATGGGAACTCTGTAGGTTTTGTAACTTTAAAAAAAAAGAACAAAACCAAAAAACCAGACCAAGTGTGTATGTTAACATTACCTTCAACACAATATGCATTTAATAGTTACACAGAATCAGCTGACAATTCCAAGTGTATTGGACAATACAAGCCTCAGAGGGCAAGAGAGTATGTTGTTCATTTTCTTTTGATTAATTAGTGTGGCCAGTAAAATTCCACAGAACTAACAAAGACACAGAAACAGTGATCTAACTACCTATAAAAGGTAAAATGAAAAGCATCTCTTCTTTATTCCTTAATACCAGTACCATTGTTTAACCAATGCCTCCTGAACTCTTCTTTAAACAAATCCTAGCTACATAATTTACTTACGGAATGCACTTAATTTTGTTTGAGCTAAGAAAATGTACTCTTCATTGCTGCAAATTACAACAGCATGAGCAAACAGACATCCTTTTCTTCAAAAATACATCTCATAACAAATAAGTGTTAAGTTACAGTGTCTTCCACTTCTTTGAAAGGTCTGAAACATATTCACTGTAAGGCATGTAAATGTCTGGTTGGGGACTGCTCCTCCCGAAGTATAAACTATGCAGTAACTGAAAGGAGATTTCACTTACCACTTTAGTGAACAGAATTATGGTCTTTTCTAGACGATCTCTGCATATGCTTTCTGCTCTTATACTTCTACCTGGTAAATCAGACATTTCACGACTATAATTTTTTAGACTTTCATTTTCTTTCTTAATAGCTAAGTTTTAAATAATTAACACTGGAGAAGAACTTACTTTTACTGTAGTTAAGAGATTAAGTTAAGCCTGAAAAAAGTTCTAGGGCAAAATAAATTCCAAATCAAATTCACATTATGACTGGGCATGGAAAATCTTAAACTGTTCCTCTCAACTGTAGTGGGATTCATATCACTTGATCAGGTTATAAAATTGTGAAATCATTACAGAAAATTCAATGATAAAAGGCAGTTAAAACAATGCAAGCAAATGCTACTATAGACAAAAAATAATTATGCATTGAAAATATAAAGATGCCCTTTTAATAAAACTGCAAACTATTATGTGCTTTTCTAGAAGCTCCACCTTAAAGAATAATTTATTATGGACATTAGAAAACATTCTGAATTGGAGAAAAAAGACAAAACTTTTATTTAAAAAAAGGCACATCAGAAAGGGCCATACACCAGAAATCGTACAGGCAGAAACACAATATAACAAAAATAAACACTAATCCTATAAGGTAGTTGTACCTGCTTTTGCAAAACAATCTACTGATTAGAAAAGTGGAAATGGGAAGGTTCAGCTCAGTTCTTGTCTTAGGACATAGAAACCCTAAAGGCCTCATATTCTAGGGTACTACAATAAACATCCAACTTCAGTATGGGATGGCCTTCAATTCCTTCTACTCAAACTCTACACCTTTTTGTCAAAAATGAAAGAAGAACCAGAAGGAGCCTGACTATAGTATAGTGAAAGTGGTAACTGGAGGCAGTTTCCATCTCTTCTAAAAATGAGGCTCAAAGCCCCAGTCAGCCCTCTTACCAAAGTACAAGCTCCTGAACCCAGGAACTTCACCAAAATATCAAAATTACATACAACTTATTTAAAAAAATTCTTCCTATTCAATGTAGACATCTATTTCCATAAAAAGTGTTGTTGAAATATGATGCCAAATACAATTTTGATGTGATTTTAGTCCTTTGATACAGAAAGACACTTTTACTGAATTCTTCAATAGTTTCAGCAGCATTTAAAGAAACAGTGTCAACTTACACAAAAATACCTTGCACCTAAATGATCACTGATTATGCATTAGCCTGTATATTTTCATTCAGCTTCTAACGTTTAACAATGAATATAAAGAAAAATACTCAGATACTTACTACACTCCAGAAACTGTTTCAGCCGTTCAAATACGGCATGTAGAAAACCCTGAAAAACAAACATGTCTCTGAAAGATGAAGCTTATTCTGCACTGTATTATGAGAACGAAGGTATGTCAGACTAAACTTAGTTCATATGTGTTACCAGCTCAGACATGACCTCATAACTTTGAGCTGAACTCTTTGATTATTTTGAACAAACAATTTCTTCAAGAAATTAACAATTAGACAATCAGACAGCAAGCAGACTGCACAGATGATACAAACAGACCTTATCAGTAACACTTAACAGCACAGAAACTCTAGAACAGAAGGATAGTAGCTACCTTGTCCTTTAAAAGATGCTTATCTAGTTCTACCCTGTTCTCAATCTCCTAGTGTAGGCAGTAGGCACTCAATTCCTCCACCAAACAGGCAGCACTGGAGATTAAGGAATGTGCTTGGGTTTCTTTGTGTGACCCTACACTCTCCATGGGCTGCAGACCACAGGCTTTTACCTCAAGCAAACAAATGGGATAGGACAAGCATGGCATCAAATTCATCACTTAACGAAATGGCTTTAACTGGGGAGAGGAGAGCACATGTAAGACATGTTTCAGTAAGCAACAAGTGTGACCATCATGTGGTGTGTAAATTGGAAAAGATGTCTTTTTTTAAATATGGTGCCATTAATGTCATAGATTTTAGAATCTCTCTAGGATTTCAGAACCCTTGAGTGACAGGAGGACAACTTTGAGAGAATGTTGCTTGATCTTCCTTTCTGTAATACAAATGTGTGCCTTTCAGTGATTTTCAAACACAGCTCTGATGACACCTGAAATCATCAGAAAAGTTTTCTAATCTAGAACTAGAAACACACTTACCATCACCTCTGCATTCCAATGAGGTTCTACAAAGCCATGGACTGTTAGTTTCCGAAGCACTAGAAAAAGAAATTAGTCATAAAATAGCTAAAAAATTAGCTATTTATTAGCTCTTGTTTCAACAAATTTCAGAACACAATTACAATTCCACTTGCCGTGTCCTTCTTTCAACTCAACACTTTTTTTAAAGTACACATAATTTTAGGTTCCAGATGCCTCATCCATACCTAACATTCACCTTGCTGAAAATACTTTAAAATATATATTGTGTGAAATAATGAAGAGAACTTTTAAGAATTACTCCATCAGGAAGAATTCTGAAAAACTCTTAAGTATTCAACTCCTGAAAGATCCTGCAGTAGTAGGAAAAGGGCCAAGTACAGTCAGGTAAGGCTCATAAGCCACTTCTAAATTCTCAGGTTTATCACTGACTGTAACCCAGCAAAAGCTGCATGTTGTATCTTTGGAAACAAATCAGGACAGGTATTATTTACATTGCAAGAATTGCATACAAAAATCTCAGTTGTTAAAAGCAGCAAAGTAGTCAGAATATGAATTTACTCCACTCATAAGCCTTTGAGCATCAACCTAAGACAAACTAACTGCTCAGCCTAGCTTTTCATTGGACACAGAGTGAACGTAATGGAATTAAACTTGTAGCTCAGCTTCCTCAATTAAATACTAAAGACATGCAAGCCTAAATTTCAACACATATAAGAAATCATCCTGTTATGCCACCCACCTTCCAACCTCCTAGACATTGAGTTCTTACAACATGAACAGTGGAGTGCAGTTTCTCACATACCGAGAAACAAGACCACTCTCTCCCCCTTCTGCATGAGCAATCATCCTTCTGCCTTGCTAAAGGTAAAACAAACCAAAAATACAGTTATTCCCAACGGGAATAGCTTTGTTAGAGAATGGGAACTATTTACCAAAGAACTTCTACACATTCCCCGAGAAGAAAGTTATTTGATTCCTTACACTTAACATCATTCTATATTATTACCTTTCAACGACAACAAGGTCCTTTCTAGTGAATTTGCAGCTGCACCTTCATCCCCTGTACAAATCTGTTGTAGGAATGTATCTGTATGGTGATTCCACAAGGAACATGCAAAGCTATAAATACTTGATGTAAGCTGCAAAAGGAATATGAAGAATATACTTTTTTCCTGATTTTTGCTATACCATAATAAATACCCAAATTTTAAAGGCTGGTTTAGACTATTAAAATATTTAATCCAGCTTCTTGTATGTATCACGGACCACCATGTTTAATTTGCTTCTTTTTAATGAGTTGTACTAATCTTAAGACTTTTCTAGAAAAATACTTTGCCTTTATTTGAAGATGTTATGACAGTCTCACTGGTATCCCTGACTACTTGGGTCTATGACTCACACCTTAAGAAAAAAAAACTATTTAGGGCTCCTTTCTTACCTGATTTTCAGTAAATACAGTTGCTGGTGCATAATATGGTATGACACTTCAAAAAATTATCAGCTTTCCTCATCACCTCTTCTCCCACAAAGACAAGCTGTCTATCTTACAGTTAAATTAATGTCTGAATCAGCTTACTTCTGGGACACACTTAGCAGTTACAGGTGCAATGGTATTGAACAATACCTACTCCAAAATTAACTTTACTGCACATACTGACTTTTTCCCTCCTTTTTTTTAAAAACACAGAATGACAAATAGTTTCTAATCAGGTAGAATTGAACAAATCTCAAACTTAATTCACATTACAGTTCACACACAGTGCTTAACTGATAAAGATTTCTGAATTGCAAGCAGAAGATGAAGGTTTTCTTACTCAGTTATGGTAGCAATGGATGGCTTCATAATTACATAAATCTGCATTTAGTCTGATACACCTTATATCAATGGAGTCAAAAGCACATGACCTGTTTATTTAGTTCCTTTGACTGAGTAAAGATTAGTAAAGGTCCTATTTACACATCAGTCTGCAATGTCTCATGCTCCTCATGGTTAAAATTTCATCTTATTGATTACACAGACAGAAATTTCTACATAGATAAGTAGGTAAACATCCATAAATAGTCTTCATTTTCAGTGCTCGCTCTTTCCTTTAAAACGAAGGAATTAACTAAAATTTCAAAAATTCCAGAGTAAGATGTTTGGGAAAAATTACTAAATTCAGTTAAGTGTACTTCATCGTTACCCATCTCCAGATGGGTTTGGAGATGCATGGCCTACAGCCAAAATTACATCTGTGTTCTAATGACTGGCTCTTTACAACGGAGAATGCAATGAATGAGACAAGATTTGGCATTTGCATTCACATCTTGCCTTATAATTAACCTGAAGAGACAGCCTGGAAAAATCTCAAACACCTTCCTGGTGATGATAAAAACTAAAACGTGGTAGCATAGAAGTCGAAACACCAATACTCTTAAAGACTATATTGACTTAAAAATTTAGAACACACTTCCAAAAAAACTCAATAAGTTCCCAGAGAAGTAAGATCTTGTACATCATAAGGCCGATATGCAGATACCGTTCTATAGATGAAGCTCAGCATCTTTACACAAATTAAGATAATGTTCAAGCTGTTTGCAAAATTAATAAAGATCTCAAACTGACTTCCAGTTATTCCACAGTGCACAGATACCACAACATAAGAGCACTTCTATTCCAAGGGCAGATACTTAAGTCCACAGATATGCTATTAATATCCAGCCAGCTAGACTCAGGAAGAAGCTAGCATGTACAATACACAGTTTGCATGCTCTACAATACTGCATCCCATTACTCACGTCATAGAAAAGCTTCCTATCCGCAGCAAGCCGTTTGGATGCCAGGGTCTTGGTAACATGGTAGAACGTAAGTAGCGCCCTGTGTTGTTGAAGATCATCCTGCACTTTCACAGATTCTACAAGAGTGGGTATAAGTTCCGGCCATTGCCTCGGGCAGTCCACTCTGGCAACTTTAGCAATCAGTACAGAGATCTGAGTTGCTATCTGCAAAAAAAAAAACCCACAGACACCACTAAGTCAAAGCGCATTTAGGAAATGAATAATGATGAGATCCACAGCCAAATAAAACCTGAACAACAACAACAAAAAAAAGACTAGAATGGATTGATAGATTTTTGTGTGCTTTTTCTCAAGCTGTTTTTAAGTTTGCAAATGAAAATAAATGTGGAGAAAAAGTTTATTTGTAGGAAGTATTACATAAAATACTCAACTTAATACCTTGCTTAAATTTTACATGAAGACCAGTAAATGTATTTAGTCCAGAAATCACAAAAATGAAGAAATAAATATCTGGGAACCACTTCTACATGAGTGATTATTTCTATCACTTTCTATGAACACACACTGCTGAATACATACTATCCATAATTCTGCTCTACCTGACTTCCAGATAGACCCATTCCTAGCCCCAGGAACACAGATGTGTAAGCCTAAGCCCCATCCCAGTAACTGGAACTGAGACACTCTCTTGCTCCAGATCTTCAAAACCACAGGCCAGGAGCACCTGCATCACTTATACCATCTGACTTTGGCTGCTAGGCCCAAATTCCACTGGCACCAGTCTTGCCAGCAGCTGGAACCTGTTCATCATGCATGTATGGTCCAAGGAACAGAGATTACCCAGTAAGACAGGTAAGGGATGCAATCAGAACACAGGACAGGCAATGGTCATCAGGCACAGGGTTTGTTCAGACACAGGTACAGACTACCCATGGTTTACACATGACTGGCCCTTCTTATGCCCTCTTTCTGTCTACTCCACACTTGCCTGCTGTGCAACTCCCTTCCCCTAAACATTCCTTAGCATATTTTGCATGGCTGCTTGTGTGTTGTAATGGTGTGCCTCAGTTTCCCCAGTTCTTCCCCTGAAGTTTCCTTCCACCGGGGGTGTGTCAATCACCACCTCTCCTTTTCCCCACCCTTGACCCCTGCTGGGCATTGTCTATCAACCCAGAAATTCCAAGGGGAGCCTCAAGCGATTGGCAAGTTCAAAGGATGCTCTCCACCCCCTGGGGGGCCATTGGCCCATCCAGGTGTCCCTCTCACCTGAGACCCCCTCCCCCTGTGCCTGGTTGGTGGTCTCTGTGTTCCCTCCCCTGCCCCTCTCCCCTGGTAAATGGGCAAGCACACCACACAGTCAGGGGTTCTGTCAGAGTTGTTGCAGGATTCAGAGGCCATGCAGCTCTAAATAAAAACTGTGGATTAAATGCTCTCCATCAGGACCCACTCCTTCCTTCACCATCGCCTTAAAGGTTTCTCCAGCTCAGGAAGGCCTGAGGAGTGACCCCCTCAACAGCAAGCTCCAGCCCACAAGCTCTGGAGCTCAGGACGTGCCTGGACTTGTCTCCACGTGCCCAGCTTGACCACAGGTACTGAATAGCAGCTCTGGGGAGAAAACACCACAGGTGTTGCTGTTTGGTTCAGCAGCTGGGACCAGACAGACCAAGGCAGACCCATTCAGTAATATGGTAAAATCCAATAGCTACTCAAAACCCTACCTCAAATATCCAAAAATTTTATTTTTGTTTTCTGTTCTTATTCCATTCAAATTGAAAAGGTCCTGACAGGATCAGTGAAGCAGGTACTCTCTGCCTCAGCACACTAGAACAACCACACTTCCAGCCTGGAACCTTCTTAGGCTACCAGAAGGAACCCAAGCAATTTACAGGCCTAAGAAGGATAGAGCAATGCCCTTCTTTACTGGTGCCTGAGCTGTTTCATCTGGAGTCTGACAACCCCACCAAGTTTTGCACAATATTTATTCCTACCATGCTGCTTAGTGAGAAGAATTGTTTCAGGAAAATTATGTCAAGGTTCACAAGGGAGAGTTGGGAGTCCTACTTATTACAATATCAAATTATGTCAACTGACGTAATGCGGAGCAAATAAATTCTTCTCCCTAGGCGATACAAGAAGCAACCGCCCAGGAAGACCAAAAATACTTTTATCTTGAGCACTGGCATTTTAAATGGGGAGAAAGAAAAAGAATTTGCTGTCATACATTTGAAGAAGTACTTTATTTGAAGAAGTTCCACGTTCCCTCCATATGCTAAATATCTTCATAGGGCATGGAAATTACACTTTTAGCAGATGGTATGTTCTCTTTTTGTTTTACACCTCCCCTGGAAGTCAAGTTGTATCATCACATCTCCATACTATGCCTGTTTTCACTTTTTCATGTTGTTTTTCTTTCTATACAAGAGTCATCTTTTTTTTTTGCCTTCAGTGATGCAAAAAGCATAGGCAGATAGCAACTGTGTTATGAACTGTCTGAGACTGGAAAAGTGCAGTTATCAGGAACACAGGATATCAAAACTCAGACATATCAAGAAGGCTGGAACTAAACGAAAGATTCCTCAGAAAGGACACCTCAGGATACCTACAAGACAGACTGGGGAGCAAATGGAAAGAAAGGGATATGAACTCTATAAATATATTTCTCTATTGCACATAATTGTTTGAGCAATTATTTAGACTGCTGTGATAAAAACAAACAAAAACCTCCACATCTTAAAAAATTACATCCCAAAAAACATCTTAAGGACACACAAATCAGAACATGAAGCCACCAGTCTTTAAAATGTCAGTTAAAAAGATTCCAATCTCAACTGCAACTATAGTCAAAGAACTCCAGAACTGTTCATCAGCAGTAGCATTCTTTACTACGAAAAATGCTATGATATCATCTTAGCAGGCAAACTGATGAAATACTAATGAATATATGGAAAAAAAGTATTGATAAGCAGTTTTGTTTTGCAAACAATATAGCTAAAATTAGAGTTTCATAGTTAATTTACCTATTTATATGTGAAAAAACCATACGAACTTCAAAATCTAAATATTTGATAAATTATATTCTACCTAGTAGTAAGCATAAATGACACACTATGGTTCAGCTTGACATGCTTCATAGTTCTTTTTAGTTAACATACAGAAACAAGTAATATTGGCCATATTGTTTACATTGAAACTACACCTGCAGAACAAGTTTTATAACGCTTTATATGCTTTTTTATTAAATTGCCTTTGCAATTAAAATTTTTAGCTCTAGTCAAAATTGTTATTTCACAATGGGCTTCTACAAAGACTAAATTACCCTAATTTTGATAAAATGCTCTAATCCTAGAAGTTACATTAAACCTGTCAAGAAATCCCAAGAAGTTAAAACTGAACTGTCTGCGGAGCAGAAGTTTATTCACAATGCCTTTTCTTTTCAATCTTAACCTTATGCCTGTAATTTCTGTATTTCCTTGACAAAGTTTTTTAAGATCCGACTCAAATTAGCAAATACTTCCTTGCAGAATCTTATACTTACATGATGAAGAAGTTATCAAAAGTAAGATTGATGCAGAAGTTTATTCACAATGCCTTTTCTTTTCAATCTTAACCTTATGCCTGTAATTTCTGTATTTCCTTGACAAAGTTTTTTAAGATCTGACTCAAAATATTAGCAAATACTTCCTTGCAGAATCTTATACTTACATGATGAAGTTATCAAAAGTAAGATTGAATCATCTAGTATGGGCATATTCTGTGCCCCTAACATTAGTTCTGTACACAATGTAATAATAAATTCTTATTCTAATCAAAATCACAGCTTATAATTAGTCACTTTATGCAAGAAAAGACACTATCACACTGAAGCTTTATTAAGCTTATTTAAATTCACTAAAATGCTGTAACTAGACATGTGACAGCAGTACTGCTTAGGTGGGTTTATGCAGCAGCAATCTCAACAGCTCATTCCTGCTCTGCCACTGCCACACTTCCTTGCATGGCCACACTGTGAGTCAGGTAACAGAACAGACACAGCTGAAAAAAACTAAAAATACTCAGGGAAAGGTTATTTTTCAGCTACATCCATTCCCTGAACCATTTCACCAAATGGCTGCATAAACAGCAAGAGACAACAAACTGCCACTACAACAGCAAAAGAAACAAAATGCTGTTTCCAGCCAAAGTGCTCAGGGAAAGGTTATTTTTCAGCTACATCCATTCCCTGAACCATTTCACCAAATGGCTGCATAAACAGCAAGAGACAAAAACTGCCACTGCAACAGCAAAATAAACAAAATGCTGTTTCCAGCCAAAGTCGTTCTAAAATTCACTGAGTTATGATCTATGGTAAAAGACCTCACTTCAAGATCTGTCTGCAAAGCAATATGTAAACTGCAACTTCATTATTATAATAAAAAACTTTGTAAAGAAAGAGACTAAGATATCAATCAATACAAGCATTTCTTGGGAGAGTAATAAACAATTACCACTAACCTGATTCACTGGCTCATTAAAGTTGGTGATAAGTCCAGCACGCAGTGTACTTTTTTCTTCTTCAGAAAGAGCACTGTCAGGATATATTTATTAAAATATTATTTATTTTCAATTATAAAGCTACTATCAATTCATTTGTAACTATCAAAAACACTATCAAAACTAACAAAAGAACATCCTTTGTTCTTCGTCTATCTTAAGTATCTTTAAAAAGAGAGAGAGCAGTCAAAAAAATACTCACAAAGCATTTTAGTCTCACATTTTGAGACCTAAAGTGACCTTTTTAAAGATAAATGGCAAAAGAGTCGACAGAATGAGATACACAAATATATAATGAAAAAATGCAAAACTGTACACAATACAAATGGATTGCTCACAGACAACTGTTACATAGTTATTACTGACAGAATTGAGGACTTGAACATGAATTTGCCCCAGTATACTAATGCACAATGGCCAAAAAATGTCCAGAATAAGGCAATCGCTGTATCAGATGACAGCTCTTTTTGTAAAAGTAGTAAGTCTTTTCTATTATAAATCCTTTTCTATAAGAAAGTAATATACTTACACTTAAAAGTACAGATCCTTTGAAAATTATAGCTTTGTGTGAAAAGTACGTTGATATATTCTCCATAAAGAGGGGGGAAAAGTGCAGGGGAAAACAGTCAGCAGGGCAAATGCTAAGCGATAAAAGTTAATTTTCATTCAAATGCATCATCATGGTATCTTAATACTTAATTTTAAGTGACCTCTATCAGTTTAAGATGTCAAGTTACAGTATGATATCACTCCTGTATTACTTCAGATTTTATACCATTCATGCAATTTTCTTATAATTTCCAGGCAGAAAAAACAAAACACTGCTCTAAAAAAGGTTTTGTTGGTATTTATAGATTATACTATTGGGGAAAAAGAAAACCAAAATGAAACTAAACAAAAAACCTCAATAAATTTTAATCTACTGATAGCACCAGGAAAGCTGTTTCTTTTTCATAAAACGCTTGTAAGTTATCACGCAACGTTGTTCAGATCAAAGTTTCACCTAAATTGCAATGACTTAGAAGCATGCAAACATGACATCTCAGTGAAGACTGGATGGCTGGAAATTAAGAACCCAACACAACCACTTCCTCTTGTCTGACCTCAGGCACAGATATTAACCAACCAGTTTTATATATTGAGGCTTAAAATTATATCTAAAGCTCCCTACAGCATAGGTTTTACTCTAATCTAGACAAATACTAAATATTAATCTCATAATAAAAAAATAGAGGCAGGAATTGCCATAAGAACAAACATTTGCAAAAATATTCTAGTTTTCACTTTCTCTTCACCCCTGCACAAAACAGGAGTACTCACTGTTTCCTAGATCAAAGACTTACCATTTGAAGTACAGTACCAAAGGGGGGCAATTAATTGTTTCACTGGTGACTCAGAACTGTACCCTAAGTCTTATTTTCCAAGGTAATTACAGCATTCAGGAGCCACAATTTTACTTTTTATATTTTAAATCTAGACATAGGTTTTAAGATTTTTTCCGCAAAAAATTTAAATTATCCCTAAAAATATTTTGGCTAAAATTTACAGAGATTTCTGGAACAGTAAAAACTTTTCTGCATGTAACTATTTAACTTATTTATCTAAAGCCACGAGATGATGTTCCAGGAAAATAAATTTTTGAGGGTTTTTTCTTTTATAATGTGAAAATGCAGTATGTAATTTCCACACATGCAGGCATCCTCTAAGTGGTTTCTAAAACCTAAAAGCTCTTATTAATAAAATTTAAAAATCTATTGTCAATTAAATGTAGACTGTATAATACCTCACTTTCAGAGACAATAGAAAGCACCTAAAACTTGGTTTGTAAAAAAAAAAAATACCCCATTTTACTATATTACTGCATTTACTTTGTTTCTGGGCTCACAAGATCCCTGGCTTTAAACAGTTTTTCATAATTATAATTATATTAAACTCATCATATGTACAGTCTAAGAGCAGCAAGAATTCAGTTCATTACTTACTGTAAATAAAAACGCTGTAATTAAGCTTTTGCCATTGCAGACAAAACAAAGGAAAGAAAAGAAATAGATTCATGAGAATCAACGCCTTAAAGACACCAGCTTGTGATAAGCAAAACTGGAAAACAGTAATGAAAAAAGATCTGAGAAATCAATGTCGATGGAAGTGTCAAACAGCAGCGCTGTGTGATGAGAGTTTCTAAGGATTTGCTGGACGGTGGGTGGAGGAATTCAGCATTTAAACAACACGAGAGTGACATCTGCCGGAGAACAGGCACACCCTCAGCCCCTGAAGGAGACACCACTGCCCTCAGCCTCCCTTAACGCCTTGCAAGAAAGCCAATTCCACAATTTCATCTATAAAAGTTACAGGCAGGTGAGAAGTTAGGAAGAATGTCACTCAGCCAGTTACTTCCCTTCAGCACTGAATTATATGTGCCCAAAAATTACAGTAACTTCATCTACACATGAACTTCTAAATACTATCTACTATGCTGTAGTCTTTTACAATTTGCAAGTTCAAAATTACTTCGATCTTTCTCTGTGTTTGTGGTATGGAGAAATGTACACCCAAATACTTTAAAAATTATATTGGAGCTTTTTTTAGAAATGCCTGATATTTCACATTTGGATTTCTGGCTTATAAGAAGTCATCACACATGTGAAAACATGTATTTGAAAAGTTATTGTTAAAGCATTTTACTATGTTGCTAACACAGTACTCAAATAAGAGAACAAAGTCCACAAGAGACAGGATATAAAAGTAATTGTCTGTAAAATCAAAAACATGTTCAACTCTTGAAATCAAGACAAACCATTTCTGAAGGAAAAAAAATACATACAAAATCATCCTGTGAGACCAGGAGGCTGACAACAGATTTCAAAGGAAGAGGCCAAATTGTGCCTGAAAAGAGGCTATGACAACTCTAGGCTCTTCAACCACAGCTATATGAAACGCTGCCTGAAAAAGCAGGAGGGAGGAAGTTCATAGGCTCATCTTCTAAATCACTCTCACTGGAAAATGCAGTTTTAAGCCTGATCTGTACATCAAAACATGCTTTGATGTACTACTAAGGATGGAGAGCAGACAGCTGCTGAAGTGAGACACTAGACAAAAGACAAGAATTTTGCAAAGACAACAAAAATGCAGCATCTACAATGAAGCCTTCAAAAAATTATGGTATTCAAAATATATTGGTTCACAAAATAATCAAGTGAAAATTTAGTTGAAATCAGGATTTCTCAAAATTACCGCAACATATTCTAAGAGAAATGTCATCTAGGTGAGTGCTGACAAAATGTCACATCTAACAAATTAAGAAATAAAAACAGTTGGACACAGAATACAAATTTATTATGCGTTACTCCATTGAATCCTTAACAGCAACCAACAATTGTTTAAATTTATCATTTAATTGCACTAAATTAGCGGCAGAAAAGTTAGAAATGGGGAAAATAGGGTTGCACTGGAAATTTAATATAGATTTAACTCACAGAATCTTTAATAGCCAACAAAAATTTAATTTTTAATTTAAAACTACAGGAAAACTACATTAAAATATTTCTATTTAGTTTTTACCTCAAACAGTAAAATTCTAGTCTTTAGTTCTGAAAGAAATAAACTATGCTTTTTTAACAGAAATGCTACTAGTGGCTGAAAATATTAAGGAATTGAAACAATGTTTAACTTCTTCCAACAGTTCTTGCAAAGTACCAGTATTGGAAGCAGAATCTGTTAACCAGAAATGTCAAAGATATATGCCATCTTTCATGAAAAAGGTGGTATTTTCCTTTTACGTAGAAAAGAACCTAAATGTTTGCAGATGTTTTGCAATTCCACACTAATTCACACATACAAATACTTGAGTGCTCCATGACATAATGAAGGAGTACTACACTACTTAAAATGTGCTATGGATGCAGAATTTTATAATTTTTCACTCCTTTAGCAGATCTTTGGAAAGGCTTACAATGCAAGGCAAAACTATCTCAAACAATGAACAATGAAAGTCATAGTTTGCATCATAATACTAACTTAGATTTGTGACCCAGAAAAAGCGTACCTAGAATTCCACCTAATACCCTACATCTGACAGTGACAGTTCCACTGTTACTAGCATTTAAGACTGAACACCTGCAAGCCTTTATAAGTTCTGGAACTGAAACTCTTTGTGAAATCACACCTGTTTGTAAAGGAAAAATAAGCACTTCACACAAAAGACTGGGAAGTATATAATTCTACAGGTTGCATACTAAAATGGCACTTTTTGTAAATTTTAAGTAAATTACATAGTGCTCATGAAAAGTGCTTATATTTCTCATCTTCTTTGGAGAACTCTTTGTTATGCATTACCAGGACCCACATATCAAAACAATGAAAAAGGAAGATCAGAAATTTTTAGCATGATAACTGCTGCCTCCTTCCCATGTACACATTCAATACGAATCAGCTTAAACAAAATGAAATGTCACTCTCACTGTCCAAGACACTGACTACCTTTCACTTCTGTCACTATCTGTAAATCCAGGTGTTAATGTTGCAACACATACTGCATCACTTCAAAACCTATTACCTATGAAACAGCCTTCTAACTCAGTTCTTAAAAGTAAATCATGAACAGAGTCATAAGAAGCAAAAAAAGACAAAATATTTTATCAGCAAGTCCTGAAGTTTGAAGCATGTTGTCAGTTTCACCATAAATTCTAAACTGACTTCTACCAACTAAGGATCTGCTGTTTTTCCAGCCTGGCAACCAAAACAACTTTAAGACGGTTAAGCAGAAGAACTCAAAACTTACTGTGGTGCGACCCGTCTCCAGTAGCGATCAATTCCATTTTTGAAGTACAGCACAGCTAACCACCTTACATTCACATCCAGGCTATGATTTGTAAAGATATTCTGTTAAAAAAAAGTTTAAAACTGCTCAAGATACCACAAGCAACACAGAAATATCAAGGCATGCATTAATACAATATGTAGAAATATACACACCACCATGATATGGGTGTACATAGACAAAAAGCCTTAATCATCATTTGACAGGGAAGTGAAAACACTAAACATAAATTTTTAGAGATTAAAAAAAATGTTTATCACTAGTCCAAATTTTGATTTATTTAGAAAAACATAAAAGGCAAATGTATAGTTAATCTTGTCTGGCAGAGAAGGAAATATAAGGGCAGTAACTACTATAATCAGACATTTTTTACATTCTTTGATAACATAGCTCTCAGAAGTTTGTGCCACTGCAGAATACAGGATAATTCCTTATTCTCATCAAAACCCAGTCTTCTGGTTATTTATTCATTATGTTACTTATTCATATGCCAAGAACCATCCTGTCTACCAATACTGTTTCTAAAACAGTGACCTGGTAGGTCTGCAACTCTCAAATTCGACTATGCTTAGGAAATCAGGAAATTAGTTTCTACCAAAAAAAAGTTATATATCTGTAGATACATACATATATATGTATCTATATATATATATATGCTTTTATTTTTCTGTATGTACATACAGACAAACACAGAGGAGTTATTTTGTATGATAATAGTGTAAAATTAACCAATCAAGAGAAACTAAAATAAATCTAGGCTATTGAATCTCAACACAGGTAGTACTCTGAACAGCAGCTCTCCTCCTGTTTTCTACTGCTTCAGATGGATCGTTCTCAAGGGGTGAGACATCATTACTCCCACCTTTAGAGAGCAAGCATGTGTGAACTCAGTGTTCTCACTATACAGGACACTGCAGAAAGAGTGCACCACTTCTATTCATTGCTTTTAGAAGTCCAGTATGAAGGGACCTGAAAAATGTAGGGATTCTGGTCAAAGGTATCTGCTACTTTTGGGCACCATGCCTGCAAACACAGGCATAAACAAACCTTTCAAATAACTCAGCACTGTAGAAACCTGGGACCTCATTTTCACTATGAATTCAAGACCTAACTTTCTCTCAAAATCTATTTTTATTAATAGTAACATCTTTCTAGAGGTAGTGGCCAACCCAAAAAAAAATCCCCAACAATCACTATTAAGTAAACAGACTTACATGCCAACAATATCAACTTCAAAACTAGCAATTGTAGAAAAATATCCGAAAGGTGGTAACCCACCAAAAATACAACACAACATGAAAATGATCTGTAGGTAATATGCTCTCCTTCCCCAAAGCTCATTTAGGAAGACAGACTGAATCTCTGAAAGACTTGACCTTTCCCAAATGCAATTTAAGCATATTAAAATACTAACAACTAACTCCAAACACCACTTCCATATAGCAAAAAATAACATTTCAAAAGAAATGAAACATGGAAAACCCAAACTACTCATACTGAAACTTCCATTCATCTTACAAACAACTATTCCTCTCCTTGCTAAAATATTTAGCAGAAGCAAAGCTTCCACAGATAAAAAAAAACTTGAAACTAGACCAGACCTAGATAAAAAATGAAAAAAAAAGACCAAAGAATCTACACAAAAACAAGTAGAACTTCTCGTTACACTCTGTATCTTCATATGAACTTCCAAAAACATGAAGTATTTAATATAACACAGTAATACTGTCATAGACAGAACAGGAATGAAGCCAATATACAAACTGATATAACTTGCACAGAGGTTCTTTTCAAAACCATCCAATTCTGAATCAAAAGATATGTAATACCCTCAAAAGAGAAACAGAAAAGTAATGATAGCAACTCCACTAGGTACTAAAAATGGCAGGATCAAGGATGCATGTCTCATGCTTCTTTATGATGTTTTCTACTCTGACTGTCCCAGAAGCAAGTGTATCTCACAGGAAGTAATATTACTTGCCACAACCCACAGATATCAGCTGTCTTACCCACTCTCCATTTACATTAACCTGTTTCCCTGCACCCATTTCTGCTCCACCAAGAAGATGCCAACTATTTTCTCTCCCAGACAGGCCATCTGATCAAGTTAAACAAAGAAGCAGGTACTTCACTCGTTTAGGCTGGAAGACTATATCAATATTTTACACTTAAAGGCTGATGTGGCCCCAACAAATCCACCTAACCATATTAAAAAAATTATCAGCATTTGTATACTATGTACCAGCACATACATCTTTGACAAACATCTGAACACCTGAATTTTTAGCCCTTATATTTAAAATTAACTCATATCTGTTTCAGTTACCTGTGAGTGCTCAACTCGCTTGCACCCTGAGGTTTAAGGTCTCAAAGCAAACATTCAGAGAAAAAAAACCACTAGTGGCAATTTCTGCTGCTTTCTATCAAGATCATTCACCACCACAGCTACACTATTGCAAAAGCAGTGCATAAAATTAAATTGGACAGCTCAAGGTATCTTTTCTATTGTTTTCCCTACATCCTCGGGCTCACCTTCAACTTTCCAAACAAATCAGAGGGTCTACAGAGAACAGAACATGTCACCCTACAAATCTGAGTCATTCCATCCATGCACTGAGGACAGATGTTTGTAGAGAAAACATGTTTACATGGTTTTTAAGACTACTATAAACATATGCGTAGATATTGGAGAATAACAACAGTATTAACTTTCAAGTGTCTTTGCTGAAACAGTTTCATTTCCTTTTTGACTGTGTTGTCATAATTTTGACCATATTAATGCATCCATTTCACCAATGGTTGTAGCACTTTTAGAAGTATTCACCTTCCCCATTCCAGGACCTTAAAGCTACAACAGCCAGGTCAGTTAATCTCCCAGGGAGTCTCCCTCCACTAACAAAAAGTAAAGCCATACCAGAGAGGTATCACACAATGCAATGGAAAGCATGAGGGAAATTCTATTTAAATGTTCATAAAGCATCATCTCCACAAGAAAAAAAAAAAAGGTCCTTACTGCCTTGGTATGTAAAAGATCCCCTGCCTCTTGAGGTAGTAAAGGTCCTTCCTTTGAGAAGGGCCCTCTCGGCCTTTTACTATCCACAATTCACAACAGGCAAATAAAAGATTTAGCACTACTGCCCACTCATACTGCTAGAGGCTGGATTTCCACTTTCTGAATTCCACTTTCCACCTGGGAAAAGAGCTTACTTTGAGATACAGTCTTGACAATGCCTACCATATTCTTCAGCATAAGGATTCTACCGCCTGGACCATGACAACTCAGGGCTTCTCTCAGTGAGAGGTCATGGCTCTACCATGTTCTAGAGACCAGTACTCAAAATCATTCAGTTTACTTAGCAGCATTTTCCACTGTATCTTACCAACAAGACTGAATAAAAACCTGGCTGTGTCTCCCACTGTTTCAGTTGTTCCTCAGCTGGCTTCAACACTGCAGTATCTTGGCTAGTAGCTTGCGTCAAGACTTGCAAAACAACAGTGCTAGCACTGTTGAGATCCATGAAAATCTGAAAATATTTAAACGGGAGAAAAATACACTTAATGAGAAAAAGAGAGCAAATATAGACAGGTATTTTCCATTCTTATTATCCAAATACCCCACACTCATTTTTCATTAGACTACACAGTGTAAAGATAGCATGACACCCACTCACAGGCAGATGAGGTACAGGGATAGAACTATTTGCTTTGAGAAATCTCTCAGCAGAAGGAACAAGCATTAAATCGATCATTACAAGCACATTTGCTAGATCTGCAGGAAACTGCAGGAAATATTTTGATTGTAAAACAGTTACCTCTCTTGTGAAGCACAGCAGCTAAGAGCAAAACTGCAACTAGAGGTAATTACTCAGCTGTAAGCAGAGCAAACCATGGGGTTGTCTGAAAGAGGCAAAATGAGATTAATAACATTTTTCCATTTTACTTTTCCTTCAACAGAGAAAATGACACATTCATATAGTCACATTCTATAATTCAAATTCATCCAAACAACTCATATTAATTAAAAAAGAAAGCATTAAGGCTCACAGTCTTACATGATACAGAATTTTCCTCAATATCTTTGGTTTCCTTCTTATTTAGCATACAAATGCTAACCAGCTGAACTACAAATGCATATTGCCAAATTTCCAGTGTATATACATCCTTTTGCACCCTTGTACTCTACAAAGGCAAAACAAAACGCTGCACTCCAGATGACAGAAATTACATTTATAATGACCACAGAAACAATGTTACAAAAGAAAAAAGGCATATATGAATGAAACTATGAAGTCTGTTTTCTGCTTATAAAAAACCAGACAGTTTTAGTAACACACACACAGTTGAATACTCATATAGTTAAGTTTTCTAAATAAACAACAAAGAACAGCTTCTCTTCCAAGAGGTTAGAGAAGGAGGTTCAGGTGGGGCATCAGGAGGAATTTCTTCACGGAAAGGATTGTTAAGCATCAGAATGGGCTGCCCAGAGAAGCTGTGGAGTTGCTGTCATCCCTGGAAGTGGTCAAGAAAAGAGTGGATGTGGCACTTAGTGCAGTGGTGTAGCTGACAAAGTAATGATGTGTCAAAGGCTGGACTCAATCTTGGAGGTCTTTTTCCAATTGCTATGACTCTGTGATTTGTTTTTGTTTAATGGGAAAAATGGTTTATTTTTCCACCTTCAGGAAAAATATCAAGATTAAAACTGTTATAATAGTAGTAAGAAAGTGGGATATATGAAATTTATTCTCACACAGGTTTAAAAATTTCGATTTTTTTTAGAAAAATCACCTTAACAACAAAACTAGCCACACAATACTGGAGAACTTTTATACCAGTAATAGCACTGCACAATTGAAAAAAATATTTACACCCCTAAGAAAGAAGTTCTTCATCTCCAGAACTCCAGCTATCCTCTACAAAAGCTGACTAAAATTTGAAGGTCCTAAGGTTAAAGGAAGTCTATATTTAAACCCATGAAACACAAAATCACATCTCTCCTTACAGCAATAATTGAACCGGTAACGCCATCTCTGCTCTATACTTCCCATGTGAAAACCTCCCAATCTTTCTGCCTTAACCAGCTGTGCACAAGGGAGCAGAAGGGGGGCATTACTAGAGGGGTGCCTTCTGTGAAAAGCTGCAAGAAGCTTCCCACGTGTCTGGCAGAGGCAGTGCCAGATGGCTCCCAACACACCTGCCACTGGCCAAGGCTGAGCCCATCAGCAACAGTGGTACCACCTCCAGGATAACATGGTTAAGAAGGGGGAGGAGAAACCTGAAGGCTTTGGCTTCCACTGGAAATTTACATACTCCATCTAGAACACTTCTCATTAGAAGACATACTTATTTAAGTTAGTAAAATGCCAGCACAAAAAAACAGGTGACTTTTTTCAGCTTCTTATTTCAAAACAATTAGCTGGCAGTTCTAAAGATAACAACAAGGAACAACAACAAAATCAAAGTGAAATATTTGCTTCTTTTTTAATAATGTTTCTCATTCTTGAAAAGGTTTGTACTTCCATGTAAAAACTAGAGCAGCTACTGTTTGAGCTACTGCTGAAAAAAAAAACATCAAGAAAATTCAAACTAAGCTTAGTGGGTCAGAACAAAAATTTATTTAACCCAATGCTCTTCCTCTGTCAAAACCACATCAGACATCCAGGTCTAAATTTCTACATAAGGCTGGCTTATCATCCAGAAAACTCTGGTTCAAGGATTTTCTATTAAGAGGCAGGGAATTTAACAGCCCTCAAGATATAGTTTTCAATGAATTTACATAGTTGCTCTTTGATCCCATGTAAAGATCATTGGATGAGGGCATCACAAGCCAAACAGCAAAACTGAATTAAAAAATAATAATCTCCGTGAAGATGGCTCAACTAAAAAAAAGTGTTTATAAATAACTGTAAAATATTTAATGAAGTGGTATATTCTGTATTATTTAGGTAGCAAAAAATTAACTGGAAAAAAGTCTAATAAATGTGTAGCAAATACAAATGGCAGAGATGCAAAAACGGTGTCTTATTGCTTCTGCTTTTTAAAAATTCCTCCTAACAGTTTCTGTTTTCTTCTAGTAAGTCACTAGTCTTACTTGTATTAATTTCTATTAAAAAAAAGAAAGAAAATAAAAATAAATAAAATTTCAACAAAATATTTCTAATCAATCCTTACTGTACAAAACTCAAATTTGCAGTTTAAGCTAGTTACAAATTAGTTAAGCTAAAACAAAGAGATACAGTCACCAAAATAAATAGTATAACCCTCTGCTTCTCCCTGAACCCCTTAAATACCCAAAGATGGAAGAAGCAGGAAAAATGCAGGTTTTGGTTTGGATCAAGTTTCCTATCATTTTCACACCACATTGCCGACAGGTAAATGTGCTAGGCATAAAAAAGCAAACAGAACAGCAAGCAGCTTTTATTTCACGCTCTTGATAAAATGTGTAAACTTAGAACAACATTACAAATTGTGACTGAGCCATAACTGCCCACCCAAAGGCAAAAGGTGGGATACCGGGGGCACACACAACAAAAAAACTCAAACAAGCCAAAAAGTCAAGCCATCTAAGCACACTGTTCCACAAACACCGGAGGACACTACAGGAGCAAGGAGAAATACGTGACTTCAAACAATGTCAAGCCACTACAGGCTTGTAATCACATGCCATTACATGCATGTCCTAGCATGTAATTTCAACTCTGACAAAGTCCTTACCTTCCCCTCTCACTGACAGGATTTCTACGGGGAGCTTATTCTCTGCATGCCCCCGGTAAAGACAATTGACAATTGAGGGCACCAGCTCCCACCTTAGTGAGATCTGCTCAAAATACAATTACTGCCATGTACAGATGCAAACGTGAAAGGTATTCCTGCAGCAGACAGACTGCACCTTGGGAGTTTAAACCCAGATCTCTCCAATCTTTGTTGTGATACCCTCACACTGCCCTCATTTTGTTTTTTTTTAATTGACAAACCAGGGCTCTTCAGACCCCAATTTACACAGAGCATATACAGATGCTCTTAACCCCACAGAACTGCAAAGGCTGTGAATACTGGCTCTAAAAGTCTGGGATAGAGGCAATCCTCACCTCTCACACCTCCCGCTTCACCTGTTGCATGGGAAAGGCAAAAGGTTGCTTAAATCAGATTGGTTAAATCACAGGGACAAGGACTTTCTTGTTCTAGTGCATAGGACTTCTATAGCTTTACTCACTACCGAGCTATATCTACAACACTGTCCTAGAGATGAAACTCAAGGTGAGCCAAATAGCTATTGTCTTTTGGGTACTTTCAGAGACATGGGGCACTTATGGAAATTTTGGCAGAGTCTGTCAACCTTATAAGCAACACATTCTTAGAAGGAAGGCAATGTCTGCATTTGTGTCACAACAGCCAGAATTTCCAGGTTTGATTATTGAGTAAGGGTGTCATTTTTCTTTTTTATTTACTAACGTCAGTCTGTGTCTTCACAATAAACACTGAGCAGTATCAGGAATGTCCATTGCCTTCTCCTGCTTTTCTGTGGTCCATGTCCATGGACCAAATTGCAGACAAACATTTTCGGAGGAAGGAAAAAAAATCCCTTTCACTAGAAATTTCAATGCAGTCAGCTGCAAACCCAAGCATGACTCTTACTGCCATGCCAGAATTCTGTCATGCAAAAGGGAAAAGAGACTATCCACACCCCACATGAAAAAGATGCTCTCTAAGATCCAACTGGATATGACAACACTGAACTTGACAATTGTATGTTCTTAAGTCTCAGCTGGCAGGAAAAAAGCCAGGCACAGTAACACCTAGAATAAAAATAACACTCAAATGGCACCCTTTAGCATAATGAGTTAGTGTCTTCAGAGACCACAAATAGCAATAACAGTTCCTCATCATCATCTAATGTCCTATACTTCATTTCCACTTTCAAACTCCATCTTCTTTCTTTAAGTGCCAAAGTTTTACTTCTGTTCTATTCTTCACTCTTTAATTCCCTTTCTAAGGGGATATCTGCAAAAACATTTTATTCTTCAAGACTATTTCAAGTGTCTTAAATGTTCTAGTTTTATACTAGCCACACCAGTTTAATGTTTTTCCTTAACAGTCAATACTTCTGATACTGACTAAAAGGTATCTAGGTTCTTTTCCCTTCACACTAAAATACATCCTAATTTTAAAATCACATCAGCTATTGAAAGAAATCAGTGACTGCTAAACATCTGAAGAGGTACAAAACAAAGGATTTCATTGCTAAACGCCTCCCTCCTTCACTTTTTCCAAGAGACTGCAGTGTAACAACTCACTCATATCCAGACAATTAATTCTGTGTATTTTTGCTCTCTTTTGTTAAGAATGCAATTAATTCTTTCCAACTGTAAGAAGGTGCAAGAATAAACTCAGTTAAGATTTTATGAAATCAGAAGAAGACAAAGCCATAAACACATTAAACAAAACACAGTGCACGCTCACTGACCATAGTGCAAATATATTCTGGGCTACTTCAAGAGCACAAGTGGCTCTGGGGATGTTGTTATCCTTCTTTACCCAGTCTGAGATGGCTCCCAGGACCCCATTTCCAGCTCGGTTCTCACAGTTCTCGCTCTCTTCAGTTCAAGAAGGAGCAAACTGCAGGGAGGCCAGAGCTACTAGGATAGCCTGTGGTCTAAAGCAAACTACCTGCGAGGAGGTAACGTTTAATGTTGTTTAAGACAGTGGAACCTAAGGAAGACTTTGCAGACACCTAAAACTAATTCCCCGAAGAGTGCTTACAAAGAGGACTTGCTGCTTCTTATCAGCAGATTAAACAACTAACAAACAACTATAAAGCTACACCCTGCAGCTCAGAAGGTTCAATAGAAAACTGGGACTGTCCTTTACAGCACATTTCAAGGAAACCAGGAAAAACAAAGTTTCCATGCTGAAAAGCCACAAGAACTCCTGAAATGTGTAACACAAATTCTGGCATTCAGTCATGCAGATATGATACATTAGCAAGGATAGTCACCTCCAGGAAGAGTTGGCAGTTACACTGATTTCTCTCCAGCCTTCTACAAACTCCTCCATTAATCTCTTTTCTAGCATCTGTATCGATCATGCCACAAGCTCACAGTCCTACTGCAGAATGCACCCAAAAGAACCAAAACTGTCCTGGTTATTGAAGGTACTACTTAAACTCACTAACAACTACAGGAATCACCAAAACACAATGACTAATGTTAAGCATTACTAAAATTTTTCAGAACCTACATATTAATTTTTCTTATGTAATTGAACCAAGCTATCTGAAGTTTGCCCAATTTAAGCCACAGTACAGAAGGCAAAAATGTCTGAGCAGGAAATAGTCAGAGGTGTTTTATTCCCATCCTGCTAGTGACAGAAACACAGGAGCAGAATTTCCAAAATTTCAGTTTTACAAAAATTTAACATTAAAACTAAAACCAAGGTCTGGAAAAAGCATGCAGAAGACACAAATGATGCAAGAACTAAGAACAGTGAGGACCACAGTAATATAGGATAGCAACAAGCAAGGCTGACAGCAATGTTAAGGAAAGCCAATCAGGTAATCTGAGCAGAAGAATGAACTTTGATATTAAATAGTAACCACCAAAGTGACCAAAAATTCCCAACAAAAAAACAAGGCGTAAAGAAATGAGTGAGACAATTCCAAGGATTAACTCAAAAACTACAGTCACAGGGTTCGATACTGATGACACAGGAAAAGACAAACAGATAGAGCCAATGTAAGAATATTTTTAATGTTTAATAGTAACTTTCTAGGATGACCAATACTACAAGGTCAGTCTCATTCTTTTGACTTCTTCCTCGCTCATCTAATTTAATGGATTTTCAAAAAGACCTGACAGACCGCTTAAGAAAAAACTAGAGCCAAACAGCTGAAATGGAAATGCCTGTTTCAGTCAGTCCTCACGTTCTGAAACAGGTTTAAACCCTTTCATTTTAACTACAGTTAAATCCCCCTTCTGCCAATGCAGTTTCAAAATGTTATATGTAAAGCATGGGCAACAAACACTTTTATCATTTATACACATGATAATAAATGTCCTTGAGGAGAACAGTACAGTGAGAGAGAAGAAAAACAGAGCAGTGACAAACTTGGTGTTGCCATGAAGTCTGAAGAAACCAAACTCCATAAGGAACGTGCATTTTCCAAAAACTCAGGTATATCTTACATGCTATGAATATAATTTGAATTCGGCAGCATTTTGCTGATGTGCTGTGTGAGCTGATTTAAAAGACATATCAAATATGTTACAGATGACTTCACGTATGAGACACGGGCAGCAAGGCACATGGGAGTGTAAGTGGGAAGCAGCAACACCATTGCATTTAGGGCCTTGTTCTTGTATTTTACACACACTGCTGTCTTGTACGGTAACAAACTGGAGAAATAACTCACCACTGCTGCACTGAGCCTGCCTCTGATTAAGGGAAGACTGTTCTGCAGAAAAACTGCTGTTCTTCAGCCTGCAGGAAGAAAACAACCACCTGGAATAAAGGCGAGTACGCACCCCTTTCCCCAAAAAACAAGTTCCCTCAGGTTAACGCCTCATCTTCCTCCCATGCCTTCCATTAATTCCAGCCTGACTAAAAACTGTTTCAAGGAGGAAGCGGGAAACTGTCCCCTGGAATTAGGTAACAATTATTTACTTCCAGCTCCGAGCAGGCCCTTTGCCGCGGGCGGTATGTCAGCTACGGGCGGCCTAGCTGCCTCAACCCCGGGGGCGGTGCCCCGGGGCCGGTACCGTGGCGGGCACTCCGCGCCGGAGCCGCGCCGCCCCGGGCAGCGCCAAGGGGGGCACAGCCGGCGGAGCAGCAGCCGAAGCGAGTGCGTGCGAGCAGCGCCGCCCGCAGCGGCACAGCGCCGGGGCTCCGTGCCGGAAGCGCCGTCCTTGGTGCGGAGGGGGCGGGGTCCCGGAGCGCGCTGCCCGCTGACGTCAGGCGGCGGCTGCGCGCGCGCAGAGCGGTTTGGCGCGCGGGGCGCGTGTTCCCGCCCCGGGGATCCCGGCCCGGGCATCCCGCCGCGCTTCGCGGAAACCTTCCCGGCACGGCACGGGCGGGGCATCACGTTCGTGTCAGAACGCAGTGCTAAAGATAGATACGGAAAGTAAAGCAAAAAGCACAGCGAGGACTGAAAAACCGAGCGTGCTCCACTGGCGGGGCAGCGCTGGGAGGGACGGCACCGGCGCCGAGGCTCGGCCCTGAGCGGGCGGGCACTGCGCTGTCTCATCGGCAGGGATCGATGAGGGTCGCCCTGGAAAATTCCCTTCCCTTCCCTTCCCTTCCCTTCCCTTCCCTTCCCTTCCCTTCCCCTCTCCCACTGCCGTCTGCCTTCGGGCTAGGTCAGGGTACTAAACACACCCACTCTTAGGCCGTGTGCCATTTATTAATAAAGCTTCTGTGGGCCCGCTGACTTCCGCCGTCCCTGCTGGCCACGGTCCCTTGGGTCTCACGGCTGCTCCCGCGCACGCAGCGGGATCCCGTTCCCGGCGGGATCGAGCGCGCGCGCTGCCCGCCACACGCGCGCGCCCTTCCTGCTGCCGCGGTNCCGGAGCGGAGCGGGCGCGGCCGGAGCGATCGGAGCGGAGCCGCCGCGATGCCCAAGGCGCGGGCCGGGAAGCGGCCGGAGCGCCGGGAGGGCCGCGCCGGTGGTGAGTGTGGACCGGACCGGGCGGGCGGGAGAGATCCCGGAGCGGAGGCCGGGCCGGCGCTCGCAGCCGAGCCGGGGCTGGCGGGGCGCCGGCGGCTGCCCGCGGTAACACGCCGGTCTCTTCCTTAGGCATCCTCTTCAACACCGGGGCCGGGCAGCACATCCTGAAGAACCCCCTCGTGGTGAACAGCATCATCGAGAAGGTGGGACCCGCGGCTGGGCTCCGGGCCCGGGCCCGGCGCTGGTTTCGCTCCTGGCCTGGCTGCTGGCATGGAGCAGCGCCAGGACACTGTCCTGCGCCCCGCGTGCCCTCCTTCCTTTCTGAACGAGTCTCACGCTGCCTGCGTACCCGTTCCGGTTTCTTACTGTGTCAAAAGCGCTGAGTTTCATTCTAAAGTCAAATGGTTGCACGGAATTGGTGCTAGGGAAGCACTCAAATGCTGTTTGTCCTTAGGCTGCCCTGCGCCGCACGGATGTCATTCTGGAAGTGGGCCCGGGAACTGGAAACCTGACAGTAAAGATGCTGGAGAAAGTGAAAAAAGTAAATGCAAATTTACATGCACCCCCTTCCCTGGTTCTGACTGTGCTGTGGCTCAGACTATGGCAAACAGAAGGGTCTTCATGGGTGTGATGAACATAAGTAGAATTACGCCATTGATACTTTTCTTAACATATGAATAATCCCAGTGGGTTTTTAGCTGAACACATAAGTTTTGTGTGGTTTTATCAAACTACATGGCTGTTATCAATTTATATGGTAAAGCTTGCTTGTATTTGGAGAGGGTGGAAGGTGCACAGCCTAATAGTGATTTTGAAAGGATTCTTTAAACCCACAGCAACAGATAGAGGGTTGGGGTTTTTATGATTAAATTCCAGTTAGGAGATGCATGGAGTTGCAAATATATACTTTTTTTTTTTTAGGTTATTGCATGTGAAATTGACCCTAGACTTGTTGGTGAGCTTCAGAAGAGAGTCCAGGGCACGTAGGTATCAATTATGGAAACAGGGAGCACTTAAAGCAGCGGAGCTACTTTGGCACAAATTGTGGCAACAGTGCTTCTCTGAGGATAACCACAGTGTATCTTTTCACCCAGGTGTCTAGCAAACAAACTTGAAATCAAGGTTGGAGATGTCTTGAAAACAGATTTACCATTCTTTGATGCATGTGTGGCTAACTTGCCTT
This sequence comes from Passer montanus, assembly GCF_014805655.1. Lineage (NCBI taxonomy): Eukaryota > Metazoa > Chordata > Aves > Passeriformes > Passeridae > Passer > Passer montanus. The sequence continues at coordinate 10,125,113 of NW_024366815.1, read as the reverse complement.
ACCAGGTAACGGGACAAACAACATAGCATACAACAACATTAAAAAATTTATTTTTAAATGCTGATTTCCCAGAAATTATAGTAACATTATTCATTATTTTTTCTCAGATTTCTTCACCTTTTGTTTTCAAGTTATTGCTTCATCGACCTTTTTTCAGGTATGTGGAAGAACAGAGCTCTGTATTACCTGGAAGGAAGAAAAACAGTTTTAAAAGTATTTTCAAATCCAGTATTTTTTAGTTCCTAAGATTCCTAAGTTTGATGGATCGGAGCTGCACTAACGTTCTTCTGTAATGCATACTCTGACAGTGCCTGGAAATTAAGTTTATGTTGATGTATTGAGCATGAGGAGAAAATTTAAACTTGGCAGCAGTGAGTGCCCAGGAGATAAAAACAGGAGTTGCATCTCCTTAGTATTGTTCCAGGGATAAGCAGGGCATCATAGCATTTCAAATACCTTCCTCTCTAATTTAGGCTGGAAGGGGTAGAATCAGTGCCAACCAAGTCTTGCCAAAGTCAGACTTTCTTGTCTGATCTAAAAATGTAACTGTCCTGTCTGTGTGCCAGACATCAGTACATCATCAGCTTTTGATTTGTCTCAGAGGAACATTGGTAACGTTATCAGTCAATTTTTGGAAAGCTTGGATTTGAAGGACTCAGCAGAGAGTTACTCTAAATGATTTATTACAGTCAGGCAACTCGCAGACTAGACTGTCTCTTTGATCCTGATCCATTTAGCAGTATGGATAATCAAATTATGTAATAGCTTTAAGGAGACGTGGATGGCTTCACCAAGTTCTGTGGGTTTTGGGTTTTTTTTTCAACACAGCAATCAAGGCAGAGTTGTTTATTACAAACATTTACTCTTCTAAGTGCTGAGGCATATTGTGTGTTTTCTAAAGTGTGCTAGTTGGCTGCTGACATAAAAACTGAATACTTAGAATCAATTTTCTCATTTCTGTTACTCTCAGGTGTGCAATCCTTATGTTTCAAAGGGAATTTGCCCTTCGTTTGGTTGCAAAACCAGGAAGCAAACTGTACTGCAGGCTCTCTATTAATACTCAGTTACTGGCTCGAGTGGACCATCTGATGAAGGTACGTCACTGCCTTTAGGTAGCTCGGCTGTCTAACACAGAAGAAGAGTGTTGCAAGGGGTGTGAGGAATTTGTTGCTTATTCACACAGCTCTTTGACTGCTCTTATCTAACAGGTTGGAAAGAACAACTTCAGGCCTCCTCCCAAAGTTGAATCCAGTGTTGTCAGGATAGAGCCAAAGAACCCACCACCACCTATCAACTTCCAGGTGAGCAGTGTATACTTAACGTAACATGTTAGTGATAATTTCGTATTTCTTCACACTTTCTACTCAATTCCATGTGCTGATTCTAACACAAACTACCAGTTACTCATTGGAGTTTCCAAAAAGCTTATTTCTCTGTTGATCAGGCTTGTGTTATGACATTAACAGAACATGCCACCATCAGCTGGGGCAGCTTTGTGTACAGTATCACTCATAAGACCACGGTCACTTTGAGAACTGCTAGTAATAATGTCCCTTTCATCATAGTTTACATCTCCCAGAGATGTTTCTGGCTGATAATTTTGCAGGTTTTGATCAAAGGAATATATGAGATTTATCTTCAGATGAGTGTGTGTAATCTCAGAAGACAAATGTTATAGAAGAGTATTCTTAATTTTTAAAACGCTTTAAGACCATTTCAGCCTTGCCCAAGGTTAGTCAGATTTTCTTCAATTGTCTGCCTTCTCTGCACATAATAACACCTAGGCATGAAAAAGTACAATTCAAAGGGTTTTGGGGGTGAAATATTTTCTCCTCCATTTGTATTGCTTTGCCCAAGATACAGCTGGTTTTGTGTTGTTTACAAGGACATTTCCATGAAGGGTATTCCTTTGTGTTCAGTATTGTTCTGAAGGTGTCAGCAGTGACTGTTCTTGTTTGTAGTAGCTGTATGTTACTTTCTAAAATTATGAAATTTTCCATTCCAGGAGTGGGATGGTCTGGTAAGGATAGCCTTTGTTAGGAAAAACAAGACACTCTCTGCAGCATTTAAGTAAGTAACTTCAATCAGAGAACCAGTTAACCATTTCTTTTGTGCAAATGCATAGCATAGTCAGCGATAAACCATGGTGGAAGATTTATACTAATGTGTCACAACCTTTTTCTTTTAGAAGAAAACTAGGCAGCTTTTTAAAAAGAACATTTCTGTGTAATTGTTACAGTTTTTTATAGTAGACATTAACTACCAATTGAGTGAACAATAGTTACAGTTCAGTTTTCATGCAAACGTGTATTTCTTTCAGATCAAGTGCAGTAGAGCAGTTGCTGGATCATAATTACCGAGTTCATTGTTCCTTACATAATACAGTAAGTTCCTTCTTAATCTCTTCTATTTCTGTGTACTGTGACCTACATTCTGACTTTTATAAGAGTAAAAAATTAACATTGAAAAGCTTAATGTATCAAAGATTTTCCAAAAGAGTTTGAAGGTGGGAGGAACTTGTCTCTTTTCTTAGTGAAAAATCTAAAGGGGTAATTATAATTAAATCATAGTATAAAAGCTTAAAATCAAGTATATTATTACAATATTGTCCATATATGTATGTCTCAAGGTCTTTTACTAATTTAATATTTCTTGTCCGCTTTTCAGTATTGTTGTGAGTCATGTATAATGAATGAACTGAGATAAAAAATTCAGATTCAACAGAATAATACAATAATCCATAACAGAAAAAGCATAACTTACGTTTTTTCACTTGAAACTTGTTCTAAGAGCAGGAAATAATTAGATTATTTAAATGAGCCTTCTCTGTGTTTTGAATGGAAAATAATTTCTATCCCACTTTTCATTGACAGGAAATCCCTGAAAATTTCAAAATTGCAGAGAAAATACAGACAGTTCTAAAAGATACTGGTTACTCTGAAAAACGAGCCCGTTCAATGGATATAGATGATTTCATTCGGTATTCTTTTTTTTTTCTCTTTATGCCTTCCTTTTAAGCTTCTTTAAATTCTATCTACATCTGATTAGTATTGGGTTGCACAGGAATAGTAGGGTTTCCCTCTTAGTACACTCCTTGCTTCCAGTCCTGAATACTTAAGGCCTACTTATTTATTTTAATTGCTGTTTATAATATTGAGAGCAACTAGCTAAGGATCCCTGTTTCAGGTGTTCGTGTATTATACCCTCTGTGTCTCCTTTAAAAATGGCCACAGTGTAAATTCTTTATTAAAATTTCTCTAGAGTCTTACATGGCCTTTCTCTGCCTTGAGGATTAGGCTGTAGTCTGTAGCATAATTTTAAATGTGAATGATTAATTGCTATAATCCACTCTTACTTCCGGTGGCATTATTAATCCTCTTGTAATTGAAGATAAAAAGTTCCTAGCTGTTTCTCATTTGGAGAACTAAGACAGGTAATGCTCTCTGAAAACACATAGTGAACCTGGTAGGGTCCAACATAAGAAACTGCATTGAAAACAAACCTGCGTCTCTGAAATGGCAAATTTGCTAATAACTTCTGGTTTCAGATTTGTTAAAATTCTTTCTTTGTGGCTGATCAGTGATGGCTGCTTTCATGCTATTTTCTTTGCACATCTTAAAAATGCCTCAAGCTGAAGTTTAAATTGCTAGAATTGTAATACACATATTTCAATCTTTCAGATTACTACATGGCTTCAATTCAGAAGGCATCCATTTTTCATAGATACTCCTACAAGAACGAAAGATGCGGTATTTTTTCACCAAAGTTTTACCCAAGCCAGAGTGACTGCAGTGGGACAAGCTCCTCCTAAAAGCAATGAACAGAATACAGTGTGTATGCTTGGACTCAAAATGTTAGATATGGTTCTATCACAGACAGTAGGCAAGAAGCTGCTGCTCAGTAAGCAGTAAATTCTTTCAGAGCTGAAGCGAGGTGCTGGACTGCGTCATGACTTGTGTTTTCCTATATATATATCCAAAACATGGATTGATGATAATTGAAATCTATGTTCTCCAATGATGGACTTCATCTCAGTATATTCATGTACAATACTCAACAGTACAACCCATAATGGGTGTGGACAACAAAAGGAAAGTTGTAGTAATTGCTTTTTTTTTTAATCAATCATTGGTGTGTTTGTTTTAAAGTGTATTTAAACACTTCCTTTTGATTTGAGATGCCTGTCTCTCTCATGCGTCTGGTAAATACCAGCACTTCAAGCTTGTTAGTTGTCTGCTTCTCTTAGAGAACCCCAATGAGAAAACAAAAGAATTTACCTTGTGGGCTTGATATAATTTATATTACTGCCTTTACCCTTTCCTCCACTGTAGAAACTGGGAAAAAACCTACCAATGGGCCAGGGCTCATAAACACAGACCACAGGGTTGGGTTTTTTCGTAACTAAATTCAAGTAGCTGTTTTTTAAGGTAACTCATTCACTGTTAATGCAGGAAAAAGTTTTAGCACAGATCATAGCTTTCAGTGAAATTCACAGCATGCGATTTAGCAAAACCTCCTCTAAGAAGAACTTTATTTATACACATCATTGAATCATTAAGATTGAAAAAGATGTCCTGAGTCCAGCTAGCAGCCCCATTGACATCCCATTGCTTTTTTTAAAGTAATTGATTCAGAAGCATGTATAGAAATAGGCACTCAAATTTACTGACATCCTGAAGCATTGACTTCAAAACCTGAATTGCACATTTATTTCACAATAATTCAGTAATTCTAGTGCTGATTCACTTCATGCAGAACCAAATGATGAGTTAGGTAGGTAGCCACGAATATGGTTGGACTGATACAGAAGGAACAGCTGCAGAAGATACGTGTCACACTTCCTTAATGCATTTGTTTTACTGGAGAGGAATAGAGTATAAGCCTGTTTGAATCCTATTCAAGTAATTTCAGACTGTTATGGCAATGGGCTGCAGAAATTCAAGTGCCACAGCCAGCCCTATCAATTTTTCTTTATTCTAACTGCTTCAGTATCAGGTGTAGATCTAACTTATAGCAGGCTCAGGTACAAAGAGTGGCAGTAGACACAGTTTCAGCTAGCATGTGCTTCTTGACAGGACACATGTAATTTAGAGGGCTTTGTAAAAAGGTGCTGTCTTTTCTGTCCTTTTGGGACCCACAGTAGGCCATAGCCTGGTTGTGGTGCTAGGCTTGCCTGGACACATAGTATGGAAGCCACTGTTACTCCTGTGGGATGCCTCAGTCTTCAGAAGCTTTTTAGAAAGTGACAATTGTCTAGGGCAGCTTTAGAGAAAACCTCTGATATCATATGATGAGCTGTAATATCATCTGCTAACAGAAGTTATTGCCTTCTATTCCACTGGTTTTTTCCTTGTGATGGGTGATGATCTTAAAAAAATATTCAGAAAGAGGTGTGATTTTTTTTTAAGATCTGCTGCAAAATTAAAGTCAGGACAATGGTCTGGGGAACTTCCATATAATGAACTTGTATATAAGAGTTGGCTTTATTTTGAAAGCAGAGGCCTTTTCAGAAATTTAACTGATGTACTTACAAACTGAAACCCTTCCCAAAGCATAACAGAAATTCTCAGATGTAATTCATTTAATAGCTTAATTTATTAAACACATTATGTAAAATCTACATTGTTTCAGTTTTCATGTTTACACACAAGAGGATTTTTTATTTTTAACCATGATGCGACAAGAGCTTCCCATAGCCTACCTTTCTATGGGAGATACAAACATTAAACACTACAAGAAGTTCTGGCTCATTTAACTCTCTTTTCATTGCCTTCCCTTTATTCCCCCCTCCAGGCCTGGCACAAACAAACAGGCTTGTATATCCAAAAGTAGTTTTTAAACATTTCCAAGGGAAAGTCTGCCGATACAAAGTCCTGGAAAGAGGGAGAACTCCTAGAGAGATCTACAGTTCTTACATGAAAAGTCAACCTTTTTGCATACTGACTTGCAAAAATAACTTGAGTGCCACCACCTAAAAAGTGCTGATACACATGGCGCCATTTGTGAGAATTCAGGTATTTGTGGGATTTCTATTAGCGCTAGGTAGAGGTATTGTGCAAAATCGTCAAATGATGCAATTTCACCCCACTTTTCAGCTGCTGGCACTGTACAAAGGGAAAAATAGGTATTAGCTACTTCTTAAAGCAACAGAACTACTCAAGCTACCTGCAAACTACGGTTAATGTACATGTAACTTTGTCATGCATCAAAATCCAAGTTTTTAAAACAGTATGTGAAAGGCCAGTATGGACATATATATCCCCAAAGTTTGATAGTTAACTTATCCATACATAGCATTATCACACCATACCACATATCATATTATCTGCATTATCCTAAGATACAACTCTCCTCAGTACTTAAAACATTACCCTTTAATATACATCAACTAATTTATATTTTTGTGGGTTTTTGTTGATTTGTTGGTTTTTTTGGTTGTTTTTTTTTAATTGTTACAGATCAAATGTTAAAATTATATAACTATTTTTAATGGTATTCAAATAAATCAAGATTCCAGATTTTCACACGAGAAATGGAATGTCCAGCTGTTCAACCACTCTCAACAGCCTGCAGTTTCTCTTAAAATGATATGGCACATCCTGTGAAATGAAACTATCCACCAAAAAATAAGTCTTCTTGAAACACACACACACTAAAGTAATTTATATTGACAAATAAGGAATGTATTTTTTAAGGCTGTGCTTCCAAAAGAGGATATTTAGGGTTAAGTAGCCTTCATCAAGGCACAGAATGGGAAGAGTTAAGCACAGCTGTTTGTGGAAGAGAAGTTACGTAAAACCACTAGTGAGGTGTGCATGCATGCCTCAATTTTAAACTGCACAGCTGGTCTTTGTCATAAAACTGAACATGGTCAGAAGGAAGTGATGTGACTTTTTAATGGCCACAGTTTTACTTTATTAAAAATATGGCAAGTATTTCCAAACATTTCACTACTGGAATAAATGAAATATTTAAACAAAGTGCTTCACAGATCTGAACCCTGCAGGTTGTGCTGTCTGGTCTAGAAGCATGTTTTAGACATCAGGAGCATTTCACATAAAACTGAAAATGTCATTCAGGTGAATAAGAAACAGGAGATTTCCACAAACATTTCTAACATTTTTATACTTTCAAGTAGTTGAGTTCTCTCGGTCACTAGGTTTGTAACAAATGTGTGCTACAGCAGTACAGGTTCATGATTCTTTTAGCAGCAGAGGCCATTTTCAAAGGGCACGTGGTCTTTTCGGGTTGATCTGTTTACTGGCCTGTTCCTCTTCTTGTAGAGCTGCCCGGAAGGATTTCACTTTGTCTTTGAGGAAAAAACAAGAATGAGAACTGATGTGCCTGTGCTCAACAGATTTTGAAACTAAGCCCTGATCCTCCACATCCCAGCCTTAACAAACAACAAAGAACATTCCTCCACAAAAATAGCTGACGCTACAAACTACAAGGGGAATGAGCTAAGCTTGCATTCAAAACCATACAAACAAGTTGCTTAGCAACTTAGTGTCTTCTTGGATACTACCCCTGTCTCTAGGCAGGATAGGTTTGTAAACTGCACAATTGTATTCCCAGCACGTGAACTGTTCACACTTCCATTCTCCTCCTATTTTACAGAGTCTAGGGAGATATACACTACCTATATCCTATTCCTTCCCAGCACCTTCCAAACCACTTTTAGGGACATACGAAATCATATTTAGAGTACAGTCTGCCATTTCTAGTACATTCTAAAACCCAGTATAGTAAGTTCTAGTCCCCGTTTTCTTATGAATGTGAAAAAAATTTGTGAATAAGTTTTGGAACTTATTCACTGTAATTAGTTAAATGCATCATTCAGTGGTTTCATTGTAATTCACTAAGAATGGGAGAAACCTAAGGAAGGAAGTGTAGCATCCTTATTTTTCTATTCCTATCCCTTCCATTCCCCAATAATATGCCCAAGAATGGGAAGAAGGAAACCAAAATGATGGCAAAAAATTCAGTTGCACAGTGACAGAAGTAAAGGCTGAACAATTCAGTGACCATTACATGACATGAGCACAACGCAGACAATACCAAGACAGCATTTGTGACTTTATACACGTTTCCTCCTGTAAAACTCCAGTTATAGTAAAGATATGAGATCTCTTAGCATTTTACCTCCAGCAGCCTTTTCAAAAACAGTATCTGCTAGGTTTTTGAAGAACAGGTAGTCACCTAAACTGCGTTTTTTCACTGCTGGTGTCTCAAATTGTCATCTTCTGAAGAGAAAGCCATTATCCATAAAAAACAAAAGGAAACTCCCAACTCCTAGCAAAAGTGTCACTAGCATGCTCAGGAGACAAGCAGGACACATTTGATCTGCTTGTTGTATTCCAAACAGATACTCAGACTGAGTAAAAAGTGAGATTTTAACTTACAGTTCTTTTAACATAGACCAAAAAAACTGTTCCATTAGCCCCCCAACCCACCCTTGAGCTTTTGCCAATATAGAGTATGTCTCCTGGAGTATAAACACTTAACAAAAAATGAAAAGGAAAAAATAAAAATTAATCTCCGCAATATAACCAACTGACAAGCTGAATTTAGAAGACAAGTGGAAGAGTTAATTTTAGGCACTAAGAATTAGCTGTAGTTTTCAACAAACACAGGCTGACAAAATTCAAACAAAGGCTGTTGAAAAAAAAAAGTAACAACTAAAATACTCAGAGCTTGATGGCACTCTTAAGCAGAGTCTTAAAAATGACAGCAGGCTCCCTGCTACACTACACAACAGCAGGGAATGGGAGTTCCTACTACTTTTTCCTCATTGCATGGCCTTCTATTTTTTTCATACAGTTGGTCTGGATTTTCTTACCTTCCTTTAGTGTTTTGTTAAAAAAGAAAAGTTTCAAGACTGAGTTTGTACTTCCTGGAGATAAAGCACAGACTCCTCCTTTACATTAGGATGAACTGATCATAGATGTGAGCTTGTTCTTAGACTGCAGAATAAATGCTCCTTCCACTGAAGGCCAGGCATAAGTGGGAAAAAAGACCCTAGAATATAACCACTTTTTTTTCCTCCTTCTTTTTACTGCAAGTCTCCATGGCATATGCTAATAGTGTACAGAGGAGTAATTAAAAGCAACTTACCTCTGAGTTCAGTCAGAATATCAATTTTTTGCTCTAGAATTGCTTCAAGTTGGGTAGCATATGAATCCACATCATAGTCCACTTCTTCTGTCATCTCAAGAAGTAGTTTTTCAACTTCCAGCCATCTAATGGATTCCTAAACAAAAGTTTAAAAATACAACAAAATACATCAGCAAAGCATCAAGACAAAGAGCTGATTAAGACTTTTTTGCACAATGATCAGACATTGTACTGCCTAGTCACCTCAATAAAACAGATTTCAATCCAAAAATGAAACCTAATTCCTAATGCAGCAAAACTGCTTTTTTCTACGTTATTTTTTTTTTTATTTCAGTGGTCACATCGTCACAGGCAAACCCCAGCTACCCAGTTCTCTTCAAATTCAGAACATTAGATGGTTGTAAAGCTGAGAAATTAGGGAACAGAACTTTGTCATGTTTGTCTCCCCTTAGACAGTCAAATTTTGAAGTCAGGCTCTAAGTTTGGGATGATTATCACTAGTCACAGGGTCCTTATTACATTCAAGGAACCAAGATAATTCTGCCCTGTTTTGAGAGAAACTCTATAAAAGGATACCTACTTTAAACTTACTATGATATGATCTAAATCCACATACAGTAATACAATAAAGATTGATTAAAAAAGCTCATCTTTGCACTCTGAGCATTACAAAACATAAGAGGCGGGAAAAAAGCTTGCAGCAAAGAAGAATGCAGCCAGGAGTTTTAATGTTACAGAACCATGCAAAATTGTGATCAGAAGAAATGACCCCATTGGAAATGCTTTGGTTTAAAAAAAAGAAAGCAGCTGACAGTTCCAGGCATACTAGAAAGCTTGGTCTGACATATTAAGATGAAGTCCTTCCCTCCATAGCCCAAGCAAAACTGAAAATGTAGTCCAAACTAATTGTCTGTTTTTGGCTTTCAGGAGAGATGGAGCTTACACTGGGGTAAGATTCATCTCACCTAACATAACCTTGTACATTGAAGACAAAGACTCCTGAACACGTAGAGCGCTGTAATTTGCATTGGTGTATTTTAGCCATTTTTGTTAGGAAAGGATGTTGTGGATCAGCTGCTTTCAGGAGAACCCTGACAGAAGATGACTAGTACTGCTGTTGGATTTTGTATCAGTGCAGCCCACCTACACACTCAGCATAAACTAACAAACCATGCTGTGAACAAAGGGACTTTAGGCTTGAACACATTTCCTCCCAGAGACTGCCAGAAGGAGCAATAATCGCCAGCAGAAGGCCAGATGGACACACGGAGGCAATTACAACTTAAACTAATGCAGCCTCTCTCTCCAGAAGCTGCATTAGGACATAGCCTCACCATATGGCACATGACTTTCACACTTCGGTATGTTTTACTTCAGGGCTAATGCTTCATAATAACTAGATCTCTATATCTGCTGTTAAGATGTTTGATTTAGCATCTTGCTTTATTGTGAACACACATCAATGTTCTACTAAGCTAGATACCTAGGCTGAGGAGATAATGTGTAATGATGGCCTGCTGTTCTCTAGGAACAGATGTGCCAGACAGACAGCTTGCCTAAAGGCTTTAAGGTTATGAACCAAAGCAATCCACATTTCCTTCTGAAAACAAGTAATACTTGTTGCCATGATTTTGTGACTGTAAAAGGTTCCATTGCACTGACCTACAAGGGAAGTATTGCTTCCAAAGGCCCTGACTAACAGCAAGTGAAATCTCTATGTACCTGTAACATGGAATCAAATAGGCATTTGAAATACGTATCTCTCTTCTGGATCTCAGAGGGAGATGTCACAAAAGAATACTCAGATTCAGACAAAATACTTGGACGAAGATGACCAAATAGAAATGGTGGTGACAGAGAAATAACTATAAATTATCAGCCCAGCAAAGGAAAATTGTACTGAATTTGTGTAATGACACAGAAATGCTCTTTAATCATAGGAAAAAAGAATGGGTGTTACGGAATCTGTTCCTGTTTGTTTGATACAATCAGCTTAATCTAATAAATCAGTTTAGGAATCTTTGACAGACAGAATGACTATAGATCACATGCTACTCCATCTTCAAGAGTTCGCACTTCCATTGGGAAAACCTGGATTCCTGAATTAGGATAAAACAAAGTGGGGGTCCATCTTTTACCTGGAAGACAGTCCTGTGGTCTTCTACTACTTGCTCTTCCATTTCTACCATTTGTGACACAGCTTCATGGAAACTAAACAACTGCGGGGAAACTTCTTCTTCCTAAAAACAGCAGTTAACCTTGTTAGCCTGGAAAGAACTGTGGCTACAGAAAAATGTTGAATGTGACCCATTTCATCATAGAACATGAAAAAAAAATATGCAGAAGGCAAAACCTGTCAAAAATAGAATTTACTAGAATAGAGTACTTCTAAGAAGTATTAAGAAAATCTCCAGGAATGAATAGAAGGGGTAATAAATTAAAAATATTTACAGAGTTACATTTAATTAATATTCACCAAAAATTTCCAGTGACTAATCCTAGCAAATACCAGAAATCAGAATATTTCACATAAAAATAACAAATTAAAATAATGGGAATAGGAAGTCTCAAGGGAAGAATTATAATGTCTAATAGATTTTAATGCCCACAGAAAACTTTGGGTTTCTGTGAGGAGTTTTTGTTGTGCATGCTGCAACAGACAGGAAAAAAACTTTCAAAAAAAGAGAACAGCAATTACATTCCAGGAAATCAAAATTAAATTAAACCTTTGGGAAAAAAAAGTTAAATAAATGTGATGGGAGAAATCTAAAATGTACATAGTGACTGATAAATTAGAAGAATGCACATACGGATTTACAAACTGAAGCCTTCTAAAGAAGGCTTCTTTAGAAATGAATAGTCAACAATAGCAGAGGAAAGTTCTGTAGGCTGGACAGTGTCATTCCTTACATAATGCCTCTGAAATATTTTTTTAAGCATTAAGTAAGGTTTCATTCAAGGTAAATTCATTCAACATGAGCAATGAACAAGTGATATGATAGGATATCTGGTTGGAAGGAAACTCTAGGAATCACTACCATATTCTTATGAAAAAGAGTCCTGGGAAAAAAGTAATTTACTAAAGTGTGATATACCACAAAGAGATGACTGACAAAACTGAGTCTTGTGAAAAATGTTAGGATTGTAAGAATTTTTCCTTTCTAATTTTCATGGGCATTTTCACAAATAGTGTTTTTTTTCCCTTTTGAAATTTAAGGACCAGGACTAAAGCTGATAGTCAGCAATGAGGGAGAATGCCCTTTAGAAGACATCTCTCAGCTCCCTACTCCTCCAGCCCAGGGAGACATACTGGGAAGACCATGTGGCTGTCTTCCCAAAAAGTGTACTGGGGTTTCACCCTAGGAAAGCCAGGATGCTAGGAGGAGGAATGATGGGTACCCAGATTTCCACAAGCAGGGAAAGGCAAACTCAATTGAAATGAGATTTGCATGCAGGGAAAACAATGCTCAAAACCAGAAAGGGTTAAATAAAACAGATGAGTTTTAGGAAACTTCCAATTGCCTAAAAAAATGTGATGCTATTGTGGAAAAAATCATCACAGCCTGCCTAGACATTAAAAGCCCTAGGCAGCAAGGAAGATAAAGAAACCATTCAAGAAACATTTCTGAGTTTGGTTTTTCTTTTGTACAGAAATGAGCGTAATATCATAAACAGAAAAAGTAAAGAGGTATGCTGTATGTATTTGAGATCTTACTATCAAGCTATTGATCTGGATTTGTTCTGCCCACTGTATGTCATCATCTCTTTCCATGCAATTCTGTAAACCACTCACATTTTGTTCACAAAGCAGTTTGAGATCATCTCTCTGAGGAGAGCTTCCCACACCCCACTGTGTCTCCAAGTCATCCATCTGATTGGGAGCATGGTGTATGATAGAACGGATATCTCCTGCACCACTAGGATCAACCGTCAGCTCCTTCACCCTACGGGCAGAAAATGTTTCATTTGAAAATTAGTAACCTCTTGTGTAAAACATTCACAACCAAAAATAAAGCTCTACAGGTTTATGCACAATCAATTCATTTAATATGGAAGATGATGATGTCAGCTTCACAAATTTAATGTACTTTCAGTGACAAAAAGATGTTAGTCCAATTCCTAAAAAACATGGACCCTTGCATTTTTACTACTTGCATGTGGATTAAAGTAAATCTGGCAAAAAGTATTTTCTGATTGAAATCTTACTACTTGTTAACAGTTAGGACAAAAATTTCAAACGCCTCAGCATTAACTCTTTGACAATAGGTTATATTTCAAAGAAAAGGACATTTAGCACCTCAGACCTGACAATCTTTCTCCTTCTGCATATACAGTTGCGCTTTAAAAAAGTTAGTCAATCAACTCTGCACTATCTGTTATAAGCAAATGAACCAAGAAATTCTAAAGAAAATAATAACTTGCAACCAAAAATTTCAGAGAATAAATAGATCCTTTCATTAATTTCAAAGGTGAAAATATTTTAATAAAATGGTAGGTTCTCGCAGCATAGAAGTAGTTTAAAGATTTACCATGATTCTGTCAAAAAAAAGCCTGTTTAAAAGCAAGTTTATGAAAGATGCATGAAAGTCTGAAAGTTTTAGAATATATTCTTTATTTCTTTAATGGGAAAAATGTTCTTTCAACTAGCACTTATTTACTACAATGGAAAATATTTTTCATTTATCTTCAGAGTGGTGAAAAACTTTTACGACATACGTATATATATTTATATATGTAAGAAAATTTTCCCTTTCAGAGACATTCAAAGTGCCCTAAACACAGAATTGTTAGATCTGGTCCATTAAATATACAAAGGTGACATCACCATTTCTGTTTTTTTTTAAATGTATGAAGGAAACTAGCAAGCCTGGATGCAGAATGTGGATGTTTAAGGAGGGTAAACAAAATACTGGGAAGATGATTGCATATCATGCAGAACCATCACCTGCTAAACCGAAATTAAAACAAAGTATGTGTGACTCAAGGCAAGGGGACTAATGAAAGGTTGGTCTGTAAAATTACACAGCCAAAAAGAAAACTTAAAAATAAAGTTCCATGTATAGAATGAAGTAGACCTGGTGTTTGAAGGAGAAAAGTCGTCATACTCATAGGAAGGAGAGAGATCAGAGCGACTGCCACTACCCTGTGAGAAGGGAATGTCCGAAGGACTAATTCCAAATTCCTTTACTCTGCAGCAGCAAAATACAGTGGCAAATTAAAAGAAAATGTTCTCATAAACACAGTTAAAATGACAACTCTTTGTTTAGAATACTTCTTTAATTGTTTAACTACAAAATAATTTTTATAACACAAGTGTTTCGACATATTTAAACTCCCTGCAAACAGTTCAGATCACTAGCAAAACTGAACAAAACCAGTGCTGATAATTTGCAGGGGACTGTAACAGCAGTGTTTTGAGAAGAGTAATTCCAGATTTCAGTTTGCATAGTTAACATGATTTGGTCTACATTCAATATTCCACTAAATTACTCTTTTAAAATAAATCACTACAGATATAAAAGCGTAAATTCTATTTCACCTCCTGCCCACACTGCCCACACACTAGTGTCCAGCACCTAAAACTCACTACTATGAAATTAAGTATTTTGAAAAAAAATATCTATACAAAACACAGGAAGCAACATTATAGTGACGGGTATATTCTCCATAACAACACACAATTTTAAAACAAAGAGGAGGAAACAGTTTCAATACAACTGTTTAGTACACTAAAAAGAGGTGCTTATTTTTTTTGTAGTGACTTTTTACAGAGTCACTTCAGTAACGTAAGTTGTATAAGGGGTAGAAGTTCCAACAAGTTTTGAATGTGCAAGGTCCTGTATCATGTTACTGTAAGCAGAGGAGTAGATGCCTCATTCTCTTCAGGGAGGAAATGTGACAGACTGGTCCAAGCCAGGCAGATTTACTACTAGCTCCATTAACCCAGACACAATGGTGTTTGAAGACTGAGAGAAGCAGGCAGTAAGCATTCCTAGCAGGCCTTTGTGCCTTGACAAGCAGAAGCAGTTGTGGTTCTGCCTGACCTCTCACTGGGGCAAACAGACCCCCAGATGGTAGCCTCTTCTGGCAAAGCCAGGGCTTCTGATGGCCCAGAGGCTGTCTGCCACCTTTGTCCTTTGCAGCAAAGCATGGGGTGTCTCTGAGTCACAGGTCTGGCTGCAGGGACACACAGGACCTGATTGCACCATCTCCACAGACTTTAAACACAGGAGAACTGCAGCAGGTGAGGGCTCCTTTCACACTCACTGGAGAGAGTTGAACACTTTCTTAAAGCAGTACAGGTCTCAAGTGATGCATCTGCCTCTGTAGGTGCTAATTTCTCTACAGTGATCATAAAACCTGTTGGACTTTCTGCCTTTTTAAGCCTTTACTTAGGGTTGTCAGATATTTGCTTGAATTTGGGATGCATGAAATTTTATATGTATATATAATACAGACTGGCAATTGCACACAATTCCACAAAAGGGATGGGGAAGAGAAATCACATCACAGAAAGGTATTTAGCCAACACTAACTATCCCTAATGCAAGAGATGTTCCTTTCAAAGGGCAAAACTAATAGTAGCATGTCCTACATACCTTGCAATCCACATTATCCATCTCTGGATAATGGCATAGATGCACTTTTAGTAGATTCTTTTGTAATGGTCATACAAAGTGACAATTTAAATTGAATGTGAGCCTGGATCACTAATTTAGTTTTAATTTCATTAAGAAACACAACTACCACTGAATTATTCAAGTAGCTAAAATAATCATACATCATGGAGCAACACTATTTGAAATGTCAGTCATCAACAGCCAGTACAGCTTTAAGAAATAACATTTTTCATACCTATTTGCGTATCTCAATGTATTTAGAGTGTTTTCACATGATGCCATCCCTGGAGAAATTGTAGCAATCTGGAGAAAACAAGCCACACATTAGCAAATCACTTTATACAGATGAACGGGTAGATAAATTTAAATGTATGTATTTTTTAATCTCCAGTTTCATTTCTGATCTTCTACAAAAAATGTCTGCTATGTACAGCTGTCCTTATACAACGACATCCCAGGGACACAGATGTCAGGTCAAAGCTTCAATTTAATTTTTTTAACCCTACAAGGAACATTAAGAATTCATACAAATTCAATCTCCCCAATCATCTTGGTAACATACTGTGTAAATGCGAAATTGTAACTTAAAAAATACACTCCTCAAAAAAGGAAATATGCAACTCAGGACACCCTAAGTCTAATATATCCTGCAAACAATTACATTTTTTTTAATGTATCTTTTGAGACTTTCCTCTGTTCAAGGAGATTCTATGCTGATTTTGGCCACATCACTGAACTGACAGTAGTAAACTGAACTTAATAGTAGTAAACACAAGCTTGAGTTTAATTGATTTCCTAAGTAGAGATATTTTTTTTCTCAACTAGAAATTATCTGTAAACAGTACTTGATGGCAAACCTTTTATGAGACCTATCTAGAAATGAAAGGTCTTTCTTTTCCCAGTTAAACAAATTACTCTGAAGATAGCACCACCTTTCCCGAAATTAGCAAAAATTAAAACTGTGATTGGGAATAGTGGGACCATTATTTCTCCTACTTTCCCTCAGCAGTCCAATTTTTCCACCTGTTCTCTTCTCTAAGCAGTCATAAAAGCTCTACCCAGAACAAACACCTCTATGATCCTATACACTAACATTTTTGTGCCATCATAGACTCAGGAGACTGAAACTGATGGTGATTAAATAATCCCCTGTCTTCTCTTTCATCCTGCTGCTGACATTCCTGTATAAAAGCAGAGGTAGTCATCCCAAGAGGAATTTCTCCTTCTGAGGAGAAAGGAAAAAAATGTGGTGGAAGTGATCATACAAACCTAAGTTTAAACCTCAAATACTGGTACCCATCAATTACTAAGGAAAACAACAAGCTTATATTTGAGATCACACAGCTGCATGTCTCCTGTTCTGGGTGCTAATTAACAAAAATCTAAAACTTCCTAAAGCCCTTCTAAACTCAAATAATGTCAAAAATACATACATCTCTCCCACCAGTTTAATGTTCAGAGCATGCCACAGACAGTAATGTTTAGATTGATGGAATTTGGCTTCCCAAGTCATCATTACATGTGATGCAGCCTGGGGACAGCTGAACTATCCTGATAACTGGAAGTGGTGAGGCTGTGAGGCTTTTGCTTTACTACCGCTATAACACTAGGAGGCTGCTCCAACACTTTAAAGAGCATAAGGTACAGCCACTCTAGGTAAGTGCCATTGCAGATGCCTTAGTCTGTAGTATGAATACCCTGTTCAGGACACATGAACTTGTGCACAACTCTTGGTGTATGACCTCTCCTCAGGCCCCAACAAGTCCAGATCAGGCAGGACAGGAGGACTCAGGACAGGAGTCCAACAGCATGAAGTTTAATTGTAATGTAATGTTAATTACATTAATTAACATGTAATGAAGTCCAAGTGCTGAGGTCTACATTTTGGCCACAATAATCCCCTGACAGAACCAAAGGACACAGCCTCAAGCTACAGCATGGAAGGTATAGGTTGGATATTATGAAAAAAATTTTCACCGAACGAACAATAAAGTACTGGAATGCTCTTCTCAGGGAGGTGGTATCAACACCATCTCTGGATGTGTTTAAAAAAAGACTGGACATGGCACTTGGTGCTATAGTCTAGTTGAGGTGTTAGGGTATCCGTTGGACTCTATGATCTTAAGAGGTCTCTTCCAACCTCATTATTCTATGATTCTGTAATACTCAGACCTCTCTGTTGCTCACTTTCTTGTTCCTAATTCCAAATAAGGATGGAAAAGCTGCACTACTTATGGACAGGAGCATCTTTAAGATCTGTAATAACCATTCTTCCTATTTTGAACTTATCTACACTGCTTGTAAGCCTTCACAGTGTGATCAACACTGTTGGGATGTGTAAGTCTGCAGATTCCTACTTGCACCCTGGAGGGCTGAGGGGTCTGACTACTTCAGATGTGACTGCAGCACACGAAGGATGCAACATGTCAAGGAGCAGTACTGGTTAAAAAATGAGACTATTCTGTGTAGTCACAATGCAACTTTCAAACGACAATTCATTATCCAACAAAGGAACTCTTCAAAAACTTTAAACGGTTTCTCAAACTATTTAGACAAGAACAGTAAAACTGCAATGACTGACGAAATTTAAAAAACTACTTATGCTGATTTTAGGTCTCTGGATTTCTTTTGAAGAAAGCAAATCCTAGTCTTAACTGTCCACATTAAGAAGCTTCAAAACTTTATGAGCTTTCAAAATATTTTTCTGAACAAATTTGAAAAAACAAAAAGTTTCCAAATCATAGTTTAAGATTATATACATAGAGAATACTCCATCTCTAAAGATGTAACTTTTACAACTGCAGCATATCCTTAATAACTAAAGGAAAAGTCACACAAAAATGAAGTGTAGAAACTAGCCAGTGAATTGTACTCAAATATCCTCCTTAAAGACTCATGTATCAGAAGGCAAGTGGAAAACATACAGCAGGTATTTTATTATTTCAGGAATCCTTTAGTAAGCTAAAAACCACAAGATTTTACTACATCATTTTATACGTATTCCATATTGAAAAGCACCACATAGTTGAAAATGTGTTATTCAAACAGCACTTTTGAACAGTGGACCAAATCTCTCTTGTTGAGAAAGTCCTTAATAATAACCCCCATTGCTGGCTGGGGTTAGACCAAGACCCTATCTTAAGATGAAACTCTGCTGATTACATTCTTGATTAAAAAATTCATGAAAACAAACACTTTCTCACAATGGTCACAGAATGTCACAAGTGGTGCTACTACTAAGAAAAAAGCAGAATAATGAATTTGAAGGCAGTATCTTGTCCTCAAAGAGGTTTCTTAAGCTTAGTTGTGAACTATAGTTATATGAATGAGAAAATTAAAAAAAAATAGTTCAAGCATATTTCCACTTTCAGAGGGGATTCTTTTTATTATTTAAGAACTTCCATGAAATATTGACAGAGGTTAATTATTTGATGTGCAGAGAGTAACTTCCAACAGGCTAATTTTTCAAACCTCTTTCAGCAGTGTGGATACACCTGCTAGAATTGCACCATCTAGCTATCTAATCTTGCATGGAATTCATGAAGTTACAGCATCATACAATGATTTGAGTTGGAAGAGACCTCTAAAGGTCATTTAGTTCAATTCCCATGCAGTGAGCAGGAACATCTTCAGCTTGCCCAAGTATGTCTCACTAGGAAAGAAAACTATCCTGTTGTTTCATTAAAGAACCGAAGGAAAAATGGTTAATAAAAATGCTATTTTACCACCATTTTCGAATTAGAACTACCTAACAGCTAAAGGGAAGACCATGGTTTAAGGTAAAGACCATGGTTTACACATTGTGGCCTGCAGACTTCTCTGGCTTCTAGACTAATTAATTCAAAGGAGCCTGTGAAAAGTAACCAACACAAATAACCCTAGTAATCGGTATATACTGCAGAAAGTTCACATTCTCATAAACAGAAATGTTACAGATGCACGAATGAAACAACTGGACACCAGGACTTTTATCTGTCCTTTCACTCATCTGTCAGAAGAATTCTGTTTTTTAGACTGGAAAAAATGCACACTACAGCTATTCAACAATTATTTACATATTTATATATACTTATATATTTATAATAGTTTATAATGTTTACAATAATTTTGATTTATGTTCTATTTTATATTTATATATTCTTATATATATTTTATATATTTACAACAGCTATTCATCCCATCTATCCCAACAACTGCCCCTTCAAAAACATGACGCATATTCTGATGAGCTTGATACCAACTTTTAGTTTAATCTTTGTCATTTTAAAAACTACAACTCATCACTATTTCCAGTCTATACCCTCTTTTCCAGAATTCGGCAAAACAAACAAGACTCTTTTATAATTAAGACACTGCTAAAAAAAACCAAACAAATTTCCCAAGGTGAAAGTGTTTCTAGCTGCCAGCCTAGTTAGAAAACTAGAACCAGCAATAAGAAAAGTCAATAAAAAAGTGAGAAGGGAACAAATTATCTAAAATCACAGAATCACAGAACCCCTTGGGCTGGAAAAGACCTCCAAGTAATTTAGTCCCACCATTAACCCAACTAAGCCCACCAGCATGTCCCTAACTACCACATCTATGCATCTTTTTAAAGATCTCTGCTGAGGATTGAGACTAGACCACTCTCCCTGAGCCGCTGGTTCCAATGCTTGACAACTCCTTTGGTGAAGAAATTTCTCCTAATATTCAATCGAAACCATTGAGAAATGTCCCTTTTGAAACCCCCCTTCACACAAAATGTCAATTAGTAAGTAAATGCAAGTCCAACACACTAACAGTAGCGTGCAAACAATTTTAAACATAAAAGCCTAAATTTGCAGTGTCTTTTCTCTTTGTAATTGTTAGAACAGTTAACAATTAACAAATCAACTTACCATACAGGTACGTGAGTTTTCTCCAATGAATGAATCTCTTAGCACCTGAGTAAGTTTACTTGCTCTGAAGGGTGTGTGAGGTTTATTTCGGCCTAAGGCTCTAATGCACTCCTGAAAGAACAAAGAGATTCTTCATCACAGGTGAAATAAAGGTAATAAAAATGCAATTCAGAATCAGAAAATACATGCCTTATATTTGATGCATTCTCCCAAAAATATCATTAAAATGTACTGTTAAAAGCTTGGACTCAATAAGTGTTAGGCTTCCACTTCTCATTAAGCCCAGTACAGAGGAAAGAATTTTAAAAGGATTATTAGCCTAAAATCTGTCTCAATGTCATCCAAATTGTTTACATCGATTGTACCCAACAACAAAACTAAACAGCGTTGATGGGAAATGTTCAGGCTAACAGTTATTCCTGTGTATCAGCTACAAAAGCCTGAATGAGCTACAACCTCTGCCAGCAGCAACAGTATGGGCAGGGACATGGGTTAACTGCATCAGTTAAAAGCAGTGGCTTTGACTTTGATTTTACCACTGTCTTTCTTTACAGCTTAGAAGAAAACAAACTTTCTGAAAGCCTCCACAGGTCACAAACCAAGTAGGCATAGCTCTCTACTGGAAGCAAGCTCTCTACTTGGCATTTGGAAACATTAAGCCATTCCCTGTTTTAAAACAGTCTTTATGTAAAGAAAAATCTTCTTTTCTATGCACAGAGGCAAGGGGCTACACTAATACTTTGAACTGACTGGGTTCCAGTGAGCAATACTGTATAAATGTAAATATTACGAAATTACTACAAAAGATATAGCAGCAACTAAGTACAACAGTGACACCATTAATCTAACCATCACTTCTGTCCAGTCTCTAATACTGTCTAATAAGTTTTCCTATGCAAAGCAATTTTAATTTTAAATTGTTGTATTGTTGTCATCATAATATTTTGACTAATTAATTCCAGACTCTGTGTTTTCCTTAACAGACATCTCTTCAGATGCAAGGCTTCCTTGGTGCTTACATTTTTAAAGCATCTACACACAGAACTTCTACAGCAAACCAAACTTTAAATGTATTTCAAATTAGAGCTTTGCTTTTAGCCCCACTAATAGATGGAATAGCCTTTGTATTATGTGAATAATTCTACAGAAGTTCAACTAATCCTCCAGCTGCAGATATATCCTATATTGAATTGCTGATAT
This sequence comes from Passer montanus, assembly GCF_014805655.1. Classification (NCBI taxonomy): domain Eukaryota; kingdom Metazoa; phylum Chordata; class Aves; order Passeriformes; family Passeridae; genus Passer; species Passer montanus. Next base: position 10,103,302 of record NW_024366815.1, on the reverse strand, counting down.
GGTAATCACCAAGTTTTTAATTTTAATTTACTATAATGATTTTTAGTTTGCTTACTCCTGCAAAACTAGATTTGGATTATCTCCTTACTAGTAAAAGATTATAGAAGGACATCATCAGCTTCTAAACTTGTAACGAAGTTTTAAATTATGTTTTGTTTTCATTACATCTCTGAAAACCAGGTTAAAAAATGACAACGCTACTCCCAGGTAGAGACATTACAGAAACTAATTCCTGTGCCAAAATCCTGAGCAGGTTAAGACAGGACTGATATCCAGATGGAAAGAGCAAATCTTGGATTATCAACAAAGACCACTTTGTCAGAATGTATTAGTTTAACTAAAACTTGAAAGTAAGTTCATGGCTTCTAAATACAAATGGAAAAGGTTTTGTAATGTTTTTGGATAGATGAAAAACAGCAAACATGTAATTGAGAAAGGTTTATGGCTTTGTACCACCTTTTAGATCCCTGCAAGACGTCCATTTATTTTTATTTCCCCCTTCCCTGAATAATTTGGATGAAAATCACTAGTACAGCAGCAGCAGAACATTTTGTTACAATTAAAAAGAAAAGTTGTATAAAAATTAACCAAATATGCTATATGAGCACCATCCAGTATAAAATAAATAAACTGAAAAAAAAACCCTTAAACCAAACCCTCAAAACAAAATAGCTTTATTCAGTTACATTTGGAAATGAGTAGTAGCATCAACCCAATGGTCCCCGCATTGCTTACTTTGACGTTAAAGCAGAATAGACCAGTTTTGGAATCGCTACTTCCAATTTTTCAACATGCCATATAATTTTGTAATGACACATTATAGATCACTATTTTATGGTGTGTTGTGAGATCTGTTTAGTCAGATACCATTCTTCTCCTGAGTTTATACTGGGAATAAAAAGGTAACCACACAGATCTTGGGGTTCAGATTTTTTTATATAAAACCACTGTTGGTGCTGAGAGTAGTAAATCTAAGCAAAACTAACCAAAACCAGAGACAAATTCTAAGACATTCAAAACTACCATTTCTCCAGTTTCAAAAAATTACTTGCCCTATTTACACTGAGCCTCTTTTAATCACTATAAAACATCAAACAAAAACCACAGATGAATATTTAAGTAGTATTTCTTAGCTGTGTTTATATGTCCTCTATAGGATGTATGAAAATAAGTAAGTGACTGTATCAGACAATTTGCTACGAAGAAGGGTTGACAAAAATGGATTTCACCTTTCAAGGTTTATTTTAATTATTTGCTAATTTTTTCTGGACATTCTGTTGTTGTTTTGCTTTAGTCAATATAACAGCAGTAAATATGTTGTCAGTATAGAATTATTTTTTATTTTAAAAAAGAAATAAATAGTGAGATCAGTAAGAGTACTTCTTGTTAGTATTTCATATCTTGAGTACCGAAGTCATTTGCCTTCCTATTTTAGGTATATATATATTTAGGTATATATCAGATATATAATATCAGAAATATATATAAATTCAACCATTCAACCAATGGGGACTTTCAGTGAACTTCATTTTTTGGGGTGTTTTCTTGTTTGTTTAGGTGTTTTGTTTTGTTTTTCAGTTGGTTGGTTGGTTGTTTTGCTGTGTTTTGATTTTATTTTACAAAAACTACAGGTAAATTGATAGCACCATGTTTCTGCATTGTTTCTACTTGGGACTTACTAAGTGTTCCCTCTTGCGTGTAGAGGAAAAATTAATAAATTGGTTTTTACCTGTCATATCAATAGACAATGTAGACAAGCAAAACCTGCAAACACACTAATTTTACTTGTCATTGCTGTTATATGTAGGCTTTCACCTACTTCAAGGCAATAGAAACATATCAGTTACCTTGAGTGCTAAAAGGCTCTTGTTAATTTCTGCACCTTCCAGTCGTGTCTGCCTATCTGCACTCGAAGTATCTGCTCCTCTTTCATTGCCAGCCAAATCAATCAGAGAAAATTTACCATGCAATTTCCCTTTCCTTCTGAGAATAATCTGAAACACTGCATGGCTTCGAGATGAGTGCGCATTTGCAGATGTCTGGCCAGATGTCCTTTAAACAAGAGACAAGCAGAGAAAGACATTAACCAGTAGAGGACCATCATGTTAAACACTAACCTCACAATGAAGTAAGTTTTCAGGGCAGATTCCCATATTTTCTTCCATGTTGACAGAATGTCTAGCACTCTTGTGGGCACTAGACATAGAACACTAATAACTGGCTATACACTGTACAGTTATGCCTCTTCTTCCATCTCCTTGAATGGAAATGGAAGATTAGTAACATTTTGCCTCCCTTATAAAATCAGATCTTCATATATTTCAGATTATCAGAGAGCTTACATGAAAAATGCTGATGGCATTTTTATCTGATCATGCAGCAGTCCATGCTCAAGGCTAATTTTAAAAACAATGAAGCTGAAGTCTTAAAAAAAAAAAATTGTGCTTAACCTCTGTCAGTATGCATCAAGGCCTTTTAAAGATGAAGAACCTGGCAGCATTCCAGTTTTTGAATTATGTGAATTTAAGTCAGTAAGCTGCTTACATAATGCATGCAATTCACATCTTCTTGAACAATCAGTTATTTCTCTCTAGGAGACAGGGAAACTCTAAATGTCTCTATTTAAAACATAGGTAGATTCTTTACTTGCAGACAACATAATCAAAAACGCACTTCCATGTGGAAAGGCATCACTACAAAGATACCCCAAAAAAATCTTCTGATTTTTCAATATACTATGAAAAACTGGTGTAAGCTATAGAAGATACCTGCAGCTGTTGCCTACTTCAATAAGCTTAAGAACATCTTCAACACATTTGACTTCTCGCTCCTGTAATCCCACCACCTGGACTTGCTGTTTACCATCTTCTAACACTCTTAATTTTGTCTTCCTGTTCAACAAGTCAAAAACCTTAGGGAAGGAGGAAAACAGAACAGTTAAAAAGAGGAGTTTTAAAAAAAATCTTGTTTCCAATTCCCTTTCAAATAATGCAAGACATTCAATGGAAATACATGATTGGAAGGGAAATGTAAAATTTCTTTGAAATAGAGCTTTTAATACAAAGAGGGGAAAAAATCTTTTATGGGACCAGCTCAAAACTAAAAATTTTGAAAAACTCCTCCTTTCTTAGAAAAAGACCAGGTACTTACCTTACCACTGTAGATCTCAAAAAATGTTGCATACACTTGAAGTTCTAACTTCTTATAGTTTGGCTTCTTTAGCATTAAAAAGACATCTCGAGCTGTGAATACATTTCCAGAATAAAAAGAAATCTCATCGTGTGTTTTTATTTAGTGAAGATTCATTCATGTGTAACGGTCTATTTTACAGCACAAGGCATTTTGCAAGAATGACAGGGTCAATCAACCAAGCCTAGAACAACGCAATCTAAACTGCCACATTACACTGGAAGATGCAGAAGACCCCAAAATGATAAACTTAAATAAACTTAAATCTGTTACTGCATTTTTGTTTAGTAGTCCATATTTACATTACTGTGTAAAGGACACCTATCTAGGGACAAGTTTTGATGTTACCAAAGCTCCACGGCAATGCAAAGTAAGTAAACTGTTATATTTGTATGACAAAGAGTAGAAAATTTATTGATCTCAACTGATCTGCCCAAAGCCAACTGATCAAAGATGATCAATGAAGTCTCACCTGCTAGTGCATATATGCCTTTAGAACAATCTTGGTTCTTTCCTGAAAAGTCACCACCCATAGTCTAAATTTAAAAAAAAAAATAGCAAAGACAAAAAAGAAGAGCATCATAAAAATCACAGAACTATAGCTTACACATTTCTTATTTATTAGAACTCATGTAAATGTCTCATGTAAAAAAAGAGTGTTGCTGACTTGTAGAAGAACTACTTACATGGGTTTTCCCACTGCCTGTTTGTCCATATGCAAAACAAGTGGCCATTCCCCTTTCAAATATGGTCTCCACTAGTGGTCGAGCTGTAAACCTTAAATGCAAAAAAATCTGTACTTAAAAAACTGGAGTACTTTAAGATGCCACTACCCTAAGCAAAATTAAAATGCTAAAGGCAGAAGTGATAAAATTGATCCTGTACCTTGACAGGTCAAAGGACATTTATACATTAATTTCTGAAGTAATACAGGCTCTAAGGTATTCAAATTTTCCAAACCATCACAAGCTACGAGATCTCTCTCATTTGTTTTGCAACAACAATATCCTTCTTTAAACCCTAAAACAGTGATTTCCTTGTTTTAATGATCCAACACCCCACAGTTTACTAAACAGAGTCGGGAGCTCCCTGAACGTGCCAGAATAATGAGATTAAAGTAGGACAGTGTAGCAGATAGGAGTTTTATCAATAGTAAATTTCTTCTGTAGTTATTTTCCTCTGCAAATCAACTTCCAAGATGAAATTTGAAAAACAAGAGGTCAAAACAACATTGCACATCTCAGTTTTTGACAACATGCATATATTAAGAAAGGGCTCAAGACAATGGATAACCAAGCTTTTAAGAACGAAAAAATTTACTTATCTAAGAGGTACTACCTGCTATGTCAAAAGTATTATTTGAAGTATCATTTCTTTTTTTAGATAATTGATTTTATTTTAAGAAACACAGAGTTACTGCTCGTACTTCAGCTGCTTATCACCATTATTTCATTGTAAACTCCAAAAGCAAAGGGTAAACTGATGGAGAGTTACATGTGGAGATGATTCTCTCTGCAAAACTCGTTCTAAACTTTTTCCAGTTATTTACAAATAAATAACCTAGTAGTAACCAATACAGGAAAATATTAACTACAGAAATACTGAGATGCTACAACCTTCTTTCATTCTGCTTTCAAACACAAGATCACTTACAAAAATAATTTGGGCAAAACTGAGCCATTCAGCAGCAACACAGGGTTATGTAAAGAATCTACATCTAGCTGAATCATTAATTTTCATCAAGAATACACCAAATTATTCCTGAACAGCCTTAGTCTTTCTTGCTTTGCTTTTTCTAAGTATATGCCTTCTGTCTTCTCAAGAAGACATTCCCATATTTCGATGTTTGTTCTTTCTATATATAAAAATTGAAAAATTCACGAAGTCTATTCCCCTTAGAAGCACACTCCATTACTTCTGTTTGATTGGATTTGAAACTGTTTATTTCGCTGATTTATTAAAAAGGGAATTATATATATCTATTTTAAAGTAAGAAAAAATACAAATATATCTTTAAATGTTTTCATAAAGGTTTACACAGCTCCAAATGAGACTACGTTAAAGAGTCCAACTTTACTTTTACTAGAAATTTTATTTGCAATCCTAATCTTTCAGAAACCTGAACTGGTTCTTCTTTAAAACTCATATGGCATAACCATTCCAACTAGTGAATGTTTTTTAATATTAACAAAGATTTGCAACTCTGTGTTGTGATTTGTGAATAAAAAATACTTAAAATACAGGTTAAACAAAATAATAACAATAGTAATAATGGTAATAATAATGGTAGTAGAAGTAATAATAATAGAATAGGTATCTTTCTGCCTTGGACTGAACATTTTTTCAGCATAGATATACACCAAATTTAGCTTATTGGAGAAAACTGGAACATCTTGACACAATATTTTTTTCCTCAGTATGATCCTGAGGCTCTGATGAGAGCACCTGATGACACCTATCTTGCTCTTATTTCTGTTATTATGGAAGACCTTAAAACAGATTGCCCTTCAAGTAATGATCATTATTGTACCATATGAGGGAGAAGAAGAAAGACTAGAGATGTACTGTTTCAGTTTGAATACAATAATCTTAAAACATATTCCTATATTGCCATTAATGTATTACATAACTAATAAAAACTCTGAAAAAACTGAGTACAAAACTCATCAACATTGTATACCAAAACCACCCTCACATTAAACACCATGTTCACACAGATAAATAAAGGAAGAAAGGAGATTAGAAGAATGGATTGTCAAGCAAGATAATTACTTCATGCATCGTCAACCAGCTGGCTCTCCCACAGCTCTTTAGCATCAAGGAAAGGAAAGATGCTGCCAGCAGACAACCAACAAAGACAGAAATCTCCAAGGACACAACTCTTTTGTTAGTATTAGTTTTATAAGATTTTCCTTTCACCCCCTTCTCTAATTATAACAAGCATAAGATAGAAGTGTTTATTTTCACAACCTTTTAAGAATTATTCCGCTATCCACTATCAATCGGGGCATGATCCTAACCTTAACTTTCTAGTTGTGGATTAAAAACAAGAAATAAGATATTTATCTGTCAATACTTTTTAAGACTATGGCAGCCAAACATAAGAAAAATTATATCTTCACCAAATCCCTTTTTAATACCAACATTTCCTGCAAAAAGTTTCATAGTTATTTAGATGCATGCTAAGATTCTGACCAATATTATGTCAGCATCTAACCTTGCCCACTACCGTATATACTTTATTTAGTGACTTGTTCAAGGGAAATACCTACTTCTGAACATGCTTTTAAAAATGCTGTGTGAATTATTCCATACCAACACTGGAACTGAAACAGAAGAGCAAAGAACAAAATGGAGATCCAAACATCTTTGGCTTAAAAGAAAATATGGGTCTTTGCTGCTGTTTGTTTTTAAATTAGAAAGATTTGGCATTTTCAGCAAGATGAACTTAGCTCTATACACTTCCACATTACATCAGCCAGATTGCTTCCAGAAGATAAGTTAGCTCAGGCATCTCGGCAATACTACAATATACACTGTCTCACTTTATTTGTACTCTTTTCTCACCCTCTACTGATTGGTTTCCATCTCTTAATTATCCTGTATTCAGACTGCAAGCTCTTGGGTGCTAGGGCTCTCTTTTTCCTTCAGGATTCCTGATAACCAAAAGCCATGACTCAGGTTTCTCAGGTGCTGAGAAACACACACTTAATAATAAGACAATAACCTGGAAGCAAATGGAGAACTGATTACATGGCTCAAGTAATCAGCAGCTGAGGAGGCAGGTGATATTTGCTAGAGCCTGGAATGCAGCAGGGCTTGGAGGAGGACTGAGAGTAGGACTAAGATCAACAGAGGTGCAAATGACATTGCAGGTGAAAAATTAGGGATAAAGAGTTTAAACAAAAGTAAACAGGTAAAAGAATGGAGGTAGCAATATACCATCTGGTAACACAGAGAATAGGAATAAAGTCTAAGACCAGTGTAAGTGTAACAGTTATTAGTATGGAAAAAAACATGAGAAAAAAGATTCACCAAAAAGAAGCATATACACATACCTGTAAACCATTTCATTAGGAGCCGTGTCATCAAAGGCATAATCAAAACGAAAAGTTTGGTTTTCTAGGTACCTTGTTAAATCCACCTTTTGTTTTGGTTCATGTACCATCACAACATCTTTACTAGGAATTGTTATTACATCAAGGTCTTTCATTAAAGTTTCTATAAAATAAGTGAAATATATATTTAACTAACAATACATCATTATTTTTTACATTTTCCCATTGTTCACACTCTCATAACATCTCAGATAACACAGCTCCTCCAAGTAACAACACTGCAATGGATTTGGGCTTCCGATGCCTAGATAGTAATCTGCTAAGCAAGAGATTTCATTTTGCAAGTCTAGTCACCCTATCCTACCAATTGCTAGAAATTAAAGGGAGGTACAAAGCTGTTTAGACTGAAGACTATGAACATTAATTACAGCACTATCATTGTAACTTGCTATGCCTTCTCTAACACTTTTCATGGACTTCAGGTCTTATTCCTCAGTGATTATATAGTCTTCTACAGCTCACTGCCATATCCTTTGAGTTTTTATAAATATCTTCTCTAGTGGAAAAAGTAGATGGTAGTACTATATTGCATAGACTGTCAAACTTGAAAACACAAAGAAATTAACCTCTTTATGATACCACATTGTATTTTAAAATTTTATCTTGATATTTTCTTTAAATTTTGCTTTCATTCCTCAGAAACATTTTCATTTGTGCATTCCTCCTGGAATCTATAGTACATATCTTTAATATATAATTCCTCTAAAGTAAAATCCTTTCTAAAGATTATCTTGTAAGCAGAATAAGCTGAAAATTATAGTAATCGTTCCTATCACTGTGACTTCAACAGTGAGATCCTAGATCATAATTACTACACCACACTGCAATTTACTGCTAATTCATGTATGGTATATGAATCTGCAAAATAGAGAATCCAGTGATCCATAGTATGCACAAAAATAAAGACCCTTTGTGTATACAGCCAGGATTCACTAATGTGTCCTACTTGCATTTCTTTGTAAAATTTCTTAAGGGATGCAGTTCAAGAATTTGATGTGACTTTATATAACCAGATAGAAACCTTTTCATGAATTAACATCCTGATCAAACAGTACAATGGTTACCACTGCACTACATTAGACACCAATGGAAACACACATTCCAGGCAATGTAGAATGAATTTTTCAACTGCACTGCAATAAAATGAAATGCAATTATTCTGCAGCAATCACAGATAAAAAGTAAGGAACAGCGAACAAAAAGAAATGTATGATGGACAATTCTTTGCAGTAAAAACCTTTTAGTTTAACCAATCAGAAGAGGATTTTTCTTAAAAAATTGATTGGAGTAAGACATTTACTTCCTCCCATCTATTTGGTATGGGAACCTGCATTCTCTGCTGACAAAAATTTGGAATAATGTCTCTGAAACTCATCATACATTTCAGAATTATAAACACATGTCACTGAACTAATATCTCAAAATGTCACTCTGAACACCTACTTCCTGTCAATCCACAGAACAACTGATGCTGAGAATACTTAATGTTTTTGGTGATAATTCTGCATTTTTGAGATGACAAATTACTTTTATTTTTTCTGATCATAGGATTACAGTCTAGCATCTTTAACTCTTTTATACTTCCCTATTTTTTAATAATACTGTTTCTTGTGAACTGAGTGTTTTCAGGAGATTGTATCATGTGGGTACTAGATTATCATCCCTACATAGATTATTTAGTTAAAATATTTTTTACTACTGTTTATTCTTAAAAATGCAGAACAGCTTTAAGCATCAACCTCATTTTTACTTAGACATCCATATTTCTACAAACACCTCTGATCTACTTTTTTAATACCTCCCAACCACTAATACCACTAATTAGATTTCACAAAATAGAATCCTACTTCTGAATCCCAACTCATGTCCCATAACAACTTGTTTTCATTTACTGTGATTTCATGTCCAGCACAGGTAGAAAATCACATTTTTCCCAACAGTAAAAGTAAAAATGAAAAGAAAAATCAAAGCAGCAATGTGAAAGGGATAAACAAGACAAAAATCTAACAATATACTGCTATCAACCTATGTATGGGAAAGGGAACACATTTCTCCCATTTTCCTCTGGGTATGTTTCAGATAATCCTAAATGTGTACTTCTGACAGAACAAAAACAATAAATGGCATCCCATGTTGTGTCAGCAGCAGACTGATGCTCTTTTGAGTCCTTCAGCTGAACAAAATATAAGAGAAAGAGAAGGAAAGAAACACCTTGCAGCTCTGGATTCAGACAGGCTGCAATCCAGTAAGCATTTGTGTTCCTAAATTCCCACTGAAAGTAAAAGAGCTTCCTAGGAAGTTAAAATTTCAATTAAACTAGAATTGAAAGCTGAACAGTTTTTTGTGGTTTGGTTTTGGTTTTTTATTGAATACAGACTCTATTCTGATGAGCAGGCAGTAAGAAAAATAGTTTAAACACTCATCACATAAAATAAAAGTCATTAAGGAGTTCTTTTATTACCTAACATTTTTTAGTGGCATTTGATATGCTCCAGAGTAACTTTGCCAGCCCTGAGCAACAACTCCAGGGTGAACAAGTCTTCTGTTTGCCTGCAGTCCACTAGCCTTGTGAGGATGTCTTGGACAAGCTCAGGCAACAACTGTGTCATAAGATACCTCCTTGATGTCTGATTCAAGATCACTCAGAAATATAAATATATATATATACAAAAATGTATGACATGTATGAGTTTTCACTGTGTAACTCTCTGCTCAGGAGATCACTTGAAGGATGCTTCAAAATAACAGTGATCCTAATACAATGTGACAATAGTGAAGAGATCGCAGTAGAATTCATTTCCAAATCAACTAAATACATCCTAGATGACCTTGGGATAAAAATCGCACTCTTCCTGTGCCTCATAAATAATACATAATTATGTAGCTCCTAATACATAACATTATGGCAGGTAAACTATTTTTCTCCCCAGTTTATGACAAGTCTATGAATTTTCTAGGTTCATCACACATATTGTCTAATATAAGAGCTTCACCTTTGATGAGTATTTCTAGAGTTGTTTAACACAAATAATATTACTATCAGAAGCAGCTTTTCAGATAAACAAATGAACAAAATCTTCAACAAACATACCTTTCTTATTGAGTGGTCGTTTTCGTACACAAACACAAATCCTGTGCTCATCAATCTGCAAAGAAAAGTCTTTCAGTGAACTATATCCCAATTCCAGTTACAAAGTATTTAACTTTATTTGACTTCTCTTTTCAGATTAAATGGTTGGTTGATTATTTAACCAAAGAGAAATTTCCAAGACAGTGAGTCATCTGAACATATAAAAACCCCTTGTGCCTGCACAGTAGCCAAGAACCCAAAAGAGAGAACCATATATTAACAAAACTCCCCACAGACAGTGATCTAATCCAATAGATCAACAGGTACCATTGGACTATGCAAGCAAATCTAGTTTTAATGGGTAAATATGTTACTGACAGAAATTGTCACATTTTCTGATTTCCACAGAATTTGAGTCTTGATCATTTAAGGATTCCACTCCTCTGACTTGGCTGCAAACCAAAAAACTACATCACCTTCAAATATCAAATAGTAATCATTATGTTGAAGACAGTTCTTCAAATAAGTTTCATGGTTTTGTGTGCATATCCCTTAGCATCCCAGGAAAATTTACCATACAAAGGCTGAGTGAGTAGTTAGTATAAACTGGCATTATTTAATAGTAAAAAGATATTTAAATAATTTAATAATAGTTTAGTAAAGTAGGACTTCCAAAACCTACTCATTTCAGTATCAACAAGTTACTGGAAAAATAAACCCATGTTATATTAAATATTAATATATATTAAAATACACATTTTTTGCATTAACAGGCGGAAGCATACATGGGAAAAAATTAAAACACACAGCAAAACACAGAAGGATAAGCTATTTCCATGTTGCTGGCATACTTACAGGATCTGCAGTTGTCAGTGGTCTATAATCCAGACTTCCCCTGAAATCTCTTATCATACACATGATTTCATAATTTGGGTTTGTAGCATCAACATCCTAGGAAAGAGTAAGCAATAGAATTTCTACTATGCTTTTTGTTTCCAGAAAAGGCCTTAATTAATTATCTCTGGAAAAAATACTCATTAACTGAAATCTTTCTTTTCTGCAAAACACCAGAAATGTCTCTTGCAAGGTTAATGTAAGTAATGCCTTTTTCCACTCTGATGTAGCTAAGGTATGGCACTCTGACAGATGCACAGATACTCCACTAGACAAGTACAACACACACCTCAGAGGACAGTGCAGGAACCCCAGTTGCTCTAAACATAATCATGCTGGATACAAGCCAGTTAAAGTAGCTTGGTCCTAACTATTGGTCCTGTGTTAATTTACACGTATATTTGGATGCATTGTAAATTCTTCCCAGACCCTCAGCAAAGCAGAAGTAATCCCAAGGATACTCCAGGCTGTGATGGTTTTGGCTGGGACAGAGTTAATCTTCCCCATGGAAGAATGTGGTATGCAGCTCTGTTTTGGATTTGCACTGGAAACAGTGCTGATAATACATGGATGTTTTAGCTACTCCTGAGCAGCACTTACACAGCAAAGTCCTTTTTTGGTCCTCACCCCACCCCACAAGCAAGGCAGTCAAAACAGCCAGGATAGCTGGCCCCCCGACACAGACACAGAATATAACCCATCCTTAAACCTGGAGCAATCAGTACCAGAGTGAATGGACATGTAAGAGGCCACACATGGAGCACCAATAAGCCGAGCCTGAGCCTACCCTGTTTTCTGCAAAACTGATTAAACACCTTCCTGTCATTTCTCCCTGCACATACCTTTTTCACAACACTTCAGGACATGCTGCTGATGCCAAATATAGCCAGCTCTGGTGCTCAGACCCTACTAAGTTTTGCATGACTATCCCCACTTGATATAAAATTTCTGAATCCCAGCTGGCTATGGGCACAGTGTAGGCACTCAGAAAGCACTGGATTTGGGTTACTAAACTGAAAGGGAGCCAGCTCATTCTTTGCACTTGTGACACATCCAATCCTCACCTCAGAAAAAACTATGTCCTAATGATCAAAAGCTGACTGTACCTTGATGTCATTCACTCTCACTACACTGAACTTAAAACTACTGACAGTAAGTCTTCACAAAATATTTCTCTATAAAATTCAGAAAAGAGTATTGTTTATCATGGAGAAAGGATTTACCTAATATTCTTCAAGCCCTGTTTAACGGTCTTGCATACTAGAAGTCAGTGCTTGGTGAATTATTGCTGCATTTCCCAACAATTTCCCCACACAAAAGTTTAAGACTGAGATGCAAGAGGAATGTTCACAGGAGCAATAAAATTTTACAAGTAACACCACTTCAAAGTATTTTAATATATAAAGCTAAAAATGGTCATTCCTCACACATAAAGAGATAATAATGTTTTGTGTAAACAGATGTAAATTATAAACCACAAATTTAACATAGGTGATTTTAGGTCAACTTGGAAACATCATTAAACCATGAAAAGTAAATTGTATGAATGATTTACTTGATGGTGGTAATTCTCAGGTCAGCAGTAGACTGGTACTATCTCTTTAGAAACTAACACATACGCACACAGCTGCCAACAAGATTACACTCCTAGCTTTGCTAAAGCTTTTACACCATTGTGACAGAAAATTATTTCATACTAGGAGATTTTTCTCAAAGCATTAGCAACTTCATTCATTTTACACAAGTTTCTAACAACTGGCTAGCAAGTTGCTTGCATGATGAAATTACAAATGTACAGACTAATTTAAAGAAAGAAATATTAGAAGTCACTGTTAAAACTTGAGCCTCAAATAGATCTATAAAGCATCAAAGATTATAATGAACAATTTATCATAATGTTGTATTGCCTCCCATAGAATAACAGATCTCTCTGAAAGTCAAAAGGCTGGTTATTGTCAAAAATACATTCTCCGTAAGAAATAGCTATGATCAGTAGTTGTTCTCTAAAGAACATGCATCAAGACAGCAATTGAAAGTAATGATTTCTGTAGGAGGAAAATGAGGGGGAAAACCATCTAAAGTAGTAGTTACAAGAGTAATCCTACCAAACAACAAAATATTTGTCAAATCTTGACAAATTTGACACTTAATATCAAGATTATCACAGTTAATAAAAATTATTAAAGACTGAAGAAAACAGATTTCTTTTGCTGATGTATGATTTTCAGTTGAGCTAAAAATACTGACCTGAGCTCTCTTTTCTCTAAGTTCCTGCTGCTGTAACCTTCGTTTTTCACGCTTCTCTTGCAATTTTTCAACCTCTTTTACACAGTTAGATTTTCTACGTGCTTAAAGAAAAAGATGCAATTTAAAAATACTTTCCATATTTACACTGCAAAGTTCAATTAAATTAATGTATCAATAATTAGAATGCATCAACTATCAACTAGATTTTCAAGCAAATCTGATTAGTATAGAATCATTATGATATTTAAATTTCTAAAATGCATAAAATTTATTACAAAAATGCCATGAGAATGGGACAATAATTACAGAAACAAAAATATATGATCTTGAAAAAATATGTGGACAGATACATGTGATCTCTTGGTTTGAATTAAAAGTAAGCCCAGACAAATTTTAAAAAATTTGGGGAAAAAAAGTGCTAAACAATACCACCATGCTTAAAAGAAAACAAAGGAAAAACAAATTCCAAATACTAGAAAAATTATGACAAAAAAACACATATGTTTAGCCACAGCTTTCTGAATAGCTCCTCAAGGAAGTTCACAGACAACTGAACATGTAGATCATTTGTCATTAATGGATAACAACATAATCCAAGAGAATGTACATGTAATGCCCAGAATGAATGAGTCCTTGATACACGGTTTACATACAAGGGGGTCCAAATTCCTTTTTTGCAGCTTGAACTGGAGATATATCTGAAACACTACCATTCTGTTGAGAGGAGGAAGACTGCTCGGGAAGCTGAGTAGGTCGTGCACGTGCAGAACCAACCACTGCAAAGGAAAAGCAAAAAGCTCATCTGGACATGGAGAAGTAACCTTTCTACCCATTTCTGAAATGCTTTGTTAAGATGAGATAAAATGAGGCCCCTTTCTAAACACAGTAATTTACTGTGGATGGGAGGAGCCATACTCATGGAAAGTCTATTAATAAAAACATCTGGTATGCAGACTTTTTCATCCTAGTGCTGTACAACATGATTAAGTACCAATGCCGCATCTATGCACACTTACTGTATGCACAGAATGAATCATTTTCTTGGAGATATGCAGTCCTGAAGCATAAAGTGCTTCAATTTTATTTATACTGTAATTATACCCAGAAAACTAGTAAGAAAAAAAGAAGCCCTGCTGTTTCACATTCTCTAGACCGTACAAAATGCCCCAACCCCATTAAGCCGATGATCACCAGAGGAGCAAAGCAAAAGAAATTAGGGCCAGTGAAGTGCAGCACAATCTGTAAATGGAAGAAACAAGTCTTTTTGCCTCTATACCAGAAGGGATACAGATACAATCAATACGTCTTATGCATTGATTTTATATGTAGCCATGGTATTTTATGAAAAATCCTTTGCTAGGATTTTTCTCCTATTCTAGCTGAGAAGCCTCAGAAAAGAAATGTAAACAATTAACTATATGATGGCTGTGGAATGTGGTCTGGACATTGTTTACTAACAGGTGCATCTGTGATTGGTGCATGTTAGTTGTTTCTAATTAACGGCCACAGTCAGCTGGTTCGGACTCTCTGGGAGTCACAAGCCTTTGTTATCATTCCATTCCTGTTCTTTCTAGCCTTCTGATAAATCCTTTTCTCTCTATTCTTTTAGTATAGTTTTAATGTATCATTTTAATATAATATATATAATAATATAATAAATCAGCCTTCTGAAACATGGAGTCAAAATTTGCATCAACTCACACAAAGCATCAACCATATGTATATGTGCTAAGAATGCCAGCTTCTGAAAATGCTGTGATGTCTTTTTCCAGTGAACGCAGTGGGAGTGGTGAGCATGCAAGCCTGTGTGACAGAGCTGAATGCTTTAAATTGTATTTCAAATAGTTGCTCCGACCAGCTCTGCTTCAGCTGGCCCATTTCCTGCACACTTCCAGCAGAGTGTGTCAGAAGAGTACTAAAGTGAAGGTATCAGTTTTGATCAGTAGCCAGACATGACACTCCAGCAAAGGCCAGCACACTGTACAACACGGAAAACAACTACAGAAACAAGTTTTGAATAGAATGGACAAGATAAATGCCATCGTTCCACACATCATAGGAGATCTAGCTTGCAATATCAATTGATTAGATAAAATAAGACAGTGTGCTGAGAAAACCTAAATTATAAGGCCAAAAAGAAAAATATTTAGGCCAACAGTGAATGGTAAGAGGCAAGGTACCCATTAAAGTGCAGGTTACAGGGCTACTTCATATTAAACAGATAATTTACTACAAATGACAAAATGTATGGATGTGAGGATACTCCATCAGTAAGACATCTCATATTTAAACCACAATAAATAGGGAAAAAACCTCAAAGCACTCTTGTATTTTCAATCTGCTTAATACCCCGAGCCAAATGGCAGAAGGCAAAAGTGGTCCACATCAGAAAAGTCTGATTACTTGCAAACCTACTTGTTTTCCAAGTTTAAACAGCTGGACTGGAATCTAGTCTGAAGAAATGTTAGTAGATTAATGTTTGGAAGAATCATCATCATCATCATCATCATCAGTACAAGTCAGTTAAGTTCAACATAGGGGAGGAAATGAAAACAGTAAGCAGTAGCTATTCTTCCACAAGTTGTAGATGCATGGTATCTATATTCCTCCAATACATACTTTTCATCTATTCTCCTGTGATACTTCAGAGATTTTTTTTCAGCTTTTTTCACTATTAACTGTAGAATGATAAAAAAGTCTGTAGAACTTAAGTATTCTTATATTCTTATGACTGTTCACACACAGACTGCTACAAAACAACAGGTTCTTAACAAAAATAGTTAAAAATTCGAAAATTTTAAGAATTCAAAGCACACTACTTAGTGTATATTGAAACCTTCAAATAAGCTGAGGACACTTGCATATGAAAAGTCCATGCATGATTTACCATTTCATAATTAATTATATTCAAATTTTTGCACTATCAGTTACTGCAGCTTAACTTTTATAATTATATATTGCTTAAATTTGCATATAAATATTATTTGTATAGTATTAATTCCTAAATATACATAGGAATAATTTTAGAAATTATATACCATATCTTTTACATGTCACAGGCCTACATACCAAATGAGAAATGCAAACTATTAAGGAATACTAGATAAACAGGAGGTTAAAATATTACCATATTTTTTCCTTCATTGAAATGGAAAGAGATAACTTTTACCTCTATTATCTCTGGCAGGAGGGTCATTCTTAGATGGTAACACAGTTCGTCGACTCTATAAAGAAAGAAGTCTCTCTTATTTGATCACCAAATTATTGAAAGCACAAACTGCAGCCCCACCTCTTGCTTCTTTCCAGTGAATAAAAATAACACAGCATCAACAAAGGAGATTTGATTGCAAATACCAGCAGGAAAAGTGAAGGGGTGAAGGCTGATTGAACTCTCTGTAATGTTTCAGAAAACTCAAAAATATTTTCTTTATCCTTCATTAAGACATTCAGTATACCAACATTAGTTCCCATTTCTCTCTCTGCCAAAGCTCCTCTTAAAATAATTTAGAAATCCCTATTCACCACAGGAAAAAGAAAAGAACAGTGTTATGAAATAACAACACAAACACAGAAGTTAAGTTAAAAACTCTAGCATAACATCATGTATAGAGCTGTAAAGTTACCAAGAACATATTGCATAGATATTACCAACCTTCACAATTTTGTTTACTTTGGCCGATGAAGCAGGGGGTGGTAGTGTCTCTGGGCTAGGCTCAATATCTTCATCAGGTGCAAGATCTGGGTTAAGTGAAAATATGCTCTCTAAATCAATCTGTGAAAAAGAGCATAAAACACATTAATGACACTTGACATAAATCCTCTCTTTATCCCCTGTTATGTTTGACAATAAACAGTAATTATATTAAGTGGTTTTACCCCACAATTTGTTCATGCTAAGATCTGAATTCTTTTCTGTTCAATAAAAATAGATGAATCTTTGGTCTTTGTATTATTTGAAAACACATCATTCAGTAAAGGGACGAATTAAAAATAACCAGTAGATAATAAAATTTTGTAAGGTGATCAAACTAAAAGAGAAATAGCTAGTATTACTATGGTAATTTGACAATTACTCCAAAATATATAAGACATTCTGGAACATAAAAAGAAGATCTGTTATCTTAAATTTCCCAGACAGTGCAAAAGAAATAAATTGTAAAGGTCCAAAAAAAAAAAAACATAGCTGAAACCATGTTAAATTTATCATGGGGTTTTTTCTTTAAAAGTATTACTGACAGTCAAACTGCTGTAAAATGTAAGGGAAGAGGGACAGGATCTTAAAAATATGATTTTGTACAAATGCTGATGAGCTTTGGTCTCTATAGACTTCTATTTCTCTTTGCTGAAGCTTTCAAAGACCTCAGTGCTGTATAGATTCTCTGTGTCTTCAGCTGATGAAATCTCCAGGACATTTTCAAGACTTTTTTTTTCCCTGTGTTTGCACAAAACCCTGTAAAGTGCAATTATTTCTGATATGCTTCTCCAAAATGAAACTGGCTAACATGGTCCAAAATTTAAAGGAAAATGTGGTAGGAAAATGTTACACAAAAAGACGCAGTTTCATAAGGAAAGCAAGGCTGGAAAATTGCTGCCAAAAATAAGTGAATAAGCAAACAAACTGGCAGTTAAATTCCTCAAGAATACAAACATGAGAAAATTTCTAGTTTAGCTCTCCTTGTAGTTTCCTGTCTGAATTGTGTATCATTCTCCCTCTTAAAAATTTGATTTTTCTACTTGTAAAAACTGGATAACAGAGCCAGCATTTGTAGCTTGGTTCAAAATCAATAGAGGAAAACAACTGCCTAAAAGATATGACACAGAGCTCAGGAATTCATATTTACAACAGAAAACAATGTGCTCAACACTTTCTGCACAAAACAAGCCTGTAAGCAAAGAATCATGGAGTAAATTAAGATGTATGTCTCATTTTTGTTTCCAGCACAAATTTCAAGTAATATTCACATAGATTACAGGGGGGTTTTTTTAAGTCCTAAATAAATAAGCTTACCTCTTTCCCTTTAGTATCCCCATTTTCAATCCATTCAACAGTTACACTTTCATTATCTTCATTTAGAGATGTTACCATAGCTTGGTGAATTCGGCCTAGAAAGCAAACACAAGGTGATCACTTATTAACTGGTGGAAAAAAATTCCAGAATGTATTTTCATCCCTGCACTTAGTCATATAGAGAAAGGTAGGAAGAAGATGGTTGAAAAAAATTAGGTGATAAATAGAAGGTGATGGTAAGCCACACAGTGTGAAGTGGCTCAGAGCTGATCCTCCAGTAGAGACTCTAATGGGACAGTCAGCACCCAAGTGAAAAGCAAAGTGAACAGAAAATTGAGTGGTAAGTAAACAGGACCTCTCAGAAAAGCCACATCACTTAGACTCTCTCTCCCTGAGAACAGATAATTCCAATACCAGAAGATTCTCACATGTGCTAAAGGCCTCTTAGGTGCATTTCACAAAGGCTTATTTGTCCCCCCTTCTAGGCTGATAGAACATCAGACATCTCAACGCTGAAATTAAGCCCTTTGAAATTGTGTTCTGATACTCATTTTTTAGAGGCAACAATCAGGTGGTAGTCCAACTAAAATTAAACTGCCTGGAACAACACAAACCATTAATTAGAAAGAGCTACTTACAAAGACTGTTGAGCTTAAGATGCTTTTGCATTGACTTCTCCAGTGCAAGACCCAAAAGAAGTAAGCCCCCGCAGAGTAAGACAAATCCAGTAAATCTTCAATAGGAATAAGAATTCTTCTCTAAAATATATACTGCACTGCAATTTTTTATGGCCTCTTTCCTAAGCACAGTACAGAAGAGCAACTTGAAGAGCAGGAGAGCCATGCACTGACACAAAAGGATCAAGACACAAGTGGCACACTGATTTCACATCCATGCTTTGCCCTCAAGTACCAAGAACCGAGGTTTCTAAGCAACATGAATCCAAAGAAACTGCTCCTTGCACACCCTCCTGCAAGGAAGTCCACACTATGAAGAAGTAATCCTTTGCTCCACCTGCCACGAGCCACCCCCTAGGACTATGTGCAGCTCCCAAAGCATCAGTGATCGTCCCGGAGCAGTTGTGCATACGCTGCTGCTGGGCACCTTGCTCAAGGTAAAATGCAGCACCATCAGCATACATGCTTCAGTCTCAGCCTTCTCTGCCTTGCATTTTTTTTCTTTCTAAAGCTATTCATGCCACAACAAATCCCCTTTAGTTTTCTGCTCAGTTGATTGCTTCAGCTTTTTGTTTTAGCCACTTCAGCCACAATTTGACAGTTTTCCAAAAACAAAAAAATAAGAGATTTTTAGTCTAAGCCTTCTAGGGCCTGCAGAGGGACAGAAAGAAAGAAAAACCTTGAATGATATCCCAAATTATCTCAGCTAACAGTGAGATTAACAAATGTATACTTTTAATATTTCTTCTATTACAAAGGCTACCTAAACATTCACACCTATTTAAGATTTAGTAGGAAGGGAGACTACAGGGAAGCATCACAGAAGGTAACAGCAAATCCCTGTACTGTCTCACAGTGGAGGAAGAGACTAGCTGCAGCTCAGGTGAGGTGCAGCACTCAGGAGTTCACAGAGCAGTTGGCAGCCCTGGGCAGCATCACCTTCACATCTGCAGCACTCACCTCACCGGCAGCACACATTACACATGCATTTACAACCTCCACTCTTCTCCTGGCCCAAAGCATAACAGTCACTCCCACACTAAAGCAAGTTAAGTCGTTTTTTAACATTCTAAATAAAAAACCTCCCCTTTTTGCTTCACTTAGTTTCTGTCCTCTGGCATTCTCTTGTTTTTATTTCCCTGACCCATGCTTTTTCTGAACAAATCCTTCCCTTTGGGCTTCCTGAGTACCATTCTCACCATCCTGAATACACCTCTCCATTAATATTTCGGCATTTAATAATCTCTAGGGACTTAATTTTGCGCAAAAACACTGTTGTAGAATTGTTTCAATGAACTGTCTGGTCCTTCACCAAAGTAGCAACAGAAGCTGCTATCTTCCTGAAGTAATGCCACTCCTGCCTCTTCTGCAAAGAGTGTGCTGAGACCAGGCTGCATGGACACAAAAACACTGGGAACTGGGAATTTAGGCTTACATTGGTATAATCTTTTGCTGCTTTTTTAGGGCATGGCCCAGCTGTCAATTCAGAATCAAAAGAAAAATAATAAGTCAGCCAAGACTCCATTTTCTTCATGCAGGAAAAACCCAATCTTTATTGTATAGTTGTCTTTTATAGGATTATCAGAAAGCACTGTGTTGGATCTTATCGGATGACAATACACTCACACTTAGTTCATTCGTCAATACATGGTATTTTGAAAATCTATCAAACTTCTGTATTTTTAATTAGTCTACATACTTTTCCTACTGATTCTCATGAGACAGATCCCTTATTATTACAGGTAGCCTTGTTTTTCAGCCACAAATAGCTTGTTGTGTTAATGAACTCTCATTCCCAAGAATGCTTTGCCTGGGAACTTGCAAACTATTGTTAGCTGAAGCAGCAGGGCCTAATCCATATTTTATAAGACCTTTCTTTTATAACATCTTTTACCTGTATGCAACAAAAACAATGTATGAAAAAATATCTGTTTAGTGAAACATATTTGATAAATACTACAATAATATTTAGTATGTTACCAAATTTTTAAAATTTTTAAGAAAACCACTATTCGCAGCTGAAACCTGTGACACTGTCACCAACTATTCAGCCTGCAAATAGTAACAGAGCCACCATATAAGTCCTACTATGTGTTTCTGTGCTCTGTTACTTTCAACAGAGAACAAGTAATATTTTAAAAAGGTTTCATCTTTGCCATAACAAATGAGAAGAGATCAAAGCAGGCTGATGAATGAAGAGAAAATACCCCACTCTCTAACAAACACAGTAAGCCAGCATGCCGTAACAAAAGAATCACAATAAATCTTCCATCTCTGTGCCAGATTTCATCCCTTCCCCGGCCAAGAAAGTCAGGGCTGAAAAAAACCCACAAAAACTGACATACAAAAATAAAAGTTACATCGATCTTCCAAAGACTCCAAGCAGAAAATATTCAGACCAGAAAATATTTACTACAGTATTTAAACTGGCAAAGTACTCATACAATTTGTTCCTAAAACTTCTTTGTGTTACTAAAAATTTACATGTTATTGAAGCGCCAGATAAAGCATTTACATTTTTACAATTGCCTCTTGCTCTCTGGAAACAGTATTCCATTATATTTTTCTAGTACACAGCTGAATACAGCAGCTGAGAAATTCAGGAATGCCAGCAACCAATTAGGCTGGCATAAACCTTGTCTAGCATATAAAGCAAGACCAAGCTACAAATGCTAAGATGTAGGAGCCAACCGGCAGAGAGTGTTTCAATGCAACAACCCAAATTTCTGGTGCACTTTCAAGAGCTGGTATAAAAGTTTGACATGAAAGCTAGTCCATGTAAACATGAACCAGCATTACAGGCTGAAGAAGTAACAAGTAATTCAAGAAAATGCCCCTTAAAGCCAAGAGAAGTAGAGCTGATACAACAACTCTTCACTTGGCATTTCCTTAATTTCTAGTGCCTCTCCTCACATGATTATAATTCAGATCACAAGCAACTTTCTTTTTCTGAGAAGTTGTTCCATTTCTGTAGGGCTCCCTGTCACAATAACAAGCCTGTCTGAGTCTAAGATGTGCTTGGACAAGATCCTCAGGCACATGCTATAACTCTTGTCCTGTTCAGGGCCAGGAGTTGGGACTAGATAATCCTGACAGGTCCCTCCTAACTCAGCATACTCTATGATTCTACAAGTCTCAGCACTAATGGAGAATGTTATGAATAAAAAGTTATCTTTTTTTTAGGTTGCAGAGTTAAAAACAAGTCAAACCAGTGCTGTTAAGTTAGTTTCATTGTTAAGAGTTCTTCTTCAATTACCTGTTAATGGTTGGTGATTAACCATTGTCACCCTGATGCTTGCCAGGGAGGGACACCGGGACAGACCCTCCAGGTACGAGGAGAATGGGAGTGGCATTAGAGCTAGTGTGCAGATGAGAAATGCATTGCGCCCCGAATTTTGCAGTTTTCCAGGAAAACCCCTAAGGACTACGAGCCAACATAGAACTAAGTGACCTAAGTGACATCTAAGGATGGGAACGTAGTCCAGTACCTGCTTGGATCCTTTCTGCTCCTCACCCTAGCCTAAAAAGATGTTGATTAAAGAGACGACCAGGGTGTTGGACCGAAAAGGCAGAATCTGCTAATCTCCCGTGAGGACGGAATCCCCAGCTCTGTCTGCAGACCAGCGGACAAAGCTGCATCACCCTCCTCCTCCGTGCCACGCCCGGGAACAGCGGCGGCGTGGGTGCGACCCGTCGATTTCTCCCCACCTGAGCTGATTCTTTTTAATAAAGGCATTTAAATGGAGAATGATCTCCTGCCCATTTATTTCAGCGAAGTTATTTGAAAACGCAATTATTTGGGTAAGTATGTTCTGTCATACAGCATGTGACATCTGGCTAATCTCTAGTGACCAGAAAATACTGCTGCCAGTACAGCATTACAACAGAAAAATGTGTGATGCCAACACTACCTTAAATACACAGACATTACAATATTCTCGCTTCAATCAAGTTAAAAACATCAATTCCCAATTCCTTTTCCTCCTAGCCATCTGATCAACATTTGACAAAGAGAAGGAAGCAAGCATACTGATCTACAGACGTACAATATAAATCTCCTCTATTGTGAAAGTTTTTATGGCAGCTAGTGGTGCACAAAAAGGCTCAGGAAGAGCAGTGAAAGCAAATAACCAGAGCTAAATCAAACATTTTAATTAACCCTTAGCCTAGGTAGCAGTGCCAACTCATTGCAAATACCAAGTATACTTAGATCCTTACCTCTAAGCAAAGAAAACATTTTATACCTGCCAAGCTTCTCCAAACCACCACAATTTTTAAACAGAGATCAACCAGAGTAATAAACCCACAGCTCTTTTATCTTCCTACTATTTTTCAGAAACATAAGTTATCAGTCTGAAATATGGGTTGATGGCTAAATTACAGTTTGGACTACAGCTGACACGTGACAAACTCCTCTGTATTTTCCCAAGAAACAGAGCTGGACCACAGCTCTATTTCCCCACCAGCCCACATAACTGAAGAGTGTCTGCCCCAAAAAACGTTGTACTCACACATTTCATGAACAGGCTTTATGAAATCTTAGAAAAAGCTTGGAGCTGTAATAACTAAAAATTTGCACTCAGGCTCTGGATTGGGCTACGGAGAAGAGAGGTTCATAATTTCAACTATGATCCTCTCATTCCACCCCTAAAAACCACTAGGAGGACCGTACAGGGCAGTGTTACATTATGACCACCATATAGTTTAAGTCCTGGCAGCCCAAACACAGGAAACTCTTTTTAGCAGGACCAGGCGGTAGCAATGTTAACAGTCCCCACCTTGACCCGGGGCTTGCTCACCTCACATGCTCTGTACTTGCCACATCTTCAGGAACACTAAGGTGTTACATTAGCTCTGGCAGTGGGCCACCAGCCAAACATTTAGCTTTTTAAAGTGCATCAACAGATTAGATGAATGTAAAAATATACTATAATTTCACACCTACTACAGTCTTGCTGAGGATGACCACTGCAACAGAAGCTACTCATGTCTAAAAAGATTATAATACACATTTGTAAAATTGCCGTGATTTTCCTATTCATGTTCCTGAGTGACTACTGTGAATGTTATCTCATCTAGAGACACCTGGACATGACTGATCTTCACCCTCTGTCAACTGATAGTCAAAAATTAAAATGGTGAAAAGCACAATTTTCTTTATTTTCTTTTAAGCAATATAAGGTCCAAGTTAAATATATATTTTAAGAAAATACATTTAAGAGAAGCATGAAGCTACAAATACAGAAGCAGCACATTCCAGACAGAATTACTGTAGTCTAGAAAATTATTTTCTGTGGTGCGAGTTCCAGCCCTGGCTACTCTGGTGGAAGAGCTTTCCTGCTCTCACACAGCTCAAGGAGGTGAAAAAAAAATCAGCAAATAATGCCTGTAGCAAACTTTAAGGAAAGAATCCCAAGGAAAAAGAGAATTCCTGGCTTGGTGTCTTCATCAGTGTCAACTATGGGTACATCCCTATTCAAAGAAATAATTGCTTGTCATAGCCATCCGTGCGCTACACAGACAGTCCTGCTGCTCATCCCTCAAGGAAAAACCAGCAGTTACTACTGACTGATGCTACTTTCTCTCCATAACACCAAATGTATTTCATTTTATTTTGCATCAAAGTTTCATTCATCCATAAACCAGTGGATATCATATTTTATTTTCATAATATCTACACCATTTTTGTTTTATTTAAATATATAAATTTTTCAGCTTTGCCAGCCTTCCCTATTGTCTTGTCTGTTACCTTAGTTACAGTGTTATCACAGCATTGAATGAACATTCAACATGTCAGCACAGTCCCTACAATACTTCTGAAGCAAGTTCTTAAATACTAAAAATTACATATAATTTAATTAAATACATATCTTAATATTTATTTTTGTGTGTCATCCCTAGCTGCTACCAACTCATTTTGTTGCATTATCTAAATCATCACAGCAATACTCAAGTCCTTCATACAACACATATGTTACAACCACATCTTATCATCTCTGTAAACATATACAACGTAACAGACAGCGATTTTGAGAACAGAAAGTAATATTACCCAAATCAAGTTTCCCACTTCTGCCCTGAATTAAAATCCAACTTAATCCTTTTCCTTACATAAAAACCTACCAAACTCAGAAATAGCCCAAGTGAGGTATGTAGGTAATTTCTGTGCAAGTACCAATCAAATATGGTGCTTTAGAAAAACAGAGTTCACAGATATTACTGACAGTCCACAAAGAAATGAGGAGGGAAGAAATAAACAACACAAAGACACGTGACTGAGCTGCATATAACATTTAGCTTCAAAATACAAACAGTACATTTAATGTTCCTCATACAGCAAACAGGACATAAGTGACTTTTTGGTTTCCCATCTATCCAACACTAACAAGGCCCTCCACTCTGAAACAATAAATCACAACTGACTGTGTTCAGCCTAGCAGAACTTGTTAACTATCCATACCAAAGCACCTCCCCTAAAAAACTTAGCAAGAGCTGCATCCCCACATTGCTGTCATGGGTTTTGCTTCTCTAATAATTTTCTATCTCATCATGGTGTGATTTGGTGGGGTTTTCTGCTGACATTTCATTTTGCAGGCTGATCTCTGAAGTTTCCCTTTACATTCAAAACAAGTTTTCTGCAGTTTCCCCAGTTACAAGAACACTTTGGTTTTTAATTCCCTTCAAGGCAGGTCCAGTCTTTTTTGGGGGCAAGATGTTATTATCCTTTTAAGCAGATTTCAAAGGGCATTATTTTGTATTAAAAATCTCTGTATAACATCTTGCCTTTATTTGCTTTCAGAAGCTTTAACTGCCAGTGAAATCAATGGCAGTAATACCAGGTTTCACAACAGGTTTTCAACAGCATCTGACCATGGTGGCACTGGGAAGTTTACACTACATATTGCCTCTGGAGGTGCCAGTGTCAGAGAGGAATGTGTTACTAAACAGGATACATGTTACTAAGGCAGCTGAATTCATATCAAAGTGTCGCATTATTATGCCAACAGATGCACTGATACCTTGATACTTTCCATCAAGTTTTCTCAGCTGTACCGTGCCAGTCATCCTATCATTTTTAAGAGTAGGTGAGCTCTCAGCTTACTAACTTACCCACAGAAAAAATTATTTGCAGGAAGTGCCTTTGAGTCATATGCAATACATGCTCTTGTAAGTCCCCTAGAAAATTTTCAATAAACTGAAAACATTTCATTTTTAAATGTTTGAAAACTAGCACTTTGGTGTCAATATATACCAATTTTTTAAAGATTTAATGTGTGTTCACAGTCATTTAGTAAGTACACCATGCTCTCCTTTATGGCTTATACAAACACACCTGTACAAGCACTATCTCGACCTGTTTCACTCTTTGAAGAGTATCTGCTTTTCCAACACCATCAACCTAGAGAAGAAATATCCCAGAGAAGCTCCAGATCACTTTCTACAGGAGCACTCATTCCCAAATAACATCAGTTCTGAAATGGCACTTACTTTTCCTCTTGGCACTTCACAGTGTCCACACTTACTTTGTGACTAGCTAGAATATGAAAGTTTTACACCCATCATTTATATTTTATGATTTCCTAATCTGTAGCAATAGGATGTTCACTTTGTGCTACTTTTACCCCAGTTGTTTTGCTCTACACCTCTGTCATAGATGAATAATGCAAAGGTTGACTCTCACAATTAAAGGGCAAATACTAAGCATGCGCTAAGAGAAGTTTTGTAAATGTATAGTTATGTTTCCCCCCCGCTCCCGCAGTGTTATCACAGGATGGCCTGGGTAGTTGGGACATTTGGGAGGGTGGGCTTGTTACTATGGCAAAACCTGGCCTGCAATCAAGATGTAAGAAAGTGATCACCACTGGACAGCGAGGAAGGAGCCAATAGACAAGACTTTGGGAGGGGCTAAAGGGTTAAAGGGCGGAACATCCACTGTGCGGATAAGCACATGGTGATACAATCCTTTGCTCGAGGTGCTGTATTCTCTTCTCTATGCAGTCTTCTGTTGTATTTTTTATATTGTTGTAATCAACCTTCTAAACTTTTTGAAAGTATCATTTCTCACACGTCTTAATGTTCTGGCACAACATACATCTTCAGATACATGATAATCACAGTCTAGTGAAGTAATGAAGCTTCCCAAAAGCAGTGCTACTTTCTCTGTTATGACCAGGAATTAATAACTTTAACATATGGGAAAAACTAGCCAGCCAGTCCCAAAACTGATCCCCGGAGTTATGTTGTTAGTTAAAAATTACTACGTGCACTATCATCACCTATCTTAAGCACCTTACCTTTCTTGTGTTAAACTTCATCTCAATAATTTTTCATACTCTACTAAACAGTTTATTAAATTCAGAGAAACTTATGGCTTACCTTCACAAAATGGTCAATACTGGCAGTGCTGCATAAAGTCCCTCCTACCCTGATGCTCTGGCAGGGCCAAACTCAGGTCATCACACACTCAGCTCCAGGATTCAACATCATGCTAACCTGCTTCATCTCTATCACACTAGTTTGGGACACAGAGCCTATAAGCACTTCAGTATCTGTCCTCCACAGTTTGCTACTAATTCTAGTCAAGGTATTTCACATTCCTGTATGAATGATTTGATTTGATTAGTAATTTTTGCATTTACTTTAGTGCAAGATCAAGCAGAATGAGCTGTAATCTCCTCTGAAATTGATATTAATATGATTACAAGTTGCTCCATGGCCTAAAATCTTTTTATTCACTTATGCTGGTTTTGTTGTTGGGATGCCACAATGGTCTTTCTCTTTGTGGAGAGGGGAAGGAACTCAGACAAGGATCTAGCATTTGCTGTCAAGGTAGATTGTGTCACGGTCTTAAGCATGGCATAACCCAGGACCAACATCTTAATTCTCAAGCATCAGGCAGTACTAGGATGTAAAAGAAAATGTCCTGAAAATCCCTTCTGTGCCTTTCTTTCAGAGCACACTGTGGGCTGAAAACCTCAGACAACTGGTATGGGGTTGGTTCATGTTCGCAGCTGCCTGAACCAGCATCTTTCATAGCATATTGCTCAGATGTACAGCACTTTAGTGCTCAGCTTAGGTCCCTCAGCTGTGCCTGTGGTAGCAAGTAGCACACTACTGCAACAGGCACAGAGAGGTCTGCAGAGCAAAGCTGGTGGTGCTTGGGATCAGCCATTCATACTGTTGCACAGGACTGGTCCAGCACCACGGCCTGAATACCCTTTGCCAGAGTGCATCATGCACCTATCTTGCACTTACCCTCCAGTTACATTTCATCCAAAAGGAATTTTGTATCAACTAAAGCACAGCAAAAGGAAGTAAATATGATCAGAAGATATGTGTCCAAAGTCCATTTACTGTATGAACTGAATCCTTGTTACAGGTGCACCTGATCCCAAATGGTATCTATATGGATACATATAGAATATCAAGACCTCTTAATTCACCTTGACCTACACAAAAATGAGAAAACTGCATTGCAATCTCCTACAATGATGCCTTTAAGAGCACATCTGTGCACATGCACAAGAATATGAAAGTGTGATGCTTACTAAAATAAAAGACTGTCCAAGCAGTGACAGACAAAATAATGTAATTCATGCCTCTCCTCAAGAATCAGACACAGGAGTTCAGGTTTTCTGTAGGAGGCAGGTCATCTGGCTCACTCCAGATGGAAGCCTGGAAGTGAACTAGTACATGGGCATTGTGAATTATCATGGTACCAGGACACTAGACTAATATGAGGTGCAAGATAAACTCACAACCAAAACAGTGCAAATTGTGAAATATTTTAATCCTCTGTACAAGGAGATTGCATGCAAACAAGTAATGAAGTAGGGCATCAGGAAAGAGAAGCATATTTTCTTTTATTATATAGGCCTTTCACAACATCAGCTACAAACTTACAGAACATCTTGAGCCTGGCGTTTAGTAGCACTACATTACACTGAATTTGCCATCTGATCCTTTGACAAGACAACTTTTTGGGTAGTTAGATGACTCCAAAAGAGTCATCCCAAATATACCAAAGTGGCAGATGAGCTTCAACACTGCTGGGATATAGGATTTGTTTTCTTTCTCTAAAGGAATTTTCTCCCATTTTTGTTGCTAAGAAACAATAACGATCAGTACTTAAGAGAGACAAAAGAAGTAAGAGGGGCAGAGATACTGCGGGAATTGGGCTGGGGGAAAGGGACTAGGCACAGCTCCCAGGTGTCTTGCTCCCTTGGCCTCGGAGGGGGACAGCCGAGCTGCAGGAACTCGCTGCCGCTGCAACAGCCCAGCCCTGCCCTGCTTCTTGTGCTGTGGGTGAGGCTTTGAACATGAGAGCAGACACTGAACTCGGACGTTATTGGCACCCTGCCTCACTGAAAATAAAGGATCCTTCACCATCTGCTGGGGTGCCTCAGGGGAAAACCCGCGATTCCCAAGCCCCTTCCCCCTGCCAGGAACCCTCTCCCGGCCCTGCTCGGGAGCCAGGCTGCCTCTAACCAGGTTCCCCGCGACTGCTCCCAGTTTTTCGCTACACTGTAGCCACACAACCCTTGCCTGCCGCGATGCCCTGTGGTCCCAGCTCCAGCTGAGGAGTTTCTGCGGCCTCTTGATTGCTGCCCAGGGTGAGCCCGCCCTGTGTTCCAGTCACCGCTCCGAGGTTCCTGCTGCAGCTCCTTTCTCTCTCCGGATGGGCACTGGGACAGGCTGCCGCTGGGGCTTTGTAAAGGAAGCCCCTCGCCATCCCCTCCGCCGCCCGCGGGCGCCATTCCGGCGTGAGGCAGACGCGAGCCGCGGCCCCGCGCCCCTGCCCCGCCGGGGCCCGCAGCGCCCCTGCCGGCGGCGAGCGGAACTGCACCCGAGGGGAGCGCGCTCCGAGCGCTGCTCGGGCCTTTCTGTTATCGTTCGCTGCTGCTGCTGCCTTTGGCCTTTTTTTGCCTTGTTATACATACACACACTGTAAAGAACTGTTATTCCTTTTCTCATCTCTTTGCCTGAAAGCCCCTTAATTTCAAAGTTATAAAATTTCAGAGGAAAGGGAGACTCCTGCTTTTCTTAGCAGGAAGGGAGGCTCCTGCTTTCCTTAGCAGACACTTGTCTTTCAATGCAAGACAAATGTTAAAAGGAAAGATAACACATCCACAGAAAACAAATCTTATTTACAGCTTTATAATGCTTAATCTGGAACTAGAAGTTACAACTCTCTCAAAGCATCCTTGCCCAACATGCACTGCTATGACAAAAAAAAAAAAAAAGCTGTTGAAACTTAAAATCAAGTATTCTTTTCAAAATATAAATAAGACTTGGGTACATCCACATCTCAAGTACTATGGCACACCACAAAAAATATGTAGTGGCATTACAGGAGGTTAAGGGAAGGACAACTAAGAAAACCAAGAGAAAGAGGATATTAAGCAGGTAAAGAACACTGAAAGTGGACTTGGTTGTGCTCTACAATCATAAAGGACAAAATGAGTGAAAACTATTATTGACCAAATGCTGCAACACTAAAGCTGGGAGTTGTTTCTTAAGGCATAGGTCACAGAGAGATAGATGAAAGTGGTAGTGTATTTTTGTATGCAGAAAGCAGGGAACTTCTTGATCTTATGTCTGCAAGAGTCAGGCAATATTACTAAGTCTAGTCAAAAAGGTATTCAATAAATCCACAGACAACTGGTCTATAAACAGCTAGAACTAGGGAAAGTTGTACTTCTAACATCCTAGATATAATTCTAGGATAGTGGGGGAAGACAAACACTTTGGAAAGAGACAAGGCTGATGTGCTTCCCTGAATAGCCCCTAGCTGCTGAGCTAGATGAACCAACCATCTGATTCACTATGTACTTCATACAGAAGTGGTGAGCTTACTGCAATACCATAAGTAGTAAGGAGACTGAAGAACACCCCCCCAAAAGCAAAAATACTTCAGAAGATTTTAAAAAACCCCAGCTTTCTCCAATTTCAATAAGTCTTATAAGGAGAGAAGAGAAAAGTTTTCATTCACCATTCATAAACTAAATATTTGGTCACATATTCACAAAGCAATATCCCTATTAAAGTGTAAAAAATCCCAAAATGAAATAATAATTATCTACCAATTTCCAAAACTCCTGCCAAGTTTTCCAGCACCTGCTAGTCCCTCCCACAGCCCATACCAACCGCCTCCAGTTCTCAAATTTAAGAAAGATTAAGCAACATTTGCAAACTTTATTCAAATGAAAACAAGACATCAATGTATAACAGGATCATATTTGCTGTCCTCTAGCAAATTTTTCTTTTACTGAAGCTGCATAAGTGAAGATTTCCATTCAATTCCTGATAACAACATTTCTACCTGTCCCATGAATCATAACTTGTAAACACTTTCAGGAATAATTCAGTATCTTATATATTTGTGGATTTTTAATAGCTTTGTAAAACTGAATATAATTTGACATATTTTTGGGCATTTAGTCTTCTTTGGAGACCACTGAACAATTTTTCAGGCAGCTTCTATAAACTTGTAAACTACTTCTTGAAGTTACTCTCAGAATACTTCATATATTTTTTCAGATCCAGACGCTCTGTGTTCAGGATAAATTTCATTACATTTCGGACATTACATTCGGAAATGCAATTTCATTACATTTCGGACATAAGCAAACTTAGATTCAGCTCAGGTATCTCCTGGTATGGCACTGACTCGGACAGCTCTCTTTCTTCCTAGCAGCCAGAATACTGCTGTGCTTTTGACATAGTAAGAGAATAATGTTGATAACACACTCATGCTTTGGCTGTTACTAGTTAGTGCTTACCTCAAATCAATGACATATTAATGTCCCACGCTCTGCCAGTGAGTGCACAAGAGCCTGGGAGGAAGCATAACCAGGAGAGCTGACCTGAACTTGCTAAAGGGATACGCTTTATTTTTACAATAGCATGTAGGAATAGGACTAGGGTAACAGCCTTTGACTCATAGAGAGTAGGTTTAGATTGGATACTGGATACAAAAATTCTTTGTTGTGAGGGTGGTAAGGCACTGGAAATGGTTGTTGAGAGAAGCTGCGACTGCCAGATCCCTGGAAGCTTTCAAAGCCAGACTGGACAGGTCTCTGAGCAACCAGGTATAGTGAAAGACCCATAGCAGAAGTAATGAGATGCTGGTAGAGGGTAATTTTTTGGATCCTTTTCAACCCAAATCATTCTATGATCCTGTCACTCCATATGTAGACCAGCATATAAACTGGGACAAGTTGGCTGGGAGGGTCCAATTTGCTGCACAGCGACAAGCTGCATATTGGTTGGCAGGTGGTGAGACCTTGTTCTGTGCATCACTTCCCTTTTTTGGCATTTTGTTTCTCTCTCTCCTATTGTTCTCCCTTTCCATTACAATTATGTTACTAATTTTACCACTACTACTATTATTATTATTATTCAATCATTAAACTGCTCTTTTTTCAACCTACAGGTTTTAACTTTTTTTTTTTCCTAATTCTCCTCCCCAGCCCACCAGGGGTGGAGGTGTGTGGACTGAATAAACAGCTCAGTGGTACTTAGTTGCTGGCTGGTATTAAACCTAGACAGTCTTTCAAACTGCATTTGGGTTTAGTGGTCATTGAAATTTGTTTAGTAACAGGATTTAAGATTGTGGTGGATTAAAATAATTTGGTGAATATCATCTGCAAAAGATTGATGTGACTTGGCCAGTCTTCTCCCTCTCTTTCCCCCTTTTTCATTTTGTTTACTGTTTGAATAAATGGCCAAGACCTCCTTTTGAGGGTATTCTCTACTTTCTCTGAAGGTAACTATACCTGCCTAACAGCAACAGCTTCCTGCATCACACAGAAAATTTTTCACAGCACCTTCTACAGATATTTTCAAAATGGCACCCTTTGTTTTTCATTACCCATCCCACCAAACAGTTTGTTGTTTGTTGGAGCTTTTTTCCCCTTTACTTCACAAAATTATATTCAGTAAGAATATGTACCGTTACCTAAATCATTACAGAGCTGCCAACTGTTGCTCCAGTTCAAAAGTGAGAAGACTTCATTCTCATTCAAGTTTAAAGCTTTTATTTTAGCTTAACAAGGTTCTAAAAGGTCAAACCAACAAGAAAACTTTAAGTAGTATTTTAATTCTTCTGTGTATGATGAAATCTTATCATAACTTAAAAATCACCTAATCTGGTTGTGATTACAATATTGACATTATTCATCACCACCTGAATTCCTATTGTACTAAAATACCAAAATGTACATTGAAGTTCAAATAACAAAAATACAGAAGTGCAAGAAAACATAACCCAAAGTGGAATTTGAAATTTTGAGTATTCAAAAACCTAAGTGTTCATGTGCTTTTCAAGCTGAATTTACTTTCACTGCCCTCTTCCTACAGGTAGAGATCCTCATTAGCACATCACTATGCATTTCTGCATCTCTATAAATGAAAAACTGCTACAGATCAGCTGTGCAAACATTTCGATAGATAGCTGGAAATACCCCTCAAACTCCATATGTAGTTTAGCCACAGAATAGAAGTAATATATTTTAGTGACTGCAAAATGTGCAGCCCTGTACTGTAGTATTGCATTTTATTTAAATGGTATGCTCTGTCTCACCCCTCCAAAATGTATGATATATCCCAAGCCTGTGGTCCTGCCCTGAACCATCCTGTATCTGTAATCCCATTGGCACAAATCTGATTCCGCTCCCACTTTCAGTCTGCCTCTTAAACCGTGCCAGCGAGACCAGTCTCCCTCGCAGCTTTTCCCCCTCTTAGCCTTCTTACGCTCTTGTCCCTTCCCTCCCCTAGGCTCTCCCCCTCCTTCCCCCTCTCCCTTCTCCCTCAGTAACCATGCTGTTCCCGGGGATGGGACCCCAAATAAACTCCCATCTAATCAGCACCCTCAGAAGCCGTGTGGAGTTTCCTTGCCTGCCTGCTGCTGCCAGCGAACTCACAGCCTGGGGGGCTCTCTGGGGACTCCCCGGGGTGCCCCCCCAATACGAACCACGTCACTGTACAACAAAATTTCTACAGCCAAACTCTGCAAGGGCACAAGTATGCAGCACACCACACTTCTAAAGAGAAAGTTTTAGACAAAGCCCACTGTCCTTCTCCCTCCACCCATACATCCAGTGTGCTCATCCACTGAAGGCAAATACAAAATTCTGTAATCAACTAACTAGAAAAGACAAAAAATACACTTCTGACACCTGATTACACAAATCTAGAAGTGCCTGATGAGAGTCAAGAGAACATCAAACTTAGATAACTTGGCACAGCTTCAATGAGATTTCTGATAACTTGAAAGTAAATAACATTCCACTAGGTGAACAGAATTACCACATACTCCCAAAAATGAAAACAAAGTGAAAGACTTTTTGTTACCTACAAGTTACTTTGTTACTGATTGGGATTGTCCAATTAGTTTCAAATGGTGCTGGTGTTACATCAGTGGCAGAAAATGCAGCAGACTGTCCCCTTTAGAAGCCTGGGAAACCCAAAAGCAGCTTATGCCTGATGGAACAAGAACTGCAACTAAATAAAAACTAAGCTACTCTGAAAGCATGTTTATTTGAATACAGCAAAATAAAAAAATCTACTACCATATTCAAGCCTCTAAAGCAACAAAATCCCTCATCCATCTTTCAAGAGTGAAAATACAGGATCAGATCCAGTGTTGCTAAACAAGATCCAATTTTAAAAAAGGCAAGAGGAAAAAACTTGATCAAGTGGCTTACTTAAATTTAATTGGTAAGTCCCACTTTTGAAAACCATCATTAAAAGTCTTGGTTAGACACAGTTTTAAAGAGTTGTCTTTAAGAGCCATTACCTACTCCTTTTAAGCAATTCTAAAATTAACTTGGGATCCTAGCAACAAGAAGCAACTGAATTTAGACAGTAATAGTAGAGTTATCAGAAGTCTTCTAAGCATGTGCTGTTCATGTAAATGGTTCAGCGCACTACACACATTAAAAAAAGCACACAAGCACAGTCTGATAAATTCATACTTTTATGAAGGAAAGGTAAATCTAATGCATTTTTATACACAGCATTACTGCCTTTTGTCTAACAAATGCAAAACCTAGTTTTATATATTTAGCAATGACCAAATTCAAATGCAGCAAAATTAGCTCTGCAAAACACTTTTTAATGAGGAAACGGTAATGCCATCTTTGTAACACCCTCCCTGAGAAGTACACGCGGCAGCACCATTTCCCTGGAGCAATTACCAGGCACGCAGAAGCCAGGCACAAGAGACCCAACATCAAGCCCCCTGTTCTACCTCCACAGGGGGCTCCATGTCAGGAAAGCATTTAACAATACCAGATTAATTCACTGACTTCTAGCAAATCAATGGTATGTGAATGTTCTAAGGTCAAAATTGACCTTATCATGATTCCTTTTGGGGACATGAACAAAGCATCTTTCCAGGTTATCAGACACAGGCAACACTGTCTCATGGCTAAACACTTAATACAGAATTCAAGGATCAACAGAAGTCGAAGGTGTAGGAAAATCATGACAATCACACATCTATAGATGTATTTGGAACACAACAGAAAATACAAACTGTTTCATTCTTTAAATGAAAATTTTAAAATATTGTATCCACAAGAAATATAAAACTGTACACATTTTTAGCAAAGGAACTTGAGCAGAAAAAGAAAACAGCACATGTGCCCATACATACACAATGGGTTTGAGGACACAGCGGTTTCAGACAACCTAGATCTAAACAACATATCTAAATCACAGTTTTAGTTCCCTGCCCTTCCTTCTTTATTTCCCTACAAGGCATCTAAACTAAAAGTTAACCCCAGCACAGCAGGCAGAGAAAAGCAGTCTAAAGTTAAACATCCTATTAGTCAAAACTAACTGTAGCTAACTTAATTATGAAAAGCATCTAACAGTCTTACATAAGTAGGGAAACATCTGCCCAAACACAAGAAAAATTGCTCCAAACACTGTAGCTAGGAATATCTGGTTTTATGACTGTTTTCAGTCCATTACAGAGAGAGATATAAATAAAACCTCAAATACCAAGTCACAGTAAAACCTAAAGGTTTGGACTGTACAACCACAAGCACATGTTTTAAAAGGTTGTTAGAAGGATCTTCAAAAACATAAAAAGACTTCTGAAAAAACATGAGTTGTAAATCTGGAAAACACACACAAGATTTCAAGGATGAAAAAGAACTGTTCTTATATCTGAAAGCTCTTTTGTGTTTTTGAAATAGATGAAGAGATATAACAGAAAATGTATTGCAGCTACACAAAAATCTATCCTACATCTGGGAATACACACTGAAAGCATATACACCTCTAAACAGTTTTATCTATGCTAGAGAGGCATAATGAAAAATTTACTATTAAAATCCAGTGTCCTCTTAAAAACTTCTCAATTTTAAATCACAAACACCATCATGCCTGACCATGCATTATATTTCGCATATATTCTCACTACTGGACAATGTAATGACAGCTTAGTAGTTCTTATTGTGAACTTCTATATTTTACTTCTTGTATCACATTAGAAATTTAATTTAATTCTGAAGTTAACAAAAACCTTTAATGCATCAAAAGTAACTGAATTCTTTTCCTCTATGGAATACACACAATGTGAATAATTATAGGGAACACACTTTAGTGGTCATCATGGGTTGACTACTGCATTCTCCTCCTGATCCCAAATCCTGTCATACAGTATGGTGAAGAAGACAAGATAACCCAACAAAATATAAGACAGGAAGAAAAGTTGGGAAAAAAATTCCACTTTATGATATAAGCAGTAAATGTTTATAAACGAAGAACCTAAACACTAACAGAGCAATGAAGTTAATTTACTCCATTCTGTTATTTATTTCTCAAAGTCAAAAAAAAAACCAAAAACATAGAAGCACACTTCACAAGTCAACACAATAAATATGCTACAGATTTTGTGCTCCAAGAAAAAAGCTCACCTAATAAATACTTCATAATTTTTTCTCTACCTTGTTCCACAGTAAGTGGATATATGAAAAAAACTCAAAAAGGCTAGTTTGTTCCTAGAGTAAATAGAAAGATATACTTTTGCAATGACATGAACTCTTCAATCAAGCATGACTTCTTCCCCATGATTTATTGGTCTTGCCCCACCTTAACAAGAGGAAAAGTGATGCTTGGTGCCATAGCAGCACAGCAAAGTCTTCCATTCATGAAGCTATAAGAAAAGATGAGCAAGAGTAGGCCCAGGCAACAGGCCATCAGAGAGCACGGGTGCGCAGAAAAGTAACTTTACCTATTAAATAAAGAACAGATTCCCCCATAACGTGATTACATGCAATACAAGCTGTGTGATCCTAGCTCCCATATACAGCTCTAAAGACATTTGTGCCAGTAAATAATGCTGTATTAAACACACGGAACAAAGATGAGAAAATTCTCTGAAGAATAGTACTCAGCTCTTGTTATTCATCTTGCAAAAAAGCTATTTCCACAAAATACAGAAGGTCTACATAAATATCTGAGAATCTGTGAGTTACATTGAAAATTCATGGTTTAATGAAAGCTGAACACATAAAAAGTGACTCCACAAAGGAGACAGAAAATTTAACATATCCTCCTGGTCAATTTTTCTGAGGGAAAAATCTCAAAAAATTTGGATGCAACAATGAGAACCTACACCGGATAAGCCTAAATGATGGACCCATTAGCTGGACCAGCAACAGCAGACTTGAAACCATGGGTGTATTCTGGGTATTATGGAACCACAAAGACACATTGTATCTGTAGAGCTTACATAGGGATTAGGTAATTCAGTCAAATGATTTAAATGTGGTAACAAAAACCTTAATCATAGGGAACAAATAGATGTATGTCACCAAAGGAAAGAGTAAAAACACATTACCATTTAAATCTATCCTCAAGAGCTTGTAAAATAGGATGACTACCCAAACCTGAACAGAAATTTTATAGCATCATTAAACCTTCTCTCCTGCTATAAAATCACACTTGCTGCTGGGAGTTGTACATGAAGGTACAAGACTAC
This sequence comes from Passer montanus, assembly GCF_014805655.1. Classification (NCBI taxonomy): domain Eukaryota; kingdom Metazoa; phylum Chordata; class Aves; order Passeriformes; family Passeridae; genus Passer; species Passer montanus. The sequence goes on along the minus strand of NW_024366815.1, from coordinate 10,065,102 downwards.
CCAGAACACAGAGGATGCTACCAAACTCTCAACTCTGAGAAACATGAATTTCACAGAAGCTGGGTTTTAAAGAAACAATGTATAGCCCAGATTGTTGCTAAAATGTAGTCCCATTTGTGTCTGAAGGTGAAAACAGTTACCAAGATGTTTTAGAAGACTAAGGAGAAAGAAGCTCCCAATAGGTTTTTGGACTGAATGGATTATCCCCTACCACAACCAGTTCCAGCCGCTCCAGACACAAATGAAGAAAATTCTTAAGCAGACAATTAAAAACATCATAGCCATGGGCAAGAATTCTTCCTACCTCACATCAGTAAGAGGTTATTTAAACACAGGAAAAAAAGATAAATTATTTACAGTTCCTGGTGTACTTTTTGTGCAGATATTCCTACCATCCTTCTTAAATTCTGCTATGCTTCTCTGGTAACAATCTTCATGAGATAACTGTACATAGTCCTTTCTTCTTTTGACAATTTCAAATTTTCCTTTTCAAACACTGACAGCTCTCCTATTCTTGTATTATGAAAAATATGGGCATAAAGTCATAATCTTACTTTTTTACACCATTTGATGGTTAATCTTTAAAAATTCAGGATTTTTCCTTTCCTGAAAGTTCAGTCAAATCTTAAGTCAGTCTCCTAATTACAAGAGTGTCCCTTCTCCTCATGCCTGTATGTTATTTCTGACACAGTGAAGTCAGAATTGTATTTCCCTCTCCCTCTCCCCGATCCCACTGATCATCAAAATGAGCAAATATATAATTAATTTCTCTGCCTTTCTAGGTAATATTTCAGATATGCAAAGACAGAACAGGAACAGTCTGAGGAGAAAATGGACAGAAAAAGAAAAGAAAATTAATCAACCTACTAAAGGGATGCAGAGCAGAAGTGATTTATCTTTTTTCAGCAAAAGACTGCATTTATGGAGAAAAAAATGTGAAAGACTCTTTCTACATTTGCATATACAGGTCTTTGTCACCATTAATGGCATAATGCACAGGAAGTGTAGATACAGGTGTAAGTTTACAAAAAAAGCAGCAGGCTATTATGTGTGTAAAGGGAATTTATCAACAGAAAAATGCCTATCTTTAGACCTCAACAAGGGACATCTTCTGGACAGGATCAATACCATGAGTCTGGCAGGTACCTTCTGGTTTCCTACTACCTGCCCTAAGTTTCCATGTGAAAAGGCACATTTTTCAAATGTGGAAATGCAGTCCATTCTTAGCAATTTGCAGAATAAAGCAAAGTCGTTCTTCCCCATTTCCAAGACAGACTAGTCATATTTCAAGCAATATGCATAAATTAAACCAAGCAGTAAATTTCAGTATCAGAAGTTATTATAAAAACCTGAACTAGGTGACCACTTAGTACCTCTTCTGATACATGAACATAACTAGTTATTCCAGTTGTAACTGAAAATACTATCTACAGCTGTAGGTAACAGTTATAAGGATGTTTACCCACTGAGAAAAAACCAGCAAGCAGCTCTGCAACATCAGCTCTTGAAAATGCAGGGATTTATCCAAACTGGTTTTCATGTGGTTTTGGCCATGACTTCTAACAATGCCCTTCTTTTGTGCAACACTCCTTTTCTATTCAGTCCTGCAATAAATCTCTCACTTCAGGCTAATTAGAACTTGTCAAAATGACAGAATATGGGACTTACTTTTTCCAGAATGTTCTGGTCTCACTTGTAACAATCACGTTTCACCAAAAAAAATGCATTTCGTTTAGCTTTCCTTTTTACTTAAGGAAAAATAGTCCTCTGGATTCAATAAAACTCTGTATTCAGAAAAGAATGTTTAAGATTATTGGCAGATAGATGAAAAAACCCACACACTTTTTCAGTGACGCCATTAACTAAGTAAAACTATTCTTCTCTGGATTCAGTAAACAAAGAGATAAGTAAGAAAAACTTGAAGAATTACTATTTCTACTTCTCAGAACAATATTTAGTTTTAAGAAAGGACTTGCTATAGACAAGAAAATATTTAAAAAGACAAGCCCATATCAACACATTCTCCAAAAGTTTTCTAAACAGTTTTAATGGTGCTTTCTCAGCCAACAGCAGCTGGTATGATTCTTCCTAGGATACAGCTCTGGGGAGAGCAGATCCAGAAGATCACGTGTAGAGACCTCCATGTCATCCTGACTACAACTATGTATATTTGGCAACATACTGATACTGCTGGGGTCACAGACCCCTCTGTAAACTATTGGAACACACTAATTGTGCAGAAAACTAGCACATCCAAAAGTTTTCTACTGGGTTTAGTTAACCAAATCATCAATAAATGTATTAAATAATCAGAAGAAAAAATCATTAGACACACTGGATGGGGGAGAGCCTGTAGGAACAATTCAGCTGACAGAGGGCAAGCAGCAAGATGCTCATCTTGTCATCAGCAACAAGACCGATTTCCACTGCTGTGGAACGCAGCTGAGGTTAGAAAACTGCCTTCCACGAAGTAACGCAATCTAGTGCTGGCTGTCCTTCTGTATCTCCCTCAAAATGATTTTTTCCACATACCTAGGACAGTTTCTCCTACAGTTTAATGGGAAGAGAATGACACTTAGCTGCAGTAGCCTGAGCCAGAACAGGACATTTCCTCCAGTCCCAAAGAAAAACAAGGACATGCCACAATAACTAGGACCTGCCACTTAATTATGACACTGCAGTCTTACTCACACATGGACCACTTTAACACAAATTCTCAAAACACTAGAGTTTGAGCAACTGCTGTGAAGACATCCCCCTAGTCCATATTACTGATGAGTAATATACTTAATGTGCTGCATCACCTTTTTCAGTGATACAGCAAAATACATAAACCACTAATAGCAATGAAAATAAGTATTATTATATTTGAGAGTTAACAAAATCACAACTGATATTACAAGATGTGTAGAACCCTACCGAGCAGAAAACAAGAGCAGCAAAGCATTTTCATGCCTAATTTCCAAAGGCATACAAACCAGTGGTGATATTTCTTAGGAGTTCACACAGACATCAGAAAAAGGTTTTCAAGATGCTAGGCTTTCTGAAATCCCAGATCCCCCAGAGATGCACAGGAGTTACGAAAATAATTGCCAGACCAATCAGATTCTTCACATGGCGAACAGGGCATTGGCACAAATGGAGGGGCTGGGTGTCATCCCATGTCCAGCCAACACCAACCATTATTTTACTGTAGGGCTGAATTGCAGCATGGAACACAAGAAAGACAAGCTGAATAAGACTTGTTGGCTGTTTTTTTCCTGCTCGTGACAGAGCCATGCTAGCTTCAGAGCCTTGGACCTCCACATTTCTCCTCCCTTAGAAACATCTGCTTACTCTTTAGCAAGCTTCTAGATCCCAGGGGAAAAAAGGACAAAAACCAAAAAAAACCCACCAAAAATCAAAACCACACAGCAGCAACAACAACAAAACCTTTCCAGAAAATCCCAGCAGAACCCCACCCCAGTTTAGCAGGTTTCAGAGCTCTCAGAGAGGCTGACAACAGATTACATATTCCCACTCAAATCCAAGAGCTGAAGTCATGAGCGACCTGCCATTGATTCAGTCAATTTCCCCTGTCAGCTGTCTCCTAACAGACAGGCCATTGAATTTGATATTGGAAGGGACTTTTGCAGATCATCAACCCCTCTGCCAAAGCAGGGTCACCTACAGCAGGTGACACAAGAACATGTCCTGGTGGGCTTTGAGTACCTCCAGAGACAAATATGAAGAGTTAGCACCCTAAACCTGTCACACACGCCTCCTTGATTCACATGTAATTTCAGATAGCATCACACATCCTCCCACCAGGAGAAGCTGGGCAAGACGAGAAACACTGGATCCCCAACGGAGAAATTACAACTCACGGGCATAAATAGCAAGTACTCTTCCTACATTTTAATCACAAAGAACATCTGAAATAATAACATCATGCTTTCTGCCAAGTGATGGAAATGTCCAAAGGCATTCCTGTCAGGGCATTACCGTTGTGTCATTTTTCTGAGCACCGGAGCAGATAAGAAGTTATCTCTTTCAAAAGAAAGGCCTTTCCTCCCTTCCTCCCTCCCTGTCTCCATCACCTCATCCCCTCCCCGAAGGCCCTCCTACCTCCCTGCCAAAAGCTCCTCGGCTCCCCTCCCACCGACCCACGTCCGAAGCCCCACCCCAGCCCCCAGCCCAGGCCGCCCCGCCCGTCTCGGTGCCCGCCCCAGCG